>NC_085137.1:378215705-378837580 GCF_035046485.1 Aedes albopictus
AACCCCTGAGTGAGTTTATAGAGAAATTATTGGGTAATTTCGAAAGAAATTCCTGTAGGAATCATATGGAGTAATCTTGGAGGAAATCCAGCACGCATTCTTGAGTAATTTCCAAGATAAATTTGTGGAGGAACCTTTAAAACATCCCTGTAGCAACACAGAAGGAACCGAACACCTCTGGGGGTACATAGGTCTAACGTAAAAGATTTCCATCCTGGGCGGCTGCTCGTTTTAGGCTTGACCTGGACCCACACACTTTATTTTTGAAAGTGGAAACTCGGCAATTTTTCTTGCTTTTCACCGAGATTGGCACCGTCGAGCGCTCAGCAAATTTAATTGTCAATGAGATCTATGCAATCGTGTTGTTTGTTTGCTGAGGTTCAGGATTTTTTATGCCAAAATTCACCCAACAAACGTTATTTTTTACCGAGATTCAGAATAAATATATTTGCTGAGCCACGACAGTGCTGGCGTTTGCCGAGCTCATATTAGTGTGCAGGTCAGGTTTGCCTTCCTTGATTTCCTTGTCGTCGCCACGAGCCCAAGAGTCTGCCTCTGCTGCGATGTTCTGCCAGATTCCAATCTAGCGCTTGCTAGCAGATTTAGTCTCAGTTCTTTCGTAGTGTGTGGTCGACCTCCTCCATTTACGTTTTTGAATTACTGTTGATATCGGTTTCTGATGGCATCGTCGATGAAGCTCAGTATTCGAAATCAAGTTGTGAGGCCACCAGGCCCGTATTATAAACCGCAGACACCGGTTGATGAAAATCATTAGCTTCTGTGTAGTCTCTGCTGACACGCACCACGTTTCGCTGGCGTACAACAGCACAGATTTCATTTTAGTGGAGCGGACCTGGTGTGATGGTTAGAACACTTGACTATCACGCCGAGGACCTAAGATCGAATCCCACTCCCGACAAACTCGCAAAATGTGAGTTCTTTTTTCAGAAGGGAAGTAAAGCGTGGGTCCCGAGATGAACTAGCCTGGGGCTAAAAATGTCGTTGATACAGATATAAAAAAAAAAAATCATGTTGGAATTGAAAATTTGAGTTTTGGTACGTTGACTGATTTGATTGAATCTCAATATATTTCGTAGTCTTGCAAAAGTCCTAGCCTTCTTGATCCGTGTTTATATCCAACGAATTGGTCTTGCTGACGTTGATGGTTAGACCCGCCGTAGAGGAGCATTCGACCTGGTCGTCGAGCTTACTCAGAATGTAGAGTGTCGTTGGGCTAGTAGAGCAACACCATTGGCCAAATAGGCCTGAAAATGAAAAGGCCTTCACTAGTTGCTGTAATTGTGAGGAGAATTCCTCCTATAGTAGCTGGTGGAGTCCCATTATCACTCCAGGCATATCCATAATATTCCATCCTTGATTGCACCAAGGATTTCTCCAAGGACTCATCCAGAAAATCTATTTACGATTTCTCAGTTGAGATGCAGGCTCTGTTTAACTTGGAGCGTTATTCCAATGATAAAAAAACACAAGAGGAAGGTGTATATCATCACAAAGAACAACTTTGTAGATCACACGAAAATTCCCAAAAATCCCCAGAAAAAGTTATAACAAAAAATCTATTCTTAAGGGGTCGTTTACAAAAAATTACTCAACTCTTACAATTAAACAAATAAGGTAATAGTTTGTTCGGCAAACTTTCCAACAATACATTTTTCTACAACTTTGCAGAAGACTCCAATACTCAATCTTCATTTATGAAAAAGTGAATTTTTGTTGCCCTTTTAGGTGGATTAATCAAAAAAGTGAAAATCCTAGAATGAAGAGTTCAGTATATAGAGCAAATTCTTCTAAGACACTGTACCGCTAAAGTCAATCATTAGAGCTGCAAAAAATGGGTTATGGTTGTGTACCCCAGTATACAGTATGTGGCAGATTCCTTCGGAGCTTATGTCCGGTGGCCACATCCGGTGGTTCCTAAACGGTCCAAAACTGTATATAAACAATGTTTAGTGGTAAAGGTGTAAGTTTCAATGGAAATAGAGTGAGTTTAATAGTGAATCATAATGGAAAACTCTCTGTGTACCGAAAAACAGTCCTTTTTATACGAATCTGACCCAGTGACCCACCGGAATATTTCCGGCCATAGGGATCATTCCGACGTTCTCTGTCCACTTTTACAAACTAGATATATGTACGATAGTACCGTAAAAAAAATATTCAAATCCGTTGAGTATTCGCTTAATGGCGACATTTTTAGTTCATTTGCGCTGACCCAGGCCGATACGGGTTAAATACGCCAAACACAACAGTTTTGTTGGGAGGTCAATCAGTACAAAAATGTGAAAGAATAAGAGACCTTGGTATACTTGTAGATTCTTAAGCGACATTTATAGATCATTATAATACAATAATTTATAAGGCAAATAAGATGCTTGGGTTCATAAAATAGTTTTATTGCCATTTTTCACAAGAACTCATCGAAAAATTCCTCAAGACACAACAAGAGGATTTATCGCGGGATTCTCTGAAGAAAATGGAGGAGGAATATCTGAAGTTATCCCTTAATATTGAAATCCTTGGAACGAGTCTATGGAAGGTTTTCTAATAAAATCCTTGAAGAAATTTTTAGATGTATTATTAGGCAATTTTTTGAAGAAATCCGTGGAAAATCTCCTGAAAGCCTCACTGGATGAATTTCTGAAGGAGCATTTTCAGAAAAAAAAAAAACATGGAGAAATTTCCGCAGAAGGTCACGCAAGCTTTTCTTAAGAAATTCTTCTTAATAATCCTTTAGTAATTTCTCAAAGATTCTCTAGTGAGTTTTGAGAGGAATTTCTTATCCCTCCTAAAATATTAGGATTTTCGCAGCACGTACGTTATCGTTCACATGCACATTCAGCGTACCTGTCTGGTCATATTAACCCCAACATCTTACTAAATTTAGACATTTTTTTTGAAAAATCCATAAAGTTTTTCTTCCGATTTTTTAAAAAGATTTTTTTAAAGTATCCGCGAGTAAGTTTCAGAGGGATTTTTTTGGCAAATTATCTGAAAAAGCACTAGAAGTTTTTTCGTGATGGAATCTTTGAAAGATAATCCGAAGGAATCCATGGCGAAAGTTCCAAGGGACTATTTTGAATATTTTTTACCGGAATATGTACCTCAAAGAATCTTTGAAAGGAGCCCACATTAGACCGGCCCACATTTGTGTGGCGAGAAACAAAAGTTGGCGAATAGGCAGCTATGTGTAATTCTGTATTGTCTCGATACCCACCCGCGTGCGAGAGCAATTGAAATGAAGGACATAGCCGCCTATGATGTAGCGCGCAAGTTTCGAACAGCAAACACGTGCTGCATGTAACAACCGAGAGTAAACGGGACCAGATGTCCTCATCCTGCTTTCGCTAGCTGAAACCACAACTAAATTAAGGTTTATCATGATATGGTCTTCTACAAAGTTGTTCCTTAGGGTATTAACTACTATTCATGTCATTGCATGAATTTGTACACTGTGTGGCAAGTACAATTACACATTATGCCCAGGGAGTCGAGAAAATTTTCCCGATCGGAACGGGAATCGAATCCGCCGTCTCCGGATTGACGATCCATAGCCTTTATCACTAGACTAACTGGAGACCCTGGACTAACTGGAGATATTACTATTTTGTCAAAATAGAGCCAAAATAGTAAAATGTGCTGTTCTCTCTAGTTAAAATTGCTACATGCCTCGGTACAATGCATTGACAATTTTTCAGTAATGTTTTGTGCATGTAGAATAGTAAGATGCAGACTCTACGCTTACAGAGTTAAGCCAGAAATATGAAAATAAACTAGAAGAAATAGAACTCCAAAGTAAAACAAAATATAATAAATCTAAAACAAACTGAGCAGCACTTATAACAATCCAAACCACCAAATACCCACCGCACAATCCTTTAACCGATCCCACATTACTCGACCACCCAAATGGTCATCGCTCTCGATTTCTTGTTGATTCTCTTCACCTCGCACAGCAACCCTTTCGCCGGTACCTATTGCTCTGCCCATAAAAAAGCAAAAGCTCCGACAGCAGTCAATACCAATAAATACACACTCAACACTTTGGTTCGAGTGGCTGGCTGTGAATCGGAAAGTAAAGAAAAGCATCATTCGAGGGAAAGTAAACCGAAGAGTGCTAAAGTTTGCGTCCGGTAGCCTCGAATTTTGCCACCCTGACTGGTGTCGCTGATACCTACCGCACCCCATTTAATATAATATAGCAAAATCGGAGCAGTTTCGTTCTCGCCTGTGTTGCTGGCTGGGGTTAAAAGTTATGGCTCAATATAGATTATTGAATATTTACGGGATTATAAAGAAGTGCTTGGAAGTTTGGTTTGCTGTTTTTGAGGTTAAGGGTCGTCGAGAGACGTGAAAGTTAATGGGCTTCTTCTTGATTTTTCTGTTATCGGGTACTTTTGGTTGCTGGGAAGTTTTATGGGTTGAATTAGGTTTTTGGTGATTTTGACGGTTTATTTCCATGGAGGGTAAATGGATTCAAATGGTTTTATAGATTTACTGTGAATTATAGTCTGTTATTTATGGGACTTACATTTCTATTTTCTTTTCATCTTTTGCAGCTTTTTGGCCCTCACATAGACTTAAATTACGGTGAGTTACAAATTTCCATTTTAATTGTCGTTTCAAAACCACCACCTCGCTGTGAGCATGCATGCAACCGAACACTCTCGTACCGAGTAAATGACCATCAAGAAATGTTCACACCATAACTGCTATTTATTTCCGTGCCATCAAACACAACATTGCATTACACCGCCATTTCCTTTATACGACCGACCCAACACTTGTACCGAAACGCAAGCATTACGATAGTAAATTTATGAAGATTAAAACGTGCAGCAGCGTGAAATTGCTTTGCTCTCTCACAGCAGGACAGTTGGCAGCGGCCAACACCAACACCAACTACCGGTGGAGGGGCCTAAGTGCCTCAGAAATGCATGACCATCAGCATCACATAGTATGTAGTTAGATGAGGAGAGGTCATGTAGTGGTGAAATAGCAACTCAGCATTACCCGGCACGAGAACACACCATAGGGGCTGCTAACGAGACATCCGTTGGAGCTGTTGATTGTAATTGGGAAAAAGTTCCCAAAAGATTAATTTTCATGTTGCAAATAAATAATTTTTCATCCAACTATCAAATATGGACCTCTCATCAGGATATGGTATTTAAGGCAATGTCTCGATATATCAGTTGTTTTCACGTTTCATGATCTAGGGAACAAGGGAGCAGTGCTATTTCTAGATTTTTGACCTACAATTCAGAATATTTCACGTAAAATATAAAAAGCAGCAATGTATGTTCTTTTCTAGGTTTTTGAGATATGATTTCTTGAAAATAAAAAACCATTTATGTAATTCAGTATCATAATTTCAATATTATACAACTCATTTGAGCATCATAATGGCCTACTTTTCCGCACTGGTTCATTATGCAACTGAAATGAGTTGCATAATGAAAAAAAGTTGCATAATGCTTTTTATGCAACTGATTTGAGCTGCATTATGAACATTATGCAACTCAAATGAGCTGTATAAGGAAAACAAATCATTGCATAAAATTTTGTATGGAACTCGATGCAAAACTCGATTTTTTCAGCACTCCTTGTACGACTCCTGCTTGAAAAATCAACTATTTGCAACTCGTTATCTTCTTCTTTTTCGTTCAGTCCTGAGCAGTGCTGAAAATTTCATTTCGTCATATCTAAATTCAATCACCTACAGCTCCTTTTAGAAGCTGAACCTAAGAACATGGTATATGAAAAACTTGTGCGGCTAGACCAGTTCTGCTAGAAAGTCACGGAAAAACAGCTATTTTTCGAATATTTAAGGTAAATGTCACGGCCTACCTTTGAAAAATGCCAAATGATATTCACCGTGAATATCATTTGCATTTTTCGAAGGCAGTCCGTGACATTTTCCTTAAATATTCGAAAAATATCGTTTTTTTTCCGTGACTTTCTTGCAGAACTGGTCTAGCCGCACAAGTTTTTCATATACCATATTCTCAGGTTCAGCTTCTAAAATGAGCTGTAGGTGATTGAATTTAGATATGACGAAATGAATTTTTCAGCACTGGTCCTGAGCACCCACGGTGGTGCAGAGGAACGAATTGAAAGATTTTCATCCTGGGCGATTGCCAGCCATCCATCGCCTTGACTTGTGGCCAGGTCAAATTTCTGTAGACTTGCTCGATTTTGTTATTGAGGCTGCGCCACCATGAGCCTCTGGGTCTGCCTCTGCTGCGATGTCCTGCTGGTTTCCAGTCTAACGCTTGCTTGCAGATTTCATTTTCGCCCCTGCGTAGACCCACCTTCACTTTCGCTCCCGAATTTCTGTCGCTATCGGCTTTTGATGACATCTACGATGAAGCTCCACGTTGGAGATCCAATTGTGAGTTCACCATACACGAATTATATACTGCAGGCATCTATTCATGAAGACCTGCAGCCGTTGAGTGTTCTCCACTGATACACTCCAGGTTTCACTGGCGTATAGCAGCACAGATTTCACGTTCGAGTTGAAAATTCAGATTTTGGTGCGTCGACTGATCTTATTGCTTTTCCATACATTTCTTAAACTCGCACAAGCAGCCCTCGCCTTCGTGATCCGTGCACCTATGTCGATCTTCGTGCCGCCATTTGGCTACCAAGATATTGCAAGCTTACAACATTCTCCACTGCTTGCCCAGCTACCGTGAAGCTGGAAGGGTTGACCGTGTTTACATCTAACGATTTGGTCTTGTTGACGTTTATGGTAAGACCTGCCGCTGAGGAGCGATTGGCAAGATCATCGAGCTTGCTCTGCATATCAGAGCACCGTTGAGCTAGGAGAGAAACGTCATCAGCCAGTTCGAAGTCATTTAGGTGCTCCATGGTAATGGGTTGCCACAGAAATCCACGATTCGGTTCACGGTCAATCGCAACAACCAGAATCTCGTCGATTACGATGAGGAACAGTAGATAAGATACATCCTTGCCTCACTCCAGCAACGACCCGGATGGGGTCTGAAAAAACACCGTTGATGATGATTAACCTGGGCTTGTTAGGGGAATATCTGTAAGTAAAAAGAAAAGCGTGTTAAGTACTGTTCCTTTGAATTCCACTAAGAATTTGTATCCTTTGACAGATACGTATTTCGACCTCAACTGTAAGGTCGTCTTCAGGGTCTTGTACTTGACTCGAGTCGAACAGTACTTAACACGATTTTCTTCGAATGAGTGTAATCAGTTTCGTACCTTTTAATTCCGCCCTATGTTGCTTATCCTTTGACAGATACGCGTATTTCGATTACCACTTGTAATCTTCCTCAGTGTCTATCCAGTGTCCAGTGTCCAGTGGATAACTGACACTGAGGAAGATTACAAGTGGTAGTCGAAATACGCGTATCTGTCAAAGGATAAGCAACAGAGGGCGGAATTGAAAGGTACGAAACTGATTACACTCATTCGAAGAGGGTATTCTGCTTAGAGGGTTCGAAAAGTCGGTAGAAGACGATTTTCTTTTTAAAACCCCGTTGTTAAGTACTCTGCACGAACATGCTCTGTGCTGTGCTTCTATGAGGCCGATGATTTTCTCAGGGACACCCTTGCCCACATGTTTCCGTGATTGAGACGGTCGAAAGCTTTTCCGTAATCAATGAACACCAGCTAGAGAGACTCTTGGAATTCATTGATTTGCTCCAGAATGATACGGAGCGTGAAAATATGGTCCACACAGGATCGTCCGGCATGGAATCCTGCTTGCTGCCGTCGGAGAGTTGCGTTGATCTACTCCTGTATCCAATTAAGGATCACTTTGCAGAGGACTTTGAGAACCATACACAGTATCATGATGCCAATTATCGCATACAGTGAGGTCACCCTTTTTGGGTACCTTCACTAAGACGCCTTGCATCCAGTCGGCCAGAAATGTCACACTTTCCCATATGTTGCAGAATAATGGATGCAGTAGTTGTGCGGATACTACGGGGTCAGCTTTGAGCATCTCAGCTGATGTGTGATCTCCTGAGCAATGGAGCTTCGCTGTTGACGCGGGTAATGCGTCGAACCCTTGGCGGATCATGCTGAGGTGTTGATGGCGTGACCGACACTTGAAAAAGGTTTCCAAAGTGCTCGAACCAACGTTTCAACTGGTCAGCCGGATCGGTCAGTAACTGTCCAGACGTGTCTTTCACGGGCATCGTAGCATTGATCTTAGTCCCACCAAGGCGACGTGAAACATCGTCTACATGAGTGTTTCACTTCCTTCTCGAGAGCCGAATGGCGGTGATGGGCAACGGCTTTGGCTCCTCGTGAATACGCTCGCTCTATCGCGGCTTTGGCGTTCTTTCGCTCCTCTATCTTCCTCCAGGTATCATTTGTGATCCACTGCTTTCTCCGAGTGCGTAGCTCACCCAAATTATTCTCGCCGGTGGCGATGAAGGCGTTCTTGATGGCGCTCCATTGATCTTCTACGATTCTACCTGCTGGGATAGGTTAAAAAATATAATTTGGACATGTATATAATTTGGACATGCACGGTGATGTATGCCTTGTTCCGGAGAGCTAATAAAAGTAGATACTTCTCAATATGGATTATTGGATCAAATATACCCTATTCTGGTGACTTACGTTGAAAAAACGCTTAACAATTAAGAATTTACTTCAAAATTATCGAAAATGTAAATTATTTCACTAAACCCCCTCAAATGCACAGGTACGCAAGACGACATACACTTCGCAGTCACATACAATATTCGCCTCAAAATCGTTGAATTAATAATTGTAAGAAATTTAAAAGCCTTATTGCATTGAAACATGTTCAATAAAGAAGCATTAGGCAGCCAATCTCTGACCATTCATCTAGAACGCTTAAAATAGGTGATGTCCGAAATACATTACAAGTTTTCTACTGTAAATATGTTTTGGTCATCTGACGAACTACATGGGGATGCACTGCGATTGCATACTTGGAGGCGTATTCTGTGGGTCTGGCGATATTTTCTCGATTTTAACAAAAACTGTAATAGTTATCAAAATAGATGCCTGTTAAGCGGAGAATTTGATTATTTGTAAGAACATATTTGTTAATTTATGCTACTTCCATGATTTAGAAGTATTCATGGCTAAACATTGAGATAAATTATATATACATTAGGGTGTCCAAAACATATATTCGGTGTCCAAAATGCAATTCTTACAGGCGAAATTGCGATTTTCTCAGCATAAAATGCTTTCGTTAAGGTTTTTGTCACCAGCAACACAAAGCACAATCATATTAAAAGCGTATTGGTAACTTTTCGAAATAATCAATTGCTTTCTAAGAAAGCTAGGTGACGATTTTTTCAACGTTGTCCTCAGCCTGTCCAAAATACATGAATTACCCTATCCGCAGCACGGTTCTCTAGCTCATCGACGAAGGATCTTTTCACCGCAGCGTCTTCCAGTTGGTGTGTGTTGGACCGGCGCACAGTGATGCGGCTCCATATAAAGTCTTAACATGAATTACCTTCACAGCTTATCAAACTTTGTTATTTATTACAATTAGTTACCAAGAAGACATTTTGACATCCCATGAGTCACATTGGCCACTTTTATGACTATTTCGGAATCCTGGTTCCCCCGGGGAAGAGGACATTTTTTGGATATTTTTAGAACCCATCTTACGACACGCCATTTTTCATGAATTTTAAAAATATGTACATTAGTAGTCATTTCAGCACCTTTTCTAGATGGTCATCTAGAAAACAAGAATATACTCAAAAGTCAAACGAATGAACATGTGCAAGTATACAGAACCGTCTAAGATTATTCTCTTAAATCGCGGCTTTATAAAACAATTGTTAATATTTGTGTTATATTGAGCAAAAACTAAGCTTGATTATTAAAAAATATTGAAATATAAATCATTTGCTGTGTTATAAATTAGTACCTAAAGTTGCTCAATATGTCATAACAATAATAACAATTAAATTAGTTATACATTTCGTTTTATCAGTAATTATTTTCGAATTTTTAATTCTTATTTTTGACTTATCCTAATAAAAAAAACTAGAAAAAAAATTATTTGATATCCATGCGTGAATCGATTGCTAACGACGATGATAATTATGAAGAAGCTTGTTGAATATATTACAAAAATTTTAACGACAAAAGGTTGAAGGACAAAAGGTCGAATGGATAAAAGGTTCGATGGACAAAAGGTAGAAAAGGCGCACATTTCCCAAATGAAGGAGAACGTGCCTCTTGAGCCGACCTACTGATGACAAAGAATGTCGTAGAACAGGCTATGAATTAAAGAAGAATAAACCTCTGGCTGATATATCAACAAACAAAACGAAATCAGATATAGTAATAAAGTATAATGTGGAGAAACTGCTCATCTATCCAACTTTTCAGGACACGTGGCGTTGTAGAAAAGTACAGCAAAACCGAAAAACCTCGCCCATCGTATATAGCGTAAGCGCGGTGCAGTTTAAGAAGCACACACGTGCGCGTTCTGAAGGGTTAGGAAGATCTTTCAAGGAGATTTCTTTGGTAATATTGACAGACCAATTAAAATAATCTCTGGGACAATATAGGTTGACGTTTTTTATTCAAGATTAAAAATATAAGAAACAAATGTGTGCCGGGGCCCGTGGCGCAGTGGCTCCACGTTCGCTTCATAAGCGGATGGTCAATGGTTCGATCCCAGCCCCGACACTTCGTCAGTTGCTCTTCCCGCCGAGAGCGGCTGGAACTTGACCCTCTTTTGAACTCTCTTAGCTCAAATGGACAAAGATAATTGGATATCGGCTAACGGCAACACATAATGCACGACCCCCAATCGGGCTGCAAAAGGAATAAAAGCCACACATCATTTCGTCATCGTGCTCATCTTTCTACCAAGGACAGGGTAGAAAAGTGAAGGAGCACAAAGGCAAACCAGTTCGATATAGTAGAATAAGAATATAATATAATACATTAAGGCGCTGTACAAAGTGTAAGTGCAGCCGCCAATTGGAATCGCTCACGTAGTGCCCTAGTGGACAGAAGAGCTGTAAAATAGGTTAAGTGAATAAGAATAAAAAAAGAAACAAATGTATTATTCGTAAGTATGCTAATTATTTTTTAGCATTACTAGAAAGAATATTATGTTACCGAACGGTAACATTTTGGTTTGTATATATGGTGTGGGACGGTAGGCGAAATTATTGTTATAGTTAGATAACGATTGATTTAAATGGTGCGGGCGGCTGGGAGCTAACGCTTCAAACGCAGCCCGGCGAATGCGTGGCCGAGTGACCGCGGTTGAGGTGATTGTCGGATACGGCAAAACGCAACACGGACAGCATTGGAGATGAGTGACTGTGGTGGCAGGAGACAAGGCGATCGTGCTCCGAGGTGAGGAGTTGCTTTTTGGCTAGCAGACGGTGAACAAGTGCGAAAATCGGTGATCGTCTCGGAGTATTTTTCGGTTTCAATACCGATGTTGTGCACCATTTTCCGATACTGAGATCGGCGCGACAGTTTACCGTGCTTAAGTCTATACAATTACCAGAACGGCAGCGCGTCGGCCCTCGGGCATCGTCGGATTCTGTACGGCTAAACTACCACGACAGCGTGGCCACACCGTAACTCCAGCTGTGAATCGGCCACGTGAACCGTGCCCCGTCTACCCTGTTTGGCCCTATACACCAACAGCGGGACAGTGAACAACCCTTCCTCGTAGGGCCTGGAGTCCCTAACAGCGAGTCTGCTTAGAGAGCTGAGCCCCGTTGGATATCGTCCGGCTATACACCCCAAGCGCGTGGCCGTACCAAAACTCTAGCAGTGAATCTGCCCCAAGAACTGAGCCTCGTTTGGCCCGATACACCAACAGCGGGCCGTTCCGGCCCTTCATCGTAGCGCTCCGCACCGGCAGCGATTCGGCCTCGTGTCAAGCCTCGTCGGGTCTCGTCCGGCCATAGACCCCGACCGCGTGGTTCAACCGGCCACTAGCAAGTTTCCTCACCAATCAAGTCTCGTCGTACTTCGGCCGATCACGTAGCCAAGCCGGATCTTCATCGTGGTTAGTCCGCCCTCGTCAGAAGGGATCACCGCCACCCGCATCGACGTGCGGGTAGACATCAGCGTATTACTATCGCCCCTCGCTTCCGACCCCTACGAGCGGCGAACGGATCACCCAGAACGTCGTCTGCCTGCTGTAGACGAAAGCCGCCGCTCCGAAGCTGCATTCATTACCGCCCGCTACCAAAGGTTTGATGGAATATAGATTCACGTAAGTTGAAATTCTTCTTTTTTATTAGGACTCCCACATCCGAAACTCTCCCCTACTCAATCGCCCTGGGACCCGGGAGTTAGAAGACGGCCTTGTGTGCCCACCCCGGAAGCGGCCGAGGCTCAGACCAGCTGCTTGGGGCTTAGGCCAGTCCCCGTCTGGGACCGCGCAACTACTCCCGGGGTCAAAAGTTGTTTCAATGGCGCCCAACGTTAAAGTAGGAACAGGTTCCTAGGAGAGAAAAAATATTCTCGAATATTTTTTCTTCACTAGTAGTGGGGGAGTTTCAAATAAATTAGATTAATTTGAAAGTCACTCTGGTCAGGCTAGAGACGGAAAAACTGCGTTTTGTTGTTCGCGTTTTCAAAGCCGCTTGGCAAAGTAAATTAAAATTGCGGAAAGCAACGCGAGTGACCCTTTTACGTCACTTCAGCTATCGAAAAACGATCCAAACGAATTTGTAAATTCTTCAGGCCTTTGGGTGTTTGAAGTCGATTATTTGTTTCGCGATCCACCAGTGTTAACTGCGAACAACGCAGCGGTGACGAGAAGTAGTACTTCCACCTTGCATTCAGTGTCCCGCGGAAAACCTCGTGAAAATGCCACCTCGCGTATCCGTGTCCGGTCCGGACTTTAGCGTCCTTTACAGGGGAATGAGGGTGGACCATCTGAGCCCAGGGGAACTCGATTATGAGCTCTTCCTTCGAAACGTTGTCATTGCAGATGACGAATCGCGTTGCAAACGTCGCCGTCGGTTAAAGCAGATTTTGAAAAATGAGCGGGAAGGTCACGAATTCATAATCCACTATGATCAGGACCCAGAAATTGATCTGGACGCGTGTAGATATTTGTTTCGGGAGCACGAAAGGACTCTTTCCAGACCAGCTAGTGAACAAGAGAAGAATGTTTGTAAAGCTCGCCTGTTGCACTTGGGCCACCGCCTCGCAGTGGTCAAAAATCACGCGGTCGGTGAATTAAAGGTTCAAGCGGGTGAAGCCTTTCGCAGCGTGCTTGATCTTTTTTCGGAGAATTTCTGGTCCGATGATGCTTTCTTTGCGGAAAGCGGAGACGAATCAGAGGAAGAAGATTTGCTGGACGAAGCGGCAGGAGGGACAGAGCCACCGCCGTTGCCCGATCTTCCGCCACAGACCGGAGCTCGGCCGAAGCAAACGTATATCAGTACAGATCAGTTCAATCAAGCAATGACTGATGTTGGTAGCTTGATCAAGGCACTGGCCTCTCAAATCAGTGGGCTGAGGGAAGAGGTTCAAAAGCTTTCACAACCTGCCACGAATCCTAACTTCAATGACACCAATCCTTTTCGGCAACTGCCGAAGGGGGCCGATGAAGTGCCCACTGCTCCGAGAGTAAGTGCGTCTAACTTAGATAGAGACACCAGACCCACGGTGGCTCCGAAGGTCTCCTTTAAAAGGAGCGCTGGTTTCCCGGAGTCTACCACAGTGGGGGAAAACTTATTAAGCAACTCTTTCCAACAGAGACTGGATGATTTATCATTCACGTCCTCCGTTCAAGGCAATACTCAAAGTGCTGACAATCGTGCTCCCCCCAGAGTGCAGTACAGTCAGCCGGTTTACCAAGCAGCTCCACAGCGAAAGGTAATCCCGGTGTCCCAATGGAAGATAAGAAAATATTCAGGAACGGACCAAGGTCTGGGGCTGAACGATTTTCTGTCTCACGTCCACCAGTTGGCAATATCCGAACATGCGACTGCCGATGATCTTTTCGATTCGGCAATTCATTTGTTCGATGGTGCCGCGTTGAGCTGGTACACAGCACGCCGCAACCGAAATTCGCTTTTTGGTTGGAGCCATTTGGTTCACGAACTCAAGAGTGAGTTCCGGCATCCCGATTTGGATTCCGTGCTCCGTAGTAAAATATACCAAACAAGACAACAGAAAGGCGAATCGTTTCAGCAATTTTACTTGCAGATCGATAAGCTTCTTCAAGCGATGAACCAACCAATGACAGAGCTGGAAAAGGTCGAAATCCTCAAAGCCAATTTGCGCTACGATTGTCGAAAAGCGCTGATTGGGAGAAACATCCAAACTCTTCAGGAGTTGGTCAAAATAGGGAAAGATTTGGATGCCACCGACTTTTCCGCTTTTTCGAAAGTGTTCGGCCTCTCCACCCGACAGAATTGTGCAATTGCCGCAGGAAACAGCAGCGCGGCGGGGTCAAAAACTTTCTACTCCCGAAATCGATCAACAGATCCGAGGAACGCGACGAATCAACCCACGAGAACTCCTAAAACTACTTTCAGCGGTCAGAAGGGATCGTCAAGCAAACCTCCGAACGCACCATTCGACTCTAAAAATCCTGAAAAGAGTTCGAACAAAACGTCTACTCCGAAAGAGACCGCCGCCGGTCCAAGTAAATCGAGCGCGTTGTTGAGAATGGTGTCCAATTATCGACCCCCGTCAAATGATGAATGTTTCAATTGCGGGGAGGAGCATGATCTCTCGGATTGCCTCATCCCTCGCCGAGTATTCTGTGATGCGTGTGGCTTCAAGGGCTTCACGAGAAGTAATTGCCCGTACTGTTTAAAAAACCAGATGAGGAAGTCCTAAAGACGCTGGAACTTCCTCAAGCGCAACGTGAAGACGATTTCATCAGCTGGATCTCCGAACTTGGCCAGTTCTATGAACCACGTTCGGAAGAATCAGATGATGAATCACCTTCACAACAAATTCATAAAATCACACTCAACAACAGTTACGATGATCGCCCTCATGTAGAAATCACCATTTTTGACACCAACGTGACGGCGCTTCTCGATTGTGGAAGCAACCTCACGTTCATTAACCAAAATCTCTACGACCGATTCCGACGAGTTAAACTCAAAGAACCTTCCATTCCTGTTGAACTCAGAACGGCAGATGGTTCCCGTTTAGAGATTCTTGGAGAAGTGCTTATTCCGTACACTTTCAATGGAAAGACTCGAGTCCTTCCCACGTTGGTTGCTCCGGCTCTGACCAAAGAATGCATCTGTGGAATGGACTTCTGGCATATTTTCGGGATATATCCGGCGGTCGCTTCCATTACGGCGTCTTCGCCGAAGCCCCCTTCAGCGTTACAATCTCCGAAAGTAATCCTAACGGATAAGCAACAGCAAATTCTCGACCGCACTAAGCAACTTTTCAAAGTGGCGACGGCGGAAAATTTAGATACGACGCATCTGTATGAGCATACGATAACTCTGAAGGAGGAATTCAAGAACTCTAAACCGGTGCGATTGTATCCGTATCCGATCGCCCCAAAAGTTCAGGAAGGATTATTTTCTGAGCTGGAAAGAATGCTTGACCGTGGCATAATTGAAGAGTCGAACTCGGACTGGTCATTGAATATTGTCCCGGTTCGAAAACCCTCTGGAGCCATACGTCTTTGCCTTGACGCTCGCAAACTCAACGAGCGAACCGTACGTGACGCTTATCCCCTTCCGCACCCTGGACGCATACTTGGCCGCTTACCGAAGGCTCGCTACTTGTCGACAATCGACCTGTCGGAAGCATTTTTGCAGATCCCGTTGGCTCGAGGATCCCGCCGGTATTGTGCGTTCAGTGTGCAAGGGAAGGGGATGTTCCAGTTCACCCGCCTGCCATTCGGTTTGATCAACAGCCCAGCTACGTTGGCCAGGTTGATGAACCGAGTTTTGGGTCAGGGTGCACTGGAACCGAATGTCTTCGTCTACTTAGACGATATCGTCATAGTGACGGAGACATTCGAAGAACATGTACGGTTGCTCGAAGAGGTTGCGAGACGTCTACGGGAGGCTAACTTGTCAATTAAGCTTGAGAAGTCTCACTTTTGCTTAGATGAGATACCGTTCCTCGGCTATATCCTTTCTTCTCAAGGATTAAGAGTCAATCCCGAGAAATTGAAGCCGATAGTCGAATACGAACGGCCTAATACTATTACAAAGCTCCGACGGTTCTTGGGGATGTCGAACTATTACCGGCGATTTATAGCCGATTATAGCCAGACAACCTCGGCCCTTTCCGAACTTCTAAAAACGAAGTCCAAAAATTTGAAATGGACCCCTGAAGCCGAGGAAGCTTTTCAAGAAGTCAAAGCTAAATTGATAACGGCCCCCATCCTGGCCAGTCCAAATTTTGACCAGGAATTCATAGTCCATACAGACGCGAGTGATTACGCCATTGCTGGCGTGCTGACGCAGAAAGTGGACGGTCACGAACGAGTGATTGAATACTTTTCTAAAAAGTTAGCCACGCCAGAGCGCTCCTACCATGCTACGGAAAAGGAGGGGCTCGCTGCCCTTCTTTCCATAGAGCACTTTAGAGGGTACCTTGAAGGGAGTCACTTTGTGCTCGTAACTGACTCTTCCGCTTTGACGTTTATTATGCGTTCAAAGTGGAAGACGTCGTCCCGCCTCAGTCGATGGAGTCTGTCCCTACAGATGTTCGACATGACTATCGTCCACCGCCGGGGCAAGGATAACGTTGTCCCCGACGCGCTGTCGAGAAGCGTCATGGCCGTGTCAGTGAAGTCGGAGTGCGACTGGTATACGTCACTTAGGCAACAAGTGGAAGAAAACCCGGATGACTATCCGGATTTTCGAATCCAAGACGGCCAGTTGCTGAAGTTCGTCTTCAATGACGATTTCGCCGACCACCGCTTCGACTGGAAAATTATTCCCAGTCCCGAAGCGCGCTTAGTGATAATCCGAGCAAATCACGATGACCGGATGCACCCCGGAGTTGACAAAACTGTGGGAATGATTCGCCAGCAGTTCCATTGGCCCAACATGTTTAGAGAGGTGAGGGAGTACATCCGGAAATGCTCCGAATGTAAGAAGATAAAACCCCCTAATGCCGCTACGGCCCCGCCTATGGGAGACATGCGAGTGGCTTCTCGCCCCTGGCAAATCATTGCCCTAGATTACATTGGCCCTCTCCCACGCACTACCAGTGGGAAGCAGTATATTCTAGTTACTCTAGACCTTTTTAGTAAATGGGTGCAATTACATGCATTCCCAAAAATTTCCGCTAAAACTCTTTGCGCAGAGTTAGTGGATCACTGGTTTTTCCGCAATTCGGTGCCAGCGATTCTGCTAACCGACAACGCTACCACGTTCACCTCCCGAGAGTTTCGTAACCTGCTAGACCGCTTCGAAATCCAGCAGTGGTTAACATCGCGTTACCACTCGCAAGCGAATCCGGTGGAACGCGTGAATCGTGGAATTAACACGGCAATTCGCTCATACGCACGTGACAACCAACGATTATGGGATACGCGGTTGTCCGAAATCGAACTAATTATCAACTCCACCATCCACTCCTCCACCGGCTACAGTCCCTTCCGGGTAGCTCGAGGGGAAGAGGCCGTTCTGAAAGGAAGCGATCACTCTCGTTTCGGTGGCGAAGGTGAAACGACACTCGATGAGAGGATAGCGAGAATCCGGGAACAAAACCCCGAGTTGTTTTCTCTAGTGCAGAAGAATCTACTAAAAGCGCATTCAATTTCCACTAATACGTACAATTTGCGTACCCGAAAACCGGCTAAACCGTTTGAGGTAGGAAGTACGGTGTATAAAAGAAACACCAAACTTTCAAATGCTAGTGAACATTACAACGCAAAATTAGGAGCACAATATGTACCTTGTACTGTTGTAGCGAGACACGGGTCATCGTCCTATGAATTAGTCGACGCGCAAGGCCGCAACATCGGCGTATGGCCTGCTCAGCTGTTGAAAGCCGCATGACAATAGCCATTGTTGTAGGCTGCTTGAGCATCGTCGAAGAACCGTTCCTGATCACTGACTCAGGTTCGTAGTAAGCCTAGAATAATTAATTATTACGGAATATGAATTCATGACCTTCTATAGAACTTTTCAAATTGATCATCCTACCCTCTGTCCTTGGCTCATTTTTCTAAGTTGTTCGCTTTCCGCGGAGCGACCCCTGAAGAAATCCGCGCTCGTTAGGAATCTCGTCGGATACATTTTGAAAAGTCTAAACTGACCACCGGAGGAGACGTCCTCGAATGGTGGCTATCCCGATAAGACGCGCGCGGACTCCGTTCCACAGTGAACGAGAGTCAATCGAATACTAGAATCCGGATTCAAATCGATCGATTCACGAACAGTCGATCGAAGCAGTTCGCGTAAATGAGCAACTGTTATACTCTCGCGCATACCGTAATACGCGAGAGGTTTTCTCGCGCGATACGCATAACTCTCACGAGGCGTATGCGCGTGTACGTGATCTCTCACATGCTTCAATAAAGAACTAGTGATCACAGTTGATCACGTTTACCTATGGTAGGTACTTTATCTCAGAGATTGCAATTAGGCAATCAGTTCCGTCGGTTCCTTCGTCCTGATCGGTCCTGTCCCGCGAGACAGTCGGTGGCGGTGTATAATATTTAGACCATGACTTTATCGGGGATTACGGACGCAAAAGTGGAAGATTGTTGTAAGTTGTCTATCGACACCACCCTCGAAAGCCCGGAGAAGTTGGAAGAGGTGTGGATTGTAATATGTAGCTGTTAGTTTTGACCATTTTGGTAATTTTGTTACTCGCGATGCGTTCACCGCAATGTTCGTTCAGATTAGTGTTTTCTTTTTCGTTGTTTTTCCGTATCTAGTGTTTCTTTATCTTGTGTTACTTATTGTTTAAATAATAGAGTAGAAAAAAAAAGAACAATTGTATTATCCTTTTTTCCCTGACCAGAGGGGGACTGTTACCGAACGGTAACATTTTGGTTTGTATATATGGTGTGGGACGGTAGGCGAAATTATTGTTATAGTTAGATAACGATTGATTTAAATGGTGCGGGCGGCTGGGAGCTAACGCTTCAAACGCAGCCCGGCGAATGCGTGGCCGAGTGACCGCGGTTGAGGTGATTGTCGGATACGGCAAAACGCAACACGGACAGCATTGGAGATGAGTGACTGTGGTGGCAGGAGACAAGGCGATCGTGCTCCGAGGTGAGGAGTTGCTTTTTGGCTAGCAGACGGTGAACAAGTGCGAAAATCGGTGATCGTCTCGGAGTATTTTTCGGTTTCAATACCGATGTTGTGCACCATTTTCCGATACTGAGATCGGCGCGACAGTTTACCGTGCTTAAGTCTATACAATTACCAGAACGGCAGCGCGTCGGCCCTCGGGCATCGTCGGATTCTGTACGGCTAAACTACCACGACAGCGTGGCCACACCGTAACTCCAGCTGTGAATCGGCCACGTGAACCGTGCCCCGTCTACCCTGTTTGGCCCTATACACCAACAGCGGGACAGTGAACAACCTTTCCTCGTAGGGCCTGGAGTCCCTAACAGCGAGTCTGCTTAGAGAGCTGAGCCCCGTTGGATATCGTCCGGCTATACACCCCAAGCGCGTGGCCGTACCAAAACTCTAGCAGTGAATCTGCCCCAAGAACTGAGCCTCGTTTGGCCCGATACACCAACAGCGGGCCGTTCCGGCCCTTCATCGTAGCGCTCCGCACCGGCAGCGATTCGGCCTCGTGTCAAGCCTCGTCGGGTCTCGTCCGGCCATAGACCCCGACCGCGTGGTTCAACCGGCCACTAGCAAGTTTCCTCACCAATCAAGTCTCGTCGTACTTCGGCCGATCACGTAGCCAAGCCGGATCTTCATCGTGGTTAGTCCGCCCTCGTCAGAAGGGATCACCGCCACCCGCATCGACGTGCGGGTAGACATCAGCGTATTACTATCGCCCCTCGCTTCCGACCCCTACGAGCGGCGAACGGATCACCCAGAACGTCGTCTGCCTGCTGTAGACGAAAGCCGCCGCTCCGAAGCTGCATTCATTACCGCCCGCTACCAAAGGTTTGATGGAATATAGATTCACGTAAGTTGAAATTCTTCTTTTTTATTAGGACTCCCACATCCGAAACTCTCCCCTACTCAATCGCCCTGGGACCCGGGAGTTAGAAGACGGCCTTGTGTGCCCACCCCGGAAGCGGCCGAGGCTCAGACCAGCTGCTTGGGGCTTAGGCCAGTCCCCGTCTGGGACCGCGCAACTACTCCCGGGGTCAAAAGTTGTTTCAATTAGGCCGGAACAAATCTCATTTTCTTCTTTTGTCACAATACTCGTTGGCTCGCTAAGGGGGAGGATAATAAATAATAAATGTATTTGATGAATAAATACCCAAACAATTCGGCAACATCTATAAACTCATCGGATTTGTTAAGAAATTTTCGGTGCATTTCTAATTTCACCTTGAAATTTTAAAATTTCTTGAATAATTTATGGGTGCCCCCCCCCCTCAAAATGTTGAATTACGACCAAAATTTTTCGAGGGGGCGGTGACATAAGAGAAAATCGAAATTTGTGCCAGCCTTATTCAAAAGAATATAGAATATTATTAAAAAAAATTATTAGTAATCACGCCAATAGCTGTAAAAACAAGCTACTCGAGAGAACAGCCATCTTTCAAAAGAGGAATAAGTTCTTTCTTCAAAACACTTATACCAGGTAAACACCAACTTTTATAATAAGCCCAGATTAGAGGTACAAAAGGGCCCATATAGCCGAGGCGGAAAACGCACGGGTATTCAGCATGGCCATGCTGAGGGTGACGGGTTCGATACCCGGTCGATCCAGGATCTTTTCGTAAAGGAAATTTCTTTGACTTCCTTGGGCATAGAGTATCTTCGTGCCTGCCACACGATATACACATGCAAAATGGTCATTGGCAGAGGAAGCTCTCAGTTAAAAACTGTGAAAGTGCTCATTGAACACTAAGCTGAGAATCAGACTTTGTCCCAGTGAGGACGTTATGCTAAGAAGAGGAGAGGAGAGAGGTACAAATACAATGCAATGGAAAGCAAAAGAAACCCTGCTTTTAATAATTGTGGAAGTGCTAAAAGAACTCTAAGTTGAAGAGAAAGAGATGCAGGTCAAGTTGCAGTGAGAACATAAAGCAGGAAAACAGATGGTCGCATCGGCATTGTTTCTCTTCTTTATGTTTTCAGTACAATATTCATCCTTCTGTCCTTTCAACCTTTTGTTCTATTTTTTTTTGTTTCGACCTTTTGTCTATTCGACCTTTTATCCATTCAACCTTTTGTCCATTCGACCTTTTGCCCATTCGACATTTAGTCCATTCGTCCTTCTGTCCTTTCGACCTTTTGTCCTAGTTATTTCATTTATTTCGACCTTTTGACCTTCGACCTTCGACCTTTTGATCTTTGAAATTTTGTCCTACAACCCCCTGAGAGCATATTTTACTATTTTTTTTTATTCTTTCGACCTTTTGTCCATTCGTCCATTTGTCAATTTGTCCATTCGACCTTTTGTTCATTCGATCTTCGACCGTTTGTCTTTAGACGTTCTGTACTTCGACCTTTTCTCCTAAAGCCTCGTTCAGGCACAACCCGAAGAACATTCATAAAACATCACACGAAAGAGCTGTTACACGCCATGTTTTGACGTTACTACATACATGTCTCTTGCCACACAAGTTCCCCGGGGCACCATGAAACGTTCAAAAACTTTCTAGCATAGCTTCCGCTATCGATGATCTGTCCAAGTTTCAGCCAGCAGAACACACTATGGGATCAAAACATATTTTTTAACTTTACTTAAACCAGGTTTCCTATAGAACCTAAATGGTTGAAGATGCGGTAAGTATTATGGTCAACATGATATGCTTTGTAGTCGATTCCCGGTGATCATTGTATCACAAATAAATTGTTCACTTCGACATCGAGTTCTTAACAATCAGACATTAGAGAAAATCGAAATTTGTGTCAGCCTTAGTTGCTAATACAATTTGGAAATTTATTGTATTCCAATAGTTTGTTTGGTTGACAAACTATGTGTTATGACATTCAATTTGTTTGTCATGATCAGATAACATCATGTCAACTCGTTGGTTCATCTTACACACCCACCTCCCCCCCCCCCCCCCTCCCCCCCCCCGTTTCAACTTCCCCGGTGTACCTTAGACCGAACAATCCAACTAAACGCCTTTGCTCGATCCAAATGACGTCTGTTTCATCTTCTCCTGCGTTTTTTTTTTCTTGCGCTTGGCAAAGTCAGAGTTCTACCAGTTTTTATAGACCGCAGTATAAATGGTGCGTAACCATAAAATTCCTAGTTTGTTTACCGGGGGATTCCCGAAATGCAAAGTCGACAAAGTAACATATAAATGTTACTACTGTTGAGTGTTGATGTATAGTGAATGGCTATTTTGCTTATCAATAAAAGACGAGCAGAACATAAAAACGTATATTACTCAAGAATGGTTTCTATTAGTAAATACATGTACTCATACACGCATGTACTATGTAGGGTATAGATTTGTTTTGGCTCACCCACATTATTTGCTCGTATCAACATAATATAACCGTAAAAAAACATATCCTTACAGCATAATATACTGTTCTCTTTATTTACAATTCATATTTATGAACCGAACTAAGCAATTTTCTCTCTCTTCTTGGCGTAACGTCCTCACTGGGACAAAGCCTGCTCCTCAGCTTAGTGTTCTATGAGCACTTCCACATTTATTAACTGAGAGCTTCCTCTGCCAATGACCATTTTGCATGTGTATATCGTGTGGCAGGCACGAAGATACTCTATGCCCAAGGAAGTCAAGGAAATTTCCTTTACGAAAAGATCCTGGACCGACCGGGAATCGAACCCGTCACCCTCAGCATGGTCATGCTGAATACCCGTGCGTTTACCGCCTCGGCTATATGGGCCCTAAGCAATTAAAATGAGTAAATTGCAATGTGATCACATTTGATAGGTTGGGCCGAAATAAGAGCATTACCCCCTACTGCCTTACCATCGGTGTCAATCCAATTTAGTTGCTACTATAGATTGGACGAAGCAGGACACGCAGAAAAACTTCACCACGTACCATTATGAGAGAACTAAGTGTAATATTTTGTGAGTAATGTAGTAAAGTTTTGCTAAAATTTTTTGTATGTTTTGGAGTTTCGTCAATGACTGGATAATCACTGGGTTTGATATTGACGTATTGTCCCAAACCAATGAGAATTATGGAATTCACCTTGTCACATCATGTCAATTAAATAAATATAAGGCTTTCCTAGTAACATCTATAAACTTTCATCTCGTCTTTTTACTGATAAGTTCATAACAAGTATCATATGTATTTCGTCAACTAGTTCTAACCTTATGTTGTCAATATGTTTAATGTTTGGGGCATAATTACACTAGTTTACAAAATAAAATGAAAGTCGTGAACTTCTGTCAACGACCAAAATTTTTGAAGCATAATTTAGCACTGATTTCGAAACCGTGCTTCAAAAAATTTTAAGTAGAGCAGTTTTTGAGGTTTAGCTCAATATCGAGTTTTACAACTTTTAAAAATATGGAATTTACTAAAGTTCAAATAACTTGCGTTTTGTTCAACCAATTTCAAATCTTTTTCCATAAATTAAAAGCTGAATACAATACCATTTGATCATCTGAATGCAGGTTTTGCGTCAGATTGATGAAATTCAAGATATTGGCGAGTTTTAGGGACGATCTCCTTAAATTTTAGCCGAATTTCCAAAAATATATAAAGAAATGTATTTTTTTCAATAAGAAAAAAACAATCTAAAAATTCTTTCTCAACGTTTATTTGACATATCATATGTAGGCAAGTTACAGTAAAAAATTCAGCTCAATCGGATCATTGATTACGAAGAATGAGATGTGTGAAGTGAGCGACGTTGCTTAAAAATAGAACAAAAATCGATTTTAAATCATCAACGTTGTATGGAAAGTCGAAAAAATTTCCGCTCTACTGTAATTTTTTTCCTTCGCGTTTTCGAACTCAGGGCATGATTCTACACCAAAAATGATCATCAGCTTACCGAGTTCAAAAATGCTGTAAACTAGTGTTATTGCATAGAAACAGTTCTGTGGGTCTGCAGTTAACCTAGTGGTTAAGGCTATGGATGCTCTCTTCAGGGCGCTGTTTGAACTCATTGTGGTACGCTTATGCATTATTAGAGCGTCCTTTTCAGGACACTATATGAACCCATTGTGGCACGCTTATACGTGTATGACGATCCTATTCCTTTACCTGTTCATTCCCCTGTTCCATCCTTTTATCCTTCCCTTCTCCTGGCACAAATTTCCCAATTGGAGGATAACGTGATGGGCGGAAGTGCTCATAGAACCTGAGGCGAAGAAGTAGGCTTTGTCCCAATTGAGACGTTACGCAACAGCAAGAAGAAGTATAAATAACAATTAAAGAGTTACTTTTCTAATTACTAATTCATTTTTGCACAAAATGTTCCATTGCAACTGTGTGCAACTCAACGAAACAAAAAATACTTTCAATACACAGTGAAACAAAATCCTGAAGAATATTTACGACACTTTTAAAATTACAAATTAATGTAGGGTAATTCGCCAATTGTTGAACACCACCCAAATGTTGAACAGTTTTTGAAAATGTTATTATAAATTTAACTCAAGTAGTTTTCCATCAACGTAAACGTATGATCTAGATGCGTATACATGTGTGTCATGATATTGCTTTAATAAAGTTACAAAATTATACATATTTTACGTCAAAAATGTCGATTGAAAATTTTGTACCGTCAATGACACGAAAACTGCACAATTCTTAAGATTAATTTTAAGAAATTGCTGTTACGAAATAAGCTTTGCTGGTAAATCGACCACAAATATCAAAGTCACAACATAGTTACAATAACTGGAAGGATGTCCTTAACAGTTTAACATTGTTTAAAATCACATTTTCATTGAAATTTCATTTGAAAAAAATATTTTTCTTATCACACTATCATTATGCAGCTAAGATCCAATTGTTGAACACTAGCATAACCTACGATGTTAGCATGACTGGCAGATATTTTTTTTTTACTTCACCTTTTTCAGGAGCGATCCACGGGGTTTCAAAGTATTTCAGGGTCGTTCCAGGGGTATTCTAGGGAGTTGACTGGGTCCCATGGGTTTCCAGGGGTATTTCAAAGGCTTTCGAAGGCGTTCTTTTCTTCTGTCATTTTCGCTTCTAGTCAAATCTTTTCAGCCATTTTTTGCATTTGGTTCTGTTTGAAACTAGAGCTCTCTTCAAATGGGAAGCGATTCCTTGGGAACGTCCATAAATTACGTAACGCTTTGAGGGGGGGGGGGGTGAGGTGACAGGAGTTCAGCAAAGTGTGACGACCCGTACAAAAAATCAGAGGTCCCATACAAAAAGTGTGACATAGGAGGAGGGGGATTAAAATGGACAATTATTGCGTGACATATTTTATGAAAGCTCCCTCATTTGAATGAATTGTCACTGAAATGACTAACTGGGCGCAAAACACGAAAAACCCGGACAAAATTCCGCCAGAGTGAAAAAAATATTGGATGTCGGGTCAATGTCGGATCAAATTTTATCAAATGTTGGACCACTGTTGGACCCACATCGGATAACTGTTGAGTCTATGTTGGGTTTGGTGCCCAAAATAAAAACAGATGAATGATAGGTTTATGTCGGGTTATACGTCATCAATTACGAACAAAGCTTCAACCGTTCAACAATTAGCGAGAACCGTCCAACATTAGGATGAGCAAGCTTAAGGAAGCGTTCAACATTTGGGTTACAGACTTCCCATACAAATGTTCTATTTTCTCTTAGAAAATGGAATTTAAGGGAATACAAATCCAATGGGCAGTATAAGGAATAAGTAGATCTAGACGTTCACTGGATATTTTTAAACAAAAGTGGAATTATGCACGGAAAAACAAACGAAAACAAAAATGCCAGTACTAACCGTTCATCAATTGGCGAATTACCCTATGTGTTATTTTTAGGCTATTATTGCAAAGGGCGCTGGATAGTGCGACGCAAATTTAACTAGGTGTCTACTTATTTTTTTACCAACAGTTTATGTAATTGTAACATGCACATGTACGTACACTGATTATCTTGACAACCTTGAACAACCATTCCGGGGACAAAGAAGTGTCGAATTTGATTGGAAGCTAACAAAGGTGTGTACTTATAACACTACTTACACGTGAATTTGAAAAATAAAAGAAAAAAAATGTTATCATTGATAGCAAGTGTTCGCATTTCAAAAAGCCAACACAGTAATATCGCCACTCTCGGTGAAAATTTTACTAGTTCTACTATACGAAGCCACCGGAGATGCTGC
The DNA here is from genome assembly GCF_035046485.1 of Aedes albopictus. NCBI lineage: Eukaryota > Metazoa > Arthropoda > Insecta > Diptera > Culicidae > Aedes > Aedes albopictus. Next base: position 378,242,102 of record NC_085137.1, read on the forward strand.
CGATCTATCGGAGACACAAACCAAACGGGAACTGAAAGCTGTTCTTGAATCCAACGGGGATCTGATTGCAACTCGTAGCAAATATCGCCAATGGTTGGATTCGGCGCTGGTAAGTTGGGCTTAGAAATATTGCAGCCATTTATTTTACTTGATTGTTATAAGTTCCTTTCAGTCAACTCACAACGACTTCGACCTGAAGATCGCCACCAAGATCTTTGTCGAGGAGTACATTGACGTCAACTCCAAATATCAGATCATTTCAGATCATTACTACAGTGCCACGGTCGACAAAGTTCCTTTCTCCAAACAGACAGAGGCCGCAGTACTGATAAATAACTGGGTGAACCGAACCACGAATGGACGCATTTCGAATTTTGTCACTCCTGGTAAAATTTATTGTTTGGGGCTGTCCATAAACCACGTGGTCATAGGGAGGTTCTGCCAATGACCATTTTGTATGGACAAATTAAAAAATTTGTATGGACAAATGACCACGCGCGGGGGGGGGGGGCTGAAAAGTCCCAAAAAAATGACCACGTGGTTTATGGACAGCCCCTTGTCTTACAAAAAGCGTAATAATGCCGACATTTTTTACAGATGCATTGGAAGGAGCGGTTATCATATTGATCAGTGCCATATATCTCGAGGGACTGTGGACTTTCCCGTTTCCTGAATACACGCCGATGTTGACCTTCTATGGCAAGCAGAAGCAAGTGCAAGCTCCATTCATGAAACAAAACGGCCAGTTTTTCTATGATGATTCAGCTACATTGGATGCTCAGCTGTTGCGTTTGTCGTATCAGGGAGGAAAATTTGCCATGTACTTTATCCTACCCCATCAAGGAAAGACTGTTGACGATATTCTGGAGAAAATCACTCCTTCATCTCTCCATGAGGCACTTGGGTACATGGACGAAACCGACGTGAATGTTTTCATTCCAAAGTTCAAATTTGAATTTTCTCAAGAACTGAAACAACCACTGCGAAATGTAGGTTGTTGAAATTTAGTACTACCACTTTAAGCTACTCATATTATTGTTTTCTTAGATTGGATTTCGCGAAATTTTCTCCCAAAATTCCTACCTATGGCAACTGGAACGTGGAAAGGGAGCTAGAAACGAGTCACGAGTTTCACGAGTGTTTCAAAAGGCTGGAATCAACATCAATCACCTGGGAAGTGGACACTACATAACAACAAGTTTGGATAATATTTGAATTATTACAAGTTCAAAAATGTCGTATTTAACCAAACTTATTTGCAGAAATGCTGCAGACCCGCAGGATGTATGGAAGTCGAGCAATATTGTTCAATGCTAACCGACCCTTCTTGTTTTTTTATCGAAGATGAGGACTTTGGTTGGTTATTGTTTGCTGGCAGAGTTGAAGATCCAACCAAATGAAGATGATCTCTCTCAGAGGATGTTTAAAAACTGAGAGAATCTACAAAATAAATCAACCTGATTTAGTTAACATTAAGAAATCTAAATAAAAATGATGCTTGACACTCGCTTTTTTGATCAGATGTTTGCTTTAGTTCAGAAATGTATTTATTCTTTTAAATTCGTATGATATCCATGAAGTCCATTCTACTAAGCCGGATGGGAATAACATAATAAAGTGCAACAGCAATAACACCAAATGGGTATCGACTGAAAATTCCAGAGCAAGAACGATATCTTTGTTTGATGCTCGATTGATCCAGAATGATCATATAATTCTCTTGCTTCCTTAGGTCTGGAATACTGTCACTTGATGTGAGAATGAAAAAAGACAATTGACAAAAAGCTCTGAGGCAATAATTGGAGAAGTGTTTAATGAACACTACGCTGAGAAGAAGGTTCTGCCCTTGTAGAGACGTTACGCCAAGAAGAATAAAAAAAGGAATATAATAAAGTATACTAGCAGTGACTCTTTAGTGAGCTAGCCTACAACACCAGAAAGAAAGTAAAGAAATAATTTGTCTTCAAATTTAATAGGATAAAACACAGATTCTTGTGCTACTTGTCACAGTATTATGTACTCATTTTCAACTCAATTTATCGATCCGTAACTGTTTCTAGCTATGCTATCTGTTCCAAAATACCATTTCAATTGACTGATTCAACTGTTCGTATCGTCGTTTTACAAATAGAAATGTATGTTCACCCCAGTACATTCTTCAAGAGAACCTTCTCACATCCTGCAATCACTTAAACACGTCGACGAGTCCGAAGCAAATTCCTCTGGATGTTGTCCACAAACTACGTTGACCAATGTTTTTGGGTATATTAAACAGGTGTTGGTTTACCTTTAACAGGAGTCCAGACTTCAAATATTTTTTTTAACAGTTATATGGACGTACTATACGGACGAACCCCTACCGCAACAGCCGACAGGCGACAGCATTTTTTCATCCTTTCGTTGGAATTCATGCCACTCTCAATACACTCCACTTTATTCCTACTACAGGGGATACTCAAAATAACTGGGACAGGTAAAATTTTCACTTTTCAAAAAATGTTCAACTCGCTGTAACTTTTTGAAAAGGGCATCAAATATTCTCAAATTTTTACTGTAAGTTCATCAACTAGTTGTGTATCAGTGGTTCAAATTTGGAAAAGATCGGGCTATTCTTCACGAAGATATAAAGATTCTTGAAAAGGGTATAATTATTCGATAGCCAACTTTGAGCTTTTATATCTCCGGATTCAATGAACTGAATGCAATGAAATTTTGACCATTCATGACTTATATGATGGACTCTTAAAAACGTTTAACTTAACTTTAAATTTTTACCAAGAGAAAAAGTTATAACGATTTCATTCATTTCACGATTTTTTAGTAAATTAATCAATTTCTAATATGCACCCCATTACTTTCTCAATTTATTAGCGGCTATGTTGTAACTTTCCTTCAAAACACATTTATATATAAGTCATTTAGAGGGAAATTAATTGAACTATAATTTGCATCTTGAATTTTGAAACGATGTTGAAGTTTTGGATAATTTGGTGTTTTGTTAGAAAAATAATCTAATCGTTATAATTTTCTTCCGTGTTAAGAATTTTATGTTAAGTCAAAGGTTTTTCATAGCTCATTATACAAGTCATGAATGGTCAAAATTTTATTGCATTCGGTTCATTGAATCCGGAGATATAACAGCTCAAAGTTGGCTATCGGATAAATTTACCTTTTTCTAGAATCTTTATAACTCCGTGAACAATGGTCCGATCTTCTCCAAAATTGGACTACTGATACACAACTAGTTGATCCACTTACAGTAAAAAATTGAGAATATTTGATGCACTTTTCGAAAAGTTACAGCGAGTTGAACATTTTTTGAAAAGTGACAATTTTACCTGTCCCAGTTATTTTGAGTAACCCCTGTATGTACATTCATTCATTTTCCCAAGCGCACACACACGAGGTGGGGGTCTTTTTCCTTACCGGTATTCTGTATGTCATGATCGATCTACAACGAACGCCGCACTTACCTATTTTTTCCCCGTACGGGTCTTTCCCGTCTATTTTCTTCACTCTTTCACAGGTAGCTGTACGGTAGGAAATACGACATACTTCCACGGCGAAACATTCAAATTGGATTGCCGAACACAATGCGTTTGTCAGGTAATTGAATTTCCATTACACTCGTTCGTGTTTTTTCTTTTGGTTCTTGCAGTTTTCTCTCATTTTCGCAGGTCGCGTTCTGTTCCGATTTTTTTTCGGAGGCATTTTTCTTTTTTCCTTGTGCTTGAGCTTCCTACAGGTTTCATACTGGAATTTAGCATGAAAATGGCCAAAATATGCAATGTAATGATTAGAATTTCATGTGAGAAATTTGCATGGGCTACATATGGGAATATGTAACACGCAAATTCAAAGTATAACTTAGGGAGCATCTATTAACCCGTTAACGCCCAAGGTGTCTCACAATTTAAATCTTCAAATAAATGTGTTATTAAAGGTCAAGTTCCAATAAAATAAGCATGATTTGATTAAAAAAATGGAAGTCTATGGTGTAGTTCCAAAAAAATTCTTCATTGTAGGTCCTCAATATCTGATAATTTTCTCGAGTTCTACTTCAGCAAAACTTCTACGCTATCGTTATATTCTGATCCGTATAGATAAAATGCAGCTCTAAACAAGTGAGAGAGATGATAACCACTCAAAAAGAATAGAAAAAGGACTTAAAAATTGGGGCAGAAATATAACCCGATAAACGCCTAAAAGTATGCAATGCATGGTTCTTAAGGTCATATATTTTCGACTACAGTGTTCAACATTTCTCATTTTTTTAACAAATCAAATAAAGAGAGCTCACTATGTGTGACATAAGCAAACGTTAAAATACTGTAGAAGTTAGATTTTACACAGATAATTATTTCTAATAAAGTAATTGAGTTTTTCCTTCAGTACCCCACAAACTCTCTTTACGTACTCACCATACGTAAACTTTTCAGAAGTTTTTTATATATAAAAAAGAAAATCGTGTTAAGTACTGTTCCATTTAATTTGTCTCCTTTGACAGATACGTATTTTGACCTCAACTATATGGTCGTCTTCGGTGTCTCGTATTTACAGGTATTCTACTAACACGCCCAGGTTCATCATCATTCCATGTTTTGTTATAAAATTTCAACCAGATATTCTCTACACGGCTTCTCCACTTATGTTTGTACTACTCCATGGTTGTTTATTCGTGAACAATATGAGAATTTTATGGTGTCATTCTGGGCACTATCAAAGTTACATCGAAAAGATAATGTGAAATCCCCGAATGAATCCCGGGAGGATATACAGAAGGAATTCTGATAGTCATATCTGGTAGAGTTCTGAGGGAATCTCAACTGAAAGCTTGGTAGGAATCCCTGAAATAATCACAGAGAAAATCCCGGGAGGAATTCCTGTATAAATCCCGAGCGAGGATAGAAAGAATTCCATTAGAATTCTCTGAATATGTTTCGACAGAACACTTTGAAAGTATACTAAAATGAATCTGTGAAGTAATTCCAGAAGGAATCCGAGAAAAAATGCTTGGTAAAATTTCTGAAACAATCCTTTCAGGATTTTCTAAAGCAATTCTGGCAGAAATCTCTGAAGCTATTCCTGGAGGAATCCCGTAAAGAATACCTGATGTATTCCTTAGAGAGATCATGACAGGAATGCCGGTCAGAAGCTGAGCAGGCATTTCTGCAAGAACCATAGAAGATGTCTCTATGATCTAGGGTTGCCTGAAAACAATCTCGGAAGAAACATATATTTTTCATTTTTTTCGGGAGGGATCTCTTAAGGAATAACAGCAGGAATCATGGAAGGAATCTTTGAAGAAGTCCCAGCACAAATCACTGAAAGAATGCAGAAAAGAATAACTAACAGAATCCTTTCAAGATTTTTCATAACAACACCTGCAAAAATCCCTGAAGAGAACTCCGGAGCAATCCATACAGTAATCTCGGAAGCAATATCTGAAGGAATCTCGGGAATAAACCTGAGAAGATTCTCGAAAGGAATGCCTGAAGAAATCCTGGAAAGAATTCCTGAAGGTATCTCAAAAAAGAACCTCAGCTCATCTAATCTCATCTCAATTCTTCACCCTTTTCTCTAGCCTCTACCTTACTATCTTCTTTGCCCTCTATTCCAACCCTCTATCCTAAGCTCTATCATAACCTTCAACCCTACCATCTGCCCTACCCTCTAAAAACTATCCTCTACTATAACCACTGCCTTATCCTTTACCGAACCCTCTAGTCTATATTGTGCTTAATCGTACCGTCTACCCTACTTTCTACCCTAACATTGTTCCTAGTCAAACCTACTCTCTATTCTACCCTTCTCCCTACCGTCTACCCTATCCTTTATCCTAACCTTCTACTCCACTCCCTCTACTCTATCATTCACCCAAACTCTCTACCCGACCGTCTGATCCACCTTTTATCCTACCCGCTACTCTACCATCTACCCTTTAGATTCGCATATTGCATGGTATTATAGCTCAAACTACCATTCCGTCGCCACTAACTTGGATATGGTCCGCCATCTTGGATTTCATAATGGCATCGGATACTCTTTTTTGAGTTCTACTCATGAAGCCCGATCGATAGATACCCATATTCAGTGCTGAAAATTTCATTTCGTCATATCTAAATTCAATCACCTACAGCTCATTTTAGAAGCTGAACCTTAGAATATGGTATATAAAAAACTTGTTCGGCTAGACCAGTTCTGCTAGAAAGTCACGGAAAAACTGCTTTTTTTTTCGAATATTTAAGGTCAATGTCACGGACTACCTTTGAAAAATGCCAAATGATATTCACCGTGAATACCATTTGCATTTTTCGCAGGTAGTCCGTGAAATTTACCTTAAATATTCGAAAAATATCGATTTTTCCGTGACTTTCTAGTAGAACTGTGTTGGCCGCACAAGTTGTTCATATACCGTATTCTCAGGTTCAGCTTCTAAAATGAACTGTAGGTGATTGAATTTAGATATGACGAAATGAATTTTTTTGCAACTTCTCATCGTAATAGGCCATTTTACCTCACCCAAATCTGACAGGAAAAGGCCTACTTTGCCACACCAAATTAACAGTGCCGTATTGGTTCATTACAGCACTGATTTGCGTTGCGTAATGAACTATTACAGCACTGTTTTCAGTTTTGATCAACTGTTTGATGCCTTCTGGACGCAGGTTTGAAAAATTGTGACAACTGCACAGTATAACCTGCTATGATCAGACTTCCTTAATCATGGTTATGAACATTAGTGTGCGGTCTGATGAAAAAGTTTTGTTGAAAACTATCCTCAAGTGCTAATTTATGAAGTTGCAAAAAACGTTGTACGCAACTCGGTGCAGAACTCGATTTTTACAGCACTCGTCGTAATTATCCAACTCGGCAAGCCTCGTTAGATAAATGTACGACTCGTGCTGTAAAAATCTTCATTCTGCACCTTGTTGCGTAAACTTCTATTTCAGCACTGCCCATATTACATGGTTTCATAGCTCAAACTCTCATTCTGTGGCCGCCATCTTGGATTTCTAAACAGAGTCAAATATCGTTTTTTGACTTCTACTCATGAAGCCCGATCGATAGATAGATGTATAGTATCATAGCTCAAACTACCATTCCGTGGCCGCCAACTTGAATATGATCCGCCATCTCGGATTTCAAAATGGCGTAAATATCGATTTTTTACTTCTACTCATCATGCCCGATCGATAGATACCCATATTGCATGGTATTATAGATTAAACTACTATTCCGTGGCCGCCATCTTGGATATGGTCCGCCATCTTGGATTTCAAAATGGCGTAAAATATCGATTTTTGACTTCTACTCATCAAGCCCGATCGATAGATACCCATATTGCATGATATTATAGATCAAACTGCCATTTCATGGCCGCCATATTGAATATGGTCCGCCATCTTTGATTTCAAAATGGCGTCGGATATTCATTTTTGAGTTCTACTTGTGAAGTCTGATCGATAGATACCCATATTGCATAGTATCCGGAGCAGCATTGTCGTTAAAAAGCATATATTCTGGAGTTTTGACCGCCATCTTGGAACCTAAGCCGCCATCTTGAATTTAAATAACCTTGCTTCCACCTTCACATCCTAAGGAATGTGTATACCAAATTTGATTGAAATTTCTTGACGCATTTCAGAGTTATGCCTATGTTCCGGCATACATATATACATACATACATACATACATATAAACATACAAATAGGCAAACATATAAACATACAAGCATATAAACATACAATCATACATACATCGACTTTTGTATGTATTGATTAACAACTCTGCCGAAGAAATGAACTGTAAATTATTAACCATTGTCAAGATTCCAGGGAAATAACTTTTTTTTTGCATTGGAAATGATGCTCACAGATCGTGACAATATGCATTCTTTGCAGCATCGTTTACGCCACCTAGTGAACCAGTCACATACTATATTGTCCACTATGAGCAAGGTATGGGTGTGGAGAACATCTTCTCTGAAGAAAGTATTTTAAAATTTTGCATAATTCTGGAGATATTCACATCCAAAGGACTGTCCTATTTATAGGACGCTGGGCGTTCGGGGCATCTGTCCTATAAATAGGACGCTGGGCGGATATGGGTTAAGAACGTCACACAAAAATTAGGAATTTCAGACACCTCCTCCTCTCCCTTCGTACGGGATTTTCTTATACCTTCTTCCACTTCTAAGCGTGTCGTAATTAATGGATGGCCCTTACTGAAAGTACCCCAGCCTTCTTTGGCTATTTTACATAAATTTGTATACCGTGTGATAGTCGACGCTCGTCTCCTCATCCTTCACTTTTCCTCTTCACTGATCACACCTCCCTGGATACTCCAAACTCCCCACTTTTGGTTTGCACTGCTATCTTCTCACTCCTCGTTCTTTATTTTTCATTTATCACTACGCACTGTTCAATTCTCACTTATGACGTTTCGCTGCTCACTTCTGACTTCTTACTTATTCACACTCAACACTTACACACTGTCTACTTCTCACTCAATCCTCATCGCTCACTTTTCACAGTTCACTCTTCATTCTCACTTCTCACTACTTCACAGCTCATGCCTTCAGTTTCCTTTTTCACAGCTTATTGATCAAAACTCTGTGAATAGTGATTACTCTTCATACTCACTCTCAACTCCTCAATGCTCATGCCTCACTGCTTCACACTCCTCAATTGTCACTCTTCACCTATTCACTGCTTGCCCTCACTAATGACAGCAAACTCCTCTCACTCACTACTCACTCAGAACTCCTCACTTACCACTCCGCACTGATCACTCCTTACTTGTCTCTTCTAACTCCTTCTGAACGTTTGAGAAAATTGATAACCAAGTTGAGTGTTATGTCATATATGGATGATAATCCGTATGTTGATAAATAAAATTCAATCACACCTAATTTCTCTTTGCTGTCATGGTAAAATCAAAGCTGGTTACTCAAGCTTCTAAACTTCAGCGACCTCTGTACTGGTACACTCCCCCATGGAAATGACTACAATAGTTTCGAATAATTCCGGACGAAAACCTCTCCAAGAATTATTTTTCCATCGACTTTTTCTGGAACTATCGCAGAAAAGACATTCTATCAGAATAGTTTTTTATGAGTTCAACAAGAACTATTCTCAAGATTTCTCCGAGAATTCTTTCAGAATGAATCTTTTATCATGTATTTTTTTATTTTTTTTCCGCGATTCCCTCCAAGATCACATCCAGATATTCCCTCAGAGATTCTTTCTGGATTTACTTGAATGTTTTCAGCAAGAATACATGCCTGTCCGTCCAAATATTTCGTTTAAAATATTCCCAAAGATTTGTTCAGGAAATCCTCCAGAAATTTTAACTGAGTCTTCTTTATAATTTTCTCAAGAAAATTCCCAACAAAGAAAACTCGAAACTCTTCTACGGATTTCTCCAAAAATTCCTCCCGGAGTTTTTTCAGGGATTATTTAGAAAATTCTTTCAATGGTTGCTACAGAAGTTCATACATTTTGTCAAACATCTCTGAAGGAATTCATCTGGGAGTCTTTTTGGGATTTCTCCAGTGACTCCTCTAGAAGTTTCTCAAGAAATCAATGTCAATTCCATCCGGACCCGATGCTGTTCATCCAAATCAGACACATTTACGCGAAAACTACTTTTTGTTCAAGAATTCCCAGATAATTTCAGAATACTTTTCTTTGAATCAATCTCCAAAGATATCCTTCAAGGGTTCTTTCCAAAATTCTTCCATTAATTTTCTGGAAAATTTCTAGGAGAACTTTTGAAGAAACATCCCTGAAAGAATCTTTGAAACAATTGCTGCAAAAAACTTTGAAGGGATCCCAAGAATCCATGTAGATATTCAAATATTCGTACTGAAATTCCTTAAATAAGTTCCCTTCATCTTTTTTTTTTTTTTTCAGATTTTCCTCTTCAGATTCATTCAAGACTACTTCCTGAGGTTTTTACAAGACATCTAGAGGAGATTTCTTTCCGACATTTCTTTACGGTTTTTTTCAGAAATTCCTCCTCGGATTCATTGTGAAATTCTTTCAAAGAAATCTTAAAAGACTTCTTCAGAATTTCAGAGATTTCTTCCGAAATTTCAGCAAGGGCTTTCTGAAAAAGTTCTCCCCTAGAGTTTTTTAGAAATTCCTCTGGAGTCTGGAATTTTCTCTTAAACTCTACAGAGAACTCTACAAGGAAAATTCTTCCAAGAATTCCTTGAGATATCCCTTTAGAGATCCCTGCAAAAAATCCAACTAGTGTTTTTAAGTTTCTCTTGCTGTTCCGTCAGAAATATCTACTGGGATCCCTGAAGGGATTTTTCAAGAAATTTTTGGAAGAATTTTCGAAAGATTTTTTGTAGAGTTTCAAATTAATTTCCAGAGGAAGTTAGTTGTAGAAAAACTTGAAATTTTTTTCTAAAAAAAACTTTAAAAATTTAAAAATCCAGGGGTAATTCTTAAAATTATCCTTAGAGGACATGCAAGAGATATTTCATAGAAAATACATGGAGGAATATCTGGAGAAAATTCTGCAAGAATCTCTGTGAACTCCTGCAGGAATCTCTGGATAAATTCCAGCCTGAATCACTGAAAGTATTAATGCAGGAATATCTGAAGGAATTTCTGCAGGATTTTCGTAATGCTCCCGTAAAGAAATTCCCGAATGTAATCCTGCGGGAATTTCCAAGGGAATCGCTAAATTTCTAAAAAAAATCAGATGGAGTTCTTGAGGAAACACCTGTATGAACTTTTGAAGACATCTATTCAAGATTTTCAAATGAACCCACTGGAAGAGTGTATGAAAGAATCTTGGAAAGAATTTTATGAAAAAAAAAAAAACTCTGTAGAAAATTATGAAGAGATTTCTGAATTTTCCATATGAATCCCCAGAAGAATGACTAAAGTAACCCCTGGCGCGATTTGAGAAAGAATCCATGGAAATTGGAAATCTACCTGCAAGAGTTCTTGCAGAGACTTCCTGAGGGAATATCTGCAGGAAACCCTGTTGAAATTGCTTTAATATCCCTGGAAGAATTTTAGAATTATCCTTCAGTTTCCTTCTGAGATTTCTCCAGTGACACATATAACACGTGGCTCGAGACAAGACATAACACTTATCGTTCTCACAATCGTCAAGAAAAGATTAAAAATTACCTTTACGTCGACCGGTTTCGGGCATGATCTAGCCCAAATACAGGACAATGTCCGACTGATTGCGTTGTGTTCGTACGATATTCGTACACGTTCAAAGTGAAGAGAGAGTTACTCTATCGTCAAGTCTGCTAGGTCGAAGAGGCATGATGCGATGGGAGGGTCGTCCTCATTCATCAATGGCTTTTTCGTACCTCTGATGAACATGGATTTCCATGCATTTACATGTGAAGCTTTATTGACACATTTGAGCAGTTTCGCTTCTTCCCAGTTGATGTTGTGGTTTGTGCTTTCGGTGTGACCTGCCACGCTGGATTCATTTGGTTTGTTTGTGTTAACGACATTCTTGTGTTCTCGAGTTCTAGTTTTGAATTTACGTCGTGTCTGGCCTATGTAGTTGAATAAATCCCTAAAAAACTGAGAAATCGCTGAAGATATTTTTGAAAACTTTTTAAAATAAATTCAAGCAGGAATTTCTGAAAGAAGGAAGGAAATTGTGTAGAATATTCTGAAGGGATTTTCGTCAGATTTTTTATACAAATCCTCAGAAGAATTTCTAAAGTAAACCCTGGCAAAGTTTGAGAAGGAATCCATGAAAAAAGGACCTAAAAATCTAGGAGTGTTTTTTTTTAATCCCTGGAAGATTTTTTAAAGAATCCGCTAGATAAGTTTCTAAAAAAACCTTGTTAGAATTCAAGATCGAATTTATGGAGTGATTTCTGAAGAAATCAATGGATCAATTTTGAAAGGAATCCACGTAAGACTTCCTAAAGAAATCCTTGGACAAATTTATGGAATAAGAATCCAAATTTCCGAAGGAACTTCCAGGAAAATTTCTAAAGCAACCTCTGGAAGAGTTTCTGAAGGAGACTGGAGGAATTGAAGGAATTTCTAGAGTAATTATAAATATTCGATTTTCTGAAGAATCGATAAAGTAATTTCTGAATGAATTTGTGGATGATCTCCTGAAACAATCTTGTATAGATTTCTGAATCTATGGAGGGATTTCTGATGAGCCCCATGGAAGCTTTCCCAGAAGAATACTTGTAGAAATACATGGAGGATCCTCTGAAAATAGACATTTCTGAAGGAACTCACCAGTACTCACTGCTGAATTTCAACCACTATTCCCACGAAAATCCACTATGCATTCCCCATAGGACTGTCACGAACTATTTCCGACCTCTATCCGGGTGGGGAAACCCAGGCAGGTGGATGCTTTTCATTTGGCTTCTGGGTTTGATTTTCCGATTTGCTGGCTTTTATGATTTCTGCCATTCGACATGCGGGTCGTTCCCATCGTCATCGTCCATCGTTGGTGAATATTTTTTTCCGCACTGACTGCCTCAATCACAGAATGCTGGGTAGTTCAATTTTTGGCTCATTACCTTCGAGCGGCGGCAGACAAATTGGCAAGTTCCGGCTACCGAGAAAATCTCTTCACGGTTGAAATGATTTGTCTGGCTGCAGGCTTCAGCACGCTCTGGCTGCTATGCTGCTGAGATCTTCAAACACTCAGATTAATTGTCATCACCCGGACCGACCGGAGGGAGTCCTCATTCGCCCGCGTTGTTGAAGGAAACGTGGAAATGGGGGTAAGGATCCGATTGCCTTTTCCGATGCCAATTTAACGACGCAAACTGGAACAAGTGTAAATATTTGAATTAATTATTACTCCCGTGGCAGTCAGTAGTGGTGTGCAATTTGGATCGTGGAACGAGACACAAGAATGGAAACCATTTTGCTTTCAAGTTCGCTTCCAGTCTGGCGGAAAGGTCGAAGTCCATTCCGCGCCAACTGAGTGCTGCTTTGCTTTGGGTCCTTGCTGGTGGGCTCCGGTGAAGCGTTAAGACAGAAATTAATTTGGTTCTTGTATCTTTTCGGAGGAATGGCCACAATGTGGAAGCTTAGCAGCATTTATGTCTATTCAAAGAAACACCAAGAGGAAGGATGGGCAGATCTGCGTTTGAAATAATTAATTATGGTCAGATGGTGTGTAGCGTAGGTTTATTTTAAGCTTTAGATTTTAGTTTGAAGAAAGTTGTATCCAATAAATGTATTGTGCGACATTCATTAGTTCTGTGTTTGATTAGCCTTTCATGGTAATCAGTAGCGGAGCTAGGATCCTGATAATGGGGGGGCAGCGATTATTTGGCGTATCCAGTGTTATAGTAATTTGGCGGCAAGAGTCATATTAAAAGAGCTTAAATCATGGGAAAGTTAGTTAGTTAGGTAATTTATTTTCGACACTTTACACATTAGTGTGCAAAATTCATAATTTGGCGGTGGCACAATGTTGGTCATAGTCATTAGTTGGTACAAATTGTGCTTTTTAAATACTATCGCATCATGGCGGTGCTTACTTAAGACGTGTAACATTCCGACTTGTTTTTTTACATATCCAAAAAATAATCTCTGTGTGCTATAATGTTGATCAAAAGTTTCATAGACTATTTTGCGCAAACAGTAAACATTTTGCAAAATCATATTTTTGCGTTTTAATAGACTGACATTTGTTGATATTAAACCAAGTTTCGAAACTTTCCAAATTAATGTTATTTTCGATCGCGTCACTAAAATATTTTTTTATTATATTCAACAATGGTTCATATCAGTGCATTCAGAAGATTTCATATTTCAATATGCAACTGGCAATTGGGTTGTTTAGTGAATAACATATTGCTATTTTCTATATTGCCATATCGTAAGAGCTCATTTTTCTGAGTATAACGTAATTTTATTGAGTTCCAATACCTTTGTTTTGATGATTAAATTAACAAAACAATATTAATTTCTGTGGATAGAATGACAGTTCAATCAATAAAATGATAGTTCAGCCCGAACAAAAAATTTTCTCGACACAAACGGTAAATGCATTTTAAAAATACTTCCCAGACTCCGAAAAATATAAAATTTTGGATTTCGACTATTTTTGGGCGGAGATTCCAATTCTAAAATAATCCGTATACCCCTGATGTACACAATTTAGTATATAAGAAACATGGTTTGCATTACCAGTGGTGTCATAGAGTTTACACCAAGCTAATCACTGAGTAACCAGCTCTTAAGAAAAATAAAAAAAAATAGCCAAGAATGAAAATATGCTTCTTGTAAAAAGTTAACCAATCCTGTCGTCCAAACATAATTTAACTCAAGATATACACCCTCATTCTTGTTTACGGACGTATCCACTTTCGAACGTTTTTGGTTCGATCGAATCAGTAGGCCATTTGATTTTGCTGGCGTAAACGGGAATGCGAACGATTTTCGTTCGAAAGTGGATTCGATCGAAAACAAGAATGAGGGTGATATTTCGTTTGTTCTCTTATAAACATAAAAAGCCTTTGTGGAGCAACTTCTCCATTTATCATTATCAATATTATCACTATACCTTATCTACTTCCTATTTAATGTTAGAAAGCCGCCTATTCTTTTTTAATGAATGTTTCTTCCCTTCTTGTTGCTGCAAGATAATTGCCTATTTGATTGATAATTCTGTGTCCACATGAGAAAAATTTCCTTTTTGATATTTTTTTGCGCCCCCATTGGGGAAAGAAAAAAAATCCTTTGTGATTTTGGAAGAGCTGTTAATTTTCTCGAAATTTTGAGCGCCCTCATAAATTTAGGAAAAGTTACACGGTCATTTTTTCAAAATATTTTGCTTTATTTTGCCCATATTGTAAGAAAAATCTTTTTTTCCAGTATGAAGAAACATTTTATTCCGCCTTCTTGAATTTAATAAAATGATTTTTCGAACTATTCTACGCCCTCGCACACTTTGAGTAATTATTGATGTGAATAAATATTACAACTTTTGTGCCTCCATACGTTAAAGTATATTCTTTATGATATTGGAAATTGCTTCTCCTGAATATAAGAAAATCGCCTATTTGATAATTGATAATTTTTGCGCCCTCATATTTGCAAAACAAAAATCTCTGTGATATTGGGACTACTCCCTGGGTTTATTTCAAAAATTCGTCCTCCGATGTCTTCATAAATTCTTCTAGATATTTCTTCAGAAATTCCCTCACGAATTCCTTTGAAAATGCTTTCTGGGATTCCTTCAATAATGGTTCCATGAAATCTATTAAACAATCATTCGGAAATTTCTTTGAAAATTCAATTAGAAACTGCAAAAATTTCTTAACGGTTTATTTTAGAAAAAAATCCTCCATAAACTTCATCTGAATTCCTTCAGAAATTTTTCGAGAGCTTTCTCCAGAAATTTCTCGAAGGATTCATTTAGAAAACCATTCACGAATTTCTTCAAAAATTCCTTCTTTGATTCCTTCTGAAAATTTTACATGGTTTTCTTCAGAAATTCCTCCAGAGATTCCTTTAGAAAGTATTCCATGAAATCATAGGAAATTATGCCAGGGATTCCTTTTGAGATTTCTCTGAGAATTTCTTTAAGAATTATTTCAGGAATTCCTTTAGTAAATTTCGGATTACTTCAAACATAGTTCAAGTAATTTCTTTCAAAAAATTCCAAAGTTCAGAATTCCTCCAGAAATTTCACGAAGAATTTCCTCAGAACATCCTTCTGCGTTCCCTTTATTTTTTTCCCGAGATTCATAATACATTTCCACCAAAGTTTCCTTTAGAATTTTTTCCAGGGATTCTTTCAGAAATCTCTCCAGAGATTTTTTTAGAACACCTTCTATGGATTCCTTACAAAATTGCACTATGGATATCTTCAGAAATTACTCCAGGATTCATTCATAAAAAATCAAAGGACCCTTTCAAAAATTGTTCTAGCTGAATGGATCCATTAGAAAATTTCTCCAGATATGCCCTTCAGATATGCCCTTAAAAATTTCTTCAGAAATTTATCCAAGAATTTGTTTAGGAAATTTCCCATGGATTCCTTCTGAAACTTCGCCTGGGATTACTTCAGATAGAAGACTTTAGAAAATCCTTTAGAAAATCCCTCTGAAGGAATCAGAAGTTTGTCCAGCGAATCCAGAAGTTTAATTTTTTTATTATTGAGAATTCCAGCCCTATGCTGGTTCATCTTCGCATTCTGAAGTTCTTTTAAAGATTGTTTCAGAAAATATTCCGGTGATTCCTACAGGAAATCATACAGGATTTCTTCACGAACTCCTCCAGAGATTTCCTCGGGAATTTCCCCAAGGATTCCATTAGAAACATCCGCAGAAAAGTCTCCAGAAATTACTTCAGGGGTTTATCCAGAAAAACGAACAAGAATTCCCGCAGAGATTCTTGCATTATTAACTAAAGTGATTCTAGCGGGAATTGATCCAGGGATTCCTGCAGAAATTCATACAGAGATTTTTGCGTTCCAGTATCTCTCTGTATATTTCTTCTGAAATTCTTCCAGCGTTTGATCCAAGGATACCTTTAGAAAATTTTCCACGGATTCAGAAAATTTCCAGAAATATTTACTTGGCATTTCAACAGAAATTCAATTGGAAATTTTTCATGAGATTTTTCGGCTTTCTCCAGGAATATTAAAAAAATCCTCCTGGTACTCTATTGAAGGATTTCTTCACGAACTCTTCTAGAGTTTCTCAATAAATTCTTCTTGGAGTTCCACCAAGCGTTTTCCAGGAAGTTTTTCTTGTTATTCCTTCAGAAATTTCCCTCAGATATTCCTCCTGAGATTCATTCAGAACTTTTCCTGGAATTCCTTCAAAAACCCTTCAGGGATTTTTACTGGAATTAGACTGGACATTTTTTCATAAATTACTTCATGCATTCTCTTAGTAATTCCTCCATGGATTCCTTTTGAAATTTCTTCAGGGATTTTTTTTTATAAATATCTCCAGAGACTCTTTCAGTTTTTAAGGATTTCTTTAGGAATATCAGTAAAAGTTGTTCCTTGGATTTTTCTTCGTAAAATTCTCCTAGAAATACCTTTAAAAATCCTGCGGAAATTCCTCCAAGAGTTCCTTTAGCATATCCTTGAGAAATTCCTTCAGGGATTCTTGTAGAAACCCCTACAATGGTTCTTTCTAAAATTGTTCCTGCGATTCCATCAGAAATATCTCCTGTGACTCATACAAAGATTCCTCCAGTGATGTTTTTTCAGCAGTTCATCCAGAAATTTCACAAAAAAATACTGGAGAAGTTCTAGAATTTCTTAAGGAATCCCGCTTAAGGATTTTCTGAATCCATGAAAGAACTCCAGAAGATACCTGTGGAGATTCCTAGAAGAAGTTTTAGAAAAAAATATGAAAGGACAAAAATTCCTGAAATAATCATTGGGGGACCTGAAGGAATTCCCTGAGATATCTTTAAAGGAATTCCTAAAAAAAGTCATGATAAACTTCTGGAGGGATTCTGGAAATAATTCCAAGGAAACACTCTTGGTGGAGTTTATGAAGAAATTTCTGAAGATATTTCTTAAGGAATTTCTGGAGGAGTTTCCTCCAAAAAGGACATTTTTTATGGATTTCTGAAGAAATCCCTGGAGAATTTTCTGAAGTAAATCCTGAAAGAACTTGTGGAAATACCTCAAGAGAAATGCTTTGAAGAATTTATTGTACAATTTCTCTAGATATGTGTGAAAATCCTACTGAAATTTTTGAACACAAAAGCTCTAGTGGAATTCTTCAAGGAATCGCTATGAAAATTTCTGAAGGTAAAGAATATGTTGAAGGAAACTCTAAAAAATGCCTGGAAGAACTGAAGAACCCTCTGCAGCTACTCCTAGAAATATTCCTTGAACAAATGCCAAGGAATAAAGCCCTGTAAAAACTCCTGAAGATTTCCTGAAGAAAGGTCTGAATAAATTCTAAAATGAATTTATGAAGCAGTCTTTGTATGAATACCTAAAGAAACTTTGGAGAAATCCCTCGAGGAACTGCTAGAAAAATAACTCGTGGAGGAATTTTGGAAGAAATGTCTGAGGGAATCTGGAGCAATTCTTGATGGTATCAATCCACCCCCCAACCATCCCGACCCACCCGAATACCTGAAAGAATCTCTGGAGAAAAAAAAATCTCCATCGAAAAATTCATATAGGAATCGCTGAAAGAATCTGTGAACGGTCTCCTGCAGAAATCTCTAGAGATAGTTCTGATGGAATTTCTAGGTGTAATCCTACAAGAAACTGTAAAGAAATGTCTGCCGGAACGGCATTTTTGAGAAATCTCTGGAGGAATAACTGAAGGAATTCCTTGAGAAACCCCTTGAGGAATTCCAACAAGAATTATTCGAAATAATCCTGGAGAAAAATTGCTGGAGGATACTTTAATAGAATCCCTGAAAGAATTCCTTCAGAAATTTCTGAAGTAATACATGTACTAATTTCTGAAGCAAACTTTGAAAGAATTTCTTAAAAATTCTAGAAGGAATTCTTGGAGGGCTAGGGTAAAAAATATAATTTTGACAATGGATATGTATGTAATTTGGACAGGCACTGTGCTTTATGTCTTGTTCCGAAGAACTAAAAAGAACACATTCTTCTAAATATCGATAATTGGATCAATCAGATCCTTTCTATTGATTTAAGTTAAAGACACGATTAAAAATTAAGAATTTACTTCAAAATCTTCCCAACCTTTTTGAGGTGGCCACCCTTGTCCCTTGCGAATTGTCATAACATCTGCGGCCCAATCAAATTTTTTTGAAGTAAAACAAAATGATTTAAATGAACGAAACCGAGTTTTTTTTTTGTACAGTGACGTAGCCAGAAATTTTGGGATTGAGGGATTTTCGACGATCAATGATACTTTTTTTTATTCGACACCCACATTTCGTAAAAATTATGTCATGAATATTCAATTTGCGTTGAAGCTGAAAAATAGCGGCGCAGCCGAAAATTTTTTCTTCTGGAGGCGTTTTATACTGAACATTTGTTGTTCAAGTTGTGGCTTTTGGGGATGGCGGTATACAAAATTAAAAATTGGTATAATTTACACAAAATAGAATACAAATTTAACAGTTTTTTGGTAACATCGCGGCCCCCCTAGACTGGCTTCACGGCCCCCAGGGGGCCGCGGACCCCCGGTTGGGAACCCGTGGACTAGATGATCAACTTACAGTACAAATTTGTGATTTTTTGATGCACTTAATGAAAAGTTACAAAAATGACCATTTTTTTTTATATGAGAAAATGTTGCCTGTCCAGATAATTTCATTTTTCGCTGTATACTTATGTACGTTTGCGAAGTACTGATTAAAACTCGGTGAATTTAGCTATCAAGAACCATTATCTGAGAAACAATATAATGTTTACAGTTCATAAACATTTGATCATGCTACGCATAGTAAGTTCTGATTGATTGGATTTTGTAACACATTTTGAACACAACAATTTAAACTAGATGAAAATCCAAGGGCATTGCATACTTTTAGGCATTTATCGGTGAATGGGGGTTTCTGTTCCAATTCACAAAATTGCTTTCAATTCGTAAAACACGCTTCGCTAAAAGATTCAGGGACGTATTTGGATTTTACTATGCTTGATCTACCGAGAATAAGTGGCCATTCTTTGAAAAAATACTCAAAAAGCAGTTTTAGAGCAGATTGTTTAAAGGCGTTGATAAATGACAAAAATATCTACAATTTTTTTTTGTCTAAAAACTTTCATATAAACTTGCTTTGCATCAAAATACCTCTGAGATGGCTCTTCATATGTATTATTTTGAGCTACGTATGCTTTTTGCTTACCTGATTGACATAATCTATGTTATAAGATTAGAAAAACAATACCTGCCGCACAATCAACGTTTTCCGCATTATCAAAGATATCCTGTTTTACGGTAGCCAAATGTTAGATGCAAGTTACATGATTTTGGACATCGATTTGTTTTTAATGTTGAACTATCGGCGAAGTAATTGTTAACCAATTGAAAGAAATTTCCTAATTCACAATTGGAATTTTTCTTCTCTTATTATTCAAGTGAAATGGTATTAACAGTGCATTGAATAGTGAAAGAAATACAGTAGCATGATCGGTTTTATGATTTTGAGCAAAAAATCGTTTTTATTTTTTGCACAATGCTGCACAGGCGTATCTGGTGAATGCTTCATCTGAAATGCAGCATGGCCTAGAGTGCAGCAAAAACCTGATAAGAAAACGCCAAATAGTAGGCAAAGTTCAACTCAAAAGAAATCACACTCCAACCTCAAACGTCTGTTATAGTGTTCTCAACAAATGCCAACGCGAAAGAGTGAAACTGATATTACCCTATGCAAAAGCGATCATGCTATCGCTAGAGAAACATGCCTTACCAGAATAAGTTCAAAGAACGTCTGAGACCCTATATATAAATATCTTCAGTTCAGTTCAGTGAAGTGAAGTGATTTTTTTCTGAAACATTTTTTGGCGTATCTAGTGAAATTTGCTGGCGCCAAAATGATTCTATTTATTTTGTTAATTTTTCTGAAACATTTTTTGGCGTATCTAGTGAAATTTAAACGGAAATTTAGAGTTAGGGGGGTCAAGTGCCCCCCCTCGCCCCCCTTTGCCTCCGCCAATGCAGCCGACCAAAAAGCAAATATTTTCTTTAAGTTGGAAAAACTACTTTGGCAAAACTATTCCAACTTCCAGACGCCCAAGTGATTTTATCTATTTTATTAATTTTTCTGAAACATTTTTTGGCGTATCTAGTGAAATTGGCTGGCGCCAAAATGATTCTATTTATTTTGTTAATTTTTCTGAAACATTTTTTGGCGTATCTAGTGAAATTTTCTGGCGCCAAAATGATTCTATTTATTTTGTTAATTTTTCTGAAACAGTTTTTGGCGTATCTAGTGAAATTTGCTGGCGCCAAATTGATTCTATATATTTTATTAATTTTCTGAAACATTTTTTGGCGTATCTAGTGAAATTGGCTGGCGCCAAAATGATTCTATTTATTTTGTTTATTTTTCTGAAACATTTTTTGGCGTATCTAGTGAAATTTGCTAGCGCCAAAATGATTCTATTTATTTTGTTAATTTTCCTGAAACATTTTTTGGCGTATCTAGTGAAATTTGCTGGCGTCAAAATGATTCTATTTATTTTGTTAATTTTTCTGAAACAGTTTTTGGCGTATCTAGTTAAATTTGCTGGCGCCAAATTGATTCTATATATTTTATTAATTTTCTGAAACATTTTTTGGCGTATCTAGTGAAATTGGCTGGCGCCAAAATGATTCTATTTATTTTGTTAATTTTTCTGAAACATTTTTTGGCGTATCTAGTGAAATTTGCTGGCGCCAAAATGATTCTATTTATTTTGTTAATTTTTCTGAAACAGTTTTTGGCGTATCTAGTTAAATTTGCTGGCGCCAAATTGATTCTATATATTTTATTAATTTTCTGAAACATTTTTTGGCGTATCTAGTGAAATTTGCTGGCGCCAAATTGATTCTATTTATTTTGTTAATTTTTCTGAAACATTTTTTGGCGTATCTAGTGAAATTTAAACGGAAATTTAGAGTTAGGGGGGTCAAGTGCCCCCCCTCGCCCCCCTTTGCCTCCGCCAATGCAGCCGACCAAAAAGCAAATATTTTCTTTAAGTTGGAAAAACTACTTTGGCAAAACTATTCCAACTTCCAGACGCCCAAGTGATTTTATCTATTTTATTAATTTTTCTGAAACATTTTTTGGCGTATCTAGTGAAATTGGCTGGCGCCAAAATGATTCTATTTATTTTGTTAATTTTTCTGAAACATTTTTTGGCGTATCTAGTGAAATTTTCTGGCGCCAAAATGATTCTATTTATTTTGTTAATTTTTCTGAAACAGTTTTTGGCGTATCTAGTGAAATTTGCTGGCGCCAAATTGATTCTATATATTTTATTAATTTTCTGAAACATTTTTTGGCGTATCTAGTGAAATTGGCTGGCGCCAAAATGATTCTATTTATTTTGTTAATTTTTCTGAAACATTTTTTGGCGTATCTAGTGAAATTTGCTAGCGCCAAAATGATTCTATTTATTTTGTTAATTTTCCTGAAACATTTTTTGGCGTATCTAGTGAAATTTGCTGGCGTCATAATGATTATATTTATTTTGTTAATTTTTCTGAAACAGTTTTTGGCGTATCTAGTTAAATTTGCTGGCGCCAAATTGATTCTATATATTTTATTAATTTTCTGAAACATTTTTTGGCGTATCTAGTGAAATTGGCTGGCGCCAAAATGATTCTATTTATTTTGTTAATTTTTCTGAAACATTTTTTGGCGTATCTAGTGAAATTTGCTGGCGCCAAAATGATTCTATTTATTTTGTTAATTTTTCTGAAACAGTTTTTGGCGTATCTAGTTAAATTTGCTGGCGCCAAATTGATTCTATATATTTTATTAATTTTCTGAAACATTTTTTGGCGTATCTAGTGAAATTTGCTGGCGCCAAATTGATTCTATTTATTTTGTTAATTTTTCTGAAACATTTTTTGGCGTATCTAGTGAAATTTAAACGGAAATTTAGAGTTAGGGGGGTCAAGTGCCCCCCCTCGCCCCCCTTTGCCTCCGCCAATGATGGTAATCAAACTAACAAGAAATGATGTTTACATACGGTTAAATTACGCCCATAACAGCTACGAAACGATAAGAAATATAATAAGTGTTGTACCTATTAATCTATCTATATATATAAAAATGAGTTTGAAGTCCCTTTGAGGCAACAAAACTAACGAACGGCTGAACCGATCAGGATGACTCTTGCATGGTTTGATTCGTATTCATGGTGGCTGTGTTTATATGTACAAAAAGTTACGAAAATCAACTAGAAAATTAGGAAAATTGATAAAGTACTGATGTTTCATGAGCTGGGAAGAAAATCAACACGATCGAAATGAGACCAATCTAGAATGCGGTGCTTTTTTGAGCTCAATAGTTGTCAAACCACCCCAAGACGGCAAGACAAAGTTTGCCGGGACAGCTAGTAACAAATAAATCATTGTCACATCCCAAAGTATTTTCAAAATAATTGTCGTGATTTCAGAAAAAAACAAGTTAAATATTTTGGAATTAATAAAAAGAACATAATCCCAGAGTAAATGCACTTCAGTAAGCAGCTGCATCAACTCTTACATTGAAGATAAGGAAACAGTTAGAACTGCTACCAACTATTAGGTAGAATGGGCTCTTTCTAGTAGATGAAATGGCATCAACTTGAGGACGCGAATTACATAGGAATAACACTTCTCAATTCATAGTACAAAATTAGCTTCGCGAGTTGGACGGCAGCTTCAGCTCGATGCAATAACGTATGATGTCCTCCTTGGCAGCCTTGGATAGCACAACGAACCTTGAAATTACACTGTCTCTTTTCGTGATTATTCAGACAAAGCATCTCTCTCGTTTGTCGGGTGAAGATCACTGCATCCAGATTTTAGAACTATTGTGATATACCCTTTTGCTGTGAGGTACGCAAGTTATCTCAGTAACATGTTTGTCACTGAGATACCTTGGTATCGACTGAAGTCGAGACCATCTATTATTGATGAATAGAGATCCTGAGTTACAGTATACTTTTGATAGGAAAAAAAAGACATCTCTAATTTTTTGATATGTTATGTATACATGTCTCAGCTTTCAATTGATGCAAAAAATTTGAAAATCGATGGTTGCCCTCCTGGTGGAAAAAATGTTTTGGTTTAAAAATCCAAGATGGCGGATAAAATCAATATAGCCGACCCAACTTTTTATTATTGTAAATAGTAGCTCTATCTTTCCTCTTTTCAACAACAATTACTCGTTTGAGGTGGTTTTTGGAGAAACTTTCGAGTTATAACGGTTTAAATGAGCCACCATTTAACCAAAATCGAGGGGTCTGCAAAAATTGTTGTGGCTCTAACTAACGGGGGGTCCATCAATTTGAGAAACCAAATGTATTTTTCTTACTTTTTTATCGAGGGCTTTCAGAAAATCGGCACCTTAAACATTTTTGAAGACAAGGTGTAAATAGTGGGCCGGTCTCAGCGAGAATTACCCACCTTCAACTTTTTGGAGTCATCGCAAAATTTTAGTTACTTAGTTAGTAACTTGAACACCCAACATGGCTTCATTTCTTTTGCTTTGCCGATCACTTCTAGATGAACGTTGTTTTGATTGTAGGAAGCTTCGTGAACGTGGATAAACTCTTTGCGCCGTGGTAGACCACGATTTTCTCAAATCGATAGACGAGAACTTCGATACCTCAGATATATCCGAAACGATATCGTTCATAAAGTTGGTGAACATTCGAAGTTGAGTTCCTTTCTTTCATCTCTTAAACCGCTTAAACCATACCCAGTCGAACTGGCAGTCCGACGCAAACTTATCGACTAGTTCTTGAACTAACAACGGGTTGCTGATTTGTTCATTGAGTTTCGCTGCCTCCAGGTGATCGCAAAGTTGTTTAACGGTAAGCCCAAACTGGATAAAGGTCTGTAGGCGGTCGGCTCTGGAGGCCTTAGGGTTACGAACCTTGGATAGCACAGTTTTCAGGAGCTTTTCAGGCTTTCTAAATAAACGGCGAAGATCTTCAATGGCGTCTGGTACGGAACCAATCTGCTTCGCATGGTTTTAAAGCAAGTTATCTTGTAATCGTTTAAGATTATCAAGATTGGAAAAGCCACAGGCCTTTTTCGTGAACTCATAACCGCTGATAAAAATTGGCCTCATTTCTAATTCGCCACTAAATACCGGGCAGTAGTATGGTACACGCTTGTATGGAAAAAATAAATCCTCGCTCCAGTCGACTTTTTAGATCCCATTTAGGTCCCATATGAACTGTACAAAATTTCAGCGCAATCGGTGAAACTATAATTTAGCGCAAGCGGTTCAAAGTTTTCATAGGATTTACTATGGGAAAAGTTACACTTTCAGATAAAAAATCACAGAGGTCGTCCCTTGTCCGCAGCTACAGTGCTGCGGATAAAACAAAATAAAAAGCCGTTCGTTGGATCACTAATCGGTAATAAATCAATAACTTTTTCCACAAGCATCCAATCGTTTTGCGGTCTTCGAAGGAAAGTTTCATAATTGATTTTTCTTCAAGAAACATTGATCGATTTGAATTAAGGAGACAAGGGACGACCTCTGGGATTTTTTATCTGAAAGTGTAACTTTTCCCATAGTAAATCCTATGAAAACTTTGAACCGCTTGCGCTAAATTATAGTTTCACCGATTGCGCTGAAATTTTGTACAGTTCATATGGGACCTAAATGGGATCTAAAAAGTCGACTGGAGCGAGGATTTATTTTTTCCATACAAGCGTGTACCATACTACTGCCCATGTATTGTTCTGTTTTCATCACAAGTTCTAACGATTGGTAGCTTACACTCTGAGTAAATAAAGACCGATTAAGCCATAAAATGATTAAATTAATTCCTCTCCTAGCTTTTTTTCATTGCTCGCCGCTCTTGTTCGAGACGCTTCGTTGAGGAAGCACTCAACGAGTCATCTTCTTCGTGTACGGAGCCGCCATCACTTTGAGCCTTTGTTGCACCAATTATTTTGGTTTTCTTCTTCGCATTTTGAACATGCAGCTCAACCGCACAGTTTCTACAACTCTACAGTTCTATTTTAAATGCTTACTGGTTATTTGGATGAGATTCACAAAGTCACCCAGGGGCACCGTAAATTACCGGGGGAGTTTCGGACTCGTTACGGCCGAGAAAACGGAGCGACACAAATATGCGTGTGCACGTCGCATTTATTTAATCAACTTACATACATTAAGCAGGGGCGGCGCAGGGCATGATAATGAACATCGCAATATACATTAGACTGGTCCAAATATTTTAAGACTCTTCCTGGATGATGGTCATCACAATCACAAAGATTACATTGCCATCAAAAAGTTTAAAATGGACTCCACAGCCTACACTCCTGCACCGAGCACTTCTGCCTCGTCAAGTATGATCACAAAGAATCAAATTCATCCCGGCCAGCATGAACAGAATTGTTACCAAAATGCCATGTGTTGTGACTCGAACTGTGTAGCCCACCCCCCATTTCAATCGAGGTACTAGGGTCCAATGAAACAAGTGCGGTGCAAAACTAAAAACGACATTCTGCCGTGTGATCAACACGAATCTCAAACAAGTTGATTCACATCGAGCCCTGATGAAGATACCAACCACAGGATCGAAACGTTGGCAATGATCTAAAATAATCTACGATTTGCTGTGACTGAAAGAATCAAAACCAAGAATCACAATGTTCTTAACACTTAGCATCGGAGTTCCTTGTCAAAACAGTCATATAATTCTTAAGGAAACGCCTCTCCAACGGGATGCCTAGCTGCATTTTTCCGGCTGTTGTCACTCTCCATTCTTCCAGCTATCATCAGGGCATACTGCTTCCACTCTTCCGCTGGAACTCACCACCTGGCATCTAGACTCCTTGAAGGTCACTTGGAGTCCCTTCCATACCAACTTCCAGACCGAATCCCAGCAGTCCATAGTCAAGCTCCGAGAAGTGTGTACAGCACGTTCTTGACGAACACATGGTTTTTTTTCTTCCATCTTCATCGACGCTCTTCAGAAGTCCTTCTCCAACACCGGCGGATCACAGCGTCGAGTTGTCCGCCAAGTTTCTGTTTAACGCTTTCGACGATTTTCTTGAAAAACTTCCGGTCGCTAGGCATGTGGCTCGAGCAGCCACTATTCACGTATGTACCAGCTGTTGCGCTTCCACTGACCTCCCACGCCGAAACAAATTCCTGAGTCTATAACCTTTTCGTGTAGACCACGAAGGTCTACAAAGTCACTCAGTGGCACCGAAAACTATCGGGGGAGTTTCGGACGTGTAACGGCGGAGAACACGGAGCAACGCAAAGATGCAAATGCAAAGATGCAAAGATCGTGTGGCTCTGCGGTGCGGTTTTTTGACAGTTCGAAATGACATTAAGGATATTTCAACATCCTTCTATCTGATAACATGAAAATATTTCTAATTCATGATGTGCTTGATGGTGAATTTTCATGCGCTCAGTACGGACAAGCCTGGTAGCGGTGATAGTATACATCCTTGCCTCACTCCAGCAACGACACGGATGGATTCGGACAAAACACCGTTGTGCAGTACTCTGCACGAAAATGCCCTGTACTATGCTTCAATGAGGCCGATGATTTTCTCAGGGACACCCTTGCGCCTGAGGGCTTCCCACATGTTTCCGTGATTGAGACGGTCGAAAGCTTTTACGTAATCAATGAACACCAGGTAGAGAGACTCTTGGAATTAATTGATTTACTCCAGGTTGATACGGAGCGTGACAATATGGTCCACACAGGATCGTCCGGCACGGAATCCTGTTTGTTGCCGTCGGAGAGTTGCATGCCGAAAGTTTTTGAAAGCCTAATGCATGATTCGCTATATCCACAAGTGAAACATGTCATTTCCGAATTCCAACATGGATTTGTTAAAAAACGTTCTACTACTACCAATTTGATGACATACGTCTCAACGTTGGTAAATACTTTGGAAAAGCGACAGCAAGTAGATGCCGTGTATGTCGACTTTACCAAAGCGTTCGACAGAGTGCCCCACTTATTGGCTGTTGATAAATTGGACAGAATGGGCTTACCAAGCTGGTTGACACGGTGGATATTGTCATATCTTACTGGACGGAGCGCTTACGTGCGCATCAGTGGAACGAACTCGGATGCTTTTGGCATTACATCCGGGGTACCCCAAGGTAGTCACTTGGGCCCTCTTCTCTTCATACTATTTATCAACGACCTTTGCGAAACCATACAATCTCCGAAACTCATGTTTGCTGATGACTTGAAATTTTTTCGCACAATTTCTTCGCTTGTGGAATGCTGTGCACTTCAAGCTGACATCGACAGACTATCGAACTGGTGCCTGCTCAATGGAATGGAATTAAATATCCGGAAATGTAATGTGATTTCGTTTTGCCGCTCAAGAAGTAAAATCGGTTTCGACTACAGGATGTCAACAACTTCTATCGCCAGAGTTGATGCTGTCAGGGACCTAGGTGTGCTGTTGGATAGCAAGCTAAACTTTGCACAACACATTGCAGCAACGATTGCAAAGGCATTTGCAATTCTTGGATTCATCAAGCGGAACACAAAGTATTTCACGGATGTGTACTGTTTGAAGAGTTTGTATTGCACACTAGTGCGCAGTATACTAGAATACGGCGTGCTCGTGTGGGCGCCCTACCATGCCGTTCATAAACACCACATTGAACGTATTCAACGAAACTTCCTTCGATTCGCACTGCGTCAACTGCCGTGGAATGATCCCATTCGACTGCCACCATACGAACATCGTAGTGCTTTGATACACCTGCCAACCTTGGAAAGTAGGAGGATTTTATTGCAGCGCCTCTTTGTGTTTGACATCATGCGTGACAATGTGGACTGCCCGTTACTGCTGAGCAACATACTTCTCAACGTTCCGCCCAGAAGAACCAGACGGGCTGACTTTCTTCGTAATCCCCTTCATCGTACTCTTTTTGGACAAAATAATCCATTTGATGTTTGTTGTCGTCGTTTTAATGAAGTGTCTGTAAATTTTGATTTTAATGTGACTAAGCATATGTTTAAAAGTAGGATAAGTTCTAGTTCATAGTATTAACTGTCTGTACGATGTATTCGAAGACTAGTAAATAAATAAATAAATAAATAAATAAAATAAATAAATATTCTCTTGTATCCGGTTAAGGATCACTTTGCAGAGGACTTTGAGAACGATACACAGTAACATGATGCCCCGCCAATTATCGCATACAGTCAGGTCACCCTTTTTGGGCACCTTTACTAAGACGCCTTGCATCCAGTCGGCCGGAAATGTCGCACTTTCTCATATGTTGCAGAATAATTGATGCAGTAGTTGTGCGGATACTACGGAGTCAGCTTTGAGCATCTCAGCTGATATGCGATAGATCGACCCCTGGGGCTCTGTTCGATTTCCTGAACGGATGGAGCTTCGTTGTTGACACGGGTAATGCATCGAACCCGGATCATGCTGAGGTGTTGATGGCGTAATAGACACTTGAAAAAAGTTTCCAAAGTGCTCGAACCAGCGCCAGCGTTTTAACTGTTCAGACGTGTCTTTCACGGGCATCGTAGCATTTATCTTGGTCCCCCTAAGGCGACGTGAGACATCGTAGAGGAGACGGATGTCGCCTGTGTTTGCGGCTTCCTCGCCTTCGTCGACTAGGGAGTCCGCCCACGCACTTTTTCCACGTCTACATGAGCGTTTCACTTCCTTCTCGAAAGTCAAATAGCGCTGACGGGCTACGGCTTTGGCCCTTCGTGTTTTCGCTCCCTCTATCGCGGATTTGGCGTTCCTTCGCTCCTCTATCTTCCTCCAGGTATCATCTGTGATCCATTGCTTTCTTCGGGTGCGTAGCTCACTCAAATTGATCTTCTACGCTTCCGTCTCCTGGAATATTTGCAGCACGGTTCTCTAGGTCATCGACGAAGGACCTTTTCACCGCAGCGTCTTCCAGTCGGCGAGAGTTGATTCGGCACTCGATTTTCTCCTCCTGTTGCTGGATCCTGGCAATGTGCAGTCGGATCTCACCGATTAGGAGATGATGGTCGGACACAATGACGGCACTACGTTTGTTCCGCACATCAAGCGGAGGCTTCCATTTTCGGCTGATGCAGATGTGGTGGATTTGATTTTCCATGACGTCATCACAGGAAACCCATGTCACTTTGTGCACTGGTTGATGAGGAAAGAGCGGTCCCCCAATCACCATGCTATTGTTGCCACAAAAGTCTGCAAACAGCTCTCCGTTTTCGCTCTTTTCTCCGAGACAATGGCTCATAGTCCGAGTTGTCGAAACCAACGTTCGCGTTGAAGTCGCCCATGAGGATCTTGATGTCACCTTTCGGAATCTTGTCCACTACAGCATTCAGTTAACTGACTGTTAAAGTTCTCTTTATCTTGTGATTCGGCAGCATCGGTTGGTGCGTAACATTGGATAATGGTAAGGTTTCGAACCCGTGATCCTCTCATTAATAGGTTCCCACTTCATGAGCGCAGCGTGGGCGTGAGCGCTGAGCAGGAAACCAACTCCACGGTGGCGAGGAGCGTGTTCACCTTGTAGGCCAGAATATAGCAGAATTTGACCCTACGCCAATTTGTGTTCTCCAAAGTTCGGCCAACGTACTCCGCTCAGTCCTAAGATCTCAAGCTTCATGCGGCATGCCTCATTGACTAGTTGTGCCAGTTTACCCTGCTGGGCTAGGGTTAATACATTCCAAGCTCCAATTCTTGTCCGGTGTTTCGCGCTAAAAGTCGTTGCCGTTGAATCAGTTTGTAATCGTTCATTTTCGGTTTCTGTAACGTTTTTTTTGGGGTTTCAGTAGGTTGTTGGCCTAAGGTCCCTTATCCATCGTGGTGGGGCTGCCACCTTAGGTATAGCTTCCGGTGGAGGAGCATTTCATATTCAGCCGCTGGATGCCAGAACAGACGCTGTTTGAGCCACACCTACTTGGTGAACAGACGCTCGGGTCGTACCTCCTCAATCTAGCTGAAGTCAGAAGGACAACAGTGCCCAGGCTGCACTACCAGCTAAGCACACAACTCTTAGCTGGCGGTCTTTGTCATCGCTTGACCCGTGGAAGCATGAGGTAGGAATTTAAGAAGACTAGAGCTATGTTGGACCCTCTCCTTTTCGACTCACCGTTTTGCGGCCCAACATACATTAAACTGGTCCAAGTATTCCAACAGGCGGGCAGTCTTCTTTGAACGCAGCATCTCCGTGGATCCATATGCTGCAATCTGAGCCCCTCGTTGTTTGGTTTTATCAAAGTCATCATTTTCACCAGAGCTTTCTCCTGTACCAACCTTCTTTGCACCGTTTCTTCTGTTCTCTGTTGTTACGCTACTGTTCCCATGCAAAATCTACTTTCTGAACCTCAAATTATATAGACCGCAGAATACTTCCCATCGCCGTCAAATTAGTTTCGTAATTGGATGCCCTCTGGTAGAGTTGAATTATTGCTGGCTTTTCCCAGTAGCCGTTGGCATTGTTACCTATATGAAAAGAAGTTACGATTTCCTTACGGATCGATGAAACCCTTCAATTCATTTATCACCCTCCACTTTACCGTTCAGTAATCCTTCTACTCACACTTCGTCCGTCTACCCGAAGGACCATTCAACGAACGATGGTGGAGAACTGGAAACGACCCAATAATCAATCTCTTCTATGTGAACTTTTCCTCCTGGGACCAGGTGTCATCCCGTCCGCCAGCTCCATCCCCGAGGCTGTCGGCTTCATTCCCATTCCCGGAAGATTCCAGGACGATTTCCTCGCAAATAGGTTGTGTATACTTTGCATGAATATTGAATATTTCTGCATCTCTTTGATGACGCCTGTCGTTCGAGCTCTGTCTCACGTCGTCGGTCGGATTTCCTTGTCTTTCCTGTGCTGAAGATATCCCATAATTTGCATTGACTCATCAACACCCGTTGCCAACAGAAAGGAGGGGGGGAAGTAACTGATGGGTATCCTTGGACTTGGAACCGAGACGACCGCACGGACGGGTGCAATAATTGATGAATGACCTAGTTTGGTCGGAGTTTATAATCTCCACCGCTATTGGACGGGCAGATCGGTGTCTGTCTCGGTTATTTGCATTTTGCCGTGAGGGAACTTTATGCTGGGTAGAGGCGGCCAAGGGGAAACTTTTCCACCATGAGTAATTACCTCCGCTCAACGGGAGTTCTGCTGATTCCGACCATAAGACTTGATAGTTTCAACAGATATTCGTTGAGTTGCCGTGTCTTACCGCAGATGTTCCCAATCGATATAATGCTGTAACTTATATGTACCTATTGTATATGCCAAATCCAGCTAGAGCTCACTCTAAATCCAATTGAAATCTACAATTTATGTTTAATTTCAACTCAAACCTAAACCCATTTCCATGCTTCCAAACATGTTGTATCCTATGTCGTTGAGTCCAGTTAAGTGAGCGTCCTATACGATAAAATACAATAATGCGATTACAAGTCCCTGTTGTTGCATGAACTCGTTTTATGGCAATGTGGGCTGACTAGACGATTAAATTTCAACTTTGTTAATTACTGGTCCAATATTTACGCGCAATCATTATCTCGTCCGGGACGGGTGAAAACGATACCCAACCACCCATCTGCACGGTGGCAGCTCCAAGCTCTAATGAATTTGATTATAATTTACTGCCATAAATTTCGAGTTGCGACGACAATCCTAGAACGCCTCTTCATCGTACTTTTTTTTGCTTCTATTTTGGTTATTAAAGCCACCAGCCATGTTTGGGATTTCATTTATCAAAAAGAGACATCGTTTTTCATGTTTTTTTTTCAACTTCTCTTCCGTATCAAACCCTTTTCAGAACGGAAGGCACGCATGTTCGACCCTCTGCCCACACGAGAATCTGCCCCCGCCCAACGATACGGCAATCTGCGTCGGGGCCAGGCTGGTGGAGCTTCCGGATCACTGCTGCCGGGTGTGGCTATGCGAACAGCCCACCACCGACGGTAAGTGTTGGATGGGTATTTTATGTAACCGGAAGGTGTTATGCAAAGTATGTTTTGGTTGATGTGTAATTGAAAAGTTTATTTAAGGTTCCAGATAAGAGTTGGATATATATGTATTTGCAGCTGGTACGTAAAAGGGTTCCTTGCTGGTATTTGCAACTGCTTTGGTTGCGTTTTATGAAATCGTTACAATGATTTTGATTTATTTTGGGCTTCAAAGCGGTTAGCCGACAACCAAATTCTTCAACTACACCCTAATCAGCACCTATGCGAAGATGTGCAGAACTAAGCAGAATGTCTGTACTGTCATGGTAAAATCAGATCTGGTTACTCACGGTTTCCAAATTCTAGCACCCCTATGACACATTCCACGCACTTCTGCACCGCAGTTTTTGAACTTAATTGATCAATATTTCAGTGTTCTTGCTGTCGATTCCGATTATTTTTGCGCCAAAATGAAGGCAATTACTTATATTATTCTAATAGTACATGAAACATTGAAAACTATTTCGAAAAAGTAGTAATTTTCTTGGCGTTTTGGCAATTTTGCGATGGTGTACCGTTACGTTCTATTTCTTCATTTTTCTTGAAGTAAAAAGTTCCATTTTTTTATTTATAAAGCATGAATTGAATCTTCCAATCAAATCTGATCGTTTGATATACTGCTTGGTATGTATTTATGACCATAACCATTTTTGGAAGCATAAGTTTGATTCTCGCTGCAGAACGTATCGGTTGAAATGTGTCCTATACTGGTACGCCCTAAAGGAAGTGTCTTAAATTTTGCGCCTACTTAAGAATTATTCCTGGTAAACAGCTCCATGAAAGGCATGAACATTGAACAAGTTTTTCACTTTTTTATCATTATTTTTTCCAATTATCGTGGAAGAGGAATTCTTACAGGAATTTCTTTTATGAGTTCAGTAAGAATTCTTCTAAAAATTCATACACAGAAAAAAAGTTCTACTAATTTTTTTTTCTAAAAATTTCTAAATCCTTTGTTTTATTACTCAGTTTACGTTAAAAGTGAGACAACCCATTGCCAATGGGTTGTCCTGTCCCACTTTGAGCCGAAACTGAGTAAGCAAACAAAGGATGTTTCGATATCTGAGTAAGGCCAACTCAGTCATAGAGTAGAAATTTTTCTCTGTGTATGATAATTCTTCCCATGGACTTCTTCAACATTTTCTCCACGATGACCTCCAGGGACTTCGCCAGAGGTTCTTTTAGGAATTCTTCGGATGAAAGGGGCCATCTCCATTTTTTCAGTTTTTATCAAAATATTTTCAGAATTTCTATAATAAGAAGAAGATTTCCTAGAATGATTTCAATAACAATTGTTTCCTTCGGGTATCTCTTCACAATTCATTCCCACCCATATTTGAAAATTTCTCCAGGAATTTTTCCAGCTATTCTTTAGAGATTTCCTCCAGAAATGTTTTGTTGGATGTACTTCAGGACTTTCTAAAGAAATTTCCCAAAAGATTCATTATGAAATTAGTACACGGGTTTCCTAGAAAAAAATCCTCTTGGGGCCGGGGTTACATGAGTGATTCTTTGGAAAATTACTTCAAGGATTGCTACAGAACCTCACGTGCATGTTTTTTATATTTTTTCAACGTGTATTTTAAGTTACTGGCTAATTCTACACTTATATCGTGCATAAATTTCTTCAAATATTTTTAAGGGCATTCCTACTGAGCAGGGTACGAAAAACAGATCACGCCGAAAAACAAACGCTTTGTCCTAAGTGGTGCATGTTGATAACGAAGGCGCTCCGCAACAAACGCATGTCAGGCGATGAGAGCAATAAAACAAATATCGCTTGCTATGCGTGTGCTGATATTCTGACTTTTCTACTGAAATTTTCGACCCACATTATCGAATTCATAAGCATTTGAACGAAATAAGACTCTGGCAAACCTCAGAGTTGAGTTTCAGTTGTAAAACAATGCGAAAATCACGATGTGAATAGAACGAGACAAACATTTCTACCGTTTTTGTTGTGAACAAACTCGAGAGCGTTTTTGTCATTATCTGCTAACGAAAAAACAAAGCGTTGTTGCCGTGCCTTCTTTGTTGCCTATTTTTCGCCTGCGGTGGCATATTCTGCGTACACTGCTACTGAGATGTTATCAGATTTTCCTTCAAAAGTTTTTTCGAGAATTTTGCCAGAACTCTTCTAGAATTTTTTTTCAAAAAAAAATAGTTTTTCATATAAATTTCTCATAGAAGTTTCCCTTCATAAATTCAGAAATATTTCAGGAAAATCTTTCACAAATTATTGCTGGATTTTTATATGTATATTCATATCAGCTCTTCAAGAAAATTGCCAAAAAATTCTTCTGGAAATCCCTCGAGGATTTCTCCAGCAATTCAAGCAGGGATTGCAGCTCTTCTCGAAAATTTCTTCAACAGTTCATATTTTCAGAAATTTCTTCAGTGGTTCTCCAAAGAATTCCTCCTGATTTTTTTTTATTTCTGCAGGATTTTCTACAGAAATTTGTTCAGGTAGTACTTTGAAGTTTTTTTGTGTACTGCTGGCCCTTCAGAAATTGTTTTAGAAATACTTAAAAAAATCTTCCAGAGATATCTACATAAGATCATATATATCTCCTGGAATCCCTTACGAATCTATTCAAACATTTCTCAAGCTTTTTTTCCTTGGAATAAAAAAAAATGTCTTAAGGCGAAACTGGATACATTTCCTTACTTTTTGGTTTTTGATTTGTAATAAAATAACGAAGCAATATTTTCAAAATCGGTTTTCGTACACATGTAGAGTATGGATCAAGGTATCTCCTGAATTTTTCCCTGGTGGAAAAAGTTTTTCGTTTTTGCAGAATCCGTTTTTAAACAGAATTGCACAAAAAAATGATTTCTGCAAAAACGAAAAACTTTTTCCACCAGGGAAAAATTCAAGAGATACCTTGATCCATACTCTACATGTGTACGAAAACCGATTTTGAAAATATGGCTTCGTTATTTTATTAAAAATCAAAACCAAAAAAATGAGGAAATGCTTCCAGTTTCGCCTTAAGTGACGGGTTTGGTTGTCTAGTGGCTAAAGGGATCAATCCCTTTCCTCCTACTGTGTATATGTTTATCTACTTTCTTACATCCTACCAGATTAACAAATACCATACCTGTGCTAGTTATGGGGACGCAGAGTGCTCTCGGTCTCTATTAGCAACAATCATCATACTCTAACATTCCATTCCCTTCCCAATTGACTGTAAGGACTTGGTAGGCGCCTGTATTGAATTTTTTTTTAATTTTAAACCATGAAAGTTTTGTCCATGAATAGTACTACAGTGGTGTTTCGGTTTTATCACTAGTCGTTTTAATCACTACTCGCCCGAATTCACGCTTTTCTATTCGATTTTATCACGATTTCCGTTTCGTTTTTATCACACTTGTTCTAAAACATTCCGAAATCAAAATAAAATCAATACTGCATTGCCCAGTCCACCAAAACTGTTAAAAAATGTGAACTACGACTCATATATATTACAGCTGAACGATTTTGAATGAAAAAATTACATTTTTTCTCGTTTCACCAAATTCACGGTTTCGTTTATATCACGGTAAATTTTTTTTTGATCGTGATAAAACCGAAAAACCACTGTAATATGCGCCATTTCTCTAAAAAAGATTTAGAATATCTTGTCTAGAAGCTGAGATATTAAGCTTCTAGTTAATGGACTGTAATTTAAATATTTTTTCAAAACTTTGTATATTAGTCTTTGTGACACTCTAATGTATGTATTTTAAAAAGGCTTAAGCTTTAAATACAACCCAGCCAACCACATATCGTAAATCATTGTGTGAAAAAAATCGTATATTTTCATATATTGAATCAGAATTGTATATTAATATGTATATTTGTTGACAATGATTGCGTAAAATCGTATTTCATGCCAAATTAAATTTCAATTGCGATTTTGTTTCATATAGTCGTCTCCGATCGTAAAAGGTGCTAGATGCTATCAGAAAGATCGCACAGAATCGGATAGAATCGTAAAAAAAACATACATTCTGAGTGTCGAGCTTCAAGTTCGGTACCATCGTATATGAGATTTCTTTGCATCGTGAAAATCGTCGCTTTTCATCGTATATAAATCTGCTAAATCGAGCTTGTTACCTAAAGGTATGATGAAAATCGGTGAAATCGTATACAACTATAACAATGTTGTATATTGATCGTTTGCGCCACACTTGCGTCGTATACGAAGTGAATGAAATCGTAGAAATCGTATATTCATTTTTACAGTCGCATATGATTGTTACTGCACTTTTGATAGTCGAATCTAAATCTCGAAAATCGTAAATGGTTTTGTTTACATATTTGTGTGATGGAGAAAAAGAAAATAAGGTATTCATCACAAATTTGTATTTTTGTTGTTGTTGACACATTCCAACCATGGTAGCAAAAATTTCAACCAAATGTATAGGTTTTCATACTATTAATATACAGCAGATGACTTCCAATAAGTGATGAATAGATTCCAACAACGAAGTGAATTCCGGGCCTCTTGCACGGCACCACTTTTGGTGTCACTCAATGCACAACAACAACGCTCCCACCACAAGTCTCGCACCGTGTCATGCTAATTTTTATTCGTTTCATGCCATTCACTGTGAACTCTCCATTTTCAACTTGGCAATATAGCCAATAGAGATGACGTGCAATTCTCAATCAAAGGACCTAAGTTCGATTCCCATTAAAAACCAATTGTTTTTTTTTAATTTGAAAATCTTGAGTCGTATATTGGTACTCTCAATCGTAATAAGATCATGCATAATCGTATATTTAGACGGATAAAATCGGCGAAATCGTAGACATTTTTCGAGAAATCGTAAATTATGTTGCATGGAATCGCAGTAATCGTATATATGTTTTGATATGGCCTCCACTTTAGTATGTATATGCCTGTTTCGTGCATTGAATACGATTTCTTTGGTGCTATATACGTGTGACTATTTCAGTTGCAATTTCGATATAGCAACCAAATTGCTGGCTGGGAAGCTTTACTTGTTGGATGGTCTAGCTAGTAAATATGGCTTGCTTTTTTTTTTTAATTCTTAGGTAAATAACTACAAGCATGACAGGTTTCGTGGTTGCTGGTAGCATCGCATAAGATTCGAGATTATTTTGTGTAATTCCCGACTACTGCTTGATATACAGTTAGTCTAAGTTAAGGCGAAACTGGAAGCATTTCCTCACTTTTTGGTTTTTGATTTTTTATTAAATAACGAAGAAATATTTTCAAAATCGGTATTCGTGCACATGTAGAGTATGGATCAAGGTATCTTTTGATTTTTTTTGTAGTGGAAAATGTTTTTCGTTTTTGCAGAAACCATTTTTGAACAAAATTCCACAAAAAATGGTTTCCGCCAAAATGAAAAAAAATTTCCACCTCAAAAAAATTCAAAAGATACCTTGATCCATACTCTACATGTGCACGAAAACCGATTTTGAAAATATTGCTTCGTTATTTAATAAAAAATCAAAAACCAAAAAAATGAGAAAATGCTTCCAGTTTCGCCTTGAGTTAAAGCTTAGGAATAAAAGACGTATTTTAACAAATTCCCACAGGTAATCTCTCTGGCCAGCATCCAAAAGTTCATTCAGATATATCATTATTTTTAGGACTTTTTGTCCATTAATATCTCCAGAAAATTTTCAAGAAAAAAACATCCTGGATATTCCTCATGGAATCTCATTTGTGACGGAACCGCAGAAGCAATTTCTATAAAAAAAATCCTTGGAACCTTTGGAAGAATTTGTGACGGAATGTCTGCAGGATTTTTTTTAAGTTTAGAGATAGTTCCGAGAAAAAAAAATCTAAAATAAAAACAAATTCCTATTATTCTTTAAAAGTTTCTGGACATAAGTTTGAACGAGAAGGAATTTTGAATAAATCTCCAGTATGATACTCGTAGACATCTCAGGAATTTAATGAATATTTTGTGAAATATCTGAAGAAATCCCAGGGAATTTCCGTAGACCATTAAGATGAAACTTCATGAGGATCTGTTGCTGGAATTCTTAGAAAAGCTTATTTAGGAATTTTTAGAAAAAATCTTGAACAAATCCGAACAAAGAGGATTTTCTGAAAGTATTACTGGAACAATCTGCTTCGTAAAAGAATTCGTGACGAAACTCATAGGAAAAGTTTCTGTATAAAGTCCTCACAGAATTTGTGGAGAAATTTAAAGAGCTATCTTTAGAAGAATGGTCGGAGAAATGGGGCAATAGACCAAATCACTGAAAGTAATATGTAATGCAAGAATACCTGGAGGAATTTCTGCAGTATTTTATGGATGGTTCCCTGAAGAAATTTCTGGACAGATTCCAGTGTTGATTTCCATCAGAATTCATAAAAAAAAATTAACAAATCTTGAGGAAATAGCTGTACGATTTTCTGAAGAATTCTGTGGAAAATTTTCTTTGAAAGGGTATGTGAAGTAATCCTGGAGGAATTTCCGGAGATTTCAAAAGTAATCCCTGGTGGAATTTCAGCTGGAACTCTTGGAAATCTTCCCAAAACAATTCTTAAGAAAAGTTACTTAGACAAAGAAAAATTGAAAAAAAATGGAAATTGAAAAATTGAAAAAAGCGCTGGAGAAGTTTCTTTAAAAAAATCCTGGAAGAACTTCTGGAGAAACCACTATAGGAATGTCTGATAGAAACTTTGATGAATTTCAAGATCGAGCCCCGGAGTAGTTTTTGAAGGAATCCATGAAACAATTTTGGAAAAAAAACATAAATAATGCCTTAACCTTTTGGAGACGGCATTTTCACTTTTCCGGATGCAATCTCGCTGGTCTTGAGCGTGTTTGTTTAGGCTGCTTTCTCGACTGGGCTAATATGACTTATCCGTCTTCAAAATGTTAACGGAGCTCTTTGACAATTTTCTTGAGGCATCTCATAAATAGTTTGCGAAAAAATCTTTCTGAAGAAGACTTTCTGAAGGAATTTCTGGAAAAAATATTTGAAAAAATCTATGAAGCAATGTCAGAATGCATCCAAAGAAGGCTTTCTAACGGAGTTCTTAAATTAATCAGAGTAATCACTATAAAACTTTGGAGAAAATTGTAAAGGAAACTATGATTTTACCTAAAGAATCCTTGGAAGAGTTTCTGAAAGAATTCTTAGAGACATTTTCGAAGGCGTTTCTGGCAACATTACTGGCACATTCCCGGACAGATTTCTGTAGGAATCGCAGGAGGAGTTTCTTACCGAATATCTGGTGGTTTTCTAATTGAAACTGATGGAGGATCGGTTTCCCAAATAAATCTGTCAATAAATTCTAAAGGAATCTCTTAAATAGTTTCTGCAGAAATTAGAAAGGAATTCCGAAAACATTCATGCAGGAATTCAGGGTAAATTTTCAAAAATATTCCCTTGAAAATTTTCAGAGAAATAAGCTGGTAAAATATTCGAATAAATTTCTGAAACTGTAAACAAAAATCCCTAGAGAATATTTCCTAAGGCATCTTTTAATTTATATTTTTAATAGGCTGCATAGAAATTTCTGGGTGCATTTGTGGGGCAATCCTCGAAAAAAATTGTGAGGAAATCCCGGTATGAATTTATCTCAGAAGGCCCTACATCTGCAAAAAAGTGTTTGTTAACAAAAAGTTAATATAACCTTTTCATCTGTTTGTGTTGAGCTGATTAAAGCGCTGATCTAGCAAAAACGGAGCCATAAGTTCAAGTCCTACCAGAACTCTATGTTTTTTTTTCGCAAGTTCATCTTTCAATTAAGTTTAAGAAATTGAAAAATTTATTGATTATTAAATTACATACGAAAAAGTATCTTTTCTTGGGCCTCTATGTTGTACTTCAGATTTTAAGAACGTTAGTTTGATGGGGTCTTGCACCATTTGGGTAGGTGTTTCTATTTTAAGCAAATGCCGCACATAACTAAGTAAATTTTATGCCTTATAACTTATTTTTGGCACACGATAAGATACATACAGCATCTAACCCTATACAAAAATAAAATCAATTGGTATGAAATTTGCTTATTTATAGCGATAAGTGCCCAAACAGGTACACTTGTCCAAATGGTACAAGTCCCAACCTAAAATAAATCTGAAAAAGAGTTTTTTCAAATAATCTTTTGGCAGCTGGGTAAATACTTGACAGGAACGTCCAGCATAAAATCGCTACCATATAAACTTGAGATTGATTTTTAAATTTGTTCCCGGGCAGTATTCAATATATGGATTTATCTTACCACCTCTAAAAGTTAATTTACTAATAATCCGAGAAACTGGGTCCTTTTTGCCTTTCTCGTACACCAAGTGTACTGGAAAGGCTATATGTTCACTCCAAAAATGACTTTTTGATAGAAGTCCCGGAGGGTCGAGCCACATATACCAATCGACTCAGCTCGAAGAATTGAGGTGATGTCTGTGTGTGTATGTGTGTGTGTATGTGTGTGTACAAAAATAAACTCACGTCACTTTTTGGCAGTAAACCTTAACCGATTTTAATGACCGACGGTTCATTCGACGCGGAATCTGGTCCCATTATTTCCTATTGAAAATGGATCAGATCGGTCTAGCCGTTCCGGAGTTATGGCCATTTAGGTGTTCCGGACCGGTACCCCTGGAAGGGGCCAGACATGAAAATGCAACAAACCCATGCATGCGACCCATCAAACCACGGCATTTTCGATTATCTGATGAACGGTATGCAGGAAAATTGTCTCAGACCATATCTGAACCGGTAGTGTTCCGGAACCGGTTCTGGGTGTCCGGCCGGAAGAGGCCATATATAAAATTGATCATAACCCATTCATGCGACACATCAAACTGCGGCATTTTCGGTAACCTGATGAACGGTTAGCAGAAAAATAGTATCAGACCACTGGTAGGGTTCCGGAACTGGTTCCGGATGTCCCGCCAGAAGTGGCCAGATAAAAAGAGAACCAAACCCTTGCATGCGACACATCAGAGCGACCAAGCAGACCAAATTTGGGACAACAGATCCTATCCGGGAATCGATTTTGGGCGTCTCGTCATAAGTGGTAAAATATAAAAGAGAACCAAACCTACGAATGCGACACACCAAATCTCGGCTTTTTAACCAAAAGCCGGCTTTTTAAGCAAAAAGTCTTGGACGCATATTTGGGAGAGTGTTGAAGAACAGGTAACGAGTGCCCCGCCAGAAATGGTAAAATATAGAAGCAAACCAAAATCATGCATGGGGCCATCCATCAAGTACGTCATGATCCTAAAGTAGGGGTTATTGAAGTGTGACAAGTATAAGTATAGGAAAAATCTGTACGAAGGGGGAGACAGGGGCTTTGAAAATTCCCAATGAATGCTCTCCATACAACAAATCAATTCGCGGCTTTTTAGGCAGCCTGATAACCAGTTGACAAGAAAATAGCTACATACAATATTTGGGACAACCATTAGGGTCATGGAATCGGTTCCAGATGTCCGCCGGAAGTGATCAAACGTAAAATTTAACCAAACCCATGCACATCAAATAGTGGAATTATGAAAGTGAACAAAAACCAATGTTTTTTATCTGTATTAACGAGATTTTTAGCCCTAGGCTAGTTCATCTCGGGACCCACGCTTTACTTCCCTTCCGAAGGAAGAACTTACATTTTGCGAGTTTGTCGGGAGTGGAATTCGATGCCAGGTCCTCGGCGTGATCAAAACCAATGTTAGCGATAAATCAAATCGAGGCATTTTTATAGCCTGCTAAACGTTGGGTAAGTTTTAAAGTGAAATAATGGGTCATACATGCAAGAGAACAAAATCGTGACCAAAGTAATCTCATTAAATCACACCATTTTAAATTCCTGCGGTGTTAATATAAAGTAGGATGGATCAATGTGTTATGGGAAAATTGTAATTTGATGCATCTAAAATTAATGTGCACAATTTGGGTTCATAAGGAGGTCAAATTTTACATGAATCGTATTAATCATATAAGTGTTCCCAGGATCGGCTAATATCGACGTAAAGATCATGAGTACATATTCTACGAGAAAGGCATTATCACCACTAGGTGGATTTATCTGTTTTTTTTTTTGTCAAATTTTCCATATTTTTTCCGTATGTCTAATTATACCAAGAACTGCAGTGTATGGCAAATATTTGTTGTTATTTGAAGATAAAGCATTATCGATGGGATTGGCATTTCCTTGCAGCAATTAAGATATCGTGTCATTTTTTGGATCGGTAGCTTAGCTGAAAACAGAGCTAATTTTCAAACACTGACCAAGTGTTATGAGGTGCCAATCTAGGAGCTTCTCAAGGGCGCAATTGAACCACACAACGGAGGCAACCTAACTGTTGTGCCTTGTTCATGACGCTGTTCCGCAATACCTTTCCCGCTGGAAAGGGTAATGAATATTTAAGAAAGAATATCATGATAAGTAGCTCTCTCGTGCCCAGCATGACATCAGCTTCATCCACCACTCACAAGCTGAAAGCAGTTCGGGAGGGAATATAGATACCATCGCCGCCGTGCTGGGATAGAAATGGGATTCGTTTTAGAAAAAAATAAAAAATATCACTGTCCTCTCCGCTGACTGAGTTGGCTGACTCCGGCAAGCGTAGCAACTTTGGCCGGTCACACTATTTTCTCTAGCCATTTATCCCGTTTGCCCGGTGCAAACAAAAGTCGGACGACAAATGAATGGGAAGTGTTACTTTTCCGTGGATGGATGCGATGGTGACTCTGACCCGCAAGGACGCCGCCGTCTGAAAGGGTCTGCTCTATGCTTTCAGCGTCCTGCTGATGAGGATGGAGACTGGGTTAGGTTAGGTACGGGTACGGGTTAGCTCATCCTTCACCGTGTGGTCGTTGAACAGTTTGCTAGATTACGGATGGCTTCGCAGAGGGATAGCAAAAAGCACCGGGACCGTTGTGTACGTTATTTATGGTCGGACGAAAATTTAACCTGTCTTGAATCTGACCTAGGGGGTGGAGAACGGTAAGCGACACTAACCATGTATTTGGCTTTTTATTCGTGAACATTATCTACATAGATATTTTTAAGCTAGTTAAATTCAAGCATAATGCTCCTGTTATCATTCTTCCAAAAACAAAATATGTAAGCGCTGTTTGTTTTCATATGTATTTTTAGTTAGGAATGAACAAAAACTGCCGGTGTCGCTTGTTTTAAAATTGAAGCGATTAATAACTGTAGTCTTGCCATACAAGGAAGTCAAGGAAATTCCAATTATGAGGAGATCCTTAACCGACTATAAATCGAACCCGAAAACCTCAGCATGATTTTGCTGAACACTCTGCCGGTAGCAGTTTGACAATGTGTGCTATTTTTGTTCTTTCTTTTTAGATTTTTTTTTATCTTATTCTTTAAAGGGTATCTTATTTCCATACTACGCTTCCATTTTCGTTCTACTCGAAACTTTTTTTTTGTATTTTTGTTAGAAGTTATAACGACTGAATACAAAAAGAACATAGTCGTTTAGTGTCATAATTGTTTTGTTTTCGAGAAAATCTTGCCAAAACTTCTTCAAAAGTTGTTTGATGGATTCTTTTGGGACTCCAAGTATCCCTTCATTAAATACCAATGGAATTCCTTTACGAATTGTTTCAAAAATCCTTCCATAGATTCATTCCGAAATTGCCTTCATGAAATGCTGTGAAAATCCTCCAGAAGGGATTTTCTACAGAAATTCTGCAAGAGAGGGATTATCCATGAATTTCACACAGATTTATTAATCTTGCATAGATTGCCTCAGAAATTCCTGGAAAAATGACTCCAGAACTTTTTCTAGTGTTTTTGTTTCAGAAATTCATTCATGCATTCCTTCAACTGTTCATTCCACTATGTACAGGATGTGACCAAAATGTTTGGGAACGGCAACTTTTCCTCTTCCTTTGCGGCAACTCTTCCTCTTCCTTTGCGATATCTCTACTCGTTTCCGAGTTATTGACAAAAAACTGCCGAAAAATCAGCATTTTTGAC
Organism: Aedes albopictus; assembly: GCF_035046485.1. Taxonomy (NCBI): domain Eukaryota; kingdom Metazoa; phylum Arthropoda; class Insecta; order Diptera; family Culicidae; genus Aedes; species Aedes albopictus. The sequence goes on from NC_085137.1 coordinate 378,286,631, forward strand.
CATTTTTTTAGATTCCAAAGAAAAACTTTCCTATTTTGTTCAATAAATCAAAAACAAGTAGAGATATCGCAATTCTAAGCACATTTTTGGCTCTTCAGGGTCTTAAAATCACCGGTTTTAGTAGAATAGCGTATTTTTTTTGTCGAAAAAAATTTCATGTTTTTTTGGTCCCGTACCATTTTTGACAACTTTAGGCCCCTTGAGGGACCACTTAGCCTTGAGATACGGACTTCAAATTTTGACACGATCATTTCATAGCTAAAACGATCATTTTCCACTAACGAACTTATATCGTTTCCAATTTTTGCAAAATAAGGGACGGCCTAGTGTACACTCAATTCTGTTTTTACGTTTTCGCGTAAAAAAGTTTGTGTAAAAAAAGTTCGCGTAATAATTCAATGGAGTTTTTATATGCGATTTGCCCTCCACAAATAACCAAAATCGCATTAAAAAGTTATTTCGAGAAAATTGTATAAAAAGTCGTGCAAAATAAAATCGCGTAAAAAAGGCGTGTAACAACAGAATTGAGTGTAATCAGTTGAGGGGGTTAGAAGCAAAAGGGTGTAAGTGATAAAAACCTTCTTTCGAGTAAATGAGGTTTAAAGTTTTTGACCAATGTTTCATTCCATATAAAATGTATGGAGTTTTAAAATCAACCTAATTTTCTCTGATTTGTTATAATTCTTCCAATCATCTTAGAACAATCTTATAAAAGTTCCTGAAAGCATGAAATCTGAAGAATTTTATGATATGCTTAGCTCAAAATCGACAAAATGGTCACTTACACCCCTTTGATTCTGGGCCCCTCAGTTGTGTACCTTTTAATTCCGCCCTGTTATGCTTATCTCTTTCGTGACAATTGTGCTGTTGAGCAATAACAGGTTTGCTTATTTTTTCATCTGTTTAGTCTTTGTTTTATGTAAAGTAAACTGTTTTAGTAATTGAACTATTACTTATACTTGTGTGTGTGCAACCAAACTTTTGGTTACGTTGCATGTGGGATTTACCACAACAAGTTCGACAAAATCCGTATAACATAGATAAGTTCTATCTGTCGCATATTTTTTTTATTTTCGTAGTAGTCAAAGCTAGAGATTCAAAGATTAAGAGTAGTTCTTCCAAATGAGGGATAACAATTGTTGTTTTGTTTGGAAACCTATGAGTTCTGGAGTGCAAAAAGTTGAGCAATTTGTATTGATATTTCTCTTTTTTGCATTCCGTCCCGAAAGGGTTATCCTTTGAAAGATACGCGTATTTCGACTACCACTTGTAATCTTCCTCAGTGCCAGATATCCACTGGATCCAGTATCTACGCGTATCTGTCAAAGAATAAGCATAACAGGGTGGAACTAAGAGGTACATAACTGATTACAGTCATTCAGAGAGGGTATTCCACTTAGAGGATTCGAAAATTCGGTAAAGATTTTATATGAGTTTTTGGCTGTGTTTGGTGTACGACATACCAAAGTGTATTGTGAAAGGCTATATGTGCACTGAAAAAACGAAATTTCGATAGAAGGCTCGGAGAGTCAAGTCACATACTCCAATCAACTCATCTCTGTTCGATGAATTGAGATGATGTCTGTATGTGCTGTGTATGTATGTATGTCTGTGCACAAAAGGAGTTCACCCACTTTTAAGGTACAAATGGCCGATTTTTCTTATTTTAGCACGATTCGAACCAAAGTTTTACCGCAATGTTTGTTACTGAAAATGGTTTGGGTCGGTCGTTCCGGAGTTATGGTCATTTTAGTGATCTAGACCAGCACCGCACTATGGGGCGGCCCCATACAAACAGGTGGCCAAAAATATTTTCGCGTCAATTTTATAATATCTTGCTCCTATTCGTAGGGTTTATGGCTGAAATACATAAAAAACATGTTGAACAGGTTGTTTCAACACGACAGTTTCAAACAGCATGAAATTACAAGGGAATTGCACACTTTTAGGCGTTTAAGGATTTCTGTTTCTATTTACAAAATGGATTCCAATTCGTAAAAACACGCTTCGCTAAGAGATCCAAGACCAGATTCAGACTGCACTATGATTGATCTAGGGATAAAAGTGGCAATGACGACCAAATGTTTCCTCAGAGGTATTTAATGGCCAATAGGGTGATTTTATGTAGCAATGTGTCAATCATCGCCGACAACATGATTTGAATTGGAGAATAGCAGCTAGTAGCAGCCAAATTTGATTTCAATGCCTCCCAGGGATCCTAAACAAATATATAGAAGTAGTCCCGAAGCGAAACTCAGCGAATCTTTTTTTTTGTATGAAACGGTTTGTATGAGAAAAATTTTAATTTTTTGATGTAGTATCATTTAATAGTATTACAATCAATATTTCTACGTCTGATACGTCATTCGAAAGGTTTATAAGCAAGCTTTTAGAAACAATTTTAAAAGTTTTACATTTTTTATTCAAGCCGAAGATATACTAAGTTGAGCATTTCATTAATTTTACCAATAATTGGCAATGGTCTCATTCTGCTGCCAATATCTCGATAAGTATAGGGATTAGAAAACTAATATTCTAGGGTTTACTGGTCCTAGTGGTCTACTTCCAACTATTGAACCTGAATCTCAAATTGAACAAAGTCAACTTTCGATTTTTGGCCACCTGAATCCCCTTAGTGCACCGGTGAACTGGTCATATATGAAACTGAACCAAATTCTATGATGCGACACATCAAATTGAGCAGAATTTAGTAAACTTACCATGGATACCGTATTTTAGGAGGAAATCATCAATGGAAACCACAAAACCACGATGTCGGTCAAAAATTCAAGATAACGACCTAAAATCCAAGATGGCAGCCCACAACTAAGAGAGGCGACTGTTTTAAGGAGTTTTAGACTCTTAAACCATGTAATGAGTATGTTTGGTATGGGGAAGATGTCCGGAGTCCAAGAATGGGAACCAGAATATTCAAGATGGCGGTCCAAAATCCAAAATGACGGCCCAAAATCCAAGATGGTGACCCAAAATCCAAGTTGGAGGTTGATTTAAGGAGTTTTATAGCCAGACAATATGGGTAAATTTGGTATGTAGATGTCTGAAGTGCAGAAATGTCGACAATATGGTGGACCAAATCCACCGGCTCAAAATTCAATATGGTGGCTTAAAATTGAAGATGGATTTAGCTTCAAGGAGTTTTAGGTTCTTAAGCCATGCAATGTGGGTGTTTTTGGTATGGAGATGCCCAGAGTCCAAAAATGACGATCAGAATATGCAAGATGGTGGCCCACAATCCAAGATGGTTACCCGAAATTCAAGATGGCGCCCCAAAATTGAAAAAGGAGGCTGTTTTAAGGAGTTTTATGCTCTTAAGCCATGCAATATGGGTAGGTACAGGGGATAGACAAAATGATCGGGACAGGCAAAATATTCACTTTTCAAAAAATGTTCAATTAGCAGTAACTTTTTGAAAAGTTCATCAAATATTCTCAAATTTTTACTGTAAGTTCTTCAACTAGTTGTGTACCAGTGGACAAAATTTGGAAAAGATCGTACAATTCTTCACGAAGTTATAAAGATTTTTGAAAAAGGTAAAATTATCTGATAGTCAACTTTGAGCTGTTATATCTCCGGATTCAATGAACCGAATGCAATGAAATTTTGACCATTTATGACTTATATAATGAGCTATGAAAAACCATTGACTTAACTTAATATTCTTAACACGGAAGAAAATTATAACGATTAGATTATTTTTCTTATAAAACACCAAATTATCCAAAACATCAACATCGTTTCAATATTCAAGATGCAAATTATAGTTCATTTAGTTTCCCTCTAATTGACTTATATATAAATGCGTTTTGAAGGAAAGTAGCAACATAGACGCCAATAAGTTGAAAAAGTAATGGGATGCATATTAAAAACAGACCAATTTACTAAAAAATCGTGAAAACAATTAAATCGCTATAACTTTTTCGCTTGTTAAAAATTTTAAGTTATTTCAAATGCTTTCCAGAGTTCATTATATAAGTCATGAATTGTCAAAATTTCATTGCAATCGGTTCATTGAATCCGGAGATACAACAGCTCAAAGTTGGCTATCGGATAATTTTACCTTTTTCAAGAATCTTTATAACTTCGTGAAGAATTGTCCGATCTTTTCTAAATTTTGTTCACTGATACACAACTAGTTGGAAAACTTACAGTAAAAATTTGAGAATATATGATGCACTTTTCGAAAAGTTACAGCTAGTTGAACATTTTTTGGAAAGTGATAATTTTGCCTGTCCCGATCATTTTGTCTATCCCCTGTATATTTGATATGGAGATGTGCTGAGTCAAAAAATGGCGACCAGAATATACAAGATGGTGGCCCACAATCCAAGAAAGTGGCTCAAAATTTAAGATTTCAGCAGTTCAAGGAGTTTTAGGTTCTAGAACCTGTTACGTTAAATAACATAGAACCCTACAAATATTCTATTTTATTTTTCACTTGGCCCTGGGAAAAATAACTCAGAACACTACAAATGCACAATAATGCACGATTTCACAAATTGACACACACAAAACATAAATTTTCATGCAATACAACACTAAACACAAAATTTGGCCTGTTACCCTAATGGGCAACTATTTACGATCACAGGATGAGGAGGTTTCATATTTGTTCTAGGTCCATCAGTCATCCTGGAGTTTGTGTTTTGTATGCCTGATCTGCATTCTTGTTAACAGTCTTTGTTCTGTGTTCATAGCCTAATTTTGTCTAGGAAAACTAATCCTACTTGGCCATCACGAATCGGGTTTTAATGCAAGACGGCTGCATTTTGATGTCCGTGCTACACGCTAAAACTGCTCAGCACTAAAATGTGTAAGACCTACTCATAAGTGCATAATTTCCAGACCACACAAAAATGTGTGACAGTTACACATTCTCAAAAAACAGCTCGTATACTCGTCTAGATGCGAAATGTTGATTTTTTTTTGTTTTCCAAGGTCACTAGTAAACATAGCCAGATTGGCGTACACAAATTTTTGAGAATTTAACGATTTTGCGGACACTGGAGCTGATTTTGTAAATGTGCAAGGGTTACACATTTTTGGTGTAGTCTGGAAATTATGCACTTTAGTGCTGAGCGGCGTTAGCGTGTAGGAACCGTTTGCCTGTCTTGCAGTCATTTATCGCTCGAAATAACCTGGAAGTATGCAACCGCTTAGGTTGCTAGGGCTATTTTCCTCTTGATTTATGGAAGAACCCTATAAATGCACATTAAAATTGTGAGAATATTCTCAAGTTAAAATCGAACATGCAACAGAAAAATAAAACTGGTAACAAACCATGTAATATGGGTATATTTTGTATGGAGAAGATATCCGGAGTCCAAAAATGGCGATCAGAATATGTAAGGTGGCGGCCCAAAATTTGAGATGACAGCTGTTTTAAGGAGTTTTAGGTTCTTAATCATGCAATACGAGTATATTAGGCATAGAGAAGATTTCCAGAGGTCAAAAAGGGCCACTAGAATACACAAGATGGCGACCCAAAATTTAAAATGGTGACCCAAAGTTCAAGATGGCGATTGTTTCAGGCTCTCAAAGCCATGCAATATGGGTATATTGGATATGGAAAAGATGTCCCAAGTCCAGAAATGGTGACCAGAATCCAAGGATAATTTGGTATGAGGAAAACGTACAGAGTCCAAAAATGGCGATTAGAGCATCCAAGATTGCGGCCAAAATATCCAAAATGGTTTGATGAATTTTAGGCTCTAATACCATGTAATATGGATAGACACATACAGTAATATTTCTATTTTATCATAGTCTTTGCGCGACAGACAGGTTTTTTTCATAATTTTCATACATTTAAAGTTAACTCTCCCTACTTTTCTATAAGATGAATACTCAAAGCGCAATTCACAGCACCAAAAGTATTGAAAACTCACGTAGATGTTCAAAAACATTTTGTTCAGGCAATTTGTTAAAAGTCATCCATACATTACTTTTTTCTAAACCTTGCCATTTTTGAGTTACACTCATTTAGAAACAAATCGGTCAAAAAACTTTGATCCTTATAAAATGTTAGTATAGAAAAATTGAAAAAAAAGTACATTTGCAAAGTTGCTTCAAAATACAAAGTCTTCATACCCACAAAGTTTTACTTGATGCTGAGAGTGAAATTCGTCAGTGTTTTTCAACAATTTCCAAAAGTCGATTATTTAATTCAATATTTATTGTTTTGTCACATCAAAAAATAAAGTTAATCAAAAATACTAACTTTGTTTTTATTGTTTTTATTGTGGAGCAGGGAAAAGCCCCTGGGAGTGAAATTCTTTCTATCAGAATCTCTTCTCCCAAAGGCATAAAACCTCCTCTTCTTTAACTACAACAATGTAATAAAAAGAAAATACAAAAATTAAATATAAAGAAAAAAAATGTTTTTATTCGGTGAAAATGCTTAACAGTGGGCCCATATAGCCGAGGCGGTAAACGCACGGGTATTCAGCATGACCATGCTGAGGGTGACGGGTTCGATTCCCGGTCGGTCCAGGATCTTTTCGTAAAGGAAATCTCCTTGACTTCTTTGGGCATAGAGTATGATCGTGCCTGCCACACGATATACACATGCAAAATGGTCATTGGTAGAGGAAGCTCTCAGTTAATAACTGTGGAAGTGCTCATAGAACACTAAGCTGAGAAGCAGGCTTTGTCCCAGTGAGGACGTTACGCCAAGAAGAGGAGAGGAGGCTTAACTGTGGAAATGCTGATAGAAATCTATATGGTATGCAGAATAAGATAAAGGGGAGGGTCTACAAATAGTCGATGTATCACCCAGAAGTACTTTGCCAACTATTTCGTTCCTGATATTAATTATTATAATATTGCCCCACTGACGTAATATTATTCTGCTTTTTCATGTTTTAACGCTGCCCTCCACATCCACCGACCGTTACATAACGCCCCCTTCCAGTGAACGCAACCTGCTACAATTCGTCCACAACGCTGTGGTCAACGTGTTCGCAGAGCTGCGGAATCGGAATCTCGACCAGGAACATAACCACGACGCCCGGTTGCCAGCGGCTCAGCACGGTCAGGCTCTGCGAGAACCACAAATGCAACCGACAGGACAATAGCTACTACAGTGGCATCGTTAATGATTACGGCGACAACGGCGGGGAAGTCCTGACGGTTGTGGGGGATGGCCGCCGCGATATCAGTGACAGTAGCAGCAGCAGTAGCAGCAAAAAGTACAACCAGGACGACCGCTATCCTGTTGCTAATAGTTTGCTGCTACTAAGCGAGCCGGAGCACCGTAGGAGGGTGAGTTTTACTGTATAACTACCGTGTAATGTTGATGATTGCTTAGGTGGCGTAAGTGCCATTGACAGAAACGCAAATGCTTTTTAAAAATTTTAAAGGTTTCTATTCATTTAAAATTGATAAAAAAATATCTGTAGCGTAAACTTTGTTGGAACCTTTGTATCCACAACTTTCTTCGTAGTATACAGATTACAAACTTATTACTTAAAATTTTTGACAGTTTTTAAGTTAGATTTGATGACGCTTCTTGCGTCACCTATACAATTAATGATAGGGGCACTACTGATATTGTCATTCAGCTAGCTTCACGCCCTGTCTGTAAATAATGAGTGTATGTTAGCGTCTAGCGAGCAGGTTGGTAGATTGCACGGAACCAAGGGAATAATTACCTTCCTTCCGAGAATGCACGTAATTATCTAATGATTTTTCTTTGTTTCCAACGAGCGAGAGAACATGAGTAGTACACGCCACCGCATTATAAATCGGGACAACAAACTCCTCTCTGTACCCGTGCCATACCAGCGCGGTAGTATAAGGAGCAAATCGTGTAACAGCAGTCGAGACATTTAATCTTACCCGTGTGCTTTTGCTTTTTGCTTATCTCTTGCTGCCGCCCTCGAAGAGAGGACACCAGTGCCGGAGCATTCAGCGGACGTCCTCCTCTCGGCTTCGGTTGGGCCCTTGCGTCTCACGGAAGCTGTACCGGCCGAAGAGTTGCGGCCACTGTCAGGACGCAAACATGTGCTGTGTGCCTTCAATTGCAACAACCATTCAGGTGAGTTTATGTTTATCTCTGACATATTAGGTTACAGTATTCTGCAGTTTGGAAGAACATTTTCAGTCAAATTTTTACAACACTGAATCAACGACGATCTACACATTCTGATGCGAACCAAATCAGTAACGAACACCTAATTTGCAGAGCTGTTCATATCAACGATTTTCCTTTATCTTTTTCCAGGTTGAGCTCCTCTGCCCGCTTAATTCGGGTGACCCGTTCGAGTTCATCGAGCACGGGTACGATCTGTGGGATAGCGCATCCATCGATCCGCTGGACCAGGAGATGCTGCAGTCCCGACAGATCCAGATCGAGAACAAGTTTGTCGACGTGCAGTGGGTGCTGAAGTGTGAATGTGGACCAAAAGTAAGTATAATGAGTATATAGCGCGATTTCGCTCATGTTTTCACAAATTTTCAGCAGTGTTTTAAGGCGAGTTTAGAAGGGACGAAGGAGATCTCATTGCACTGCCTAGGGATATCCAAGAATTTTCCTCAGTTCGTTGGTATGGCTCAATTGTATACTGTGGATCATTTAAAGCACTACAAGTAAAGTTCATGCCCACCGAGCCCCATGCAATTAGGCTCATGCAAGTGGTGCGAAGGGGCAGCAAGGATTACAGTCCTGGGCCTGACGATCCCCCCTTTGCGAGTCAACCGCGTAGTCTCCGATTAAGAATAGGACTATTAAACCTAATTCAAGGGGTCAAGCGACCCGTGCCGTGATCGAGGGGGTGCTAAATATGTGCGGTCGTTAACGGAGCCTGTGGGGTTCCTGTACAACTGGCGATGTCTCCGTTAAGGAGAAGTGAGGATTCAGCACTCAGCTCCAGCGTGGGTGCTCCGATCCATTCCCTGGCTATTCTGCCGGTGAAGGTATTGGACGGAGCGTGGTTGATGAGGGCCATCAACCAAAAGTGAGAAGGGCTGTCCGCGACTGAAGTGGCTGAGCAAGCTTGGCAAGATCATCGACTATGTGTCCACGAAGCCCAACATAAATAAGGACATTAAAACGGCCCTGTTTCGACTTCGTAAGTCGATGGACGATTCCAAGCAGGATCACGCGAGACTCGTGAAAACTGTAGCAGCAGCGGAACCAGCGAAAGCAAAGGTTACCAAGTCCGGCGGAGCCCGCAAGGCTAAGAGAATACTAACCCCGAAGGTTGGTAATAATGTCGGCAAGTCGGACCCCAGCTAGGTGTCCCGGAAAGTTGGGAAAGGGTAAGTCGGAAAAGGCTGGCCCGTTCCTGATGGAAGGCAACAGGGGGTTGCTACCGTTGTTAGACCCTCAGCAACTACAAAGTAGGGTGAACCAAGAAAAGGACCCCCCTTGGACGAAAGTCAAACGGAAGAGGAAGAAGAAAAAACCGCGGGGGAGGAGATCACCGACGCCATACCAAAAAGGCATAAAGCGGTCTTCTCACTTTACCGGGCCGGGACCGTGCCTGGCCCCGGCCGTGCCCCGGTCATCGATTTCTTTCTAACGATATCTATGGCGTACTTCTCACTTGCCCGGCCGGGGCCCGACCGAGCCCCGGCACGGTGTGATGTGAAACACGCCATAGTAATCGCATGTAATAAATCGATGACCGAGGCACGGCCGGGGCCCGGCACGGTCCCGGCCCAGTGTAATGGGAATAGCCCTTAAAACAGTAGGTGCCAAGCGCGAGAAAAGCGACGTGCGATCTCATGACCGAACAGTCTAAGTACTCGGACGTCTTGAAGGCGAAGTTAAGCGATTTAAAAAAGATCCTGCAAATATTATGCTTTCTGGAGAAATCCCCAAGTAAACCATGCTGTTGAAGCTCTACGTATTGCATATATAAAGCGCATATATTGGCATGCATTGCCCTATATTAACCATTAAAGTTGAATAAAAGTGGCAAGTGGAACCACTATTTCTGACTTACGATTGTGCTGGTATAATCGTAATTCAACAATAGTGACGCCACTTCCCACTTTAATTCAACTTTAATGGTTTATATAGAGTGATGCATGTCAATATATCCCAAGTAACAATCTGCATACCTTGAAGGTTTATTCATGTTTTATCCTATTTTTATACGAGCATATCAAAAAGCTAGTTGCTCTAAACTAGTTTTATGTGGTATTTTTTTACTTTGAACCTTTTGCGTTCCATAAAACTATCATATATCTTCTGATATAAACATCTTCAGTTAAAGACTTGCAAGTAGACATGAATTGGTTTTATCACTTATTATATACCATTTCAATAAAACTTGCATTTGCGGTTGTTGTCGGAGAGATTTTTTTTGTAAACAAATACACAAAACTGTGAGGCAATGCATAAAACCAACCGTAACCGTGGCCGTAACATAAACCAAAAAAATGCTGTGGTAAAACCGCTAGTTCTATCATGAGCTCAGTTATGACTACCTCAGGAGGGGTAGCCCTATTGGAGGAATCATCAGGAATACAGAGTTTTATCAGAAAAATATGTCGCCTAGCCGGGATAATTCATGTAAATACAGAAAAATTATTACTCAATTTTATGATTTCACGTACAGCTTAAGTCAAATTAAACCATACAACACGTTTCCGTCATTTTATTTTGTCAGAAAAATTACATAATGTCTTTTAAACTCCGCTGTATTGAAAAAACCTTTTTTGCACCCAATTCCACCGAGTAAATTAAATGCATCTAACTTCCAAATTATGCATAGTTTGTGTGGCGCACTTAGTTTTTGCCATTATCACAGTCACATTCACCACAAATTTTCCGTGGCATGTCTCCTGACACGTATTAAATAGGAAAACAAATCTGGATTCCATATCTGCATCTTTCCAATTGATGGCTGGATAAACAACCAAGCAATTTATTCTGACGATCGAACATAGAGAGTGAAAAATAATCAAAACAATTATTTGACAAGTCAGATGATGGTTTCATTTAGAAGATTGATAAAACTATGATACAACCCGAAATCCTAAGCCGGTTTGCATACGAAGTCCTGTAGACCCTAATAAGACTGGGCCAACTAGCCAGAACGTGGGCTTATTGAGGCATACAAGAACTCGAGAGCATTTTCAAGTCGGCATCAATGGTTTTATGTTTAGAATTTTTGAATCGCTAAAAAACTTTGATAAAATTAAAATTGTTACTTGGGATGTGCGTTATTTAGGCAATACGTACAGCTTCAACAGCGTGGTTACTTGAGTCTGTATTACTTTTTAAAAATCTGTATTTTTTTGTACTCTGTATATTGTCTGTATAGAAGGTCAAAAATCTGTATAATTCAGAAAAATCTGTTTATCTGGCATCTCTGCTTACAGCAGAGGTGACTCTGAAGGTAAAAAACCTACACTAGGTCACTGAAGCGGAAGAACTCATCACGGCACTGCGGCAATAGTGCGACGTGCAGGTGGCCACCGCAATTCGGCTACGGAAAGAGGCCGACAGGGACACACGTAACTTTGGATCAGCTGTGGCGGACGTGAAATAGTTCGTTGAATTAGGGAGAAGCTCAGGGGCCACACATTCGCTTCATAAGCGGATGGTCATGGGTTCAATCCCAGCCCCGGCACTTGCACCTTTTATCAGTTACTTTCACCCAAACCGTGAACAACATGCGGGTGGTTCAGCAGTGAACAAATCACAGAGCAGATAGGGTAATTAATGTATTTTGGACAGGTTGAGGACAACGTTGGAAAAATCGTCCCCTAGCTTCCTCAAAAAGGAATTGATTATTTTGCAAAGTTGCTATTAGGCTTATAATATGATTGTAATTTGCGTTCCTGGTGATAAAAAGCTTAACGAAAGCATTTGAAGCTGAGAAAATCACAATTTCCAATCGCCTGTTAGAATTGCATTTTGGACAGCGAATATATGTTTTGGACACCCTCACGTATATATAATTTGGACAGGGCAATTATCTCCATGTTTAGCCATGAATACTGCTTTAGCATGAAAGTAGCATAAATTAACAAATATTTTCTTGTAAATAATCTAATTCCTTCGCTTAACAGGCATCTATTTTGATAACTATTACAGTTTTTGTTAAAAGCGAAGAAATATCGTCAGAACCACATAATACGCCTCCACTTATGCAATCGCACAGCATCCCCATGTAGTTCGTCAGATGACCAAAATATATTTACAGTAGAAAACTTATAATGTATTTTGGACACCACCTATTTTAGGCGTTCTAGATGAATGTTAAGAGATTGGCTGCCCAATGCTTCTTTACTGAACAGTTTTCATTGCAATAAGGCTTTTTAATTTCTTACAATTATCAATTCAACGATTTTGAGGTGAATATTGTATGTGACTGTGAAGTGTATGTCTTCTTGCATACCTGTGCATTTGAGGGGTTTTAGTAAAAAAATTTACATTTTCGATAATTTTGAAGTAAATTCTTAATTGTTAAGCGTATTTTCAACATAAGTCATCAGAATAGGTTCTGTTTGATCCAATAATCGATATTCAGAAGTATCTTCTTTTATTAGCTCTCCGGAACAAGACATACATCGCAGTGCATGTCCAAATTATATACATGTCCAAATTATATATTTTACCCTAACGCAGCTGAACCTGAAACACTTTGACGCAGCTCAACAACTGCATTGTCAGGTGGTTTCTGAGTGGAGGACGGATATCGCCATCATAGCGCATCGTATCCATACCGAGTATACTGCTGGTAACGGCAATTGAGTCGTAGATGGGTCCGGGAAAATGGCAACGGTATTGACGACGGGTGAATTCCCCGTCCAGGAGTTGGTGTCTACTGCCTACTAGGGCTTCGTGATCAGCAAAGCAATAGATTCTTCTTCTGTAGCTGTTATGCGCCTCCGCGGTGGTCGACCGAGCTGTTCACGCAGAGGCTGGACTGTATGAAAACTGTGTTGACTAGGCGGAGGCCGGTCGTAGAAGCTGTGAATGGGGAAGCCGAACCAGATCCTGCTAGAGACACTGCTAGTTATGCTGGATGTCGATCTGGCTATTGTCTATACCAAAAGTATTATTTGTTAGAATGGAGCGGAGCCGATTATCAACGTTGCTTTTATAGTCCTTGCCTAACAAGTAGTTTGAATTGAACGGTACACTATGGCTACACTCACAGCGATCACCTAGTGGTTCGCTACAGTATCGGCTACAATAACAGCAGGCAGCGGGTAGAGGAAAAGGCAAAGCCTTCGTAGGTGGAAGACATCATACTGAAACGACGAGGTATTTAGGGAGGCGCCCTATCGTTGGCCTAATCGGTTGAAGCGGATGCGAGCTGGTTGCGGTGGTCTCCCAAGCAATAGGAGACCACCGACGATTGCGGACCTGCGCCGCGCCTGCCTTCGGGCTAGGCGGCGGATGCAACGAGCAAGAACTGAGAAAGAAACTGATACGAACGGCGGGTGGTTTTCGCCACTGCCAAAGTCGCGCTGAAGACCGAGATAAGGGCAAGCAAAAAGGCCTGTTTTGAAGGTCTCTGCCAGAGTTCCAGTGCGAATCCGCTTACAGGATTGTGATGACCAAGACAAGAGGTGTAATGGTTCCTACTAGAGGTGGGCAAAACGGCTCACTTCAGTGATCGGATCCGAACCGGATCCATCATATTAGTGAACCGGATCTTTTGAGCAGATCAGCGGCTCAGTTACGGATTGAATGATCAAGCTTCACCGAACCAAATGGGATTGCTTGCTTCCAGTTTATTCTCTCACACACAGCAAGCGACACTCATTCTCTTGATCTGCTTTAACATACACCCTAAAACGAAAGTACACAGCGAATGAGTAACTTGCGAAAAGACAAAGGATTTTTCACTCATATTTGCGTACGACTGGATCAGCACAAAAATTGTGCTGATCCGGGTTTACACAAATTTGCGTGAATTTTCACACAAGTTTGCATGAAATCTTTTGTCTTTTCGATCGCTGCGTGAAAGTTACTCCTTGCTCTGTGTACATGGATCTTTCCGTGTACTCGCATTATCTCTCTCCCAGTGCCAGCACCACACAACATAGGGGCTGTCCATAAACCACGTGGTCATTTTTTTGGGACTTTTCAACCCCCCGCGTGGTCATTTGTTCATACAAATTTTTTTATTAGTCCATACAAAATGGTCATTGGCCGAACCCCCCCCCCCCTCATGACCACGTGGTTTATGGACAGCCCCATACTGGATACTGCTGAAGAACCGAACGAAAGAAGTGATAATGTGTGAGCTCGTGTTCGAGTTCGGGTTTTTCGGATCAGATCTGTCCGGACTGCCGGTACTGTTCTCCCGCTTCAGCTGAGAGCGAGAGATCGTGTGCGCTGTTTGCGGCTGCTTGGCCAGGGGGAGGGAACTCGACCACAGCTGTTGGTTGTGTGCAAAGTATCTAAATACCAAGGTAAGAGATTCCCGCTAATATTCGCGGATTAGTGAGAAAAGGAAAAAAGCAAAAAATAGTTATGAAGTTTGCGCTGATTTGTATGGTCGCATCACTATTTAGCAAACTTTCTTAAGAAATTAAGCACTCCCATCATAGAAGCTATTATTTAATTGCATCTCACTGGATTAAAAGTGACTTCCATGCAATAAAACAGGAAATATCGCCATTTGAAAATCGGTAACAATTTTTTTTAATTGATTCTAAACATATTTTTTCAGCATTTAGAAACATCCAAACTACTAAAACTTCACAAACTTTGCTGAAATAATGACATTTTAGTGTAAAAACACCAACTTTTCATAACTAACGCAGATGTGTTGGTGAGTCTCATTTTTGACATTTGCGGGAATCTCTTACCTTGGGTATTTAGATACGTTGGGTTGTGTGTACTTGGCGCGTTTCGTGGAGTTGTGTTTTGGAAATGAACCAGAGCAAAACAAAGAGAACCTAGCGGTTCTTTTAGGCTCTCACAGAGGCATATAACTAGTGACCCGGCTCTCTCTGTAAAAGATCCACGGTTCACTCACTCACTTTACTGATACGAATCTTTTGAACGGGTCCGGATCTGATTGCCCATCTCTAGTTCCTACAGAACAGTTTCCAGAGATGTTGGAGGGTATTATCGAGGAGCCTTTTCCGCGTCATGATCCTAGTCCTTGACCTTCTTTTGTAGGAAAGCTGGGAACTGGGGCGACGAGGAGAGGTTCACTGACGAGGAACTTGCGGGAATAGCGAAGCCCCTTAGCGTAGTTGAGGCCCCTGGTCCGGACGGAGTTCCGAGCCTGGCCTTAAACTTTTTCCAGAGGTTGGGAAATGGCAGAGGCTGGTTCTATTTCCAAAGGCGGGGAAACCACCCAAAAACCCGTCGGCATATAGTCCAATATGCTTGATTGACACAGTGGGGAAGGTGCTCGAGAAAATCTGCTCGAGACCTGGCTTCTATTTTGGTAGTAGAAGACGGTCTCTACTCCCAGACTACCTGGATCTCCATGTTCAGCTATCTGTTGAGCAGATTGTCCCCCCATTTCTTAGAAGAAAAACAGCCGGCATTAGGTTTCTTTCTTAAGCGAACTTTATCCACACACCGGTGTGGACTTATCCCCTTTGGCGCTTTGCCGCGGAAGGTAAGCGAACTCCGGTTGACAACGTATCTCAAACAACTATGTACAAGCGACATGGCACCGCTTCCAAAAGTGCCTTAGATTTTGGCTCTGAGTGCCTTGGTGAAAACAATTGAATTAGTTACTGATTGACAATGAGCATCATTTGAAACTGATCTTAAACGGCGGGATTTCTAATGTCAGCGCCGCCTTTCGTCCCGTAAAATCGTATCAAGATCTTAAAGTACGTTCCTTCCCAAGTAACAAAATTAATTTTATAATGCTTTTGAAGTATTCTTCAAAACCTGTTCTTTAAAACCAAAGCAAAGCAAAGATAACCGTACACATCGTAGTTGCTACTCCGTGATTGACCAGAACAATCGAAGTTGCACAGAGATCCAATGAATGGTGCTTGGGCCTAGCTACACACTCTCAATGTGCACAAATCGAGAGTTCAATATTTTAAAGTCAATAACGGTGCCGGCCACGTCCTTACGGTCATCGGGAAAGGGGAAGGAATGTTAGTTCGACAACCGCGTTGTTACTAGAAACCGTGGAATCCACAGCGTCCCCACAGTTGTCTCGGGAAAGAGTATTTGTTAGCAGGGTAGGGGAAGGTGTGGATCTTGGAGCCACCTTTGGTAGGTAATACGATCCACAAGTTATATGAAAATACACGACACGGTCTTCATCCCGATTATGATTTATTTGGTTGCGATAGTAAGGGTAATGCACATACGTCAACGATCGTTCTATATTAAACGCGTCACCGCATCGATCGTTTACACTACCGTGAAAATCGACTTTCCCACGAAAGTTATCACGCGCTTCTAATTTTGCATTCAATATTCGCGTTCGCATCTTCCTATTGAGAAAACCGACCGACTCACGGAAATAGTCGTGTGTTTCCCACGATTTTGAACTATGACAGCTATTTTCGAATTATGTATTTTACTAAGAGTTGTCCCATGTGTTACCTGTGGTCGACAGCCGTTGAGATAATTAAGCCAATTATTTTAAATTTGCTGTGAACTGCAATCACTTTCTTCTAACATTTTTATCGCTTCAATATCAGGCATACACCAGAACTACAAGATTAATTTGCAGATATTACAGACTCCAGGAGTCCTCATGAAAAAGCATTGGCGAAATTATCCCAACTTCTTCTAGTATGAAAGGAAAAAAAAACTCGGAATGATCTCACCCAGTTCCATGTCGTCGGATGACCGCAACCACTCCTTAACTCCTTCAATTTTCTGCAATACTGTTTGCTACCAAGTGTGCATCCGTTTTTATCACTTAACGAGGAAGGAAAATGTTCACCTGCCCCAAACACGTGTCACTCCTCACTTATTCCTTCGAACAATGCAACGCAACCGAGATTTTCATCGCAACTGCCTTAAACAAGCGTCACTTTTCGGTTTTTTTCCACAGAACAATGCAACCCGATCGAGATCCCCATCGCAACTGCCCGAAGCATGCATCATTCTTTCTTCGAAGAAAGCCACCCGATCGCGGTCTCCATCGCAATTGTCCCAAACACGCATCATTTTTTCACTTTATCCTTCGAACAAAGCCATCCGATCGCGGTCTCCATCGCAACTCATCTTCAATACCTGTTCTTTAAAACCATGCATAAACCAAATTGCTCTGCATAACGACATCCACTCAACCATAAATCCGCCATAAGACCAAAGCGCCCCATCCTAAGATACTCTTGGAGAGTTGTTTTTGAATTTCTCTTAAAACTTGTTGTACTTCCCAAGTTGTCCTCAAGGCGTATTGCTCTCTCCTTGTAGAATTTTTAAAGTGCACGATAAAGCTAAAATATATATATATATATATATATGTCAGTGTTGTTGCTGATGCAACTTTTATGTCAGCCGAAAAGTTTGGTGTATTAAATTGAAAAAAAAACTTATGCCAGAGCTAAAAGCATAACTCAAGAATACTAGGATTTATAACGTTCTCAATGCAGCCTGGCTGGCCTCCATCAAGAACGTCTTAAATTTATTTCATCTCAAGCAAGGGTAAGAAGTATTACTCAAGAGTACTCAGTTTTATAACGTTCTTGATGTAGGTTTATGCAAACTCCGCCGAGAACGTCATAAATCATGTACGCCAAATTGTAAACAAATATTAAATTATCGCACCGCGGTGGATTTTCTTAATCTTGTCCGATGAATTTAATCATCAGCCCGGTATCGTTGCCAACCAGGCAGACCTTTTTCTATAACCGGCCTTGAGGCGGTGCAGTGCCTCATTCCTCCGGTCAGCATTCCCAACAGGTAAGTAGTTGTTGATTTTGAAGATCGATGATTGAAACTCTGATTGCACGGGAATCGACGTCATGGATGACCAAACCTACCTCATTTCGGATGCTGTAACCGGAGGAACTTGGCACTGCACCGCTTCGCGATTGGGTTTCCGGGTAGGTGTTCTTGATTGGCACTAATAATGGAACGATGAGCATCTAAATCAGGGGTCTCCAGTTAGCCTAGTGGTTAAGGCTATGGATCGCCAATCCGGAGACGGCGGGCTCGATTCCCGTTCCGGTTGGGAATTTTTTCTCGACTCCCTGGGCATAGTGTATGTACTTGCCTCACAATATACAAATTCATGCAATGGCAGGCAAAGGAAGCCCTTCAATTAATAACTGAGGAAGTGCTCAAAGAACACTAAGTTGAAGCGAGGCAGGCCAAGTTCCAATGCGAACGTCGAGCCAAAAAGAAGAAGAAGAAGAAGAAGAAGAGAATCTAAATCTTAAGTTTTTTTTCTTTTTTTTTCATGTATCAAACTGTTCTCATGCGAGAACAGTTGATATTGATCAAGAGCGGATGATTGAAGATAACTACAAGAGCCTTAAGGGCCCATACAGGCGGTAAACGCACGGGTATTCAGCATGACCATGCTGAGGGTGACGGGTTCGATTCCCGGTCGGTCCAGGATGTTTTCGTAAAGGAAATTTCCTTGACTTCCTTGGGCATAGAGTATCTTCGTGCCTGCCACACGATATACGCATGCAAAATGGTCATTGGCAGAGGAAGCTCTCAGTTAATAACTGTGGAAGTGCTCATAGAACACTAAGCTGAGAAGCAGGCTTTGTCCCAATGAGGACGTTACGCCTAAAAGAAGAAGAGACAAATGCCTTATAGAACTGAAAATAAGTTCAACAGTTCTTGTTGTGTTTATGGTTTTATGAACTGAACCTCAAGTATTTCACAGCACAGTGTCTATCAGATGACGCCTACAAATTATGCAATCAAGCGAACTGTGCCGCATTAACTTCATAGTAGCAATCGCACTAATCTATCCCCTCACGCCTCATGTGAGCCCTCTGCCAATGATATCCCACCAACACTCCGACATCCGCATGAGTTTGCGCAGACGTTGAGGTATATTCGGTCTGATGTGGATACAAACGATTGCAATCATCACGTCGTTCCCCTTCCCCACATCGACCAGAAAACCTGACGTGACCATTGTCGCCTAAAAATAAAAGATCACCAACGCTCATACACTGAAGATGCCTGCTAGTCCCCGGTAGATAATTTCATTGGTTCCTTGTGTGAGTGTAGCTGGTCTGGCGATACTGGAGTAGCATCTACGGGCGGTCAATCAAGCCAAGCTCAAGCTTATGAACTGAACCTCAAGTATTCTTGGAGGTGTTTTTTAAACCACATATTGACGAACAACAGTTGTGCTCTGCTGAAACTCCGATAAGATCAACTAGAATATGCAATGTTCCGATAAAACTATCATAAAAACAAATAAAACCAAATAGAATCAAGATTGTTACTTGGGTTATCTGCATGGAACCTAGCTAACTGACTGGCTCTGCGTTCGGTATCCACAAAGGACGGTGCCAACCTTTGGGTAATCTCCCTGTTTACATAGAAAGTCATAAGCCGTCAAGATCACTGACGACTTCTTCATTGGGGGCTGTCCATAAAACACGTGGCCATTTTTTGGGAGATGACAACCCCCCTCCCCCTAAATATTGCGGAAATCACTCAAAGGGGTTTTTCCCTCTTTCAAAATTTTAAGTTAAAAAATAAATAATAATAATAATAATAATAATAATAACCCCCCCTCCCCCGCGTGGTCTTTCGTTCATATAAAAAAAAACCGATTTAATCCACCTATGGTGAACAGAACCCTTCTTACACTTATTAAAAATATTGTTGTATTATGCGTATTAAGCAAATTTATTTTGTGTGATTGACCAAAAGTTCTAGAAAATATTGTGGATTTGACATCTAGTGAATTGGTTCCCAAAATAGCATCAGACCATGGACTTACCAGAAATGCCAGAAACCTCCTAGAATCTTATATGGAATGTTAAAAAAATAGCTTTCATATTCTGGAATATTGTATCTTTTGTTAACTGCCAAATAATCTTGAATCGATTAACAAATGGATAAGAAAATCAGCGAGATGCACTTTGTCTAATATCTCTTAATCAGTCGAATAAATTAGCTCAGAAGTACTTGGTATTCATGGTTATGGTGTAAAAAGGACAAAAATAATCAGTGCTGAAAATTTCATTTCGTCATATCTAAATTCAATCACCTACAGCTCATTTTAGAAGCTGAACCTGAGAATATGATATATCAAAAACGTGTGCGGCTAGATCAGTTCTGCAAGAAAGTCACGGAAAAACGATATTTTTCGAATATTTAGGGTAAATGTCACGGACTACCTTTAAAAAATGCCAAATGATATTCACCGTGAATATCATTTGCATTTTTCGAAGGTAGTCCGTGACATTTACCATAAATATTCGAAAAATATCGTTTTTTCCGTGACTTTCTTGCAGAACTGATCTAGCCGCACAAGTTTTTCATATATCATATTCTCAGGTTCAGCTTCTAAAACGAGCTATACGTGATTGAATTTAGATATGACGAAATGAATTTTTCAGCACTGAAAATAATATATCTACTAGGTTAATCAGTTTTGGCATTAACTAGGTATTTTGGCTGTCCGGTTCTTGCATTTTTCCCACAATATATAAATTCAAAGCTTTCATTTAACATATTGTTAGTTTTCATAAAATTCCTGTGTATTTGCAATTTGTTAATTATAATTTTGCTGAAAACAATAACCTGCTAGAATACACTTTGTATGAGATCAGCATAATTTATTGAAAAATAATTTCCCATAGACTGGTGAAAAACTAATGCAAGATAACAAGTGAATATAATAATAAAAAAAAGAATTTATTGAAATATTCTTCGTAAGATATCTCAGTAATCAAATGTCGAATCGAAATAAAATTTCAGGGCCTTATACAAGGATATTGTAGCTTTCATTTGGTGATTAGAGAACCCAAATCGGTTGACAGATGGCTGAGATATTTATTATGGTACCCTTGGTCCAAAATCTCTCAAAAAGTTAACCTGTATTACTCCCAAGTACTCTTTGAAAGATATCTCGGTAATCAAATGTCCAATCCTAATGAAATTGTATAGGGTTCTACTAGAATGTTGTAGCTTTCATTTGGTGTCAGGATAACCAAAATCGGTTGACAGACGGCTAAGATATTTATTATTATACAATTGGTCAAAAATCTCAAAAAGTTTAGTTGTATAAATCCTAAGTACTCTTCGAAAGATATCTCTGTAACCAAATGTCCAATCGAAATAAAATTTCTGGGTGATCTACTAGGATGCTGTAGCTTTCATTTGGTGCCAAGAGAACCCAAATCGATTGACAAACGGCCGAAATATTTATTATGATACACTTGGTCAAAAATCTTAAAAAGTTTAGAAGTATGACTCATAAGCACTCTTCGAGAGATATCTCAGTAACCAAACGTCCAATCGAAAAAAAAATTCAATAGCGTTCTACTAGGATGTAGTAGCTTTCATTTGCTTCCAAGAGAACTCAAATCGGTTGACAGACGGCTGAGAAACGTGCGTGACTTTTTTTTGTAACGCACATACACACACACACATACACACATACACACATACACACACACACACACACATACAGACATTTGCTCAGTTCGTCGAGCTGAGTTCATTGGTATATGAGACTCGGCCCTCCGGGCCTCGGATCGAAAGTCGGTTTTTCGAGCGATATTTATACCCTTCTTATGGGTGTAAGAAGGGTAAAAACATAATTTGAATGGACCGTTGTCCAAACCAACCCCCCCCCTCACCTCATTATCTCGTGGTTTATGGATAGCCCATTGGCAGAGAGAGAGAGATAGCGGCTTTAAGGGACCCAAACATGCATGGAGACATCAGGTCCAATAAAGTATGGGGAGAAGGGAATTTCAGAGCTATATCTGAGTTTACGGCGAATATACCAGGTGTTTTCAAGAGCGTACCAGGGGTTTTCAAGGAGTCGCAAAGATTATCCAAGGGGTTTCAACGGGTTTGACGGGAGTTCCATTGGAGATCTGGAGCGTTCCTGGAGTTTCCAAGGGCATAAGAGAAGTTTCAAGGGTGTTACAAATGGTTTTAGGGACGTTCTGGGAGATTTCAGGGGCGCCTTATAGGGTTTCCGAGGATTTCAGGAGCGTTCCCGTGGTATTATAATGGTATTCCAGGGGCAGACGTGTAGGGATGTTCTAGGGCATTCCAGGAGGTATCTAAGAATTTCTAGGGTGTTCCAAGAGGTTTCAAGGTTGTTCTAGGGGATCTCTGGGACGTTCCAGAGATTTTAAAGAGGTGTAAGGGGCGTTCTAAAGGGCTCAGGGGTATTCCAGGAGTTTTCTTGTTGATTTCATGAAAATTGCAGGGGTTTTTGAAGAGGCTTCCAGGGAGTTTCAGGGCACTGCAGGAGTATCCCAAGGGATCTCAGAAAGTTACATAAAGGTCAAAAGCGTTCCAAAGGGTTTAAAGCGTTCCAGGGACGTTACAGGGGGATCCGGGTGGTTTCAAGAGCGTTCCAGAGATGTTCTAGGAGTCTGAGGGGGTAGCAGGTGCGTTACAAATGATTTCATGGACGTCCCCTCAATTCAAAGGAAATCGTTACGGAACCTTTCTGAATTTCTCTGAAAAGCATACCTGAAACTCCCCTTGAAAGGTCCCCTCCGAAACATGGAAAACAAAATCTGACATACATATATGTAATTTGTGACAAATAAAAGCTTAAAGTTTTTCGCAAAATTTTCATACCACACAATATGTATGATTTTTTTTGAATCGTCGTAAACATAATCTTAAGCAAGTTCCTGACAACTTGAAATCTGAAGATTTTTTTTTGGTATGGGGTTGTCTATAAACCACGTGGCCTTTGCTCGAACCTCCCCCACATGACCACGTGGTTTATGGATGGCCCCTATACTCAGCTAAAAATCTACAAAACGTCACGTATACTGTTACACCCTTCTGCATCTGGGCTCCTCAAATATTTAATTTGCTCTTATAAAATTTGAAAGGCAGATGATGATTATGAGAAATAATAAGACATAAATAAAAATGACAGGATTGAGATCACTGTATATTTTTTACTACCGTGGAATTATGCACGGAATACCAAATGAAAACGAAACTTCCATTCATTTTAAGTTTCCTAATACATGAAAAATAAAATATAAACGTATGTTTTTCCTGTAAAATCGGGAACATATCATATGTTGAAATAAATAACCGTACATTCGTTTGAATGAATCCCATAACGTTGAATGCGTCAACCAGAGTAGTAATCTGCTGTAAGAAACGAACTCATGCCTATGCTTGCGATATTAATTTGTTTTCTATTGATTGCAAACTGCTTTCATCCTGTTTAAGATCTTTTAGAATGTGGATGCCACATCAATAGCCAAGAGACGAACCAGCCAAGGGCTGAAAGTCTCTCAAATAAAGATAAATCAATCAACATCAATAGCCACAAATGGGTATCAGATAAGAACTTCACTAATCCAGCCATTCATATTGGTTGTAGGTTCAAATTTCTTTCTGAGTTCTACTTTCTCATTTGATTAAAATGGAACATTTACTTTGAAGAGGTCTAATTCCTATGCTCCGATTTTCTTATTAAAACATACAATTTAGAAATAGATTTACCCCACTCCCTAACTCTTGGCAGCTCTGTTCACAAGAATTTGTAATCTAAAGCTGCAATATGCATTTCAATCGAGGAACTATCTGTTGCTCTAGCACTACCGTCAATATGTGAGTGTTTTCCCAAAGGTATTGCGACCGCAGGAAGCATTTTCATCAAAAATGTTAATGGCCACTGGTTTCGAATTGGACCACACTTTCTACACTGATAAATGAAAGGAATTTCCAACTGTGTTATTTCATATCCACATAATCAAACTTGTGTGGATTGTTTGGAACGCTTGCATATATTTCATTTAATCATGTGATCGTTAGTTGAAGCTTCCAAACACCTGAAGGAACAACTCGGATGTAGCAATATGCAAAGAACTTGCGGCCCTAACAATGTTTCTTCACCTGTACTTACGCTACCACCCACCACCTGCAGTGTAAGGAAAGGTATTTGTCATCGTGATGGTGGCTCCACCTCAGAGTTATTTTGAGCTACAAAGTTACCTTATGCATTGCTGTTGAATTCTCAACTATTTCAACCACTCTAATACACTGCGGAATTCCCGCTCAAATGAAGACGATGTAGTAGTCATTTACGGTGGGTGACATAAATTGTTGCTTGTTGCTAATGGAGTAAGATCCAGTGTCGGATGATATGTGGTTGATTGCCCTAATGACACATACAGGAATGCATTACAATTCCCACAAAGTTTAACTGATGAATTGATTGTACTCTGATGTTTGTAAAGGTTAATCTCGACAACGCAATGTTTTCAACCATAGCAATTTATCACGGCTGAAAAAAAAGGTCGTCTCATAAACTTCACAAAAAAGTGACCCTGTCAGCAAGTTAACCGCAATAAAATCGCTTCCATCTACCTTCACAAAAAACCATCCCTTCTCTCAACAGCAGTCACAGGCTGCACTCGACCATCGCATCGGCTGGAGGTTTCCCGGGTCTGATTTTGACAATTTCCACTCAGCATCTCTTCCAAGCTAAACAAGACGTGAAGGCAGTATGACTTCGCCAATCCGCCACCAGTCAGTCAGTGCAATAACGCAAGTTGGCATTGTTCACTGCCGTCGCCGCCGCCGTGAGAAAGTATGATGTTACCACATTTAACCCCCCCTGACTCCGGAAAACCGCACGCTAGTGGCATTTTTATGATAGGAAATAAAACCGAACCACATAATAGAAATGTGTTTGTTGCGAGCACAAGAAGACAGCAGGAAAAGATTGGATTCCTACGGCTGTGACTTGGTGTCCCGCAGTCACATGGATGGCTCTGGCTGCTTCTAACGGTTATGGGGCGGCGATGTGTGCTGTTCACTGTAGCACTACGCAGAAGGTGGCTTAGCAATTTTCAACCAAGCGAACACGTTGTAATATCGGAAAAGCATACGGATCAAAAGTGTGGAGAAAGGGGATACAGAAGAGCTCCAAAGATGTTTCATACCTGTGGCATACCCACTGGCACCTACTTTGCGGAGTTGTCATACATGTAGACTCTACATCTGCATGCATGTGGTTGAGTAGGAATGCCAGGGATGAACAAGGAGCATTGCATGCTAGACAGAATGGAAGCATAGCTACGTTAAATATCGTTCTATGGCAACAACTTTTCAGCGTGCGCACCGTTGAAACAGTACATCACAACTAGAAAAGGGGTTTCCAGTTAGCCTAGTGGTGAAAGCTGTGGATCGCCAATCTGGAGACAGCGGATTCGATTCCCGTTCCAGTAGGGAAAATTTTCTCAGCTCCCTTGGCATAGTTAGCGTATCATTGTACTTGCTTCACAATATACAAATTCATGCAATGGCAGGCAAAGAAAGCCCTTTAATTAATAACTGTGGAAGTGCTCAAAGAACACTAAGTTGAAGCGAGGCAGGCCTAGTCCCAGTGGGGACGTTGAGCCACGAGGAAGAAGAAGAAGTTAGAATTCTTGGCGGATGTCTTAGAGGAATTCTTGGATGATTTCCCGAAGGAATTCTTGGAGGAATACCTGGGGGAATTTCTGCAGCTATTTCTGGAGGATTTTCTGAAGGATTCTCTGGAAGAATTCCTGGCGATATTTACCGAAAAATCCCTGGAGGTATTCCTAGAGTTCGTTAAGGAATCGTTGGCCAAATTCCTGGAGGGATTCTAGAAGAATTTTTTGATAGAAGTATTGGAGCAGGTCTTGGAGAAAATCTTATTAGAATTTCTGTAGGAGTACTTGAAATAATTTCAGGAGAAATTCCTGGACGGATTCTTGGAAAAATTCTTAGCAGAAGACTTGGAGGAATATCTGTTGAAATTTTTTGAGAAATTCCTGGTGGGCTTTTGAGGAATTCTAGGAAGAAATCTTGCAGCAGATCCTGCAAAAATCCTTAAATTTTCGTGGAATCTCTAGAGTTGTTATTGAGGAATTTCTTAAGGTTTTCTGGAGAATCTTGCAGCAATTTCTGGGGATTTTTTTTGATGAATTGTTGAAGGAATTTCTTGAAAAAATCCCTGGAGGTATTTCTGGCGAAATTCTTGTTGGAATTCTAAAAGGAATTCTTGGCAGACGTCTTAGAGGAACCCCTGGTGAAATTCTTGGGAAAATTTCTGTAAGTGTTTTTGGAGGAATTCCTGGAAGGATTCTAGGAGAAATTCTAGGCAGATGTCTTGAAGGAATTCCTAGATGAATTCATGGATAAATTCATTGAGGAATTCTTGGTTGAATTCCTAAAGATATTATAAAAGGAATTCCTGAAGGAATTCCTGTTGGATTTCCTGAAGGAATTTCTGGAGTAATTTCTGGGGCAATATCTGGAGGATTTTCTGGTATAATTACAAAAAGAATTTAATAGGGAATTCCTGAAGGAGTTCCAGGAGAAATAATCGAAATTATTTCAGAATGAGCTCCTGGAGTTATTTCGGAAGGGAATTTTAGGCGTAATTCCTTAAGAAATTTTTGGAGGACATTCTGAGGAAGTCCCTGAAAGAATACTCGGACGATTTCTTAGAGCAATCCCAGAAATATTTTCTAATGGTTTCTTGAAGGATCCTGAAGGGGTATTCATGGAGGAATTTCTTCAGGACTTCCTGGAGGTATCCAGAAGAACATCCAGTTGAACTCCTGAAAAATTTCTTGAGAATCTCGTGGAAGTATTCCGGAGAAAATGCTAGAGGGATTCTCAGGGATCTCCTGAATGAATTCCCAAGGATGTCCTTTAGGAATTCTTAAAAAACTCCTAGAGGTATACCCGCGAATCTCGTGGAGCGATTCCCGAGGAACTCGTGGAAGAATTCCCGGGGAAATCCTGGAAGAATTCCCAAGGAACTTCTGGAGGAATTCCAAAGGATATCCGACGGGATTTCCGACGATCTCCCAAAAATCTAGAAGTTTCTGATGGAATTCCCGAGGAACTCCAGGCGGAATTCACAAGGAGCTTCTTTTTTCAACGAACACCTGGAAGAATTCCCCAGAAACTAGTTAATTTATAGAGGAATTCCTGATGAACACCTAAGGAAATTTCCGAGGGACTTCTGAAGGGATTCCCGAGGAACTACTAGAGAAATTTTAGCAGGCTTTCTATAAAAGAATAACGAAAATATTCTTAAGGTCTGAGTTAAAACATTGGTAAAAAAAATGTCACGTGTTGTCGTTGAGGAGGCACGCTCTAGTTTTCGCAGAGAGCAAATTCTCCTGCCTCATCGAGGGTGACAGGGTGACCAAAATTGGGTGGGGAAATCCCTAAAATGCTACGACACGTTTCTGTGTCATAAGTCTGGTTTCTATTTGGCTCTGGGTAATCAAGTTTTCTTGTAACATTTATGTGTAAGTTTTGTTTGGTTTTCCCGGCAACTGAATAGTTGTATTCAACATATTCGAGTAGTATGCATTCTGAAGAAAATACCTGTAAATATAACGAATATAATATAATGAAAAATGCCACTATGACAAAATTATCAGAAGTGCGGTCTTTATCAAAACCATGCAGAGTGTGTCTCGGTTCGATTCTTGGTCAGTCTAGCAGAATAACTGTGGGAATTCTGAGAGTGAATGAAATTAAGTTGAGAAAGACGGACCCGGTTAGAGTGGTGCTTCGAATCCAAATTTACTTTCTATTCTGCAGAATCGTCACTTCTTGTTCTGCGGCGTAGTTGGGAAAAGCGCTGGACTAACGATAGTGAGTCGTGGGTTCTAATCCCACCGAAAAGGTGGCAATTTTTTCACAAATATATCTTTCAATTTGTCAAATAAAAGCACTTTGCCTTCAAATGCTTTTAGTTTTTACGTCTACGAGCATAACTTCAAACTTCTTAAACCGATATGGAAAGGTAATCTGCCACTAATTTGACATTTTGCTATCATAGCAATGCATTGCTTGTAACTTTACGGAATTTTGGTTTACAAACGGGAGTGTTCCTTACAGTTAATGGAGAAAGGTCAGACTGGTGGTGAATGCCTCAAAAACAAAGTACATGCTGGTAGGCGGAACCGAAAACGACCGGATCCGTCTGGGTAGTAATGTTACGATAGACGGGGATACTTTCGAGGTGGTAGAAGAATTCGTCTACCTCGGTTCTTTGCTAACGGCTGGCAATAACGTGAGCCGTGAAATACGAAGGCGCATCATCAGTGGAAGTCGTGCCTACTACGGGCTCCAGAAAAAACTGCGGTCGAAAAAGATTCACCCCCGCTCCAAATGTACCATGTACAAGCCGCTAATAAGACCGGTGGTTCTCTACGGACACGAGACATGGACGATTCTCGAGGAGGACCTACAAACACTCGGAGTTATCGAGCGACACGTGCTAAGGACGATCTTCGGCGGCGTGCAGGAGAACGGTGTGTGGCGGAGAAGGATGAACCACGAGTTCGCTGCACTCTACGGTGAACCCAACATCCTGAAAATGGCTAAAGTTGGACGGATACGGTATGCAGGACATGTTGCAAGAATGCCGGCCAACAACTCTGCAAAGTTGGTGTTTGCTAACCATCCGGTTGGTAAAAGAAGGCGTGAAGCGCAGAGAGCACGATGGGTGGACCAGGTGGAGCGTGATCTGGCGTGATTGGGCGTGACCGAAGCTGGAGAGCTGCAGCCACAAACCGAGTATTGTGGCGTACTATTGTTGATTATGTCTTGTCTTAATGATGTTGAACAAATAAATGTATGTAATTAGTTCCTCACAGCGGAGAAGAAACCTTAACAACAACTTCAAGAAACGATTTGATAAAGGCAATACTCCTGCTAGCACTTGCAAACAGATTGTATGAGTCGAGTTCATGTAGCCTAACGCGATCCGAAGACAGCAATACTGAATGCGCTCTACCTTCAGGATGTCTGTTTTCGCGGTGAACAGAAAGCAAAAGGTTGGACGAGTTAATTATTATCAAACCTCCATTTTGTGTTCCGGCCATACCCAGGTGCAGTAAATCGGCTTTACCTTGACGAATATTAATTTCTTTTACCGTGATCCGATCGCTACAGCTAAAGGAAGCTTACCGCACCAAACATCTGTAAAATTTCCTACCATTTTTCAATCTCAATCCTGACAACTAATTAATTCTCGCTGATTGATTTATCCCTTTAACAAAGAATCAACAAAGTTAATTGAATGATTCCCCAAAAACCATTCAGCTCGAGTCTTTCCAAGAACCCCCTCCATCCAACCAGAAGAGTTGGGTAAAAACCCATGGTTGCCCAATTTATCACGACGGCACCACCGTCCTCGTCACCACGGCCTCAACTTTTTATGAATGTAACCCTGCGCTCGTACTTGCTAGCTAGCGAGCTACAAAGGAATCACCCAACCCGAAATTCCACACCTTTCCCCAATCTCAAACCAGCCGTGAAAAGTCACCACATTATGAGAAACCGGAGAAGCCGGCCCGGTATACAAAGGCTCAATGGAGCTTTCGGCGGGAGTTTAAATGATCTCACTTTAAGCCGTACGGGATTGGTTGGGGTAGGGGGTGGGGAAGGAGAAAATGAGAACCGAGAAAATTGACTCGGATGCTGTTGGAAATAGTCCCGACCTCTTCCACACGGATCGACCTACAATTGTTCGGCACGAACAACAAAGACAACAACTTGGCAGACAACCAGCAGCGGGCGACAATGACATCAAATGGCATTTCACTTAATTATTTACATAGCTCTGCCCTACCCAGGCGGGTGCCAGGCCGTAAAAATGTTGACGTTTTGTTTTTCTTCACGCTAATCCTGGGAAGTTTTGCAGAGGGTGTAACTTGTTGAATTATTTATGTAAGCAAATAGAAGTGGTCATTGCAATTGAAATCTCTTTAGATAGGGGAAATTACCTATTCTCGGCCGTTTTGTTCACTTCGTCTTGGGGGTTTTTTTGAACCCTATTGAACTCAGAGCTGGCCTCAAATCCTTCCCAATTAAGCTGAATGATATGGCCAAGTTTCAGGCAATTTGGTTGACAAAAACCCCCCATGACGAAGAGAACAAACCTGCCGATAATACCCAATGTCACCCTATTTCGAATATCAATTATTAAATCTAAGTTATTCACTTGGTGTTGGTATTGTTCTGTTGCTGATTTTTCGTTGCAATTTTTTTTACGGTTAACTCCAACTTCCTACTTTTCGGAGGATCACATTGTACAGTTGAGCTTTAAGTTTTTCTCTTGCACTCGGAGGTCGATCAGCCCCTAACAAGGCGAACAGACGCTGTTGTGAGCCGCTCCTATTGGAAGAAGAATCCATAGAAAAATCACGCATAAAACTACTCCTGGAAAGATGAGGGGATAGACAAAATGATCGGGACAGGCAGAATTTTCACTTTTCAAAAAATGTTCAACTAGCTGTAACTTTGCGAAAAGTGCATCAAATATTCTCAAATTTTCACTGAAAGTTCATCAACTAGTTGTGTATCGTATCAGTGGTCCAAATTTGGGAAAGATCGGGCCATTCTCCACGAAGTTATAAAGATTCTTGGAAAAGGTAAAATTATCCGATAGCCAACTTTGAGCTGTTATATCTCCGGATTCAATGAACCGAATGCAATGAAATTTTGACCATTAATGACTTGTATAATGAGCTATGAAAAACCGTTGACGCAACTTAAAATTCTCAACACGGAGGAAAATTATAACGATTAGATTATTTTTCTAATAAAACACCAAATTATCCCAAACTTCAACATCATTTCAAAATTCAAGAAGCAAATTAAAGTTCATTTAATTTCCCTCTAAATGACTTATATATAAATGTGTTTTGAAAGAAAGTAACAACATAGCCGCCAATAAATTGAAAAAGTAATGGAATACATATTAAAAATAGACCAATTTGCTAAAAAATCGTGAAAAAATAAAATCGCTCTAACTTTTTCTCTTGTTAAAAATTTCAAGTTAAGTTAAATGCTTTTCAGAGATCATTATATAAGTCATGAATGGTCAAAATTTCATTGCAATCGGTTCATTGAATCCGGAGATGTAGCAGCTCAATGTTGGCTATCGAATAATTTTACCTTTTTCAAGATTTTTTATAACTCCGTGGAAAATATGCCGATCTTTCCCAAATTTGGACCATTGATACACATCTAGTTGGTGAACTTACAGTAAAAATTTGAGAATATTCGATGCACTTTTCGAAAAGTTGCAGCTAGTTGAACATTTTTTGAAAAGTGAAAATTTTGCCTGTTCCGATCATTTTGTCTATCCCCTGTACCTTTATGTCATAGGAATCCCTAGGACTCCTCTTGAAGCTTATTCAAGAATTCCTCCTAGATTCTCTCTATCCCTTGCTCTTGGAGTAGCTTCAGCGGTTTCTACTAGAGCTCAAGCGGGGTTTTCTCCTGGGAATAATATTGGAACTCTTCGAGGGATTTCTCCTAGGATTCTTACAGGAATTCTTTCTAGAGTTCCTACAAGTAGTTACCCTGAAGTTCTACGTTCGATTCCCTCTGGAGTTTAGGAATCTTGCTTATGTTCCTACAGAAATTCCTCTCGAAGTTCCCCCAGAGAATCCTCCTTGAGTTACTCCAGACCTTCGCCTAGGATCTTCTCTAGGGATTACTCTTGCGATTTCTCCTGGAGTTTTTCTTCCAGGTGTTTCTCGTTGTGTTCCGTCAGATTCCGTCTGGATTTCCCCTTGGGAGTCTTCCTGGAGTTTATCCTGCAGGTCCCCAAAGAATTGTTTCTATAGTTCATCCAGGACATAGATCTGAGCCTGGAATTTCTCTTGGAGTTAATCAATAATTTCTTAATTCAGTAGCTTTAGGAATTCCTTCTAGAGGTCCTCTTGAAGTTTCTTCAGAGATCGCTCCAAGTTTCCTCAGGGGTTCCTATTGGGTCTCCTCTAGAGACTTCTCCAGGGATTTATCCAGGGATTCCTGCTAGCTTTCCTCAAAAGGTTTCTGCTGGAATTTGTCTTTGGATTCCAACTTAAATTCTTCCAGAGATTCCCCTAAGATATCACCCAGGCATTCGTACTGACGTACTGAGTTTCTTGCAGATGTCTATGCACGTGTTCTTCATGGAGCTTCCATTACATTTTCTCCAGGGATTCCTATTGGAGTTCACCCATGTCCAGCTACTACAGCTACTGCATTGATTACTCTCGAAGCTCCTTCAGTGATTTGTGTACTTCGTCAATAGATTCTTCTTGTAGTTGCTTCAGGTTATCTTTCTGGAATTCCTTCAGAAATTTCTCCAGCAGTACTTCTTTGTGTTCTTCCTAGAGTTTCTTTAAGAATTCCTACCGGAATTCCTGTGCAGATTCCTCTTGGAGCTCCTTCAGGATTTCCCCTTAAAATTGCTGGAGTATCTGCAGATATCGCTTTTTAAATATCAACAGAGATTTGTCCAGCTCTTCGACCTGTAGCTGCTGCAGAGATTTATCGTGAAGCTGCTCCGTAGATCCCTCGTGAAGATCTTACAAAGATTAAACCTGAAGCCTTTCAAGAGATTCGACTTGGATTTTCTGCACAGATTTTTCTTTGACTCTCACAGATTCCTCCTGTAGGATTTTTCTTTAATTTCATACGCAGATCCTGCAGGGATTTCTTTTGGAGTTCCTTTATGGATGCCTTCGGTAGTTCACGTTGGAGTTCCCACAGGGATTACTCCATGTGTCCTTCTGGAGCTCTTACAAAGACTTCTCCAGGGATTTTTTCGGGAATTTCTCCTAGTGTTATTCTAGAGATTCTCTTTAGAATTCCTCTGAAGATTCCTCCTGGAGTTCCATCAGAGCTTGTGCCAGTTTCAACCATGGATTCTTCATGGAGTTCCAGCAGAGGTTTTTCTTTTGAGTTCCTACAGGAATTCCATCTGCAGTCCCTCATAGCAGTATGGGTGGTGCGAAAAGAGTCGCATTCTATCTCTGGTCACAAGGACATTATTTTTGGAAATCTTATTTTTAAGTTATATGCAATCAAAGTTGTTATTTTTTATTTCCAAAATGGAACCAACAGAAACCTTGAATTCTGCTTACAAAACTGCCTAAACGCAATGAAAAGTTATAATACAGATAATTTATGACTCTGTGTCACCTAGGAATAACGGTCAGGAAACAGAGTAAATACTTGTATTACATCCCAAGAATCCGAGGACCAAAGAGTGACGTCAACCTTGTTAGATTCGTCACTCCGTCCTATTTTCATTTTATTCTATACAAAATAAGCGGTTGGTACGAGATTTCCCCACTATTCTGTTTTATTGTAAAATCAAAAACGCTGCACAGTAGCCTGGATGCCTTAGGGGCTGTCCATAAACCACGTGGTCATGAGGGGGGGGGGGGGGTTCGGCCAATGACCATTTTGTATGGACAAATAAAAAAATTTGTATGGACTAATGACCACGCGGGGGGGGGGGGGGTTGAAAAGTCCCAAAAAAATGACCACGTGGTTTATGGACAGCCCCTTAGCCGGATTTTTTTTCTAGCGTTCTCCTGGAGTTTTTTCTACGTTTTTTCTGTAGTTTTGGCATTCAATAGTATAAAAACGGTAGAATATTATGTGGAATATTTTTTTCTAGACATCCTAGGTCATCCAAACTATTCTTGAGTTTAGATCCTTGAGTCTATGGCTGTAACTGTAGCTTCTTTCATTATACAAAGCTGCGATTTGTAATCTATCATGTCCAGTAAGTCTTCTGAAAATTCAATAGACAGTAACATATCATTCGGGATATCGTAGATCATCCAAACTATTCTTGAGTTTAGATCTTAAAGTCTATGGGTGTAACGATAACTGATTTCATTATATAAAGCTGCGATTTGTAATCTATCATGTCCAGCAAGTCTTCTGAAAGGTAAATAGACAATATCAGATCAGTCGGGATATTTTAGATCATCCAAACTGTTCTTGAGTTTAAATCCTAAAGTCTGCGGATGTAACGGTAACTGATTTCATTATACAAAGCTGCGATTTGTAATCTCTCATGTCCAGTAAGTCTTCTGAAAATTCAATAGATAGTATCAGATCATTCGGGATATCATAGGTCATCCAAACTGTTTATAAGTTTAGATAATAAAGTCTATGGGTGTAACGGTAACTGATTTCATTATACAAAGCTGCGATTTGTAATCTATCATGCCCAGTATGTCTTCTAGAAGGTAAATAGACAGTATCAGATCAGTCAGGATATCCTATGTCATCCAAACTGTTGTTGAGTTTAGATCCATAAGTCTACGGGTGTAACGGTAACTTTTTTCA
This sequence comes from Aedes albopictus, assembly GCF_035046485.1. Lineage (NCBI taxonomy): Eukaryota > Metazoa > Arthropoda > Insecta > Diptera > Culicidae > Aedes > Aedes albopictus. The sequence continues at coordinate 378,320,844 of NC_085137.1, forward strand.
CTATGCAAATCTACGATTTGTAATCTATCTCTCTCTCTCGTCTTGCGTAACGTCCTCATTGGGACAAATCCTGCTTCTCAGCTTAGTGTTCTATGAGCACTTCCACAGTTATTAACTGAGAGCTTCCTCTGCCAATGACCATTTTGCATGCGTATATCGTGTGGCAGGCACGAAGATACTCTATGCCCAAGGAAGTCAAGGAAATTTTCTCTACAAAAAGATCCTGGACCGACCGGGAATCGAACCCGTCACCCTCAGCATGGTCATGCTGAATACCCGTGCGTTGACCGCCTCGGCTATATGAGCCCTGTTGTAGTCTATCGTGTCCAGTTAGTCTTCTAAAAATTCAATAGATGATATCAGATCATTCGGGATATCCTAGGTCATCCGAACTGTTCTTGAGTTTAGATCCTAAAGTTTACGAGTGTAACGGTAACTTCTTACATGAAACGCTATGATTTGTAATCTATTATGTCCAACAAGTCTTCTGAAAGTTACAGTTGTTGTTTTTATCAACTAAGCTTCATAACAGTAAGGAGCCCATAATATCCCAAAAATATATAACAACGCGTATTGTTCCTCTAACTGCTGTGGTAAGGGGCCGTTCATAAACCACGTAGACTTTTTGGGGGGAGGGGGGGGGGTCTGGCCAAAGTCTACGCTCCATACAAATTTCAAAACTTTTGTATGGACAAAAGTCTACGAGGGGGGAGGGGGGGGTCTGAGATTGCCAAATTTTGGTCTACGTGGTTTATGAACAGCCCCTAAGTACAGTGGATTATGTAATACCTTAACGTTGTGGCAAAAGCTATTATCACAAGTGTAGACCTGAAGCTATGGTCTCCGGAGTAGTGATGTTGATCTGGAATACCTCAAAACTATCATAACAGATTACAGTGTACAGTTCATTGCGAGACTAACTACTGTTACTATCAAGAGCTAAACTTCAGGATAGTTTGGCCGACCCTCAATGACCCAAAGGTTCATAATATTATATAGTAGATTTTAGGTTGGTCCAGTCACCGCTATTGGCTATGAAACGTTACTCAGTATGTCAGATATAGCTGATGTTACGAGTGTAGACCTGAAGTTCTAAACTCATGGATAGTTTGGCTGAACTGGAACATTCCCATAGTGTCTCTAAATATCATTTGAGATTTCAAGAGCTTCACGGATCTCAGCAGATCCTATGCTAGTATTTATGGTAAAAACTCAAAGTTTTTCTTGTAGATTTGAAGGGCTTCATTATAGAATAGTTTGGACGACCGTGGATGTCCCAAAGGTTTATAATAAAAAAATAGACTTCAGATTGTTCCAGTAACTGCGGTTGATTATGCAGCGTTACTCAGTATAACAGATATGGATACAGTTACGAGTGTGGACCTGAAGTCCTGAACTCCAAGGAAGTTTGGCTGACCTGGAATATCCCTGTAGTGTGTCTAATGACATTTGAGATTTCAAAAGCTTCACGGATCTCAGCAGATTATGCTATGCTATGATTTATGGTGAAAACACATAAAATTTTTCTTGTAGATTTGAAGGGCTTCATTATAGTACAGTTTGGACGACCGTGAATGTCCCAAAGGTTTATAACAAAAAAGTAGACTTCAGATTGACATGGATACTGTTACGAGTGTAGACCTGAAGTCCTGAACTCCAAGGTAGTTTGGCTGACCTGGAATATCCCTGTAGTGTCTCTGAATGACATCTGAGATTTCAAGAGCTTCGTGGACCCCAGTAGATTATACAATACTATTAGGCCGTTTCAAATATTTATTTCACTTTTTGTCCCACCTCTCTTTGGCTGGTCGAGGGGGGGATAAAAATAATAAAGCATTAAATCAGAAAAATATTTAAAATTCATCGGATTTGTTAATTTAATTTTGGCAAGTTGCGATATTTTGATAAATATTTTTTTATCTGCCCCCTCAAAATGCAAAATCTAGCCAAAAACTTGTAAAATTTGTATCAGCCTTATATATGGTGAAAACACATAAAATTATTCTTGTAGATTTGAAGGACTTTATTATAGAACAGTTTGGACGACCCTAGATGTCCCAAAGGTTTATAATAAGCTCTTAGACTTCAGATTGCTGCAGTAACTGCGATTGATTATGTAGCGTTTCTCAGTTTAACAGATATGGATACTGTTACGAGTGTAGACCTGAAGTCCTGAACTCCAAGGTAGTTTGGCTGACCTGGAATATCCCTATAGCAAGTCCATTTCAAACGGATTAATTTGAATTTTTGTATAGAGCTAGGCACGTACAGTATCTATCCCTAAACAAAAACTCAAATCAATCGGTTTGGAATTGACTTAGTTATAGCGGGAAGTGCCCAAAATAGGTACACCTTCCCATATGGTACAAGACCCTAGTTGATTTTATCATTTTCCAGGATTCTTTCAATGAATGACTGTATATAGTCTAGACTAGACTAGACTAGACTAGACTAGACTAGACTAGACTAGACTAGACTAGACTAGACTAGACTAGACTAGACTAGACTAGACTAGACTAGACTAGACTAGACTAGACTAGACTAGACTAGACTAGACTAGACTAGACTAGACTAGACTAGACTAGACTAGACTAGACTAGACTAGACTAGACTAGACTAGACTAGACTAGACTAGACTAGACTAGACTAGACTAGACTAGACTAGACTAGACTAGACTAGACTAGACTAGACTAGACTAGACTAGACTAGACTAGACTAGACTAGACTAGACTAGACTAGACTAGACTAGACTAGACTAGACTAGACTAGACTAGACTAGACTAGACTAGACTAGACTAGACTAGACTAGACTAGACTAGACTAGACTAGACTAGACTAGACTAGACTAGACTAGACTAGACTAGACTAGACTAGACTAGACTAGACTAGACTAGACTAGACTAGACTAGACTAGACTAGACTAGACTAGACTAGACTAGACTAGACTAGACTAGACTAGACTAGACTAGACTAGACTAGACTAGACTAGACTAGACTAGACTAGACTAGACTAGACTAGACTAGACTAGACTAGACTAGACTAGACTAGACTAGACTAGACTAGACTAGACTAGACTAGACTAGACTAGACTAGACTAGACTAGACTAGACTAGACTAGACTAGACTAGACTAGACTAGACTAGACTAGACTAGACTAGACTAGACTAGACTAGACTAGACTAGACTAGACTAGACTAGACTAGACTAGACTAGACTAGACTAGACTAGACTAGACTAGACTAGACTAGACTAGACTAGACTAGACTAGACTAGACTAGACTAGACTAGACTAGACTAGACTAGACTAGACTAGACTAGACTAGACTAGACTAGACTAGACTAGACTAGACTAGACTAGACTAGACTAGACTAGACTAGACTAGACTAGACTAGACTAGACTAGACTAGACTAGACTAGACTAGACTAGACTCAAGGGGCTAGTCGCTTGGAACATTGTGCCAAGAGGTGCCAAGCACACCGTCCTATACGCTGTGTGGCACACCGAGGCACTCTGAGGCACAATTTTGACACTTGAGTTAGGGTGAAAAAACTAGGCAACCATGTGCATTTGAACTGCAAAATGAAAACAAACAGTTGGTTGTCTTGGTAGTTGCCAAGCAAAATCTGAATCATCAAGCAGTGGCACTTCGGGGCACACTGAGGCACAATTGAATACCAGGTGGCACACTGAAAATAATTGGCGCAAGTAAAGATGTGCTCAGCGACTCCCCCTTGACTAGACTAGACTAGACTAGACTAGACTAGACTAGACTAGACTAGACTAGACTAGACTAGACTAGACTAGACTAGACTAGACTAGACTAGACTAGACTAGACTAGACTAGACTAGACTAGACTAGACTAGACTAGACTAGACTAGACTAGACTAGACTAGACTAGACTAGACTAGACTAGACTAGACTAGACTAGACTAGACTAGACTAGACTAGACTAGACTAGACTAGACTAGACTAGACTAGACTAGACTAGACTAGACTAGACTAGACTAGACTAGACTAGACTAGACTAGACTAGACTAGACTAGACTAGACTAGACTAGACTAGACTAGACTAGACTAGACTAGACTAGACTAGACTAGACTAGACTAGACTAGACTAGACTAGACTAGACTAGACTAGACTAGACTAGACTAGACTAGACTAGACTAGACTAGACTAGACTAGACTAGACTAGACTAGACTAGACTAGACTAGACTAGACTAGACTAGACTAGACTAGACTAGACTAGACTAGACTAGACTAGACTAGACTAGACTAGACTAGACTAGACTAGACTAGACTAGACTAGACTAGACTAGACTAGACTAGACTAGACTAGACTAGACTAGACTAGACTAGACTAGACTAGACTAGACTAGACTAGACTAGACTAGACTAGACTAGACTAGACTAGACTAGACTAGACTAGACTAGACTAGACTAGACTAGACTAGACTAGACTAGACTAGACTAGACTAGACTAGACTCAAGGGGCTAGTCGCTTGGAACATTGTGCCAAGAGGTGCCAAGCACACCGTCCTATACGCTGTGTGGCACACCGAGGCACTCTGAGGCACAATTTTGACACTTGAGTTAGGGTGAAAAAACTAGGCAACCATGTGCATTTGAACTGCAAAATGAAAACAAACAGTTGGTTGTCTTGGTAGTTGCCAAGCAAAATCTGAATCATCAAGCAGTGGCACTTCGGGGCACACTGAGGCACAATTGAATACCAGGTGGCACACTGAAAATAATTGGCGCAAGTAAAGATGTGCTCAGCGACTCCCCCTTGACTAGACTAGACTAGACTAGACTAGACTAGACTAGACTAGACTAGACTAGACTAGACTAGACTAGACTAGACTAGACTAGACTAGACTAGACTAGACTAGACTAGACTAGACTAGACTAGACTAGACTAGACTAGACTAGACTAGACTAGACTAGACTAGACTAGACTAGACTAGACTAGACTAGACTAGACTAGACTAGACTAGACTAGACTAGACTAGACTAGACTAGACTAGACTAGACTAGACTAGACTAGACTAGACTAGACTAGACTAGACTAGACTAGACTAGACTAGACTAGACTAGACTAGACTAGACTAGACTAGACTAGACTAGACTAGACTAGACTAGACTAGACTAGACTAGACTAGACTAGACTAGACTAGACTAGACTAGACTAGACTAGACTAGACTAGACTAGACTAGACTAGACTAGACTAGACTAGACTAGACTAGACTAGACTAGACTAGACTAGACTAGACTAGACTAGACTAGACTAGACTAGACTAGACTAGACTAGACTAGACTAGACTAGACTAGACTAGACTAGACTAGACTAGACTAGACTAGACTAGACTAGACTAGACTAGACTAGACTCAAGGGGCTAGTCGCTTGGAACATTGTGCCAAGAGGTGCCAAGCACACCGTCCTATACGCTGTGTGGCACACCGAGGCACTCTGAGGCACAATTTTGACACTTGAGTTAGGGTGAAAAAACTAGGCAACCATGTGCATTTGAACTGCAAAATGAAAACAAACAGTTGGTTGTCTTGGTAGTTGCCAAGCAAAATCTGAATCATCAAGCAGTGGCACTTCGGGGCACACTGAGGCACAATTGAATACCAGGTGGCACACTGAAAATAATTGGCGCAAGTAAAGATGTGCTCAGCGACTCCCCCTTGACTAGACTAGACTAGACTAGACTAGACTAGACTAGACTAGACTAGACTAGACTAGACTAGACTAGACTAGACTAGACTAGACTAGACTAGAATTATGTTCAGCTCTACAAAAGATCTTCATGACCAATTTTATAAAACTCGCAATAAAACTGATTTCTACATCAAAACCTCTTGATAACCTCTTTAAGAGCATCTTCCGGCTAAGTGGACCACTCTCGGAGAGGTTTTGCAAATCGCATTAAGAGTAGCAATTAAACCGTTTTAAAACCTAGTTGAAAAATTTCCCATTCTCGATTGTTGTTGTTTTTTTCAACAAAAAATATGACAGCTCGAGATGCAGAGATGCTTCTTCAATGGCACGTAATGTTCAGGACGATACATCATTCGTAAGTAGAAGCGGTCATTTCAAAGTAATATTTTAGTCGTTATTGTGTTGTTAGGCTTATGTGCATTCAATTTTACCGTGAATATTGGAGTGACAGAATCATAAAATTATAGCGCTTCAAAAATAGTGAATATTATCATCTTGGAATGGAATAAATCAATTTGTTTATTTAGTAAAACTAACTCGAATCACATGAAATCTCAGCTGAGAAAGTTTATTTATATGAGCATGTTATGGAAATGGAGGCAAACTATCAATTCATTGCTAATTTGAGCAAAATTATCTAATTTCCATTCACGTTAGCTTATTCTTCAATATGGCGACAACCATAATCAGCGAAAATAAATCGAAAGCAAGTTTACTTTTATGATGACCGCAATAAAGATAGAAATGTCGTAGTTCTGCTTTTCCACCAACAGCTGTCGTTACTAATCGAACGGATCGCCATCTGTTGAGAGTTTTAACAGTTTTATTGTGGTAATAATGATTGCCAGAAGGTTTACAAATCGGAATGTTTTGTTTACCCTTCAAATCTGTCTTTATGGATTACTTCAAGTATACTATAAAACATTTTATCAATGGTTTTCATAAAAGCAGTCAAAAAACTGCGAGTTTTAATTACACCAGTTTACAGCATTTTTGAACTCGGTAAGTTGATGATCGTTTTTGGTGTAGAATCATGCCCTGAATTCGAAAACGCGAAGGAAAAAAATTACAGTAGAGCGGAAATTTTTTCGACTTTCCATACAAGGTTGATGATTTGAAATCGATTTTTGTTCTATTTTTAAGCAATGTCGCTCACTTCACACATCTCAGTCTCCGTAATCAATGCTCCGATTTAGCTAATTTTTTTACTGTAACATTTTTGGCGGGTTCCAGGAGCGATACAGAGTTTCCGGTGGAGTTCAGGAGCGTTGGCTGCAGAAGGTTTTCAGAAACATAACAGAGAGTTTCTGGTGAGTGGAGGTTTCACAGGGTTTCATGGACTTCTCTGAGGCACGGTGCTCCCCAGACCGTTATTATAAAATAAAAATCTCCATCCAATCGGTGCCCACCATTCGTTTTCTATGACTATCCTGCATGTCTGGGCAAAATTTGAAAAAAATCGTAGGACCCATTTTTGAGTTAGGCCCTTTTAAAGGGCGTAAAGCCATATATTCAAAGGAAAAATCAAAATATTTATGTACTCAGCCATTTTTAAACGATTTTGATGAAATATGTTTAAGAAGAATTGTATTGCATTGAGTATTAGATATGTTTAGCATAGTTTTTGTTGAAGTTTTTGAAGAAAATATGAACATTTTTATTAATTTATTTAAACAAATGTGAATTTATATGAAAATATTTCAATAATGTTTGTAATTTCTCAAGTTGAAATACGCTAAGAAAATCGTAACAAAAAAGTAAATGAAGGGAATGCACATTGAGAATAAAATGAAGAAGAGTTTTTTTTAATCTAGTTCATTTATTCGGGGCTCAATCGCGTATAACGCTTTACGGAGCCGAAGATCTTTTTGAACTAATTATATAAATTTACTCACGATAACAACTTTTAATCATATCTGTTAGTATTGGGAGAAAGCGACAATACTCGTGGCAGCTCAAGATCAGACGGTCACATTTTGAAGGATGGACAGGGTTATGATTGAAGCAAAGGTTCAATCCGGGGCGAATCGCATCTTGCTAGCGTAGAAGAAGAGTTGAAATTGTTTTAAGCCCTTAACATACTAGTTTTATTTGCAGAAGAATTAAAAAAACGAATATATTTGTATAAAATCTGGAACACCAAGATCTGATGATTTATAAACTTCGATTGGCAATAACATTTTATCAAGTATATATTGTATTTAAAAAAAGTAATATCTTGATCATGAAAGTAGTGTATTATAATTAATAATACCAACACTGAAAGCCGCTTTGCAGTGAAGACCACAAAAATTGTTTAAATTTTCTACATATGAGAAAACTTGATCATCACACCACAAGTGCCTCTTGACAGTGATTTGTCTTCTCTTTTATCAACTCGATAATTACAAGATGCTTTGTTCGAAACTGATTGGCCGCAGTGATGCCATGCAATGGTGAAATTGAGTTAATGTTGATCGTTGAAGTGAAACGAAACGCAGTCCCATCAAATTCAATGGCGTTGAGTATAAGGTTCATTTCCGCAGAATAGTAATACTGACCACAAGCGGTTTTAAGCGTATGAGTAAGATAAATGCCAAATTGCTGATACTATGTGGACGTGTATTGCAAATCAAAAGACGCCAATGCCGAAGCAAGTCTGTATATATCCACTTTTACAGAGACATTTGCATATTTTATGTGAGTGAGTAATTTCATCAATAATTTTCACGGCTCATTTCAACTGGCGCTGTCCATAATCAACGTAAGGTATCTGTTCTGGTTTGATTGGTGTATTATTTTTGTTGTTTTTTTGTAAGAAATAACAATAAATGATAACAACAAGAAAGGAATCAATCGGTGGCCATCCTAACCCCCTCCCCCCTTTTGCCCACACAATATTTTCAACATTTAAGGGACCGAAATATTGATCTTCTTCACTTCAGATGGTTGATTTATTAATCCTATTTTTTAACAAATATAAAAACTTTTTGTATAAATGTATCAGATGAATTGACATGGTATCAAATAAAATGGTCTGAAAATAACTTTTTATCTATTTTACCTAGCTTTTAGCTCAATGAGATTTCTAGTCGAAATGGCTTACTTTCCTACTTCTACTTTACATTAGAAGTGGGATTCAGGCCCCAGTCTTAAGACACATGTGCTTCACACTAGAATGTTCAAACATCGTGATGGATATCACTTCATCAATACTTGAGAATGATTAAATGTTAATAGACTCGAGAGACATTAAACACTGGAAAAGCGATTGATATCTTGTAGCAAATATTTTTAAAACCATTCCTTTGAATAAGATATTTTGTTGGGATCTGCTCTGCCTCATACTTGGGTATTTATTTTGTGTTTTATTCATGTGTGAAAACAAACTTATATGGATGAAATTTCATGGCTCTAACTTTTTTCTACTTTCTTTTATAATTCCTGAAATTCTATTTAAATTTCTTCATCGCTTTTATCATGTATTAGGTTTATAGATATCTTTATATTTTCCTTTTCTTGTAATTTTGTCCGCGCTTTATTCTTAGTTGAAGCAAACGTAGATGTTCAGAATTGATTGTAATATTCACGTAATTGTACTCACTTATCCATATTACAACACTCAAATGTTTACATTTTCATAAAAAAAATCTAGACTAACATTTGAAAATGGCGTAACAACACACTTAGAAATTCTGAAATTTCCACGAAACGGAATCACCAAAACACGTAAACGTTTTCAAGACTGAATCACAAATTGGACTCAATTTTACGCGCATTAAGTACTTAAGTGCTGGTTGGTTGCGTTAGATGTCAACAAATCCGTTTCACCAGAAATGTAGAATCAGTATCACGTTCATCAGTCTCCATCTAACTCGGTGAAATAGCCGAGAGGTAAGCGACGTGGCTCACGATCAGCAGATCCGGTGTTCGAATCCCATGCATGACAATATTTATCTTTTCTATGTTTTATCTGTCAAATAGGTTCTAGCGATTGCTAGACGCTAAGAAAAAATAAGTTTTATTTTAAGGTGTCTTGAAAGACGTAATTTTACATGTTATAACCTCTAAATTTGTGTTTTTGAAGATGCTCGTATATGTCAGGTTCAGGACACTTAAAATTACATGATATTTTCTAGGTGTGAACCATTGCAAATTTCAGCAACCTCTGACCAGTGACAGGTAGAGCAGACTCCCCTGTATCTGATAACGATATATGTTTTCATAAATAAATTGAAATACGCATGGGAGGGACGGAAGAAGCAGAGGCGGGCAATGGTTGTTCCGCCCTTTTCACATGTTGGTAGAAATCAGTCAAAATTATGTTTGACGCTACTGGTACTCAATACAACACGATTCTACGTGAAAATATTTCATCAAAATCGTTAAAAAATGACTGAGCACACACATATTTCGATTTTTACTTTGAATATATGGGTTTACGCCCTTTAAAAAGGCCTAACTCAAAAATGGGCCCTACGATTTTTTTCAAATTTAGCCCAGACATACAGGATAGTCATAGAAAACGAATGGTGGGCACCGATTGAATGGAGATTTTTATTTTATAATAACGGTCTGGGGAGCACCGTGTGAGGAATTTTAGCCGAGTTCAGAGACTTTACGTGGTGTATCGTGGGCATTTTGGGGGGTTTGGAAGGGTTAAGGGTACGTTACAGGGGACCTGAGACAATCTCTGGGGCTTACGTTGGCTTCAGGAAGACTCAGCCAATTTTCAGTATTACAGGTGGTTTTAGGGTCATTTTGGGGGGTTTCGGAGGGTTACGGGTGCGTTACAGATGATCAGAGTGGGATTCAGTAGCATTTTGGATGCATTTCTGGAAGTTTCAAAGGATTGTCAGATGATGGCAGATGCATGTGGTTTTACATGGTTTCGCGGGCGATTTGGGGGGTGAGGTGGTTCCTGAGGATTTCTGGAGCGTCACAGGACATTGAAAAGTGTTTCAGGGGATTTTTGAGGGCATTAAGAGACTTTCAGAAACGTAACAGGCATTTCTTGGAGGCTCTGCATTTCTTCGTTTTTGAAAGGAAATTTGAACAGTTTTCATAGACTGTGGTAGGCTGGATACAACACATTTAACAACGGGCTGGACTTCTGTGACTAGAGGTGTACGATTCGATTGAATGATTGACGTCGCTGATGACACAGACCGGCATATTGTGGAAATACTGATTGGGATCTAAAATGAAAATCCCAAGATTTTGACCCAACATTTTCCGGAAGAGACACTCCAAATGAAATTAATCAAATGTAACGTTCATCGGTCGCAAGCCCAACTTTATAATATAATTTCAACATACTTCTATAAATAGTCTCCGACGCTGCTGATTGAATAAATCTCATTTAATTTTTCTCCATTATTTCTGTTTATTTATTCTAGAGCAAAAGTTGCCGCCCCGAGAGGAAGGCACCTGATCCTTTGGTAGTGATTGGCAACGCTAGAAATGCCAACAACCGCGAGGACACGAACATCATCAACAGCAGCAGCATCAGCAACAACAATTCGATCGACGACGAGAATGACGCTAACGATGAAGTGGGTTCGTCGTCGCAGAGCAAACATCAGAAACAGCATCACCATCAGCACCACCACCACCGTCGTCAGCATCATCACCGGCAGCGGAAAAGCAACCAGCATCACAGCAGTGATGGTGGCGAACTTTTGAAACGGGTTCATCGAACATAATAAATTGACCCTTTGCACCTAGCCGCGCGTCGCCGGATTCCTCCCTAGTTTCCTCTCCCTTGGGTTGGTCTCGCACCTAGTTAGAGAGATACGCACAGGGTGGGGCAGCACGCGGAAGGAGGAGGCCGTGGCGAGGGCGACATAACTGGAAATCTGACCAACAACGGAATGAGCTATGCTTGTAGGAACGGAGAATGTTTGTGCGATACTTCCGGCCAACAGCGAGGCCGGAAAGTTGTGAATGTGAAAGTGTTGCGCGCGCGATTCGTCGACGAGTTGGATCGTCGGTCGTCATGCGACAATTGAATATATCGAATTCAAGCAAAATCAGACTTTATTTCGCGGGTGCGGTAGTGAAGTGCACACACACAATTTGATTAGATTTTCCGAAAACGACCGAACACGTTTGAGCGAACGGTGAACAAAATACACATCACTGAAGTGACTTATATATCTATACATATTGTGAAGGATATCCGTGTCCGACATATGATTGAATAGAGAGCTAGCCAAACTGGGAGGCTGCGTGGTGGTTTCAATGGTGAAAGAAAAACTTCCGGTCTCAAACGGCACAATTGGAGGGAAGCGGTTCACAGCATGTGGTACTGCATAGGTATCCGCAATCATCCATTTTTGTAAATAAAATTGCCAAATACTGCCTTTCGAAGCACAGAGTTATGTTTTTGACAGGGACTCTCTGCCGTGTATAGCATAGTTGTCCCATGTTAATAGGTATTCTCATAGAACATGGGACAAAAATGCTGCACACGGCAGCTCTGTTATTGATTTTACCCAGACAACCAGGAATCGCATAAGGATGGACGCTGTACTTCGTATATAGTGTGATTTTAAGCCACTATCGCATATACAGGGTGTTAGGTTCCTGAGTGCAAACTTTTTAAAGGGTGATAGAGGACCATAAATGGTGAAAAAAATTGTTCTACGCATATGGTCAAATCTCAACCGTTACGTAGTTATTGAACTCCCCATGTTTTTGACTCTTATTGCCTTAACTGGCTAGAACTTTAAAATGGTCAAACTTATCGCACTTTTCTAACCCTTATTCGAAAGATTATTGAATTTTCTATCAAATGGCATCTTTGAACCGATCGGTTTAGTTAAATAACTAAGTTTTCTAGATCAAATAGCCTAAAAGTTGTGTGTTTTAATTTGTTTTTGTCAATTATCTTTGAAAAATGCGTAATAATTTAAAATTCTGTCTTTGGCAATATTGTGGCCCCTGTTTCACTCTACAATTTGTTCTTTGACATAAAATTTCTATCTCTTATCGTTTTCTTGTAATTTCGATTTTAACGTCGCATTTCAGATCAGAAATTTGCAATCGTCATGGTAAGCACTTTTTTGCGCACTGTGCTGCACATTTAAATCAAAATTGCAAGAAAATGATAAGAGTTAGAAGTTTGGCGTCAAAGAACAAATTGTAGAGTGGAACAGGGGCCACAACTTTTCCAAAGAAAGAATTTTAAATTATTACGCATGTTTTAAAGATAATGGACATAAACAAATAAAAACACGCTATTTTTAGCTATTTTGCTCTAGAAAACTTAGTTATTTAGCTAAACCAATCGGTTCAAAGATGCCATTTGATAGAAAATTCAATAATCTTTCAAATAAGAGTAAAAAAACTGCGATAAGTTTGACCATTTTAAAGTTATAGCCAGTTAAGGCAATAAGAGTCAAAAACATGGGGAGTCCAATAACTACGTAACGGTTGAGATTTGACCATATGCGTAGAACAATTTTTTTCACCATTTATGGTCCTCTATCACCCTTTAAAAAGTTTGCACTCATGAACCTAACACCCTGTATGTACGGCTGAGGGACAATTTTCATCGCATACGATGAAAACTTATTGCGATGTATCTGATAAAATCATATAAGAGTACAAATTAACTTTTATCATGTATGACTACTTCGTAAAACGATATTACAATGTTTTATTGCGACGAACTTTGCTCATTCGCAAAAGTGTTCGAGCGAACTCGCAAAGTGTCAATTGAATTCACATAATTGCGTACTGCGATGGTTATACGACTTTGCTTAGTTCTTTTCTTATTATGTCAGTTTTTCTCGCCTTGGTGTATAAACTGAGTCGCATGAAATTAAAAATTAATTCGTTCAAATGTGCATACAAACTCGCATAAGCTAGAATCGTTAACGTTGGTATATTGCGATGTGATGGTTGTGTACCATTTAGCCGAATGCCGTTTGGCCGAATGTCGTTTGGCCGAACGCCATTTGGCCGAATGCCATCTGGCCGAAAGGGTCGTTTGGCCGATTGACGTTTGGCTGAATTATTATCAAAATAATTCAGAGGGAGTTTTTGACATTCTAACTGCCAATATGATCATCAGAAGTATTTCCTTCTTTTGATCATAGGCTATTCTTTCTAGTTTTGATATTCAGGGATTTGTTGGCGTTGAAACTGTGAATATTTTATCAAAGATTTTTCCTTCTTTGAATCATAGGCTGTTCTTTCGAGTTATACTGAGACGGGGAACTGTGGTATGGTCACTTAAGTTCATCACTGATTTTTCGACCAAATGGCATTCGGCCAAACGACCCTTTCAGCCAAATGGCGTCGGCCAAATGGCATTCGGTCCAGTTCCAACCCAGGTTCAAAAACTAATTCGACTAAAGTCATCATTTTACTTTTGTTGACCTAATAATTGACAATGAGTTGTGCTGGCAAGAGAGGGGTAGTGATAACTGTGCGGGAAATCACGCTTCGTCATTTTGCGCTCCAGATAGCCTGCTGAGCACGTACAACGCAGGGAAACCAAGTACATTCCAATAAATACTAAAGTGAATTAGAATGTCATGACTATTAGCCAGTTTGCTTCATAAGTAGTGTTCGGTGTTAAGTGTGAAGTGTGGCTCAATAATCCAAAGCTTATTAGTTCGATACTGAGGTAACAAGAATTGTTTTTTAATATAATAAAGTCGCATAAAATTCTATATTAGATCGCAATAGTGTACACCGTGCATCGCAAAAGATATTGATTCAAGTCATATAGCGTTATTATTATTCCGTTAATGCACGTTTAGCGCCTCCACTTTTGTATGCATAAGGCACTTTTACTGCATCTCATGCGATGTAGCTTTACCGCATAATAATATGAAAAAAAAAGAACACAAACTTCAATATACGTCCAAATAGTTTGTCTGGTTAGTATTCTGATACTCAAATTTTTGATTTTCATTCTTAATATCTTGTTTTATTATTTAACCCTTCTATGGTTATCTGGGATCCATTTGAACCCCATACAACTTTAGAGTAGGTAGTACAGTGGCGTTTCGGTTTTATCACTAGTCGTTTTAATCACTACTCGCCCAATTTCGTTTTTATCACACTTGTTTTAAAATATTCCGAAATCAATATAAAATCAATATGTATTGATTCAAAAAAAATTTTACCGTGATATAAACGAAACCGTGAATTTAGCGAAACGAGAAATAAATATAATTTTTTTATCCAAAATCGTTTCGTTGCAAAATATATAAGTCGAAGCTTATATTTTTTTATATTTTTATAATGCTGTACAGCATTATCCAGTCCACCAAAACAGTTAAAAAATATAAGCTTCGACTTATATATTTTGCAACGAAACGATTTTGGATAAAAAAATTATATTTATTTCTCGTTTCGCTAAATTCACGGTTTCGTTTATATCACGGTAAAATTTTTTTTGAACGTGATAAAACCGAAAAACCACTGCACTGTAGCAGCTTTGGTATAATATATTTACTCCATTTTCAAGAATTTGTTTATTTGTTTGCCATCAAACTTCCGAAAATTTTCTAGATATACGAGTTATGCTTCCTTTGAACTATTCAATTTTGTCGATCCCTTCTGAGAAGTTGTTGATGTAGTTACGCGTTCTTTTGAAAGAAAGCCTAACATTCTTGCAACGAATAGTAGATGCCAAATCAGAATACGAGGCAAAAACTAGCTTTTCAATGTTTCATCCATTGATCATCGTGAAATTTCACATGAAAAACACATGGCGGCTCTACCATCCAACACGTCACATTGATTTTAAGCCACCGTATGCGATTCTACACTTCTATGAGTCGGCTTTTATGTGAAGTTTCATTCTACAACTATATATTTCCCCTTCGTTTGAAAAACGATGACGACAGTTTCTGTTATGGTACGAATTGTGTGTAAGCGTCGAACTCCCATGAAGCACCGTTCGTCACTTTGTTCGCATTGAATGGCTTCATGAAGCTTGCAAGCTCGTAAAACTCGCACCCACTGAAGCCACTCACCCATCAGTAGCCGGCCGGTGAACGATTGCAGATTAGCTGAGGTCTCTCTGGAATCCTTCTGACGTAAGATTACTCCCGACGTACCTACCTCTCCGTTTGATTTTATGGGGTAAAAAAGACGAACTAGAACGAGAAAATACATGCACTTTCCATTTCCTGTCGGTAATCGCCCGAACCCCTCTGGCATCCGTTCCGATAGTCATTGACGTCAAGCTAAAGGGGACTGGACATTTGATGGGATGAGCTGCTAGGCACATCAAACTAATAGACTACGAGCCGGGACGATTGAAATGTGTGATTAGGAGGATGACGTTTCATGTTATATCTTCTTCAGGACGTATTCCGTTTGATGTGTCGTTGTATTCATGTTTTCTGATGGTTATGTTGTATGAACTGTTTAATGTATATCTTACATAAAATGTTGTGTTTAACCCTCTTCTTCACAGTGATTGTTGCTCTAGAACACCCACAATTTCGACAAACGCAGAACAGACGAAATTACATGAAGCTTTCCGGTTTTGCCAGCATCCTTCACAAACCGGCGCCCAAAACTAAAGACTTATAGCATTTTTATACACAGAAAAAAATGTGTAATTAAATTTCAGCGAGAAATCATGCACATAAAGGGAATGCTAGAGTTAGTGCACTTTTATATGCGATAAAATGTGAAATTACATTACCATCGTGTAAATTTCCGCCAACCATCACGTAAACCATCATGGACACCAACCGGTTACGCGACTATTTGCGAAAACTTACACGAAGGTAACGTAATTTCACATAATATCTCATGTAAATATGCACTCCCTTTATGTGCATGATTTATCGCTGAATTTTACATGAATATTTTTTTCTGTGTACCAAAGAAAATTTCACAGGTCGCTGGATTGCTTTTTGATTATTTATTGATGTTTTTTTCCAACGAATTTCAAATAAATGAGTTCATATCACTCAGTATGTGTAACTACTGGCCTCTTGGCCTATATTGTCAAGTTGTTTAACAAAACGCAGTTAACATCCTTATCAGACATTTTTTTTGTGTTGGCCTATGGGCGTCCAGCGAATTGATAATCACTTTTCGGTAGTAAGATTATGATTTCTTTGAACTAGTGAAATGATGATCCTAATATACCCATACAAACAATGATCAGGTCCGATACTAAAAACGTGACATACGAGGGAGGCTGGGTTGAAAAAGGTAATTTTTTCCATGACTTTATTTGTGTATCACCCAAGGCTATAAATTGCTTTTCCCAAAAACTAATAACATGTTCTTTAAAAGTATTGAATAAAGTTCATTTTCATCAAGAATAAGTTACCTACTAAAATTCTAAGCACAGTGATTTTATCCATTTAACAAGGGAAGGTTACGATGGTGTCCCCCGGGGATCTCAACCGGACTATTTTTGTTGCATGTGATGGGCTAGAGGTATTGTCAGGAGGGACCCTCAAAGGGGCAAATTAGGATATTTTTAAAAGGAAGTCGTAATTTCCGAAGAAGCTTTTTTAAGGATGTCTGAAGGAATCTGTGGCGGAATTTCTTAAAGAATCTCTGGAAGACTTTCGAGTGGTCGAAGGAGTTCTGAATTTTGCAAGATTTTATGAAGGAAATTCTTCTAAAGGAAACTTTTGAATAGTTTGCAAAAGATTTCTGAACATCATATTTTCTAAAAAAAATCCATGGAAGATTTTCCGAAACAATCCCTGGGTGTGTTTGCGATAGAAGTTATGGAGTAATGGAAGAGAAAGATAATGGAAGGTAGGTTGTCCCAAAATTGCACATGGTCAAAAAGCTTGGGGTCTCACCCTGCAAATGATAGCTAAGGGTGTTAGAAACAAACTTTTGTATGACGGCAACTTTCAGAAATGACGTTTAGAGGTCGCCCCGGCGAGATTTTTGAAAAATGACCATTTTTCATAATAAATTTCATACAAATATTTTTTACCGTACAATAATTGGCAATACCCACTATTTTTATATTTTTTACAGCTTGATGTGGATCCAAACTTCTTGGGAAAAATAATTAACGACATGTTTTGCAGGTAACTTTTTGATATTATTTTTTTGTATTTACTAGAATTTGTCATTTTTTGATATATTGCGTATTTTCCCATCATAAAAAGTATCTGAACCTTATGCTAATTTAAAACAATTTCCATAAAAAGACCGGAAATTTTATGAGGAAAAATTTTGCCGAAGATAGCATGGCGTTTTTTCTATCCGTTTTAGAGTTATTCACAATTTGCTATTTGGTGAAATTTGAATTTTTAGGTATTTTTCTAAAAATGTCACAGAAAAACTGCCCAAAAACACATACAAAGTAAAAAATCACGTATGATCAACAAGTCTTTGTCCTGATTGTGTTATGGAATTATGGTGACATCATTGATTGATTTTGATTTTTTGTCATTCAATCCCTCCATATAGAAATTAACTAGCAAAGATTTTAAAAAAAGCTAGCTTTATTGACAAGCTTCGTACTGCCTTTTGATTTTTTGAAGATATTTTCCACAAAATGATAAATATATTTTTGCGTTTATCTTACATTCCTGTCAATATTCTCAATTATTTTTCTACACGAAGACGTATGAGTCCTGGACCAGTGAAACAGCCCAGGAAACAGTGGCAAAGTGAATAAAGGCGAATACGTTGCTCCATACAAAATTCAAATCGCGATTGCGAACATCTTACGTAAAAATACCAATATGTATACCAATTCAAGACATTCTAAAAAACAGCATGTCTTTTTTGACATTTACTGACTTGAACTATTTTATCAACACCGAAAATAAGATACACCGAGGCAAATTGAAACGGGTGGGATGAGATGAACCAGTGTGTTAACGTAATGTTATCCGAGGTTAGAACAATTTGATTACCATAACACATACACGGCATACAATAAGACAAGGTAGGCTATTATTGGTAAACAACAGTTTTGGACATAAACAAGTGACGTCATTTTTATCGTCCTTTATGATGATTAAAATGATAGGGACTACTAAAACGTTTTATTCATGTCTTTGAACGATTAGAACAACATCATTGAACAATAAAATCAGCATGTTTTGCGGAATGTATCACCTTCTAAATGGTATAGAAAATGTGCCGTGCGTTTGATTGTGTATTATGCTCGTATAAACCATTGTCAGTATATAACCGTTAAAAATGCCCTACTGAGGCATCTCAAAATGGTACCTAATGATAAAGCTTCTCGCTAGTAGGTACCTTTCTGTATCAAAGAAAATGGATTCGTCAACGGAAACAAAAATTCAATAAATGCTGCCACCATAATTCCTAAACACACTCAAAACAAAAACTTGTTGAACATACGTGATTTTTTACTTTGTATGTGTTTTTGGGCAGTTTTTCTGTGATTTTTTTGAATACCTAAAAATTTCACTGAATAGTAAATCGTGAATAACTCCTAAACGGATAGAAAAAACGCAACGCTGTCTTCGGCAAAGTTTTTCCTCATAAAATTTCGGTTTTTTTTTTTATGGAAATTGTTTTAAATTAGCAATAAGTTCAGATACGTTTTATGATGGGTAAAAGGCACAGTATATAAAAAAATGACAAATTTTAGTAAGTTTAGATCCATATCAAGCTGCAAAAAATATAAAAATAGTGGGTATTGCCAATTTTTGTACGGTAAAAAATATTTGTATGAAATTTATTATGAAAAATGACCATTTTTCAAAAATATCACCGGGGCGACCTCCAAACGTCATTTCTGAAAGTTGCCGTCATACAAAAGTTTGTTTCTAACACCCTTAGCTATCGTTTGCAGGGTGAGCCACCAAGTTTTTGACCATGTGCAATTTTGGGAAAACCTAATGGAATGTTAACCTGAAGAGACCTTAGAAATTGCTGAAGAAAATCATAGATGAATTTCTGGCGCAATCAGTCTTTAAAGAATCCATCTAGGATTTTCTCAAAGAATCTTTGCTTCAATTTTGAAACTAATCCATGGAAGACTTTCTAAGGGAGTTCCAGAAGAATATATCGGAGGAAAATCTTGAATGAGAAGAAATCCATGGAAGAATTTCTCACTGGCGTAAAAAAGTGGGCCTGGGGAGTTAGATCTACATATTAAAAGTCTTTAAATTAGGCTGCGATGCCTATTTGGATGTTGAAATTGACACTTTACCCATCCAACACGAAGCCGCATATGATGCAAAATAGGACGCTGAAGTGGAGCCCATATGCGTAGATGCTTCCATTTAACCGCGTGTAAAGTGTACGCATATCGCCTCCACTTTTACATCCTATTCAACATCATATGCGATGATGTAGTCCACTGCTACCCTCTAGAAATTTCACCAAATAAATTTTTAAAGGTATTCCAAGAAAATAATGTGGATGAACTTTTAAGGATTCTCTGAAGTATTTTAAAAGAAGTCTCAAGGACAAAGTCTGAAGGAATTCTGATTAGAGCATGAGAGTTTCACTACAAAAAGACTTCTGATAAATTCAGAATGAATATCAGAAAGATTTTCAAATGGGATTTCTGGAAAAATCTCCAAATGCGTTTCCGTAAAAACTCCGCTAGAAGAACACTAGACGATATTTTTATTGAATTACATTACTTTAATATTCTCCGAATAATCTTCAAAAAAATGTTTGAAACACTTTGATACAAGACGACCTAAAAAAATTCAAAATGAATTTTTAAAATCATTTCTACAACAAAAAAACGGAAGATATTATAATGGATTTTCAAAAGGAGCCCTGAATTATATGTTTTTTTTACATCATTAGATCATTAGATCATTGTAAAATTTTTGAATGAATCCTTGAAGAACATTTTCAAAATATTTTTTGAAAGAATCCGTTAAGGTTCGTGAACAAATTTCCAAATTATTTTTGGAAGATTTTCTGAAGAAAAATTATTCACTTTAAACTTTTGTAGGCCCCAAGGGGTTTCAGTGGTATACCAAAAGATCTCTGAGGTGTTTCAAGAGAATCCGAAGGTGTTTCAAGAGATACCAAGGTGTTAGGGGCATTCAAGGGACTCTGAGTGGTGTCGCTGGAGGCTTTAGGTAGTTCCAGGGGGTCTCAATGGTGCTTCAGGGGTCCTCAGGGGCGTATCAGAGGGCTCCGAGGCCCTTAAGGGTAATGTAAGGGGCCACAGGTGGTTTAAGATGGGTTCCAGTGGGTCTCAGGGCATTTCAGGGGGTTCCAAGAGGTATCAGGGGATCTCAGGGGCGTTTAAGGCGGCACAGAAAGGTCTTAAGGGTGTTCAAAGGGGTCTCAATGATGTCATAGAAGATCTCAAGGAGTTCCTGGGGTTTCATGGGGCTTAAGGGTACTTCAGGGGTCACTGGGGTGTTACATAGGATCAAAGGGTGTTTTAGCTGGATTTCGAAATCAGTTCAGGAAGTTAAAGAGGATTCTTGGCGGGTTTCAGAGGCGTTACGCCGGTGTTTTTAATGGTTTCGGAAGGTCTCAGGTGAGTTACATGCGGTCCGTAGAGATTTTAGGGATATTTCGGGGGCATTTCAGGAGGTTTCAGAGAATTTTCAGCGTTCAGTCGTATCAGAAGCGTTACACACGGATTTAAGTGTCAGCGCCCACCAGCGTGTGGTTGTGACGCCTTAAACACCCCATGCAACTCCCTTTCCAGCAAAACCCTATAATACAAATACTACACCGTTCAACACTTCTTCGGGTTATGATATGAGAAAAAAGAACAGGGGTTTGGGACCCTGGAAGCAGGGTTCCTGATTTCCACTTTTCATCTTCTTCCCCATTCGAAGACAGTCAGCAGCGAACGGTTGTCGCTTGAGTTCGTGTGTGTGCTTGTCAGCGACGACAGCAAACTCCGGCGAACGGTGGGAAGCCACACTTGGAAATTATTCATTCGTCCACATTCGCATCGCAAGCGAATGCGATTCATGAGTGATGCGATTGATATTGTGCATACGAATTATTGATGTTTTCGAATTATTTTCTTTGCTAATCTAGCTTTTCAGCGACAATACAGTAAAAATGAATGCATTACATGCAGAAATTATCTTCTACTTATGATAATAGCCGCTTCGATCGCTCACCAGTATTCTTCACCATTCGCCATTCATTCATTCGCTTGCGATCCAAACTGCGACGAATGGCAACGAATATTCATGTCAAGCAGATGGCTCATCGCTTCCCACTAGTGATGGGGTTCCGTGTTTGATCACGACGATCCGTTTGCTGCATCTTTCTCGATTCGCTTCAGCAAAGAGGAGTGAATATGAATGAAGTGAGGCGAATATACCGATCCTTGCCTGGAAGTGTCATAGTAATTTTTGAGGGAACTCCTGGAGGAATCCTCAGACGGAATGCTTGCAGAAATTCTCTGATAGCACTTGCATGGATATCATCAGAAGGTATTCCAGCAGGAATTTCCATTGTAAAATCCTGGAGAGATCCCCAGAGAGAACTCCTGAGAGAACTCCAGGAACCCAAGCAGCACCTGCAACATCATCCAAAATGTGGTTTTCTATGCTTTGGTCTAAAAGAGTTACAATAAAAGCGCACGCAACTTCCATCTTGTCAGTTGCGTTGCATTTAAACTCCGAATGTCGTTAAGTTGCAGCTTTATTTCATAGGAATTACAAATAACATCGTATTTAACATCGATTTATGGAGGCGGAGCTTACATATTCCTCACAAGTGCTAATACAGTCAGCTAGCATTAAATGTGCTGTGTAACACACATGAAACATCTTACTCTGGTTTGTTTGTTCAGATTAGGTTCCAAATGTGTTGCGGAAAACTTGCGCGTCTTTTAATTTTGACAGCTTTCTAACTTGTGGCAAAGACGGAACAATGAAGTAACGCGTAACTTCAGTGGCTTTTATGGTGCATTGAGCAGCAAATCCTTCACAGAGCTTCTTGTGTAGTGGTTAATACTCCTGGTGTCCATGGTTCGAGTCTGAATATATTTTTTCATTTTTTTTATCATTCCCCCTAGCACAAGTTGCATAACGATTTAAAATTTGCGCTTTTTGCGTTTCAAAGAAGAAGCAATTGTGTTCTGTTGTCCTTAATTTGAACAGTGAATAAATTGCACTGATGTTGCTGGTACTGGCTTTGAAACAAGTCGTGTTGCTTGGGAAGAATACCCAGAGGGGACTACAGAAGGAATCTCTTGAGAGAATTTCCGGCGGGATGGTACGGTATATTATATTCATAAAATACTTAGTTATCTTAAAATAATTTATTCCCACAGTCTCTTATGTCCCAATAATTGCCGGTTTCAAAACAACGAATCGAATACAAACATCGAAACGCATATTAATTGAACAACGAAAGATCTCCATGCAATCTTAGGTCAAAAACTGTGAAGGCCTGGTCCAATCTAGGGTCCCATTTATTTATTTTTTCTCATTCCATAAAACGCTCCTCAAGGACAAACGTCTTGAAATCCCGTTTCAATAGTGCATCAGAACGCACAAATTTCAAGAAGCTAGCTTCACACAACAGTGTATTTTATTATTTTGTTCTTGCTCATTTGTAATAAGCTTAAAATAAGAAGATCAGGTGTGCTGGTTTTGTTTACGAAGAGATTTGTGCCCTTGAAATCGTGAGTAGGTGCCAAAGTCAGCTATTGTGGCGGCCATTTTGGGATTCTAACAAGTCTGTCCTTAAACTATTCGGAATGTCCTTACAACGAAAACTCCCTCAAACCCCCTAAAACTCTCTGAAATGCCTTGAATTGCCCCTAAAGCCCCTTGAAATGTCCCTAAAATATCGTTGATATTAATGAATGCCCCTGAAATCCCCGTAATCCCACAAAAATGCAAACGAAACCTAATGGTACGCCCTTAATAGGCTTCTGAAATCCCCTGAAACAACCCCCTTAAGTCTCTTCTAATCCCCTTTTTATGGGTTCTCTGGGAGCTTCTTGAAAACCCTCTTGACCCAACAAACTTCATGAAAGCTCTGACTTAGTTTTTTAATACGCTTTTAATACGCTTACTATTTTTTGCGCTCCAAGCCATGACAATGGCAAGTTGCAGTTGCAGTTGCAGTGTACCTTAACGAGTTTTAAAACATATATGTGTTGAGTTTGGCGGCCAAAATAAAAACAGGTCAATAATAGGTATATGTTGGGTTATACGTCATCAATCAAGAACAAAGCTTGAACCGTTCAACAATTAGCGAGAATCGTCCAATATTAGGATGAGCTAGCGTTCAGCATTCTCGGATACTTATTCAAAATGACGTATCAACATCTCAACATCAACATCTCAAATCAAGCAATGTTTATAATAATAATTTGATAATTTGCATTGGCTTTTCTCGGTGACAGGTTGTATCAAAACAGCGTTTTATATGTTACGCGTTTCGGCCTACTATTCTTCAGCTTTCCTCACACATCTACAAAACATTTATTAAGCTGCCATTAGACTGTTTGTCATTATGACAAATATTTGCCATTGAAGTCCGACATCCATCCAAGGTTGCTATGATTCACGTTGTGTTGGTCATTTGTTGGGCTTGTTTAGCCAAATATTTGTCACGTCTAACGGGACCTTTAGACAATTACAATTTTCCTTCCATTGGCTTGCAGATATTTTATTATATGATTTTTTGTAGGACGAAGCTACTGGTAAAGAGATCGATCTGCAATTTCTTATATTGCAACACATAATGTTCGAAGCAAACCTACATGTGATTTGTACTTACTTCAGCAAACTACCAGAGAACGATATCAACTTCCGGTTGCAGAATAAAGTAAGTGCATCTCCATTTTCCCCATCACTAATGCCTGTCATCATCAACGTCATCATTATCATCATCGTCATACGTACGACTCTCAAGCAAGGCAAGTGAGCTGAATGAATTTCAACTCGTAATTCTAAATTGAACTTTGCGCTAAACGCTTCTCGCATGGGAGGCTACCATTGCTCCACGATACACACAGCTGGAGGAAAGGGCTCAGCAACAGCATGGTACGTCGAGCCACGAAGGGACTGGAAGAGGTGCATAATCGCATATTCAAAAACGTGCTGATATGTAGAAAGATGATTATGCTGGGTGTATGAATGTATCTATATGTATATAGAACTGCAAAGCAGTCTCGAACTGACGACTGTTATGGAAAGAAGGTGTATCATTTCTGGGAACTCTGGTGGGAAAGGGAACGGAGAAGGAAGCTTGTGTACACAGGAAGCAATTGAACCGAACAGAATTGATCCCGTTCGTCAGAGAGGTCTCCATTTCTCTCCATGTGGAGTTCTCAGTTATCTATGTATATAACATATAGTGAGTATTTTGGAATAATATATGGATGTAGAATTCGGCAGCATGGGAAATAGTCGTGATGAGAGTCGGTAATCTCGTTGAATGAATTAAACGGATCTGTGTACTGGTAAATCCAGGCGGAATATTTGATATTTCGAAATTATTCAATTCAAACATTCAAACTGAACAGTTTTAATCCAGAATATATATGGTAAATTTTTACTTCTTCACGGTATAGTGTCGTTTCATTCCAACTAGAACTAAGCCCGTCTCTCTACTAAATCTTCTATGTGCACTTTCACAGTTAATAACTTCAAACTTTCTGCAGCACTGCAGGTACGATTTTACCCTATGCCCAGGAAATTATCTCGTCATCCCCATCACAGGCTTACCGACAAGAATTAAATCTTGCCTTTTCACATTTTTACATTTAAACTTGTTTGTGTATGTAACATACTCTACATATTATATAAAACTTTTGAAAGAGGTGCACGACTAGGTGGAATGTTTGACTATTGGCTTTCTCTGCACACATGATTGAAATGGCTAGTTCTGGAACCGAAACACCAGGTTATGCCAAACTAGCCATTTCAACCACATCAGGTATCAGGTATCAGTAGGTCGGCTTCAGAGGCACGTTCTCCTCCATTAGGGAAATTTGTGCCATCGCCATGAATACGAACCTATAGACTGTTTCAGAAATTATAAATACACTTTGGTAATTGAATAAAATGAACTAATCTAATGATCTTTACCAACATCTTTCAGAAAATAACATGGAGAAAACAACAACACTGTTGCTCAAAGTTTTGCTCAAACAGCATACAATTATTCAAGGAATCATAGTACCCACGCTTTTTGTACCACTTCATTGCAGAAACGGAGAATTGACCTTCTCGCCATACTAAATTTCAGCTATTACTACGAATCTAGTACTTCACCGATCTGTCCTATTGTCGTGATATTTTAAAGATGTCGAGTTCTCTTACAATTAACTTCATTCTCCAATTTTGGAGTAGTGTGCGGTAGTTCGGCAGCAGCAAAGTTTCGCGCGCTCGCTTTGCTAGATTCTTGCGATTTTTTTTTTCCTCTTCCCTCTGCGGGGCTCCGACGACGGGACGCCAAGCAGTCAGTAGTGTGCGGTAGTTCGGCAGCAGCAAAGTTTCGCGCGCTCGCTTTGCTAGATTTTTGCGATTTTCTTTCCCCCCCCCCCCCTTCTCACTGCGGGGCTCCGACGACGGGACGCCAAGCAGTCAGTAGTGTGCGGTAGTTCGGCAGCACCAAAGTTTCGCGCGCTCGCTTTGCTAGATTTTTGCGATTTTTTTTCCTCTTCCCTCTGCGGGGCTCCGACGACGGGACGCCAAGCAGTCAGTAGTGTGCGGTAGTTCGGCAGCAGCAAAGTTTCGCGCGCTCGCTTTGCTAGATTTTTGCGATTTTCTTTCCCCCCCCCCCCTTCTCACTGCGGGGCTCCGACGACGGGACGCCAAGCAGTCAGTAGTGTGCGGTAGTTCGGCAGCAGCAAAGTTTCGCGCGCTCGCTTTGCTAGATTTTTGCGATTTTTTTTCCTCTTCCCTCTGCGGGGCTCCGACGACGGGACGCCAAGCAGTCAGTAGTGTGCGGTAGTTCGGCAGCAGCAAAATTTCGCGCGCTCGCTTTGCCAGATTTTTGCGATTTTTTTTCCTCTTCCCTCTGCGGGGCTCCGACGACGGGACGCCAAGCAGTCAGTAGTGTGCGGTAGTTCGGCAGCAGCAAAGTTTCGCGCGCTCGCTTTGCTAGATTTTTGCGATTATTTTTCCTCTTCCCTCTGCGGGGCTCCGACGACGGGACGCCAAGCAGTCAGTAGTGTGCGGTAGTTCGGCAGCAGCAAAGTTTCGCGCGCTCGCTTTGCTAGATTTTTGCGATTTTCTTTCCCCTTCTCACTGCGGGGCTCCGACGACGGGACGCCAAGCAGTCAGTAGTGTGCGGTAGTTCGGCAGCAGCAAAGTTTCGGGCGCTCGCTTTGCTAGATTCTTGCGATTTTTTTTTCCTCTTCCCTCTGCGGGGCTCCGACGACGGGACGCCAAGCAGTCAGTAGTGTGCGGTAGTTCGGCAGCAGCAAAGTTTCGCGCGCTCGCTTTGCTAGATTTTTGCGATTTTTTTTCCTCTTCCCTCTGCGGGGCTCCGACGACGGGACGCCAAGCAGTCAGTAGTGTGCGGTAGTTCGCTAGCAGCAAAGTTTCGCGCGCTCGCTTTGCTAGATTCTTGCGATTTTTTTTTCCTCTTCCCTCTGCGGGGCTCCGACGACGGGACGCCAAGCAGTCAGTAGTGTGCGGTAGTTCGGCAGCAGCAAAGTTTCGCGCGCTCGCTTTGCTAGATTTTTGCGATTTTCTTTCCCCCCCCCCCCCTTCTCACTGCGGGGCTCCGACGACGGGACGCCAAGCAGTCAGTAGTGTGCGGTAGTTCGGCAGCAGCAAAGTTTCGCGCGCTCGCTTTGCTAGATTTTTGCGATTTTTTTTCCTCTTCCCTCTGCGGGGCTCCGACGACGGGACGCCAAGCAGTCAGTAGTGTGCGGTAGTTCGCTAGCAGCAAAGTTTCGCGCGCTCGCTTTGCTAGATTCTTGCGATTTTTTTTTCCTCTTCCCTCTGCGGGGCTCCGACGACGGGACGCCAAGCAGTCAGTAGTGTGCGGTAGTTCGGCAGCAGCAAAATTTCGCGCGCTCGCTTTGCCAGATTTTTGCGATTTTTTTTCCTCTTCCCTCTGCGGGGCTCCGACGACGGGACGCCAAGCAGTCAGTAGTGTGCGGTAGTTCGGCAGCAGCAAAGTTTCGCGCGCTCGCTTTGCTAGATTTTTGCGATTATTTTTCCTCTTCCCTCTGCGGGGCTCCGACGACGGGACGCCAAGCAGTCAGTAGTGTGCGGTAGTTCGGCAGCAGCAAAGTTTCGCGCGCTCGCTTTGCTAGATTTTTGCGATTTTCTTTCCCCTTCTCACTGCGGGGCTCCGACGACGGGACGCCAAGCAGTCAGTAGTGTGCGGTAGTTCGGCAGCAGCAAAGTTTCGCGCGCTCGCTTTGCTAGATTCTTGCGATTTTTTTTTCCTCTTCCCTCTGCGGGGCTCCGACGACGGGACGCCAAGCAGTCAGTAGTGTGCGGTAGTTCGGCAGCAGCAAAGTTTCGCGCGCTCGCTTTGCTAGATTTTTGCGATTTTTTTTCCTCTTCCCTCTGCGGGGCTCCGACGACGGGACGCCAAGCAGTCAGTAGTGTGCGGTAGTTCGCTAGCAGCAAAGTTTCGCGCGCTCGCTTTGCTAGATTCTTGCGATTTTTTTTTCCTCTTCCCTCTGCGGGGCTCCGACGACGGGACGCCAAGCAGTCAGTAGTGTGCGGTAGTTCGGCAGCAGCAAAGTTTCGCGCGCTCGCTTTGCTAGATTTTTGCGATTTTTTTTCCTCTTCCCTCTGCGGGGCTCCGACGACGGGACGCCAAGCAGTCAGTAGTGTGCGGTAGTTCGGCAGCAGCAAAGTTTCGCGCGCTCGCTTTGCTAGATTTTTGCGATTATTTTTCCTCTTCCCTCTGCGGGGCTCCGACGACGGGACGCCAAGCAGTCAGTAGTGTGCGGTAGTTCGGCAGCAGCAAAGTTTCGCGCGCTCGCTTTGCTAGATTTTTGCGATTTTCTTTCCCCTTCTCACTGCGGGGCTCCGACGACGGGACGCCAAGCAGTCAGTAGTGTGCGGTAGTTCGGCAGCAGCAAAGTTTCGCGCGCTCGCTTTGCTAGATTTTTGCGATTTTCTTCCCCCCCCCCCCACCCTTCTCACTGCGGGGCTCCGACGACGGGACGCCAAGCAGTCAGTAGTGTGCGGTAGTTCGGCAGCAGCAAAGTTTCGCGCGCTCGCTTTGCTAGATTTTTGCGATTTTTTTTCCTCTTCCCTCTGCGGGGCTCCGACGACGGGACGCCAAGCAGTCAGTAGTGTGCGGTAGTTCGGCAGCAGCAAAGTTTCGCGCGCTCGCTTTGCTAGATTCTTGCGATTTTTTTTTCCTCTTCCCTCTGCGGGGCTCCGACGACGGGACGCCAAGCAGTCAGTAGTGTGCGGTAGTTCGGCAGCAGCAAAGTTTCGCGCGCTCGCTTTGCTAGATTTTTGCGATTTTTTTTCCCCTTCCCTCTGCGGGGCTCCGACGACGGGACGCCAAGCAGTCAGTAGTGTGCGGTAGTTCGGCAGCAGCAAAGTTTCGCGCGCTCGCTTTGCTAGATTTTTGCGATTTTCTTTCCCCTTCTCACTGCGGGGCTCCGACGACGGGACGCCAAGCAGTCAGTAGTGTGCGGTAGTTCGGCAGCAGCAAAGTTTCGCGCGCTCGCTTTGCTAGATTTTTGCGATTTTCTTTCCCCTTTTCACTGCGGGGCTCCGACGACGGGACGCCAAGCAGTCAGTAGTATGCGGTAGTTCGGCAGCAGCAAAGTTTCGCGCGCTCGCTTTGCTAGATTTTTGCGATTTTCTTTCCCCTTCTCACTGCGGGGCTCCGACGACGGGACGCCAAGCAGTCAGTAGTGTGCGGTAGTTCGGCAGCAGCAAAGTTTCGCGCGCTCGCTTTGCTAGATTTTTGCGATTTTCTTTCCCCTTTTCACTGCGGGGCTCCGACGACGGGACGCCAAGCAGTCAGTAGTATGCGGTAGTTCGGCAGCAGCAAAGTTTCGCGCGCTCGCTTTGCTAGATTTTTGCGATTTTCTTTCCCCTTTTCACTGCGGGGCTCCGACGACGGGACGCCAAGCAGTCAGTAGTATGCGGTAGTTCGGCAGCAGCAAAGTTTCGCGCGCTCGCTTTGCTAGATTTT
This sequence comes from Aedes albopictus, assembly GCF_035046485.1. Taxonomy (NCBI): domain Eukaryota; kingdom Metazoa; phylum Arthropoda; class Insecta; order Diptera; family Culicidae; genus Aedes; species Aedes albopictus. Next base: position 378,350,583 of record NC_085137.1, read on the forward strand.
TGCGATTTTCTTTCCCCTTCTCACTGCGGGGCTCCGACGACGGGACGCCAAGCAGTCAGTAGTGTGCGGTAGTTCGGCAGCAGCAAAGTTTCGCGCGCTCGCTTTGCTAGATTTTTGCGATTTTCTTTCCCCTTCTCACTGCGGGGCTCCGACGACGGGACGCCAAGCAGTCAGTAGTGTGCGGTAGTTCGGCAGCAGCAAAGTTTCGCGCGCTCGCTTTGCTAGATTTTTGCGATTTTTTTTCCTCTTCCCTCTGCGGGGCTCCGACGACGGGACGCCAAGCAGTCAGTAGTGTGCGGTAGTTCGGCAGCAGCAAAGTTTCGCGCGCTCGCTTTGCTAGATTTTTGCGATTTTCTTTCCCCTTTTCACTGCGGGGCTCCGACGACGGGACGCCAAGCAGTCAGTAGTGTGCGGTAGTTCGCTAGCAGCAAAGTTTCGCGCGCTCGCTTTGCTAGATTCTTGCGATTTTTTTTTCCTCTTCCCTCTGCGGGGCTCCGACGACGGGACGCCAAGCAGTCAGTAGTGTGCGGTAGTTCGGCAGCAGCAAAGTTTCGCGCGCTCGCTTTGCTAGATTTTTGCGATTTTTTTTCCTCTTCCCTCTGCGGGGCTCCGACGACGGGACGCCAAGCAGTCAGTAGTGTGCGGTAGTTCGGCAGCAGCAAAGTTTCGCGCGCTCGCTTTGCTAGATTTTTGCGATTATTTTTCCTCTTCCCTCTGCGGGGCTCCGACGACGGGACGCCAAGCAGTCAGTAGTGTGCGGTAGTTCGGCAGCAGCAAAGTTTCGCGCGCTCGCTTTGCTAGATTTTTGCGATTTTCTTTCCCCTTCTCACTGCGGGGCTCCGACGACGGGACGCCAAGCAGTCAGTAGTGTGCGGTAGTTCGGCAGCAGCAAAGTTTCGCGCGCTCGCTTTGCTAGATTTTTGCGATTTTCTTCCCCCCCCCCCACCCTTCTCACTGCGGGGCTCCGACGACGGGACGCCAAGCAGTCAGTAGTGTGCGGTAGTTCGGCAGCAGCAAAGTTTCGCGCGCTCGCTTTGCTAGATTTTTGCGATTTTTTTTCCTCTTCCCTCTGCGGGGCTCCGACGACGGGACGCCAAGCAGTCAGTAGTGTGCGGTAGTTCGGCAGCAGCAAAGTTTCGCGCGCTCGCTTTGCTAGATTCTTGCGATTTTTTTTTCCTCTTCCCTCTGCGGGGCTCCGACGACGGGACGCCAAGCAGTCAGTAGTGTGCGGTAGTTCGGCAGCAGCAAAGTTTCGCGCGCTCGCTTTGCTAGATTTTTGCGATTTTTTTTCCCCTTCCCTCTGCGGGGCTCCGACGACGGGACGCCAAGCAGTCAGTAGTGTGCGGTAGTTCGGCAGCAGCAAAGTTTCGCGCGCTCGCTTTGCTAGATTTTTGCGATTTTCTTTCCCCTTCTCACTGCGGGGCTCCGACGACGGGACGCCAAGCAGTCAGTAGTGTGCGGTAGTTCGGCAGCAGCAAAGTTTCGCGCGCTCGCTTTGCTAGATTTTTGCGATTTTTTTTCCTCTTCCCTCTGCGGGGCTCCGACGACGGGACGCCAAGCAGTCAGTAGTGTGCGGTAGTTCGGCAGCAGCAAAGTTTCGCGCGCTCGCTTTGCTAGATTTTTGCGATTTTCTTTCCCCTTTTCACTGCGGGGCTCCGACGACGGGACGCCAAGCAGTCAGTAGTATGCGGTAGTTCGGCAGCAGCAAAGTTTCGCGCGCTCGCTTTGCTAGATTTTTGCGATTTTCTTTCCCCTTCTCACTGCGGGGCTCCGACGACGGGACGCCAAGCAGTCAGTAGTGTGCGGTAGTTCGGCAGCAGCAAAGTTTCGCGCGCTCGCTTTGCTAGATTTTTGCGATTTTCTTTCCCCTTCTCACTGCGGGGCTCCGACGACGGGACGCCAAGCAGTCAGTAGTGTGCGGTAGTTCGGCAGCAGCAAAGTTTCGCGCGCTCGCTTTGCTAGATTTTTGCGATTTTTTTTCCTCTTCCCTCTGCGGGGCTCCGACGACGGGACGCCAAGCAGTCAGTAGTGTGCGGTAGTTCGGCAGCAGCAAAGTTTCGCGCGCTCGCTTTGCTAGATTTTTGCGATTTTCTTTCCCCTTTTCACTGCGGGGCTCCGACGACGGGACGCCAAGCAGTCAGTAGTGTGCGGTAGTTCGGCAGCAGCAAAGTTTCGCGCGCTCGCTTTGCTAGATTTTTGCGATTTTTTTCCTCTTCCCTCTGCGGGGCTCCGACGACGGGACGCCAAGCAGTCAGTAGTGTGCGGTAGTTCGGCAGCAGCAAAGTTTCGCGCGCTCGCTTTGCTAGATTTTTGCGATTTTCTTTCCCCTTCTCACTGCGGGGTCCCGACGACGGGACGCCAAGCAGTCAGTAGTGTGCGGTAGTTCGGCAGCAGCAAAGTTTCGCGCGCTCGCTTTGCTAGATTTTTGCGATTTTTTTTCCTCTTCCCTCTGCGGGGCTCCGACGACGGGACGCCAAGCAGTCAGTAGTGTGCGGTAGTTCGGCAGCAGCAAAGTTTCGCGCGCTCGCTTTGCTAGATTTTTGCGATTTTCTTTCCCCTTTTCACTGCGGGGCTCCGACGACGGGACGCCAAGCAGTCAGTAGTGTGCGGTAGTTCGGCAGCAGCAAAGTTCGCGCGCTCGCTTTGCTAGATTTTTGCGATTTTCTTTCCCCTTCTCACTGCGGGGCTCCGACGACGGGACGCCAAACAGTCAGTAGTGTGCGGTAGTTCGGCAGCAGCAAAGTTTCGCGCGCTCGCTTTGCTAGATTTTTGCGATTTTCTTTCCCCTTCTCACTGCGGGGCTCCGACGACGGGACGCCAAGCAGTCAGTAGTGTGCGGTAGTTCGGCAGCAGCAAAGTTTCGCGCGCTCGCTTTGCTAGATTCTTGCGATTTTTTTTTTCCTCTTCCCTCTGCGGGGCTCCGACGACGGGACGCCAAGCAGTCAGTAGTGTGCGGTAGTTCGGCAGCAGCAAAGTTTCGCGCGCTCGCTTTGCTAGACTTTTGCGATTTTTTTTCCTCTTCCCTCTGCGGGGCTCCGACGACGGGACGCCAAGCAGTCAGTAGTGTGCGGTAGTTCGGCAGCAGCAAAGTTTCGCGCGCTCGCTTTGCTAGATTTTTGCGATTTTCTTTCCCCTTTTCACTGCGGGGCTCCGACGACGGGACGCCAAGCAGTCAGTAGTGTGCGGTAGTTCGGCAGCAGCAAAGTTTCGCGCGCTCGCTTTGCTAGATTTTTGCGATTTTTTTTTCCTCTTCCCTCTGCGGGGCTCCGACGACGGGACGCCAAGCAGTCAGTAGTGTGCGGTAGTTCGGCAGCAGCAAAGTTTCGCGCGCTCGCTTTGCTAGATTTTTGCGATTTTTTTTCCTCTTCCCTCTGCGGGGCTCCGACGACGGGACGCCAAGCAGTAAGTAGTGTGCGGTAGTTCGGCAGCAGCAAAGTTTCGCGCGCTCGCTTTGCTAGATTTTTGCGATTTTTTTTTCCTCTTCCCTCTGCGGGGCTCCGACGACGGGACGCCAAGCAGTCAGTAGTGTGCGGTAGTTCGGCAGCAGCAAAGTTTCGCGCGCTCGCTTTGCTAGATTTTTGCGATTTTTTTTTCCTCTTCCCTCTGCGGGGCTCCGACGACGGGACGCCAAGCAGTCAGTAGTGTGCGGTAGTTCGGCAGCAGCAAAGTTTCGCGCGCTCGCTTTGCTAGATTCTTGCGATTTTTTTTTCTTCCCTCTGCGGGGCTCCGACGACGGGACGCCAAGCAGTAAGTAGTGTGCGGTAGTTCGGCAGCAGCAAAGTTTCGCGCGCTCGCTTTGCTAGATTTTTGCGATTTTTTTTTCCTCTTCCCTCTGCGGGGCTCCGACGACGGGACGCCAAGCAGTCAGTAGTGTGCGGTAGTTCGGCAGCAGCAAAGTTTCGCGCGCTCGCTTTGCTAGATTTTTGCGATTTTCTTTCCCCTTCTCACTGCGGGGCTCCGACGACGGGACGCCAAGCAGTCAGTAGTGTGCGGTAGTTCGGCAGCAGCAAAGTTTCGCGCGCTCGCTTTGCTAGATTTTTGCGATTTTTTTTTTCTTCCTCTGCCCTCTGCGGGGCTCCGACGACGGGACGCCAAGCAGTCAGTAGTGTGCGGTAGTTCGGCAGCAGCAAAGCTTCGCGCGCTCGCTTTGCTAGATTTTTGCGATTTTCTTTCCCCTTCTCACTGCGGGGCTCCGACGACGGGACGCCAAGCAGTCAGTAGTGTGCGGTAGTTCGGCAGCAGCAAAGTTTCGCGCGCTCGCTTTGCTAGATTTTTGCGATTTTCTTTCCCCTTCTCACTGCGGGGCTCCGACGACGGGACGCCAAGCAGTCAGTAGTGTGCGGTAGTTCGGCAGCAGCAAAGTTTCGCGCGCTCGCTTTGCTAGATTTTTGCGATTTTTTTTCCTCTTCCCTCTGCGGGGCTCCGACGACGGGACGCCAAGCAGTCAGTAGTGTGCGGTAGTTCGGCAGCAGCAAAGTTTCGCGCGCTCGCTTTGCTAGATTTTTGCGATTTTTTTTCCTCTTCCCTCTGCGGGGCTCCGACGACGGGACGCCAAGCAGTCAGTAGTGTGCGGTAGTTCGGCAGCAGCAAAGTTTCGCGCGCTCGCTTTGCTAGATTTTTGCGATTTTTTTTGTTCCTCTTCCCTCTGCGGGGCTCCGACGACGGGACGCCAAGCAGTCAGTAGTGTGCGGTAGTTCGGCAGCAGCAAAGTTTCGCGCGCTCGCTTTGCTAGATTTTTGCGATTTTCTTTCCCCTTTTCACTGCGGGGCTCCGACGACGAGACGCCAAGCAGTCAGTAGTGTGCGGTAGTTCGGCAGCAGCAAAGTTTCGCGCGCTCGCTTTGCTAGATTTTTGCGATTTTCTTTCCCCTTCTCACTGCGGGGCTCCGACGACGGGACGCCAAGCAGTCAGTAGTGTGCGGTAGTTCGGCAGCAGCAAAGTTTCGCGCGCTCGCTTTGCTAGATTTTTGCGATTTTCTTTCCCCTTCTCACAGCGGGGCTCCGACGACGGGACGCCAAGCAGTCAGTAGTGTGCGGTAGTTCGGCAGCAGCAAAGTTTCGCGCGCTCGCTTTGCTAGATTTTTGCGATTTTCTTTCCCCTTCTCACAGCGGGGCTCCGACGACGGGACGCCAAGCAGTCAGTAGTGTGCGGTAGTTCGGCAGCAGCAAAGTTTCGCGCGCTCGCTTTGCTAGATTTTTGCGATTTTTTTTGTTCCTCTTCCCTCTGCGGGGCTCCGACGACGGGACGCCAAGCAGTCAGTAGTGTGCGGTAGTTCGGCAGCAGCAAAGTTTCGCGCGCTCGCTTTGCTAGATTTTTGCGATTTTCTTTCCCCTTTTCACTGCGGGGCTCCGACGACGAGACGCCAAGCAGTCAGTAGTGTGCGGTAGTTCGGCAGCAGCAAAGTTTCGCGCGCTCGCTTTGCTAGATTTTTGCGATTTTCTTTCCCCTTCTCACTGCGGGGCTCCGACGACGGGACGCCAAGCAGTCAGTAGTGTGCGGTAGTTCGGCAGCAGCAAAGTTTCGCGCGCTCGCTTTGCTAGATTTTTGCGATTTTCTTTCCCCTTCTCACTGCGGGGCTCCGACGACGGGACGCCAAGCAGTCAGTAGTGTGCGGTAGTTCGGCAGCAGCAAAGTTTCGCGCGCTCGCTTTGCTAGATTTTTGCGATTTTCTTTCCCCTTCTCACAGCGGGGCTCCGACGACGGGACGCCAAGCAGTCAGTAGTGTGCGGTAGTTCGGCAGCAGCAAAGCTTCGCGCGCTCGCTTTGCTAGATTTTTGCGATTTTCTTTCCCCTTCTCACTGCGGGGCTCCGACGACGGGACGCCAAGCAGTCAGTAGTGTGCGGTAGTTCGGCAGCAGCAAAGTTTCGCGCGCTCGCTTTGCTAGATTTTTGCGATTTTCTTTCCCCTTCTCACTGCGGGGCTCCGACGACGGGACGCCAAGCAGTCAGTAGTGTGCGGTAGTTCGGCAGCAGCAAAGTTTCGCGCGCTCGCTTTGCTAGATTTTTGCGATTTTTTTTCCTCTTCCCTCTGCGGGGCTCCGACGACGGGACGCCAAGCAGTCAGTAGTGTGCGGTAGTTCGGCAGCAGCAAAGTTTCGCGCGCTCGCTTTGCTAGATTTTTGCGATTTTTTTTCCTCTTCCCTCTGCGGGGCTCCGACGACGGGACGCCAAGCAGTCAGTAGTGTGCGGTAGTTCGGCAGCAGCAAAGTTTCGCGCGCTCGCTTTGCTAGATTTTTGCGATTTTTTTTTTCCTCTTCCCTCTGCGGGGCTCCGACGACGGGACGCCAAGCAGTCAGTAGTGTGCGGTAGTTCGGCAGCAGCAAAGTTTCGCGCGCTCGCTTTGCTAGATTTTTGCGATTTTCTTTCCCCTTCTCACTGCGGGGCTCCGACGACGGGACGCCAAGCAGTCAGTAGTGTGCGGTAGTTCGGCAGCAGCAAAGTTTCGCGCGCTCGCTTTGCTAGATTTTTGCGATTTTCTTTCCCCTTCTCACTGCGGGGCTCCGACGACGGGACGCCAAGCAGTCAGTAGTGTGCGGTAGTTCGGCAGGTATCAGGTATCAGGTATCAGAAGGCCGGCTCCAGAGGCACGTTATCCTCCATTTGGGACATTTGTGCCATCGCCAAAATAACAGCCTATTTCATCATCTACCTGAGGGAAAAGGAAGGAAAAAGGATTCGGATGGGGATAGGGACAGGTAGGGAAATAGGAAAAATACCCTGGAAGAGGGTACTAACGCACAAGCGTACCACAATGGGTTCAAACAGCGCCCTGAAAAGGGCACTGTAATAACGCATAAAGCGAAAGAGAGCCTATAGCTCTTTACCACAGCGGGTTAAGAACAACAGAATATCCTGAATATTCAGGTTTCTGAAGTCAGTTTCACTTAATAAGTGTTTACCGAATACTCGGAAACGCAGTTGCGCGAAAACTGGACAGTTACATATCAAATGATACGAAGTTCCATAATCGGATTCACAGCTATCACAGGCAAATGAATCAGCTTGCTGAATATTCGCCATGTGATAGCTGAGTCGGCAGTGGCCAGTCAATGCTTTGACCAGCATGCTGCAATTCTGCTTAGACAGATTGGTTAGATACTTCGCCACCCGTAGAGATGGCTCAGCACTATACAATTTGGTTAGACGACATGACTCCAAACTATTCCAGTATTGTTTGTGCTGAGTGGCAGCCCAGATGTCAATCTGAAGCTTTACCCAACACTTGGATACCGGAATAGCTGGCTCAGGGCCAATGAAGTCATGTGATGCTCCAGTGCGAGCTAACTCATCAGCCAATTCATTTCCAGCGATGGAAGAATGGCCAGGTACCCATACAAGGTGAACAGCGTTTACTGAATTCAGCTCCTCGATTTGAGTTCGACAAGCGATAACTATCTTCGACCTAGAGTTGGCCGAAGCAAGTGCTTTAATAGCAGCCTGGCTATCTGAACAGAAGTATATTACTTTGCCCATTACGTGCTGCTGAAGTGCTGATTGCACTCCACACATAAGAGCAAAGATTTCGGCCTGAAAAACGGTGCAGTGTCTACCAAGTGAATAAGACTGATACAGCCTTAGCTCACGAGAATAAACACCAGCACCTGCTCGACCTTCGAGAAGGGAGCCATCAGTGTAACATACGATGCCGTCTGAAATACTTCTTTCCAGATAACCAGATGTCCACTCTTCCCGGGAAGGGAATTTCGTGGAAAATGTCCTATATGGAAAATTATAAGCAATTGTAAGATCACTTGGAACAAGGACAATTTTGTCCCAATTCACTAAAAGTGGAAACAACGAGGTGTGTGTTGATGTGCGGTTCACAGGAGTTTCCTCTAGTAGACCGAGTACCCGTAATCGGTAAGTGCAAGAAAGGGCTTCTTGTTTGAGATGAATGTGTAGTGGGGCAACGTCAAAGAGAACTTCGAGCGCTGCCGTAGGAGTTGAAGAGAACGCCCCAGACATCGCCATTAAGCACATCCTTTGGAGATGGCCTAATTTTGATTGGACCGTTCTCACTTCACCCTTTTGCCACCACACAAGACATCCAGAAGCCAATATTGGCCGAACCACAGTTGTGAAGATCCATTTGATATACTTCGGTTTTAGACCCCAAGTTGTACCAAAAGTACGCCGGCATTGCCCAAAGGCCATGCAAGCTTTCTTGATTCTGAACTCAATGTGAGGTGTCCAGGAAAGCTTGGAATCAAGAATGACTCCAACGTACTTTACCTGTTCAGTCACATCGATTTCAGAATCAAAGAGACGCAAAGGTCGAACGCCATTACGGTTTCGCCTTTCCGTGAAAAGAACAATAGATGTTTTACTCGGATTAACCGAAAGGCCATATTGGCGACACCAACCCTCAACTACCTGAAGGGCGTTTTGCATCAGGTCGAAAAGGGTGCTGATGCACATACCAACTAACAATGTTAGGTAGTCGTCGGCAAAACCATAAGTAGGAAAACCGCTATTATTGAGTTGCCTCAATAGCGTATCTGCTACGAGATTCCACAAAAGCGGTGATAAGACTCCCCCTTGGGGGCATCCACAAACACTCAATTTCCTAATCCCTGCTAGACGCAATGTCGAGAAGAGATATCGGTTTTTGAGCATTTGGTGAATCCAATTGGAAATCATTGGAGATATACCATGACTCCGTGCGGCTTCCAATATGGCATCGAAAGGCACGTTGTCAAAGGCACCCTCGATATCTAAGAAAACACCCAAACAAGATTGCTTTTGAGCGAATGCTTTCTCGATATCGTAAACAACCTTGTGTAAAAGAGTCACAGTGGACTTACCAGATTGGTAGGCATGTTGGTTCACATGAAGAGGCACGTTGGCCAGATGAACATCACGGATGTGATGATCCACAATGCGTTCTAAGCATTTCAGAAGAAAAGAGGTCAAACTGATAGGTCTGAAACTCTTTGCTTCTTCATACGACGCACGACCCACTTTCGGAATAAACTTTACAGTAATATCCCTCCAGGATTTGGGAATATACCCTGTAGCAAAACTGCAAACAAGTAGTTTTTTCAAAACATGTTTGAAATAATCAAATCCCTTCTGAAGCAAAATAGGATAAATCCCATCTGCCCCAGGAGATTTGAAAGGAGCAAAGCTATTAAGAGCCCACTCAATCGATTCTATAGTTACAATACTCCGAGCCGAAGCTAAAGAATCATAACTACAAGAAAAGACATCAGGATCATCCGAAGATGTAATATCTACACAACCAGGGAAGTGTGTGCTGAATAAGCATTCCAGAACTTCCTCATCAGAGGAAGTCAGATCGCCATTTGGCAAACGAAGTTCGTTCACCCGGAAATCCTTAGATTTCGCAAGGATTTTGTTTAACCGACTGACTTCACTCAAGCTGGAAATATTTGTACAAAGGTTTTTCCAGCCGGATCGTTCAGCAGACCGGAGAGCTTTCCTGTAGGCCATGCGAGCCGACCTGAAAGCCTCCGAACCAGCCGAACGTCGTCTGTTCCAACTCTTTCTACATTGTTTCCTGAGTTTCGCCAGATCAGAGTTCCACCAAGGGGTTCCTCTTGTGATCTTCACAGACCGTAGAGGGCATGCTTCTTCAAAAGCTTCCATGATGAAGGTCGTTGTAGTATCAACGGCATCATCTAAATCACTTGGAGTGTCAATGGATGGTGAATATCCATGAAATTTGGCTGCAACCAAATCAGTATAAAGATCCCAGTTTGTTGACCGAGGATTCCTGAAACGCAATGTTTGCGAAGTAACATTTAAATGTTCAAAAAAAGATGTAGCGATGGTCAGATAAAGATTCTTCATCTGACACATGCCAGTTGGTTAGCTCGTGACTAATTCTGCTAGAGCAAAGCGTTATATCTAACACTTCCTCTCTAGCAGATACCATGAAGGTTGGGCGGTTGCCTATGTTAAGTAATGCAAGATCTGTACTACCGTAAAATGGGGTAACTTTGATAGTTTTTCAGCGAATTTTCTCAATATTTTTACATGTAACAGTATTTCCCAGAGTTTTATATATTTAAAACAAGTACTGGGGTATCAGTTATCAATTGCAATTAAACGATTCGATAATCTGAAATATTTTGGGTAATTTTTAGCTTTTCATATAACCGAAAATCAGATTTTCATTTTGGGGTAACTTTGATAATGCTCTAAAATACACATCAAATCTCAAAAAATCGTCAGAGATTGAAATCTTAGGAGTATGAATATGATGAGAGAAGGCTTGTGGAATATGTCAGATAGATTTTTTATATCAAAACATTGTTTTTTTTTTACTAAATTCTACATATAAAAATGAGTTTGTAGAGTATTGAGTGCAAAACACAATAAATTTAGCTATCAAAAACCATTATCCTTGTAATAATAAATGCTTAACGGTACATCAGCATATGATTACATGCTATTCATGATATGTGTTCTTTTTTGGGTAGTTTTTAAATGTTTTATTAACAAATTTAGAACAAATCATATTTATCTAGATGTAATTACGAGGGCATTGCATACTTTTAGGCGTTTATCAATGTATGGAGATTTATATCCCAATTTACAAAATTGCTTCCATTTCGTAAAAACACACTTCGTTAAGAGATTCAAGGCCAGATTTGGAATCTACTATGATGATTCTATCGAGAATAAGAGTCCATTCATTGAAAAAATAGTTGTAACTAAGTCGTATAGCAGATTGTTTGAAGGGGTTGATAAATGGCAAAAATATCAACAATTTTTTTTTTGTCCAAAAAGTTGTATATAAACTAGATTTTGATGAAAATACGTCTAAGATGAACTTTCATATGCATAGAATTGATTTACGTTTGCCTTTTTCTTAACTGGTTGAAGGAATCATAGTTATTACATAAATTATACAATGCATGTCGCACTATCAAAGTTACTCGCATTATCAAAGATACCCCGTTTTACGGTACTTAGTTTTTTGCGATTTTTTTTCCTCTTCCCTCTGCGGGGCTCCGACGACGGGACGCCAAGCAGTCAGTAGTGTGCGGTAGTTCGGCAGCAGCAAAGTTTCGCGCGCTCGCTTTGCTAGATTTTTGCGATTTTTTTTTTTCTTCCTCTTCCCTCTGCGGGGCTCCGACGACGGGACGCCAAGCAGTCAGTAGTGTGCGGTAGTTCGGCAGCAGCAAAGTTTCGCGCGCTCGCTTTGCTAGATTCTTGCGATTTTTTTTTTCCTCTTCCCTCTGCGGGGCTCCGACGACGGGACGCCAAGCAGTCAGTAGTGTGCGGTAGTTCGGCAGCAGCAAAGTTTCGCGCGCTCGCTTTGCTAGATTTTTGCGATTTTCTTTCCCCTTTTCACTGCGGGGCTCCGACGACGGGACGCCAAGCAGTCAGTAGTGTGCGGTAGTTCGGCAGCAGCAAAGTTTCGCGCGCTCGCTTTGCTAGATTTTTGCGATTTTCTTTCCCCTTCTCACTGCGGGGCTCCGACGACGGGACGCCAAGCAGTCAGTAGTGTGCGGTAGTTCGGCAGCAGCAAAGTTTCGCGCGCTCGCTTTGCTAGATTTTTGCGATTTTCTTTCCCCTTCTCACTGCGGGGCTCCGACGACGGGACGCCAAGCAGTCAGTAGTGTGCGGTAGTTCGGCAGCAGCAAAGTTTCGCGCGCTCGCTTTGCTAGATTTTTGCGAGAGTGAGTCTTTGGAGGCAAAGTGTAGAGGCCGCGTTTTCATTCGGTCGTCGTCGTCTATTTGACTGCTCATCTTCGTACGGGGCGATTTATGATACGATAAATGCAACAAACAACATTTTTTGCGATTTTAGTCAACAGACATTGAAATGTTCGTCACGTCAGGTGTCGGCCCAAGTTCCAAAGCCACGTTGGTTCAAATCACTTTATTTTCTCTTTCGTTAATTTTCGCACTTCGAAAACTATCTGAATGGTTCGTCATCTTCGATGTCGGCATGTGTTTTGTTTTAGTCCAAATGAAAATAAGTGGTTTGATATTAATAGGGTTGCATGAATCACTCCACTTACCAAAGTGAACTCATATCATGCGCCCTTTCCCCTCCCCACTAACAAAAAGTCCTTCCCATGACAGACGTGGAGACGCAGAGGTGATCTCGGTCTTTAGTAAGCAACGCACGTCATAATAACATTCCTTTCCCTCCTCGATGACCGTAAGGACGTGGCCGGCGCCGTTATTGACCTAATAAAGTTTGGAATTCTCGAAGATGCACATTGAGGACGGTAAGCTACTCCCAAGCTCCGTCTGTTGGTTCCTTGTGCAACTTCGATTGTTCTGGTCAATCACGGAGTAGCAACTACGAATAGTACGGTCATCTATGCTCATGCTCATGCTCAATTAACTTCATTCTCCAATTTTGCATTTGCACAAAGGTTTTTTCTAATGATTTCAACATTATTTATTACTAAATACCAAAAATTATCTAAATGTTTATCCCATTCGCTTTCCCGACATGTAGTCTTAGGAATGCCTTGATCAAAATCTGGGAAAATCGATAAAGACATTTCCACAACATTTTTTCTGAGTTTCTTATTTTTTAAGCTTTTCTACGTAACATAAGAGAACTTCGACGGGCTTGGTGGTCTTGTGGCTACCGCTTCTGATTCGTATGCAGAAGGTCACGGGTTCAATCCCTGACCCGTCCTTTTCATCCTACTTTGTATCTTTCTATCCACTTTCTCTCGCTCTCTCTTCTCTACATATACAACTCATGTATATTCATATGTTCATAGCCATCGCTAGAACCAGAAACGAATTGAAAAAAAGTCGTTTCCCTCCCTTCCGACTTCCACTCACAGCACAGCTTATATATAACGCCTATAAGTTATGCAACCAAAGCGTGCTGTGCCGCTTAACCTTCACTTATTCACCACACAATCTATCACGAACACTATAAATAACCCCTATCCATGGATCGCATCACCGACCAAACGGTGACTCCCAGATCTGCCATCCTTTCCGTCTAACAAATACCCCAGTCCGTGCGGGTTGTGGGGACGCAGAGTGCTCTCGGTCTCTAGTAGCAACAACCAGTACACTCTAACATTCCTTTCCCTTCCCAGCTGACTATAAGGACTTGGCCGGCGCCGTTATTGATCGAATATGCATGAGCTGCTAAAATTGCACTTTGAGAATAAGTGGAAGGTCCCAGCCCCTTATTCAGTTGGATCTCAGTGCAATTGGTACCAGTTCAGATCAATCACGGAGGAGCAACCATTGACATGTATAGTCAGAATTGATCGTTGATCGTTTTTTCTACGTAACATAAGAGAACTTCGAGCGCTGCCGTGGGAGTTGAAGAGAACGCTCCAGACATCGCCATCAAGCACATTCTTTGGAGATGACCTCACTTCGCCCTTTTGCCACCACACAAGACATCCATAGGCAAATATTAGGCGAACAACAGTCGTGTAAATCCATTTGATAAGCTTGGAATCAAGAATGACTCCAACGTACTTTACCGGTTCAGTCACATCGATTTCAGAATCAAAAAGACGCAAAGGTCAAACACCATTACGGTTTCGCTTTTCCGTGAAAAGAACAATAGATGTTTTACTGGGATTAACCGAAAGACCATATTGGCGACACCACCCCTCAACTACCTGAAGGGCGCATTGCATCAGGTCGAAAAGGGTACTGATGATAGTCGGTATGTACTAACAATGTTAGGTAGTCGTCGGCAAAACCTTAAGTAGGAAAACCGCTATTATTGAGTTGCCTCAATAGCGTATCTGCTACGAGATTCCACAAAAGTGGTGATAAGACTCCCCCTTGGGATATCCACAAACATTCAATTTCCTAATCCCTGTTAGACAAAATGTCGAGAAGAGATATCGGTCTTTGAGCATTTGATAAATCCAATTTGAAATCATTGGAGATATACCATGACTCCGTGCGGCTTCCAATATGGCATCGAAAGGCACATTGTCAAAGGCACCCTCGATATCTAAGAAAACGCCCAAAACGATTACTTTTGAGCGAATGCTTTCTCGATATCGTAAACAACCTTGTGTACAAGAGTCACAGTGGACTTTCCAGATTTGTAAGCATGTTGGTTCACATGAAGAGGCACATTGGCCAGATGAACATCACGGATGTGATGTCTGACAGGTCTGAAACTCTTTCCTTCTTCATACGACGCACGACCCACTTTCGGAATAAACTTAACAGTAAGTAATATCCCGCTAAGATTTGGAAATATACCCTGTAGCAAAACTGCAAACAAGTATTTTTTTTTTCAAAACATGTTTGAAATAATCAAATCCCTTCTGAAGCAAAATAGGATAAATTCCATCTGCCCCTAGAGATTTGAAAGGAGCAAAGCTATTAAGTGCACATACAATCGAATCTAAAGTTATGATACTCCGAGCAGAAGCTAAAGAATCATAACTACAAGAAAAGACATCAGGTTCATTCAAAAATAAACATTCCAAAACTTCCTCATCAGAGGAAGTGAAATCACCATTTGGCAAACGAGGTTCGTCCACTTGAAAATCCTTAGTTTTTGCAAGGATTTTGTTCAACCAAATGGCTTCACTCAAACTATAAACATTTGTAAAAAGGTATTTCCAGCCGGATCGTTCAGCAGACCGAAAAGCTTTCTGGTAGACCTTGCGAACCGACCTGGAAGCCTCCGCTCCAGCCAAACGTCGTCTGTTCCAACTCTTTCTACATTGTTTCCTGAGTTTCGCCAGATCAAAGTTCCACTAGGGGGTTCCTCTTGTAGTCTTCACAGATCGCAGAGGGCAAGCTTCTTTAAAAGCTTCCATGGTTAAGGCCATTGTAGTGTCAAGGAAATCAGCTGAATAACTTGGAGTGTCAATGGATGGTGAGTATCCATGAAATTTGGCTGCAACCAAATCGGTAAAGAGATCCCAGTTGGTTGACCGGGAGTTCCTTAAACGCAAAGTTTGCGAAGTCACTTCACATGTTAAAAAAAGATGTAGCGATGGTCAGATAAAGATTCTTTATCTGACACATGCCAATTGGTCAGCTTGTGAATAATTCTGCTAGAGCAAAGCGTTATGTCTAACACTTCCTCTCTAGCAGATACCATGAAGGTTGGGCGGTTGCCTATGTTAAGTAATTCAAGATCTATACTACTGAAGTATTCCCACCAAATTTTTGGAAATGCTTTCAGCACAAAAAAAAATCAGCTAAATAAATTGCTGAATTTCAGCAAAATTTTTGCTGAGTATCAGCACAACGTTGCTGATCAACTGTCAAAATTGCTGGATGGTTCAGCAAGTTGATAAATAATTGCTGATACTCAGTAAATTCGTATTGCTAAATGAAATCGGCACAAAAAAATCAGCAAAATTTGCTGAATACCAGCAAACAAAATTTGCAGTGTTCCATCAAATAGGAGCCTCTCAAATTGATGTCTGAGCTGCCTCAGATTATCTGGTGAGCATTAGCATCACAGCCAACATTTAGCGGAAGGCCTTCTGAAGTGCAGTATGCGATGACTTGCTTGAAAGCGTCCGTAGGGGATGGTTCATCATGCGGTAAATAAACCGAAAAATAAACGTATTTCCTGTTGAGGTTTCCAACAGATACACCAATTGCAAACCGATTGTGATAGCACATACATATCTAGTGGTTAGTTCGGAGATTGCGTTGTTGACAAGCACACATGCTCGAGGCATGACACGTGAGTTTGCCATTTCATTTTTACTGAAAGTAGCAAACACCGGATTCACAAGGTTTCCTAGATAGAAATTCCCCTTACGAAAGTAAGGTTCTTGGACTAATGCCACTTGGACTGTACCATTTTGTATAAGTCTGCAAAGATTGATCGTTGCTGTTCTTTTGTGCTGAAGATTGATCTGAGCTATCCTAACCGTACCCACTACTCAAACTAGTTAAGATTAAACTCTCGACAATCACAGCACAAAAAAGAACAGCAATAAAAAACGGTATCGATTTGAATGCGCCAAAGGCGAGGATGCACAGAATACTCTGTGTAAATCACATAATGCGAAACCATACAGGTGAAAACTTGAACTATTCAATGGCATTTTTACAATTGCGTCCTTATTTAGCCTCAAGTATGAGATTGAAGAAGAGCAGCAGATTGTCCCAGAGAAACACAAGGTCCACCGCATTCTTGCTCCGGTTAGCTAAGTATGGGTAAAATACAGGGTTGTTACGAGAAGGGTGGAAAATAATCCGCGCCAAATGCGCGCGAGCTAAATTTGAATCCGCGCCAAATCCGCGCGATACTGGAAATGAATTCGCGCCAATTCCGCGAGAGCGTGAAGGTATTTTATTTTCTTTCTTCACGTTATTGAAGAAATCCATTAAATCCATTAAACTGGAATGGACTGCTAAATGAAGTAAACTTTTGATTCGTAAATCAACGCAACTCATGCTTTCTGAAAGTGAATTTGAAGACGTTTCGGCGAAACTAAAAAAAAAATTGAAATAAACAGAATGGAACTTTCTTGGCTTTCTTTAAGTATTACTGAATAGTTTTGAAGACAGTAACCCGAACAATTTTTTTTCTTAAAGAATTTTTTGAAACCAGTAATGAATTGGAATTTGAATTTGAAAAATTCTCATAATATCACTTCGAACATTTTTTGAGTAATGTCTTAGTAGTTCTTGAATGAATCTTCTGAAAGGAATTTTCCAAGGAGAATACTTGGCAAAACCTGAGAAAACGTCCCTTAAAATGAGTAATCTTATTTTATTTTATTTTATTGATGCAAAAGGGGATCATGGGGCCAAGTCTCCAATGCAAGTCCAAGAACTCACATCGTCCATAATACACCGTGGAATTTGGGAATAGGTATTGCAACCTCTTTAGCCATGTGGCTTTAATGTTTTGCGTAGCCTTAAGGATGAGGAAAGGTGGGAGATTGATTTTGCGAATTGAGCTGTAAAAGAATGTGTTGTTAATTAAATTGTCAACGTTATTTACCTTTGCGTATTTTCACACAAAATGAACAAATTTGACGATCAAGCACCATGTTCAGTGAACTAGCATAAATAGCTCTTCTTGTGATTCTTGATCTTGTGTCTTCAATATTGGAAGCTTTGTTAATAATAATTTAAAAAAAGAAGGATAAATTGTGTAACAACCTCCTTCCTTATGAAAATAGAAATCAAATATGTATATCAAAAACAACAAAAAAGAGCCGTGACGCTTCTTCGTTTGATCACGAAAAGTATCGGTTCTTTTTGGCACCACGAGTGTGCATCTTTCTCTGTAAAGTAAAGATACATTTAAGCCCCGAGACCTGACAGCAATCAAGCTGATCACAAGGTTGTGCCTCTGCCCAGAGAAAAACGTCCCTTAAAATGGATAATCACTGGAAAAATCCTAGAAGGACAATGTGGACAATTTTCAAGATTTACTTGCTGGAGTCCTTTGAAATTCCTACAGGGTTTTCCAGGATTTTTTAGGAGTTTCTCCAAGAATTCCTGCAGTAATATATCCAAGAATGCCGACAGAGATCCCCCAGAGTTTTTCGCCAAAGTTTTTACTAGCAGTTTCCTCTAGGATACCTTTCAAAAGATTTTTCCCCGAAATAATCTAGGGATTTATCTAAAAATCTCTTCAAAATATATAGCTGGTGCCTTTCAAAATTGTACCAGTAACTCGGGCAGATTACTATTACTCTTTCGGCTTCCGATAACGGATATCTTTCGGATATTATATTCAAAGGACGATACGTTACGTCTTGGACGAATGTGGACTATGCAGTGGGCTCATACTTACGACAAAACGGAACATAGTTAATTCCCAGAAAAGGCGCAATATAGCGACCGAAACGTCGGATGAAAGCTTAAGAATCCATTTCAACTGAAAGTTGAATAAAGATGCACATGATACCCGCAATGGAATTGGAAAAATCGTTGCACAATTTCTTCAAAGAAATATTTTGAAGAGCTGATGAAATTCGTAAACGATTGCCGTAAACCAAAACGAAAACTTGCTCCAAATTCTTCACTAGTAGGATATTAAGGTCAACATGACCCAGTCAGGCACGCTGAACGTACACTACGCTATCGTGGTGCAAAAATTCTAACATCTTAGGAGGGTTAAACAAATATCTACTTTTCATAATTTCTAATTCAAGTGCCGATAATCATTCAAGTATTTCGCTGTACACACTACAAAAATCATTTCCGCGCCAAATCCGCGCGAGGGCCTAATTCCATGGGTAAATCCGCGCCAAATCCGCGAAAATCGCGAAATCCGCGAAATTCGCGAAATCCGCGCTGTTGTAACAACCCTGAAAGTACTGTGCCCTGGTATGTACTCTACAGGCTCCGTTTGCGATTAGGTTTTTATAAGACCCTCCTAACCATTCATTCCTAGGCACGGTAAGCATATAGCCGCATAACACCTTGAATTAAGGGTCACCTAATTCGTGGAATCCTACCACTGGAACAGGCGATCCGTAGTGCTATTCTTAACCAGTTGAACTAACCGCTACCGACACTATACAGCTATCTAGGCTGATCTGGAAAAGAAGACCTGTTGTATTGGTGATCAACTTCCTGCGAGCCCGGAAAGCCCACTGGGAGGAATGTTGGGCTATTGGCTTCCTCTGCCCACATGATTGAAATTGCTAGTTCTGGAACCGAAACATCAGGTTATGCCAAACTAGCAATTTCAACCACATAGACAGAGAAAGCATCAACAATCCATCTAGTTAAGACAATAGAAGTACTAGTGAAGCTACAGGGGATGGCCAAAATGTTTGGGACAGGCAACTTTTTTTTCTCTCACAAAAAAGTTCAACATGCTATAACTATTCATAGAGTGCATCAAAAAATCTCAAATTTTGAGTGTTTGTCAACCTATTATATGTGCATCATTGGTACAAATTTGGGCTCGATTGATTAAATTTCGCAAAGTTAGAACCGTTCGGGTAAAACACTATTTTTTGAACAACTCATTTTCTCTGCTGTCATATCCCGGAAACCAGTGAACCGATTTGAATGAAATTTTGTACGTACACTAACAATATGTAAATGCTTCACAATTAAAATATAGGTACTTTTTGAACGTTGAAAAAAATAATCATGGATTGACACTTTTTGGATTTTTCTCGAAAAAATGTATTTTTTTTACATCAATGTCAATAAATTTTAGTGTTGATATCCAAAGATTTTCCACTTCTGTTCTCAAGTTATCTCTAATCAGATATATAAGAGCCTATTAAGATTGAAGGAAGAACACATTTAGTAATTTTAGTGTGGTATTGTAAATTTGACTTATTTTCCTCTGTATGGGTAAGAAATTCAACCCGGTATAACTTAATTGGCCGTGAGAAAATATTACATTTTATAACGTCGTATTAAGTATCAATATATTGTTGATAAACGTTAAAAAAATCATTCAATTCGGTTCACTGGTTTCCGAAATATGACAGCTCAAAAATGAGTTGTCTAAATAATAGTGTTTTACCCGAACGGTTATAACTTCGCGAAAAATTGATCAATCGAGCCCAAATTTGTACCAATGGTGCACATATAATAGGTTGACAAACAGTCAAAATTCGAGATTTTTTGATGCACTCTATGAAAAGTTACTGCATGTTGAAATTTTTTGTGGGAGAAAAAAAGTTGCCTATCCCAAACATTTTGGCCATCCCCTGTACATGCTGCAATGATTATATATTTCGAACTTACTATTCCGGTTTAAACTTCATCTATCACCTTTAAGGGGTGTACATGTTCAACGAGTATGAAGTTGTACATGAAAAAATAAACCAAGGGTAAACTATATGTTAAACCTAAACTGCAACTAACCCTTAAAAGCACAAAAAATGCTCCCTGGATTTCCCCATTCGATGGCAGCATTCCCCGGGATGCGTGATTGCATTATTTTTTCGCCAAACCGAACCGGAGTTTATCCTGTGCCGCTTTCCGATTTGTTGGTTGTGTTGTTTTCCGAATCTCTGCATGCATTCCGTGCAACCCATATAGAATATACTTCTGTCCCATTTTGAATGCTGAAACACACTGCACCCTGGGTCGCACTTCGTCCGGCGCAATGGCCATTCGCGATAAGTGATGCATAAATTGAACGGAAAATTTGCACTCCAATAAATGGTTACTGCATGGCACGCGCACTCGCTCTTGTTTGTGCTGTAATGGAATTCAAACAATGCACTTTTTTCGAGCATTTTTCCGATGGCCGCACCAACCATCCACTTAATGGCGAAGATGCAATCCAATTATTGGATCGTTTGAAATTTTCGGGAAAAATAATGTTGGAAGTGAGCATCAGCTTGGTTCGGAGTAAATCGAATTACCTTTTGAAATATTGTATAATGATTTTTATTTATTTTTTATTGTTCTCAGCGGCAGAGTCAGCATTTTTCTGCAAATATTGTCATCAATAACACTAGTTTACAAAATAAAACGAAAGTCGTGAACTTCTGTCAACGACCAAAATTTTTGAAACATAATTTAGCGCTGATTTCGAAACCGTGCTTCAAAAAAAATAGAGTAGAACAGTTTTTGAGTTTTAGCTCAATATCGAGTTTTACAACTTTTTAAAATATGGAATTTGATTAAATTCAAATATCTTGCGTTTTGTTCAACCAATTTTAAATATTTTTCCATAAATTAAAAGCTGAATATAAAACCATTTGATCATCTGAATGCAGGTTTTGCGTCAGATCGATGAAATTCAAGATATTGACTAGTGTTGGGGACGATCTCCTTAAATTTTATCAAAATTTCCTAAAACATATGAAGAAATGTATTTTTTTTTCAATAAGAAAAAAACAATTTAAAAATTCTTTCTCAACGTTTATTTGACATATCATATGTAGGCGAGTTACAGTAAAAAAATCAGCTCAATCGAAGCATTGATTACGGAGAATGAGATGTGTGAAGTGAGCGACTTTGCTTAAAAATAGAACAACAATTGATTTCAAATCATCAACCTTGTATGGAAAGTCGAACAAAATTCCGCTCCACTGTAATTTTTTTCCTTCGCGTTTTCGAACTCAGGGCATGATTGTACACCAAAAACAATCATCAGCTTACCGAGTTCAAAAATGCTGTAAACTAGTGTAATTAGTATAGAAATGGCAACGAATTGAGTTCTAGGTGACTGTCAACCCAGTATGGCAACAGGAGGTAAAAAACCTACAATTCTTAGTTGCTACTCAGTGATTGACTAGTACAACCGAAATTACCCAGAAAACCAACAAAATTAACCTACACGGAGAAAACTCTCTCTCTTCTCTCTTCTTGGCGTTACGTCCTCATTGGGACAAAGCCTGCTTCTCAGCTTAGTGTTCTATGAGCACTTCCACAGTTATTAACTGAGAGCTTCCTCTGCCAATGACCATTTTGCATACGTATATCGTGTGGCAGGCACGAAGATACTCTATGCCCAAGGAAGTCAAGGAAATTTCCTTTACGAAAAGATCCTGGACCGACCGGGAATCGAACCCGTCACCCTCAGCATGGTCATGCTGAATACCCGTGCGTTTACCGTCTCGGCTATATGGGCCCTCACGGAGAAAACAAAGTACCCAAATATGAGTTTATTTCACCCAACTTCGGGGTTGCGTGTGGGAACCCATATTTGAGTTTGTGGAAGCGATGTTGAAGTAGGTTTTTTACATTTGATCCCGTGCGGCTAAGTTTTTTTTTACCCAACTGCTGGTTCGAAAAACTCAAATTTGAGTTCAATGCTTTTACTCAATTTTGGCTTCCCGCACCGAACTGTCAAAGTTGGGTTGGTTTGCTCTTCGCTCTCTGACAACAACAAAGAGAGTGGATGAGAGAGGAGACAAAAAAGAACTCAAAAGTGAGTTTAAAAAAACTCAAATTTAGGTACTTGAGTTTCTCCGTGTAGGGTTGGCTGACTATTCTGGAAGCGCTTCTTTATCTGTATTAACAAGATTTTTAGCCCTAGGCTAGTGCATCTCGGGACCAGCGATGCCAGATGGTTTTCTGTATCACTCGTTAAAAAATTTGTATCCCATACAAAATTTAGGTGAAAAATCTGTATTCCACACAAATGAAAAATCTGTATTTCATATAAACGCAATCTGTACAGATGCTCAAAAATCTGTATAATACATAGATACATATAATAGATAAATCTGTATATATGGCATCCCTGCTCGGGACCCACGCTTTACTTCCCTTCCGAAGACAGGCCAAACATTTCAATAGGTCCTATCTGCATTTGAGAGGCTCTCTTTGTTCACTTTCTCTTTCAATTATTGCAATGTAATGGTACACTTTTCAACTATTTTTGCAGTGCAAATCAAAAGACGATTGTTTTAACCATCGTTCAATGCTAGGAGACAATCATAATTAAAAAAAAAACAGCTGAGATATTAACGAAAGAGAGGGAAACCAAAGAGAGCCTCTCTTCTGCAGATAGGACTTTTAGACATGTTTGGCCTGAAGAAATAACCCACATTTCTACGAGTTTGTCGGGAATAAGATACGATCCCAGGTTCTCGACGTGATAGTCAACTGTTCTAACCATCACACCAGGTCCGCTCCACATAAGTAAATGACGGCTTCAACCAAGTCCTTACGGTCATCGAGGAAGGGAAGGAATGTTTGTGTAAAATCCATTGCTACCCGAGCAGGAGGAAATAGCTGAAGAATACCAAACTCAGGTATGGAAAACCGAATACCTACAACCTGAATGAGGCATTAAGAAGCCCTGCATAAGAGGTAAAATACCTAAAATAATAACTGGTGTGTACTCTGTGCATAACACGTGAATAATGACATCAGGTATGGCAATCAGGCCTGCAAAATATCAGTGTCTGTGCCTGTTTTTCAGCCGAAAATGAATGACTGCGGCGGTCGTTTTCAGTTCCTCTATGTGAGAACTGACAGAGTCCGAGAGCTCCATTCGTGAGCGACCCAACAAGGTCAATTCCCAAACATCCACACACTACTCATGCTGACAGGCCATTCGTCTCAAGCGGTGGCTTGTGAGAGTGTGTGCCCTATACTTTACAACGGGTGAAAACACTGCACTACAGAAAATTGAATGGAAATTTAGCCCTGTCAGCTGTCGCTTTCAGTACGCTGCGTGCGAGTGTGAGTACCTATTTCATTTCGCTCCCGTGTTGCTGATCGGAAAGCAACTTTGACAGGAAAACCAAAACAAAGAAAATAAAAAAAGCAAAATATCGCTATCATGAAGGCCTGTCGAAAAGTTGCAGCACTGATGGCAATATCTAAATAATAATAGGCGATTTTTCCATAGAAATAGTGATTTTTCCATAATTGAATAATACCTCAAGCAGTCCTCAACACCAAACCAATAACTCGTCGAGGTATTTTATAAATACCTAGAAAATACATTCCAAAATAAGTTATTTTCAATACCTGGGTAACCGACCAACACTTGGCCTTGGTATGATACCTGATTTTGGTATACTGCAGTTATGTGTCAGTTATTTGTTCCTGCTCGTGTACTGGAGACCGTGATCACCTTTGTATTGTGATCATGGGCGTAGCTAGCTTTTTCTTTTTTCTTACTCATTCTCCCAAACAAACGCGTGAAAGAGCGGGATGTGAGAGGGAGCCTGTGCCCCCTCTTTCATCTTTCTCTTTCTCGTGTTTGTTTAGGAGAGTGAGCGAGAAAAAACAAAAAGCTAGCTACGCCAATGATTGTGATACACAATGCGCCTTCCCCAGGTGCATTTTGAGTCAAACCAGCCCGAGCAGCAGGGAATAACAACAGCATAAGGACCTGTGTTATTTGGATAAAATAAATGAATAATAGAATCGATTATTTTTAAGTTATTAACATTACATATTATGTTATAAACTTGTCTGTCATAAGCGGCAAAATAACAAATATCATAACAAAAAAATGTTCTTGGAAAACCATTTTAATAACTTGTTTTGTTAGTTTCAATAACAACTCAATAACAGTGCATTTGTAAAATATTTCATTAATAAATTTTAATATTAATTTGTTATTGATAATAATCGGAAAGCAAAATTCGTTATTATATCAAAATCGTAACTAAGTAAATTATGATACTTATCATATAAAATTATTCACTTTGTCTCACGAACCCACAAATAACATGCGTAATAATACTGTAAATGATCGAAAAATACTACTTCCAGAAATTTCTCCGAAAGTTCTTCCACGAAATCATTCACAGATTTTCGAAGACTTCTCTAGAAAATCCTTCAGTATTATGAACAGAATCCCTTCACGGATTTCTTCAGAATTTCCCATGATTATTTGTCCCGAATTTCATCTTGAGATTCCTCTGAAAATTTTTTTGAGAATTTCAGCAGGAGTTTTTTTTGAAGAATTCATCTGGAGTTTTTCAAAAGAATTTGCCAAGAATTCAAAAAATTGCTCAGAAGCATTATTTGGAATTTCTAAGAAGATTGTGCCAGGAGTTCTTTTGAAGACTTCTCCAGGGTATCGAAGAGTTCCTCCAAAACTTCCAAAAGTTTTCCCAAATATTATTTAAGGAATTCATTCAGAGGATTCATTCGGAAATGTCCTTCCTAACTAAATACAAATGTGAAACAAAACAAAAGGACGGATCATTATAATCGAATTGTCGCTTGTATTTCAATACTTGTTACTGTTGTGCTATTGTTGATAAGTTGATCAATAGTACAACAATAACAAAACTTGTACTACAACAAAACATATAATTGAAATGTTATTGAGTGAATGTATATCAATAGCTTGATTATAACTAAATGAGATTTTCCAACAAAATTTGTTATGGAAAAGCTATGCATGGATAATTAAATACTAGCAAAACAAGATATAATATTATTAATTTTATATTCTCCTCTGCTCGGGAGAGACCAAGGTATCGAGAAGACATGCTATGAGCAATTGTCTTACCCTTAAAAATGAGCGAAAACTTAGCCAGCTTATGTTTTTTTAGAAAAGATAAACATCTCAGTTTTCTCTGGAGGGAATACGCTTGAGAGCTCAAGTAGACAAATTATCCAAAGTATCCTGTAGGGGTCATCACAGATCGACTGCTGTTGATCCCGTTACAAAAACAACACAGTCATCCGAAAGCTTTCTTACCGTGAAATTTTCCATGAGACAATCATCTATGTCTCTGACACAAAAATTGTGAAAGAAAGGACTCAAACATGATCCCATGTAACTGACACATTCTATGGGCACTAGGCCGTCCCTTATTTTGCAAAAATTGGAAATGTTAAAAGTTCGTTAGTGGAAAATGATCGTTTTAGCTCAAAAATGATCGTGTCAAAATTTGAAGTCCGTATCTCAAGGCTAAGTGGTCCCTCAATGGGCCTAAAGTTGTCAAAAATTGTATGGGACCAAAAAACATGAAATTTTTTTCGACGAAAAAAATACGCTATTCTACTAAAACCGGTGATTTTAGGACCTTAAAGCGCCAAAAAAGTGCTTAGATTTGCGATATCTCTACTCGTTTTTGAGTTATTGAACAAAATAGGGTAAGTTTCCTTCGGAATCTAAAAAAATGGTCAAAAATGCTGATTTTTCAGTGGTTTTTTGTCAATATCTTGGAAACGAGTAGAGATATCGCATATCTAAGCACATTTTTGTCCTCCTTAGGGTCCTAAAATCACCGGTTTTAGTGGAATAGCGTATTTGTTTTGTCGAAAAAATTTCATGTTTTTTTGGTCCCATACAATTTTTGACAACTTCAGGCCCATTGAGGGACCACTTAGCCTTGAGATACGGACTTCAAATTTTGACACGATCATTTTTGAGCTAAAACGATCATTTTCCACTAACGAACTTTTAACATTTCTAAATGTTGCAAAATAAGGGACGGCCTAATGGGCACTGTATCATCAATACTCATTTTTCAAAGTTGAATTTTGGTATATTTTACATTTGTATAACATTTCACATTACTCCTGTCGTCCAAAAATGACATCAACGTGATATTAATGTAACAATAAACATTTATTGAACGACGATTAAGATGAATAATAAAATCGTTATTTCATGGCATTTATGCACACCTTTCATCAGAGCTGTCGTATTTAAAACACTAACACACTGATTGTTCAATTGTCCTCCATCATTAACAAGTACACTCCCGTTCAAAAGTTTGGGGTCACCCCCTCAAAAACATGTAATTTTCTTAGGCCCATATCTCCGCCAATTTGCGTCCGATTTCAAAACCCTAGGTTTCATTCAAAAGATAATAAGTCAAAGAAACTTTGAACATGATTTAAAAGAAACTTTTTCAAAAAAAATTGTATGTAAACTTAACCCAAAGTTGCCAAATTTTCTAAAAAATGATTATAAATTTACGGCAGTGTCGCTGGAAGTAGGGTCGACCAAATTTTAAGATGAGAGCGGTAATATGACCCATTTTCTTTTAGCTTTCAACTGCTTTTTACAGAACTTAGCTAAAAAATCTAGAAAAAAAGTTATTAAGTAAATTAATCCTTGATGTCATCGACCAAAAGTTTGGGGTAACCCCTCAAAATGCTGTATCGGCCAAAAGTTTGGGGTCACTATCGTAAAACATGGAAAAGTGATTTGTTGATATCTTTGTCATCTTTCATTCAATTTTAATTCTTCTTGGCTTATTTGAAACAAAATGAATGATACTTACTGCATAGACATTGAACCACACATATTTGATGAAATTTACATACTAAAACTTAACGTAAAGTTGCCTCATGTTTTGAAGCGTGGTAAAATGTGCTAACTTTACATAACATTTTTATATACAAAAATCGTTAAATACGTTAAGTTGAAGACATCAAACGTAAATTTAGTTATTTATCTTTGGAATGAGCCAAAAATAATAAAAATTGAACTATAGATGACGAAGATATCACCAAATCACTTTTCCATGTTTTACAAAAGTGACCCCAAACTTTTGACCGATACATCATATTGAGGGGTGACCCCAAACTTTTGGTCGATGACATCAAGGATTAATTTACATAATAACTTTTTTTCTAGATTTTTTAGCTAAGTTATGTAAAAAGCAGTTGAAAGCTAATAGAAAATGGGTCATATTACCGCTCTCATCTTAAAACTTGGTCGACCCAACATCCAGCGACACTGCCGTAAGTTTATATTCATTTTTTAGAAAATTTGGCAACTTTGGGTTAAGTTTACATACAAAATTTTTTGACAAAGTTTCTTTTAAATCATGTTCAAAGTTTCTTTGACTTATTATCTTTTGAATGAAACCTAGGGTTTTGAAATCGGACGCAAATTGGCGGAGATATGGCCCTAAAAAAATGACATGTTTTTGAGGGGGTGACCCCAAACTTTTGAACGGGAGTGTAGGTAATTGTATGTAGATTTTTAAGCATACAAAGTATTTTAATTGTATTACTTAACAATTCTTAGTTTGGAAGCTATCGACTGTGAAAACTTATGTTGAAATGGTTTGCGGCTTATGCAGTCGGAAGACCAGCTTAAACGTTATTTTTTAATTCTGATCCAACGTTTCGGGCCTTTATTGGTCCTTTTTCTGAGGTCCTCAGAAAAAGGACCAATAAAGGCCCGAAACATCGGATTAGAATTTAAAAAAAAAAACGTTTTAGCTGGTCTTCCGACTGCATAAGCCGAAAACCATTTCAACGTTACAATTCTTAGGTATGCCTGGTCAAAGTATAGGGTTTTCAAACGTTGGAACTTCACGGAAAATCATCATCTATGAAATTTATTCTAATACAGAACAAGTTTCAAATATGAAATTTTTTGTATGGTCCTTGTACTCCAGAATATCTTTCAAATGAGACTACAACAAAGTAAATCAATTTACTTTACAAAGTGAATCAGACGTCTGAGTTTCACCTGGTTAAAGTTTGTGTTGTAACGTCACGGAAATAAGTTCTATGGAAAAGACCAAATCTCTCTGGCTTGGACGGCTTCTGCGGTGGACAAACGTAGTTCTAGATTCAAAACGTTTTCCTTCTCATTATGTTTGAGCTTTTTTAAAGGTATCATTCATAAATTGCGTGCCATTAGGGGCCGTTCATAAACTACGTAGCCTCTTGAAGGACAGGAGAGGTGGTGTTTGGACAAAATCTACGCTCTATACAAATTTCAAAAATAGTGCAAATTGTAATTCAAATGCGAACTGGAAAACATTTTATATTGTAATAAAATACTTACTCAAACCGACAATTATTATGAAATTAGAGACAAACAGACGAAACAATGACAAAATTTCCATCTCATATATCTCAGGGTATTGATAACTTCGAGAGTTGGTGTCTTCAGCAAGGTTGTTAGGTTGGTCAAAGATTTACAGTTGATGGATAGTTTGGTCCATATAGCCGAGGCGGTAAACGCACGGGTATTCAGCATGACCATGCTGAGGGTGACGGGTTCGATACCCGGTCGGTCCAGGATCTTTTCGTAAAGGAAATTTCCTTGACTTCCTTGGGCATAGAGTATCTTCGTGCCTGCCACACGATATACGCATGCAAAAATGGTCATTGGCAGAGGAAGCTCTCAGTTAATAACTGTGGAAGTGCTCATAGAACACTAAGCTGAGAAGCAGGCTTTGTCCCAATGAGGTCGTTACGCCAAGAAGAGAGAGAGAGGATAGTTTGGTTCAAAGCTCTACCAACAGGCGGTGCTTGAGAACTTACAAGAACTTGCAGTTGATTTACCATTGGATGTGAGATTTTGCCACTAGACGATGCCAGTTTCCATTTCACAAAAGCTGGCAAGTGATTCGAACTTCGCAAAAGTTACTCTACAAACTGGAACTTTTTTCCATTTTGGACATATTGTATTCGAATCAAATGGTAATCAAAGACCAATACCGTCGTGCGGGGTGTCATTGGGCCAAAGCGGGGTGACATTGGGCCACTATTCCGCACGTTTTAAATACTACGACAATGCATATTGTGCACTAAACTACTAGATTACATAATTCTAAGATACTTTGCATCCACCGTCGAATTCTCTGACTTATATTGAATGCGTGGGAAAGATGGACCAATGTCACCCTCTAGGCCCAATGTCACCCCGAACGACGGTATGTTAGTAATAGATGTTTAAAATTTCATTTGATTTGATTCACTTAGTCCTAGGTTATAAGAGTTAATAGAACGACAGTTAAAAAAGATGTGTTCTGCTTGAAGCACTTCATCTTCATGTAGAGCTAACCAATCAAGTCCAAACTTGAGGCATTTACAGATAACAAGATGAGAAATTATCGGTCAAAATTTGAGAATTATTAATAAAATAAAAAAAGTTACAGCTTGTTGAATGTTTTCTAGATAATATTTAAAATTATAAATTGGTATGCTTTTAAAAAATTGTTACTAACGCCACTGTGTGGCAGAAACTAAAACCAAACGGCTACTAAACTGAAAGTCCTTGATCGACCAAACAACTTAACGGAAGCAACCATCATTTTAATTAATCAGGATCCTGAAATAAACGAAATTAAAAATGTGTATGCCCTCTATTGCCTCCTAGTGGAAAGATTGCAAATCATACGGCCCATCAATTTCAAGTTCTTGGAGTTCATCACAGGGGCGTCGGATGCACAACAGGTAAACAAAATCAGTTTAATTAGTGTGAAATGTCGCTGGGAAAGAATGATTCAGTGGGATCTCAAATTACACTAGTTTACAGCATTTTTGAACTTGGTAAGCTGATGATCGTTTTATGTGTAGAATCATGCCCTGAGTTCGAAAACGGGAAGGAAAAAAATTACAGTAGAGCGGAAATTTTTTCGACTTTCCATACAAGGTTGATGATTTGAAATCGATTTTTGTTCTATTTTTAGGCAAAGTCGCTCACTTCACACACCTCATTCTCCGTAATCAATGCTCCGATTGAGCTGAATTTTTTGCTGTATCTCGCCTACATATGATATGTAAAAAAAAACGTTGAGAAAGAATTTTTAAATTGTTTTTTTTCTTATTGAAAAATTACATTTCTTCATATATTTTTGGAAATTTTGCTAAAATTTAAGGAGATCGTTCCCGAAACTCTCCAATATCTTGAATTTTATCAATCTGACACAAAACCTGCATTCAGATGATCGAATGGTATTGTATTCAGCTTTTAATTTATGGAAAAAGATTTGAAATTGATTGAACAAAACGCAAGATATTTGAATTTGTGTAAATTCCATATTTTTAAAAGTTGTATAACTCGATATTGAGCCAAAACTCCAAAACTGTGAAATCAGTGCTTAATTGTGCTTCAGAAATGTTGGTCTTTGACAGAAGTTCACGACTTTCGTTTTATTTTGTAAACTAGTGTTATCACAGTAGTCTAAACATCAACAAGAAACCCAATATATGGAATGGATATAACGTCAGTGTTACGTCTATCTTTGATATCACAAGAATCACCGTCAAACAGACGTAACACTAACGAAATTGAAACTCATATATCTCAGGACCCTGATTACTTAGAGTGTTGAAGTCTTTGGAAAAGTTGTTTTGATTGACAAGGAGGAGTTTAAAAGCCGTTTGATTCACGTTTCTATTTGCCTAGTGACTGTTGAAATTATGAAAAATCATGCACATTTTTTATTTATTCAGAAAACATTCAACAAAGTGTAGCTTTTTATAAAGTGTCCAAACATGTTCCTGTAGTAAGAACTGCCTCTAGAAATTTCACGCACAGAGATATACTAGTAGTGTACTCCAAGGTACTTGGATTTCGATATGAAATATACTTTGCAGAAAATTGCTTCTCATCAAAAAATCCATTTGTTTACTTTGACAGAAGTTGTTCATTTTCCTGTCTTTTGGTAAATTGACGCAGAGAAAAGATTAGTGAATTGTTTACATAGTAACGAAACTTGTTATCTTTCTTTAAATAATTTCAAGAATATAAACTATCTTAAGCCTGTTTCATATGGATTGATTCCAATGGAAAAAGTCCTCATGTTCACTCAAATCAGAAAATGAATAGGGGAAGGTATCATTACTATACAAACCATTCGTCTTCATTACTATAATTTCCCATCAGATCGGAAAAACTAGACTTTCTCATTTGCCAAAACATCCTGCATCAGTCGCTACTCTAATGACGCCTGGTCACAACACATGCAATCATCCCATCATTTCATTATCCAGAGGGTCACATTCGGCCACAATGATGAGAGACAAATTGAATCAGATTTCCTCTATTGTTGAAAACGGAACGGGAAAAATGGACTGCCATCAATTTTCATTTACTCATTTGACATGAACGGCAAAGTGTCGTCTTCGTCGTCGTCGCCGCACCGTTCCATCTTCCTTCGTCTGCTGTCCTGTCGTCCGCATTGTCGTCGTGACCATCATCGGTGGGTTCACGGAAGTGTTTATAGATGAGTCTGTACTGTATGGACTTGGGCTATTTGTTGCTGTGCAGTAAAGTGAAGTAAACGATGAACCAAGGAAGAACGGATATAGGTTTTTGTAATTGGTTGTAGATTGAAAGCTACGATATTTAAAAATGGCTGCCTTTGTATAAACAATTGATACGTGATTGATGCACACTTTATAAAATAGAAACTCAAATTTTCGATTGAAGTCAACTATAATTCAAGCCCAACTTTACCAAACACCGTATGTAACATGTATAAACGAAATAGAGATTTTCACATAAGGCGCTGAATTTCGTTAAGGACTACTTGTAGACCTCACCTTTAGAGATGATTTGTGAAAAAATACCCGGATTTTTCACGTTTCAGAAATGCTCAATGTATGAGTTCCTATGGGAATAGAGAACTTCCCCTTCGATTTTCTCCGTTTGTGGATTTTGTTAGATACGGTGTTTGGCAAAGTAAGGCTTGAATTGTCATTATTTAGAGAGTATTTTAATAGTACTATAGTACCAAAAGGAAAAAATGTTGGAGCAGAAGAAAAAAATATTAGTCATACTGGAAACATGAATCATTGGACATTTGAAGGTAAATATGTTGCAGTTATATGTACAGCTTGTATGTACTTGTAAATTTCAAAGTTTATCAATCAAATAAAGGAGACGAAAGAAAAATTGAAAGTAATCGGCTAGAAACTTTTCTTAAAAAAAAAAACTTATTATTCTCATCTTCTATGAAGTTCCAATGTTCCCAACAGCTCACTTCATCTTCCATTCCTAATTGTTTTTATCAAACGAGCAAATTTCATCCCGCTCCATCAATCGAAACATGTTGGCCAAATTGACTAGTAAATCTGTTTTCCATCAACGTCACTTCATTTACAAAATTAACGTCCCACTCAACCGTGGATAAAAGCATTTTCATGGAAAATGTCTGACGGTTTACGACGCTGAGGTTGGTTCGGGCGTGAAAATCATCAAAACAAGCACCTCAAAAATGTCGGTCGCTTCCAATTACCATCGAGTACTTTGGTGTTGCTGAATGCTGCTGCTTTCTGCAAAGCAGTAAAATGAGCGGAATATCCGGCTAAAAGCTGCTTCTGTTTCTTACTGCTCGTTAAAATTCCCAACGGAACGCGAAGCAAATTTGGCTGCCGACATTGAAAATCGTTGGGGTGACAATTAATAATCACTTTTATTTAATTACAAATTAACGCAGTAAGAAACAAGTCAGTGTTTATGGGAAAACAGTTGAACATGAGCATAATTAAATTACAGACACTGATGAAACATTGTAGGTGGAAGCTTATCTAATATATTGTTATCTTCTAAGCGCCCATTAACCTTTCAGGAAGCGTGCCCTTTCGAGCCTAAAACTGCACTGCGCTGGCGCTGTATACGACAAGTGAGGTTTTTTGCTGGTGTTGTACTTTTACCAACGGTGCGCGTGCTGAAGGTTTAAGGACAAACGTCTTGAAATTCCGTTTCAACAGTGCATCAGAACTTTAGGCGTACAAATCTCAAGAAACCAGCTTCAAACAACAGTGCATTTTTTTAATTTGGAATCGCTCACGCAGTGCCCTAGTGGACAATAGAGCTGTAAATTAGGTTAAGTGGTTGAAGAATAAAATAATAATAATAATAATAATAATAATAATAATAATAATAATAATAATAACCAATGACAGCGACCTCAGCGAACAAAAAGAAATTGCAAAATTGCGATTTTAAACTCGGCCTGTAAAACTGCCGATCTCTCAACTTTATTGGAAGAAACCGCGTACTTGACGATCTACTTAAGAACCGCGGGTATGATAGACAGGTAGAATGGTGCGAAAGTTCAGATGTAAGCTTACGCTAAGATTGGTTCGGACGTGAAAATCCTCAAAACAAGCACCTTAAAAATGTCGGTCGCTTCCAATTACCATCGAGTACTTTAGCTTTGCAGAATTTACCAGAGTTACGGCAACACACACGAGCTTAGGATAGCTTTCATCGATAAACCATGTCTTTTAGGGATGGATTCCATCCAGAATTGCTCCTTCAATTTCTTTCAGAAATTACTCTTTTTTTTTAGAGACGAACCAGCCAAGGGCTGAAAGTCTCTTTAATAAAGACAAATCAATCAATCAGAAATTACTCCTGGGATTTGGTCTTAAAATTTAACAAGGTTTCTTTCAACTCCTTCGGTGGTTTCTTCAGAAATCCTTTCTCTACAAATTTCTGCAGTGCTTTCTTTAGATATTCCCTTAAACATTTTTTCAAAAATTTCTCCAAGAACTGCTTCGCAGGTTCCTTTTGATACTCCGCCAGATAGTACTTTAGACATTCTTTTAGGGATTTATTAAGAAATTCGATCGAAAATTTGTCCTGGGTTTGCTTCAGAGTTTTCTACAGGGTTCCCTTAGGAAAAATTCTTACATAAAGTCTTCCAGTGGTTTCTTTACCAGATCTTTCTGAGATTGTACAGGTATTCCCAGCCAACACAAAGACGCATATGATGTAGAATAGGATGCTAAAGTGGACGCCATATGCGTACATGCTTCCATTTACCTGCGTGAAAAGCGTACGCATATCGCCTACACTTTTGCATCCTATTCAACATCATATGCGATGTGTTGGCTGGTTTTCTTCAAGAAGAGCGCACTAGAGATTTGTTAAGGATTCAGAGATTCTCCAGGGATTGCATTGAAAATTCCCGCAGGAATGTGTCCAGGAATTACTACAGGGATTCATCCAGAATATCCTAGAGATTACTTTCAGTGGTTCAAGCAGAAGTTCTTCTTGAGATTTTTTCCAGATTTCCTCCAGATTCATCAAGAAATTTCTCCGTTGTTTTCCCTAAGGGTAACATATGGATTTCTCCACGAATTCTTTAGGGAGTTTTTTTACAGAAATATTTCCTAGGAATTTCTACAGAAATTATGCAAGAAACTTTCCAAGAATTTTTTTTAGGGATATTTTTTTAAAGCTTATCTAGGCGTTTCTCCAAGCAAATCGGTATATTCGCCTCACTCCATTCATATTCACTCCTCTTTGCTGAAGCGAATTGAATAAGATGCAGCAAATGGATTGTCGTGATCAAACTCGCAACCCCATCATCAGTGGGAAGCGAAGGGCAAGCTGCTTGACATGGATATTCGTTGCCGATCGTCGCAGTTTGGATCGCAAGCGAATGAATGAATGACGAATGGTGATGAATGCTGGTGAGCGATCGAAGCGGCTATTATCATAACTAGAAGGAAATTTCTGCATGTAATGCATACATTTTCAGTGTATTGTTTCTGAAATGCTAGATTAGTGAAGAAATTAATAAACATATTTTGAAAACTTCAAATATTCGTACGCGCAATATCACTCACGAATTGCATCACCGCTCGATCGCTTGCGATGCGAATGTGGACGAATGTTTGAATTCCATGTGTGGCTTCCCAACGTTCGCCGGTGTTTGCTGTCGTCGCTGACAAACAAACACACAAACTAAAGCGACAACCGTTGGCTGCTGACTGTATTCGAATGTGGAAGAAGATGAAAACTGGAAATCAGGAACCCTGTCTCCAAGTATTCTCACAAGGATTCTTCCAGAAATACAGTCAAAGATTGCTTTAAGAATACTTTCGGAAAATTCTCCAAGAATGTTATTAAATATTTCTACAGGAATTTTTCTAAAATTTCGTCAAAAAAACTTTTCTATGAATCCCACCGAATATTTTGCGAAGAGTTTTTCCAGGGTTTTCTCCAGCAAATTCATCAGAAACGGTAGTATTGCATCACAAATGTCCTTTAGAATAGCTTTAAATATTTCTCTAGAGGTTTATTCAAAAGTACTTCCTCACAGGATTCTGCTGCAGGTTTATCCAGAAATGCTTCCAGAAATTCTTTCAGAAACTACTTATCTGATTCCTTCAAAATATCTCCAGAGACTTCTTCAGATCTTTAGGGATTTTTTTCAGGAATTTTAGTAAGAGATTTCTTCAAAAGTTCTTCCAATAAAAATTCATCAAAAATCCTACGGAGATTCTTATGGAAATTCTTCCAAAGGTTCCCCCAAGAATTCCTGGTGTTACACCGAGATAGAAAGGGTTTGGTGCGTGAACGGGATCTTCACATTGTCCGATGTCAAACCGTGACTGTCTAAACCTAGGGCGCAGACATGTTGCATGTGTTTAGCTACGAATGCATGAATGCGGAATGTAGAAAGCAGTTATTATTGAAGTGAAGGAAAATTAAAATGGATTCCAGAGAAATTGTCGTTTAAATATTTTTATTTAATTTGATATCATTAGCTGTCAATAGTAAGCAGTAAATTAGTTATTCACCACTCAATAACATACTTACTACAGACGTGCAAGTATTCGTGGGAGAAGCAAGACCTAAATCCTCGAATACCGATAGCGTAGGAGTTGAAACTTACCGTGAGTAGTTGTCCATCATTGTTGATGCAAAGGCTAATTATAAAGTGTTTTGTAGGGTATACGCTGTAGGGAGATTCAATCGTTCGTAGGTGGGATCGCAATTTGAAACTAAGTTTGTAAGCAATGAAATATGTTCTATGCCACAATATTGAATTAAATATATTTCTAGTTTTGAGTGTGCCGAACAACAGTACTCGAAGAACAGGTTTTCGATATGCTCCCCCGAACTCTTCCTAACACCTTGAGAAAAAGATTCAGGGATTCCTTCAGAAATTCCCTCAGGGTTTCCGGCAGAACTTGCTGCAGGGATATTTTCAGAAATGGCACCAGCCAGCGGTTCCATTCTGGGATTCTTTAAGTTTTATCAGAAACTGAACAAAACATTTCAGGAAAAAAAAATCTTTAAAGAACTCCTGAAGACAATTTTAAATAAACCCCTGGAAGATTGTTTGAAAGGATTCCTTGAAAATCTCCTGGTGATACCATTGAAGATTCCTAATCGAAATTCTTGATAATTCTGTGGAGGGAATCCTGGACAAAATTTACTGAAGTAATTTCTTAAGTTCTCTCATGGGGAAATTCTTGATGAATGCTTGATGAATATGAAAATCTTGTGGTGGAACTTTAAGTAATTCCTAGAAAAAAATTCCAGAAATTTTAAGGAATATCATAAAAATGTCTGCAGCAATCCCTGCTCTAATAAAGATAAAAATTTATTTATTTATTTGATATTGGAGGAATTTTTGAAGAAATCTCCTAATACATTTTTGAAGATGGGTTTTCGAAAGAATTCTTGAAAGAACTGTTGATGATAAATACTGGAGAAGTTCTTTGAAGAACTTGTTGAACCATTTCTGAAAGGGTTAAATTCCTTACCATGAAGAATTCCAAAAGGGAATGCTGCAGAAACAAAACAATCTTTTGAAGGAATTAAAGAACTGCTGAATAACTATATCTGTAAAATGAATGATTATTTTTAAGAACATCTTGAAGAGCTAGAAAACCATCTACAGGTATTTGTTAAAAAATCTGGATTCTGAAGTAATTCCGCAAGAATTACAGAGAGAGTCTTTGTAGAATTGTGTGAGGCATCATCAGAAAAAAATCTAAAACTCCTGGAGGAACTTCTAGAGACGATTCTCATGAGGAATTATTTTAGTGGAATTCCTTTAAAAATCCTTGAGATAATCCCTGAACACATTTATTTATACATTCCCTGAATGTATGGAGCTATACCTGAAGGAACCTCTGAAAACAAAAGTCCAACAATAGTTATTGAAAGAGCTCCCGGAAAAAAATCGAAAATTCTAAAGCAAATCTCTGGAGAAATTTCTAGAAGAATATTCGAATCTCTGTTAAAACATTTCTTCAAAAAATGCTTTTTTGGGGGATCTTTTGAGGAATTTCTGGAGAAACCCATAGTGAAAATCCTCGGAGACTTTTTTTTATTTTTGGGAGAAAATTCTGATACTACTGATACAATATATGAAGCAATAAATTCACGAACCTCTATAGTAATCCTTGGAAAAATTTCCAAAAGATTCCCTTAAATAATCCTAGGAAGATTTTCGGAAACAATTTCTAAAGAAACTCGTGGATTAGATTCATGATACTTCTTTTGAGAATTTCTTGAAAATCTCCTGAAAAAGACCCTCTTCCTGAGCAATTAATTCTAGAAAATCCTGTGAGAATCTTCTTTCGATAAAAAATACCGAAAGCTCTGATAAGTTTTGACAGAATCTGCAACGGAATTAATTGTTTATAAAATAAACCATAGAAGGGGTTACCATGATAGCACTGTTTATCGACTGCGAACACTGCCTGGTGATGGGCAAACTGCGCACAAAACTTTCCGTCATCAACAATGTACGGTATCAACGTCCTTCACGGTACGATCGATAGCGACTGAAGCGACCGAATGTCGCCTCAGCATACGAGAAGAAACTCGAGGACCCTCTGGAGGACTGCTGGAGTACAGTAAAAGTAGCATTCAACGACGCAGCCGAGAGCACCATCAGACACGTGGAAAGAAGTCGACGGAACGAATGGTGCGACGAGAAGAGCAGAACGATTTTGGAGAAGAAGAACGTAGCAGAAACAACTATGCCAGTGCAGCAGAGGGCAGCAATAATCTTACTCACACACTGAGGAAAGTTAAGGATGCCATTCTCTCGCTCAAAACACTCAAAACCAATGAAGCAGCTAGTAAGGATGGTATTGCACCTGAACTCATCAAGGTGAGCAGATAAATGCTGAGAAGTTATCAAGCCGGTTCCATCGATGGCCGGTCGACAATGGACCACCGTATGGCAAATCCTTCAGAAATGCGGGGAATATAAGGTCCCTACGCATCACCTGATCATCAACTTCAAAGCGGCATACGACAGTATAGATCGCACAAAGCTATGGAAAATCATGGACGAAAACGGCTTTCCTGGTAAGCTCACCAGACTAAGACTCAAAGCAACGATGAACGGTGTAAGGGTTCCGTGTTAACTATCTAGCTCATTCTCGCCGGAAACTGCGACAAGGTGACGGACTCTTATCCATAGCTCTGGAAGGTGTAATGTGACGAGCTGGGTTCAACAGCTTGGGCACGTCCTTCACAAAATCCGGTCAATTTGTTTGCGGACTACATGGACATTTGGAACGGTGGCAGAGCTGTGTACTGTACACTCGTCTGCAACGCGAAGCAAGATACTGATGTGAGCGTCATAGTTGTTCCATATTCTTTAGGAATTCCTATAAACGTGGAACAACTATGTTGCACACGGCAGTATAGGTCGAATTGGTTGGTGGCACGGAACACGACGGGGCCCGTATTGGTTGTGATGTGACGATAGACGGGGATACCTTCGAGGTGGTGGAGGAATTCATCTACCTCGGATCCTCATTGACGGCTGATAACAATGTGAGTCGTGCCTACTACGGGATCCAGAAGAAGCTGCGGTCTAAAAAGATTCACCTCCGCACTAAATACACTAAACGCTAAAAAAAAGGCATGCTTGAGGAAGACCATCTCCGGAGCATCCGGAGTTTTAAAATGACGCGTGCTAAAGACAAGGCGATCTTCGGCAGTATGCAGGAGAACGGTCTTTTGTAGAAAGTGATGAATCACTAGCTCGCTACACTCTGCGGCAAACCCAGTATTCATAAGGTAGCCAACGCCGGGATACGATGGGCAGGCAGCATGAAGAATGCCGGATAACAACTCTGTTCACGACTGATCCGATTGGCACAAGAAGACATGAGGCGCAGAGATGGGCGGATCAGGTGTTGCGTGATCTGGCGAGCGTTGGGCGTGACCGAGGATGAAGTGCGGCAGCCACGAACCGAGCATTGTGATTATTATTTTGAATGACGTTGAACAGATATTTATATATGGGCCTGTCCTTAAACTACGTAGACTCTGAGGGGGGGAGGTCTGACCAAAGTCTACGCTCCATACAAATTTCGAAAATTTTGTATGGACAAAAGTCTACGAGGGGGAAAGGGGGAGGGTCTGAGATGGCCAAAAATGAGTCTACGTAGTTTATGGACAGCGCCTATGTAGCAAAAAGCATCGACAAGCTTGCGGAAAAAACGGTTTAAAGCCTATGAAATATAAATCATAATTAGTGCCTGTGGCTTCCAACGATCATAAACCAATTTTCATTCCGTAGACTCCATCCTTCCGAAAGGTGATGATAGAACTTCCGACAGCCAGTTGTGGTGGCATTAATATGCATCAGCAGTGAAATTATGGCGAAAGCAGCATTCAACCTAGCTTGTTCTGTGACGAATTTATTCCAGCTCCAACTGCGGACCATCTCTTCGCAGGACGTCCGGCATTCCAAACCGCACCGCACGAACTCCTTGGCTGCTGGATGACGACGGGGAAGCTAGCCATGATGAAGTGATTTATTTTCTGCTCGTAGAAGATGCCGAAGCACGAAATTGTTGTCATTCTCCGCGTGGCGAACGACGAAAGCAATGATGACTCCACTTCCGTAGCCAGCGACAACAAGTAGCTGGGGGAAGTAGGTACCTACATAACAAGATACTGGTCTGAGACGGTCTGAGAGGACTCCGCCGCAGAAGAGTCCATTGGCTAATACCCCCTCCAATTCGCATTAAAAAAGGACGTGCAGTTTTCTGGTTATGGCCAATGTAGACCATGAGAAAATGCGAAGCAGGGAAGTATGATGTATTGTTGGGTTTATTTTGGTGTGTTTTGGTCAGATTTCCGATGCTGGCTAGATGGTTGCGCCACGTGGTGTTGAACAACGGAGAAGACGGCGGAAAATATTACTTCATTTTGTAGTACGGGCACGTTCTTACCATTTGGAGCTCGTTTCGAGTGGAAGCTTTAACAGTGTTTTGTGCTGGTGGTTTACTCCAGTAATTCCGTGGAGCAACACGGTCGATGACGAGCGGAAAACGAGATAAAACAGCTGGTTTATGAGAAAATGATGCGCAGTGTTTCTACAGTGAGAGGTTTTGATAACATCGGTTGTAACCTTTCATCGGATGACGACGATTCCCAAGCGAAGAAAGTGTTCTTTGCTCGGTGAAATAACATGACAATGCCGATGATGATTAACCTGGGCTTGTTAGGGGAATATCTGTAAGTAAAAAGAAAATCGTGTTAAGTACTGTTTCTTTGAATTCCACTAAGAATTTGCATCCATTGACAGATACGTATTTCGACCTTAACTGTAAGGTCGTCTTCAGTGTCTTGGGCTTGAGTCGAGTCGAGTACAAGACACTGAAGACGACCTTACAGTTGAGGTTGAAATACGTATCTGTCAAAGGATGCAAATTCTTAGTGGAATTCAAAGGAACAGTACTTAACACGATTTTCTTTTTACTTATGACAATGCCTTCAAATTGTAATTAGGGGAACATGATACAACCGAAGGGCCCCCATAGCCATCGTGACAATCGCACGGGTATATAGCAAAGCCATGCTGAGACGGACGGGTTCAATTCCCGGTGTATTAAATCAAATTTTCGTAATGACAATTATCTTCTTCACTCTTTGGCGAGCGTTCGTGCGAGACAGTCGCAACTTTTCGTTCGTCCGGTTTGTCTCCCGATACTATCCAGTTCGGTGGCTTTTTCCAGTGCTAGTTTTCCGAGTGATCAAGTGTTGAAGTGAAAATCCCTAGTGGGACGCGTGCGGTTGGCTAGGCCACAATTTTTGCCGCAAAAGTTCGTTTAGTTTGAGTAAAGTTCACGTTTTCATTTTATCACGTGGCGCATTGACCGATTATCGAGCACATCAGTGCAGCACCCCCCGCACACCGCGCCGCTCGCGCGGCCGTGATCGGCTTCTTCCAGTGAGTACCCAAGCTCATCGTCGTCGACAGCAGCAGCCCACCGAGAGAAGAGCAGAGAGCGTTCAACCGCCGCACACCAGCGCAGCGTCGGGCGCTCAGCAGCAGCTCGCTTCCTCCCTGTGCGGGCCATCCGATCGCTTGGACCTGTCGTCGTCGAGCCTGTGGCTAAACAGAGTGCACAAAGATAAGTACATAAAGTTACCTCTCGTTGTTCCCCCCTCTCCACTGACTCTTTGATTAGATTTAATTTGGTACATAAGCAGTTTTTTCTCACTTTTCCTGTAGCGTTAATTTTGTCCCTTGTTTTTTGATTATTTCTCGTCCCTGTGATAGTGGTAGTTTAAGATTTTTGAGTGACCCGTGGTGGTAGTTAGCTACCACAATGGGCGATGATGATGATGGCGGGGGAACATCGTACCGCATCAACGAAGCTTCGTTATTGGCATCGGACTGCTCGAGCCAACAAGGCGATGTAAATGCTAATCCCTTTGTCTCCCTTCACCCTGGTGCTTCTGCAATGGACACCAACAGTAAATCTGTTTCGACGTCCCCCCGCCTCAAGGCCTACCCTCCCGACTTTGGCGGGCCATATGTTGTTTTCTTCCGACCCAAAGGCATACGTTTGAACACCGTTCAAATCAGCAAGGATCTGACTAAGCGGTATTCTTCCGTTGTCTCCATTGACATGGTCGGTACAGCTAAGCTTCGGGTGACAGTAGGCGACCGAAAACACGCTAATGAGATTGTGGCCTGCG
Organism: Aedes albopictus; assembly: GCF_035046485.1. Taxonomy (NCBI): domain Eukaryota; kingdom Metazoa; phylum Arthropoda; class Insecta; order Diptera; family Culicidae; genus Aedes; species Aedes albopictus. The sequence continues at coordinate 378,392,323 of NC_085137.1, forward strand.
AGTTGTTTACACTTGAGTACTTCGTTTACCTACCAAGCGCGTCGATAGAGATTTCGGGGAAGGTCGCCGACGCATCTTTGACCTGCGAAACGATCATGCAAGGCTGTGGTCGTTTCCATAACCCTTCTCTACCTCCTGTCCAGATACTGGATTGCCGGCAACTGCATTCGGTGTCCCAGGAGGGCGAGAAGAAGGTTTACACACCATCTGAAGAATTTTCTGTGACCTTCTCCGGATCTGCATTACCAGATCTGCTGGTGATTGGCAAACTTCGGCTACCTGTGAGGCTGTATGTACCGAAGGTAATGAATTGCATCAATTGCAAGCAGCTGGGCCACACCGCCCAGTACTGCAGCAATAAACCTCGCTGTGCAACATGCGGGGAGAGACATGTGGACGGTGCGTGTAAAACGCCGCCCAAGTGTGTTTATTGTGGCAGCGACCGTCCACATGATCTGATTGATTGCCCAAGGTACATACAGCAGAAAAAACATCAAAAACGATCGCTGCAGCAGCGATCACGGCGAAGCTACGCCGAAATGCTGAAAAAAGCTGCCCCGACCGTTGAATCCCGTAACATCTACTCGTCTTTATCTCTCGATGATCAGGGCTCTGACTCTGAGGTCGGGGACGGGGTTCCCTTTGTTTTCAAGGGTGAAACGAGGAAACGGATGAGGCTCCAGAGACCCACCAAAAAACCTCGGAATCTGCCTAGCAGCCAGGGTTGACAATCGTCCTTCTCGTCACCACTGCGTGAAGATAACAATAAAACAATCTTCGTCCGAAAGAACAACGGTGACGATTAGCCTTTTCGTCGCCGACTGCGGGCGTCACGACGAAGCTCAATCATAAATAGTCACCCACCAACTTTTCCGTCGTCCTCTTTGTTCCCTGGAAATGAGCGACGACGGGCCAAGCGAACGTCAACTGGGAATAGCTTTAATTGGCGTTTCGGCACTTACGATGATGTGAAACCTCACTAGCTCAGTTGGTAAGAGTGCTGGATTGGCAATCTAGAGGTTCGTTGTTTGATTCCAGGTGCAATTATGTTTTATTAAAATCTTTTTTTTTTTTTGTTTGTTGCTGGTGGCAACATTGACTCCGTCGGCTAGATGCACTTGGACGAAGAGCGACACAAAGCGAATGAAGATTTTGTTTTCGTCACGACGCAAGCCCTTCACGACGATTCGCTGGCTTGAATGAGTCATCCGATGTGGAACGAGCAACTATGACGATCTAGTTTTCGTTCTCGTCGTCGACTTTTTTGGTCGTACGGCGACGATTTTCAGCCCTGCTAGCAGCGACCCCCAACCCACCATGACAAATTTGAAGAGTGGTAAGAAAGCCGCGCGAGACTTCGATGAGAACTCTTTGGAACGTCGGTAGAAGAATGCGTAACGCGTCGTCGGTCAACGAGGATCGAGAAAGCTCTCCTCGATGGATCCTCAAGTTCGCAAAAAAAGTTTGTCCAGATTCCGTGCCCGTGGAGCGAATAATTCGTGATGTTTCCGACGATAGGGACGACATGGATAGGCCGTTTTCAATGATTGCATTCTCACTTGCTCTTCTTTCATGTAACAATTCCGCTCCAGGAATGGATCGAATCAAGTTCAACTTGCTTAAAACCCTCCCCGACGTCGCTAAGAGGCGCTTGTTGAACTTGTTCAATCAGTTCCTGGATAACAACATCGTTCCGGATGATTGGAGACAAGTGAGGGTGATAGCTGTTCAAAAACCCGGGAAACCCGCGTCGGATCATAATTCGTACCGTCCAATCGCGATGTTGTCTTGTCTACGGAAGCTGTTGGAGAAGATGATTCTCTTTCGACTGGACAAATGGGTTGAATCGAATGGCATGTTGTCAGACACACAGTTTGGTTTCCGCAGAGGCAAAGGTACGAACGACTGTCTTGCGTTGCTTTCTTCAGAAATTCAGCTTGCCTTTGCTCAAAAGCAGCAAATGGGCTCAGTGTTTTTGGACATTAAGGGTGCTTTTGATTCAGTTTGTGTCGATGTTCTTTCCGACAAACTACACGACTGTGGCCTTTCCCCAATTCTTAACAACTTTTTGTATAATTTGCTGTTTGAGAAGCAGATGAGTTTCGCTCATGGTGACTTGACAGTTTCACGAATTAGCTACATGGGCCTCCCCCAGGGTTCATGTCTAAGCCCACTTCTTTACAACTTTTATGTTAGAGACATAGATGATTGTCTCATGGAAAACTGCACGTTAAGGCAGCTTGCGGATGACTGTGTTGTCTCTGTAACGGGATCAATAGCAGTCGATCTGCAAGGACCACTACAGGATACTTTAGACAATTTGTCTACTTGGGCTCTCAAGCTGGGTATCGAGTTCTCTCCGGAGAAAACTGAGATGGTTGTCTTTTCTAAAAAACACAAACCGGCAAAGTTTCCGCTCGTTCTGATGGGTAAGACAATCACTCATAGCATGTCTTCACAATACCTCGGCGTCTGGTTCGACTCCAAATGCACCTGGGGGAAGCACATTGTGTATCTGATACAGAAATGCCAAAAACGAATCAACTTTATGCGAACTATTACCGGAACATGGTGGGGAGCACACCCGGAAGATCTGATCAGGCTGTACCAAACAACCATTCTATCGGTTTTAGAATACGGTAGCTTCTGTTTTCAATCCGCGGCGAAAACACACTTGCTGAAGCTTCAACGGGTTCAGTACCGTTGCCTTCGGATCGCGTTAGGTTGCATGAACTCGACTCACACAATGAGTTTAGAGGTACTTGCTGGTGTACAGCTTCTGACAGACCGCTTTGCGGAGTTGTCGTTCCGGTTCCTCATCCGATGCGAGGTTGTGAATCCGTTGGTCATAGAAAACTTCGAAAAGCTGCTCGAATAGAATCCCCAAACTCGTTTTATGAGTGTGTACTACTGGTACATGACGCTGGAGGTAAGCCCATCTCCGGTTAACACCAATCGTGACAACTTCTCAGACTTCGACAGCTCCTCTGTGGATTTTGATCTCTCTATGAAGGATGAGATCACCGGTATACCGGAATCTTTTCGTTCCATAGGTATTCCACAAATTTTTGCAAGTAAGTTCGGGCATGTTAGCGGGGCCAGACAGTTCTTCACAGATGGTTCCAAAACCGATGATTCGACTGGATTCGGTGTCTACAACGAATTTCATAGCGCCACCTTTATGCTTCAAAAGCCATGTTCGGTATATATTGCTGAGCTAGCGGCTATATACTACACCTTAGAGTACATTCGCACTCTCCCACCTGAGCACTACTTCATTTTTACAGACAGTCTAAGCTCTCTGGAGGCTGTTCGGTCAATGAAACCGATGAAGCACTCAGCGTACTTCCTGAAAGGAATACGCCAAGTCTTGAGTGCTTTGTCCAAACGCTCATACATCATCACCATAGCTTGGGTCCCTTCACATTGCTCAATTCCGGGCAATGAGAAAGCGGACTCTCTGGCTAAGGTGGGCGCTAGCGAAGGCGATATTTATGAGCGTCAAATCGCCTTCGACGAATTTTTTGAATTGGCCCGTCAGGAGACCTTGATCAGCTGGCAACACAAATGGAGAGATGCAGAGATGGGTAGATGGTTGCACTCCATCATTCCACAGGTGTCGAAGAAGCCATGGTTCAAAGGGTTGGATTTGAGCCGCGATTTCATTCGTGTAATGTGTCGGTTGATGTCCAACCATTATTTGTTGAACGCACATACCTTCCGTGTTGGGCTCTCAGAAAGCAATCTCTGTGTCTGTGGCGTGGCTTACCAGGATATCGAACATGTCGTGTGGGGATGCAATGAGTATCGTGAGGTCAGATCTGAGCTACATGAAATTCTCCGGGTCCGAGGAAAACAACAGAAACCCGTTAGAGAAGTGTTGGCAGGACTTGATTTGGAATACATGAACCTGATTTACCAGTTTTTGAAACGTGTTGATGTCAGAGTTTGATGTAGTACGTTCCTTGTTTTCGTTGTCCGCCTTTTGGTTTTGTTGTTCGCCCCTGTCTGTCGTCACCCCCTTCCGTTTGTCCTCTTCTTGTCGTTTTCTACCGATAAAGTCCTTTCTTTTTGGTTCCGTTACAGATATGGACAATTTGTCCCATCAAAGTTTTAGTATAAGTTAGCAAATAATTTAGTTTTAAACCCATAAATCCGTCCTTCCCATTTTTTTTTCTTCAATCCTTAACCTCGAAACAGCCGCGAGTACTTCGGCTTCCCAAACTAACATAGTTTTAAGGCAGTAATAAATTGTAAAATGTATAACCATTGTAAAAAAAAACAAAAGATTTCGGCTCAGTTATGCCCATGTGGCGCCCGAGCCTTCCAAATAAACGAATAAGTAAAAAAAAAAAAAAAAATTATCTTCTTGGGCATAAAGTATCGTCGTGCCTGCCACACGATATATACATTCTAAATGGTCATTGACAGAAGGAAGCTCTCGGTTAATGACTATGGAAAGTGGATGTTTCCATAGAACAATATGCTGAGAAGCAGGCGTTGTCCCAGTTAAGAGGTTTTGCTAAGAACAACAAAATGATCCAAACAAAAATAACTATAAATCAATATATTGAACCACATACATCGATTGCAATATTGTTTTCTTCATCTGCACTCTGGAACTTTTTGAAGGCCAATAAGTTTGGGTCATTGATTTAAATATAATGAGCCTAAATTATCTCCTACACTGTGTATTATGTGTATTCTCGCAATTGGCGTTCTTCAATCGATCCCGATTTTGGTTTTATTGCTAATTTTCTTGTTTGTGTTGTTACTGTAAAGATTCTAATCTTGTCTTATTTGGATGATTTCGAGTAACCACAGCTCAGCTGCATGGTTATGCTGAATGGTACAAACCAAGTGGATTTAAACTAAGAATCTTACTTTCGCAATGATAAACCAAGTAACAATGAATGCTGCACAATGAGAGTATTAACTGAACAATAGCTGGTTAATGGTGTCAATGGCTGAACACAATGACAGCTGAATATTGGTCTGAAGTATGGCTTGTTCAACCTCTTTAATCAGCAAAACATAGATGGCTGAATATCAAGTTGAATCTAATATTAGTCATCTGGATATCTAGCTTAAAACATACACCAACATGCAACATTAACCATCGGTTGTTCAAGCTTTAATCAAATGACAGCTGACCCAAGCATGGTTTTCATGAAGTCCACATCGCTTCTTCAGCCTCAATTCAGACTTAGTTCAACTTATGTTCTTGACTATTCAGTCACAACAAGTAATGCTCTTGTTTTCGAGGATATGTATACAGTTGTGTATGGTGTAGGTGCTAAGGTAAGTGACTATAAATCAGGAGGTCGGAGTTCAATTCCCAGTTTTCCCACAGATTAATTTATACATTCCTAAACATCTCTTCTGGAAATAAACGTAGCTAATGGTAAAAATAGGCTCACGAAAGTGTTTTTATTTTATTTTTACACAATTATTAAATTTCATTGATTATGGATTAATCACATATTAAGCCTTAAATCAGCTTTCTAATTAACCTCAAATCAGATAAAGGTTGTATAAAATCAACAAAATTAGATGTTTAGGAGCTGAATAAAGGATTGTACGTCTTGTGCTCAGCTTTTGTTCAAATGAAGGCTGATTTAAAATAGTTGGAGAGACGTTTGTACAGCATCAAATTGTTACTTGGGAACTTATGTTTTGCTGTTTTCAGTAAAAATGTGGCATGTGTGCTCGTCAACAACGCAATTTTAGCTACTCTCGTCTCTGAACTAACTACCAGAGACATATGTGCTGCCACAGTTGATGTATCTATTGCAAATGTCAATACGAGTGATGTGTTTTGTTCGGTTTTTAAACAACATGACCAACCATCCCCTATGGATACATTAAAATATGTCATCGCATATTGCTGTGCGGGAACAAGAGGTCTAAGGATTGATGTCCGAGTAGTGTAACACTCATTTTGTTCCTCCAGAACCAAACTGCTATCACTTAAGGTGAAACTGGAAGCATTTACTCATTTTTTGGTTTTTGATTTTTCATTAAATAACGAAGCAATATTTTCAAAATCGGTTTTCGTACACATGCAAAGTATGGATCAAGGTATCTTCTGAATTTTTTTGTGGTGTAAAATGTTTTCCATTTTTGCAGAAACCATTTTTTATGCAATGTTGTTCAAAAATGGTTTCTGCTACAAAAACTAAAAACATTTTCCACCACAAAAAAAAAACAGAAGATACCTTGATCCATACTCTACATGTGTACGAAAACCGATTTTGAAAATATTGCCACGTTATTTAATAAAAAATCAAAAACCAAAAAGTGAGGGAATGCTTCAAGTTTCGCCTTAACTCTAATATTTATTTCGTAGCTTCAAAGCTAATCACTATTTTTTATTTACAGTTCCTAATCTTCTAACAAAAGATATAACCTGTAGACTCATCTAATAAGGCCGTTACAAATATTTATTTCACTTTTTGTCCCACCACTCTTTGGCTGGTCGAGGGGGGGGGGATAAAAATAATAAAGCATTTAATTTGAAAAATATTTAAAACTCATCGGATTTGTTAAAGATATTTTGGCAAGACCCGATATTTTGATAAATATTTTTTTATCTGCCCCCTCAAAATGCAGAATCCAGCCAAAAATTTTTGAAGGGGGGGGGGGGAGACAAAAAGTCAAAATTAAATTTGTATCAGCCTAATATGCTGCTATTTTTATTATTCAATAAAGCTTAAAGTGCTTTGTTCTTCCGTTGAACAGCATAAGCAGGAGCAGAATCGAAAGCAGAAGTAGAAGCAGCACAGTAGAAGAGAACAGCAGAAGCAGAACAACAGTAGCAAAACAGCAGAAGCAAAAACGGAACAGCACAAGCAGAACAACATTGTGGGCTTCGTGGACGAGCGGTTAGCGGCGTCTGTCGTTTAGGTGTTTCGTAAGCCTCGCGGTGTGGGTTCGATTCCCGCTCCAGTCGGGGAAAACTTTTCGTAAAACGGGTAATTCTCCACTGGGCCACTGGGGGTTATATGTGTTGTCCGTTGTCAAATGTTAGTAATGTTCAGTCGGTAGAGGCCGCAAGGTCGAAGACGGTGTAATTGTTTTTAAACAAAAGCAGAGCACCAGAAGAAAAACAGAAGAACAGCAGAAGCAGAACAGCATGGGGGCAGCAGGGGTCAAAGTCCTGGGGCCTGATGAACCTCTTCGCTATCGAGTCCGCTGCATAATCACCTGCTAAGTATAGGACTACTAACCCAAATTCAAGGTGTCAACGACCAGTGCCGAGGCACGAGTGATCGATGGGGTGAAGAAGATGCTGGATCGTTAAAGGAGCCTGAAGGATACCTGGGCACCCCTCCCCTCCCCCAACCCACAGTATTTTGTCCCATACCGCGTTAATGTATCACGCTAGCGCACTGCGTGATGGACTTCCTTTCCCGTGCAACTCGTAGGATTAACTATGAAATCTCAAATCGAAACAAACAAACAAGTAAGGGAGGTAGTGGTTGTGGTGAGATTTACGCTTTCGCAAGTCGGAGTGGGTTGGCGAGGTCTCCAACGTAGTTGCTCCGATTCATTCCCCGTCTGGCCTACCAAGGGAGGTATTGGACGGATACGCGATAGAGGTGACTGAGTTAATTTGGGTTCACTATGTCCAACATTAGTAAGGACCTGAAAACGGCCCTGTTGCGACTTCGTAAGTCGATGGATGATGCCTAGCAGGATCTTGTGTGACTCGTGAAAACTGCAGCAGCGGCGGAACCGGCGATATTAAAGGTTACGAAGTGTACCCAGACAGAGGCCTCCACTTTCGCAAGAAGCCCAAAAGGTGTGGCGGACGTGACTGCTTGTGACTGCTGGCCCGCCCCGGATGGAAGGGAACAGGGGTTGCAATCATTTTTAGACCCTCAGCAATCACAGAGTAGGGTGAACCAAGGGGAGGATCCCCCCTCCTTGGGCGAAAGTAGAGCGGAAGAGGAAGAAGAAAAACCCACAGGTCGGGGATATCAGGGACGCCAAACCAAGAAGACGTAAAAGAGTAGGTGTCAAGTGCGAGAAAGGCGATGCGCTCGTCATCAAGACCGAACAGTCTAGGTTATCAGACGTCTTGAAGGCGATGCGAAGCGACGCCAATTTCGTGGATATGGGAGCCGATGTGCACAGTATTAGACGTACTCGTACGGGTGAAATGATCATAGAGCTTAACCGCGATAAGGAACGCAAGGACGCCGCCTACAAAAGTCCAGCGGAAAAGGTCCTCGGCGAAGGGGTCGAAGTGAGTACTCTGACAGCAGAGGCGAAGAAGGTGAAGAACTTAGAAGAGGTCACCGAAGCGGAATAGCTTGTCACGGCACTGCGACAACAGTGTGAGGAGCAGGTGGCCACCGTAGCCGTTCGGCTACGCAAGGGGCCGGCAGGGACACAGGTAGCCTTGGTTCAGCTACCTGTGACGGACGTAAACAAGTCCTGTATAAAGTAGGGAATCAGGTATCAGAAGGCCGGCTCCAGAGGCACGTTATCCTCCATTTGGGACATTTGTGCCATCGCCAAAATAACAGCCTATTTCATCATCTACCTGAGGGAAAAGGAAGGAAAAATGATTTGGATGGGAAAAGGGACAGGTAGGGAAATAGGAAAAATACCCTGGAAGAGGGTACTAACGCACAAGCGTACCACAATGGGTTCAAACAGCGCCCTGAAAAGGGCACTGTAATAACGCATAAAGCGAAAGAGAGCCTATAGCTTTTTACCACAGCGGGTTAAGAACAACAGAATATCCTGAAGATTCAGGTTTCTGAAGTCAGTTTCACTTAATAAGTGTTTACCGAATACTCGGAAACGCAGTTGCGCGAAAACTGGACAGTTACATATCAAATGATACGAAGTTCCATAATCGGATTCACAGTTATCACAGGCAAATGAATCAGCTTGCTGAATATTCGCCATGTGATAGCTGAGTCGGCAGTGGCCAGTCAATGCTTTGACCAGTATGCTGCAATTCTGCTTAGACAGATTAGTTAGATACTTCGCCACCCGTAGAGATGGCTCAGCACTATACAATTTGGTTTGACGACATGACTCCAAACTATTCCAGTATTGTTTGTGCTGAGTGGCAGCCCAGATGTCAATCTGAAGCTTTAACCAACACTTGAAAACCGGAATAGCTGGCTCAGGGCCAATGAAGTCATGTGATGCTCCAGAGCGAGCTAACTCATCAGCCAATTCATTTCCAGCGATGGAAGAATGACCAGGTACCCATAGAAGGTGAACAGCGTTTGCTGAATTCAGCTCCTCGATTTGAGTTCGACAAGCGATAACTATCTTCGACCTGGAGTTGGCCGAAGCAAGTGCTTTAATAGCAGCCTGGCTATCTGAACAGAATTATATTACTTTGCCCATTACGTGCTGCTGAAGTGCTGATTGCACTCCGCACATAAAAGCAAAGATTTCGGCCTGAAAAGCGGTGCAGTGTCTACCAAGAGAGTAAGACTCATACAGCCTTAGCTCACTAGAATAAACACCAGCACCTGCTCGACCTTCGAGAAGGGAGCCATCAGTGTAACATACGATGCCGTCTGAAATACTTCTTTCCAGATAACCAGATGTCCACTCTTCCCGGGAAGGGAATTTTGTGGATAATGTCATATATGGAAAATTACAAGCAATTGTAAGATCACTTGGAGCAAGGACAATTTTGTCCCAATTCACTAAAAGTGGAAACAACGAGGTGTGTGTTGATGTGCGGTTCATAGGAGATTCCTCTAGTAGACCGAGTACTCGTAACTGGTAAGTGCAAGAAAGGGCTTCTTGTTTGAGATGAATGTGTAGTGGGGCAACGTCAAAGAGAACTTCGAGCGCTGCCGTAGGAGTTGAAGAGAACGCTCCAGACATCGCCATTAAGCACATCCTTTGGAGATGGCCTAATTTTGATTGGACCGTTCTCACTTCACCCTTTTGCCACCACACAAGACATCCATAAGCCAATATTGGCCGAACCACAGTTGTGTAAATCCATTTGATATACTTGGGTTTTAGACCCCATGTTGTACCAAAAGTACGCCGGCATTGCCCGAAGGCCATACAAGCTTTCTTGATTCTGAACTCAATGTGAGGTGTCCAGGAAAGCTTGGAATCAAGAATGACTCCAACGTACTTTACCTGTTCAGTCACATCGATCTCAGAATCAAAGAGACGCAAAGGTCGAACGCCATTACGGTTTCGCCTTTCCGTGAAAAGAACAATAGATGTTTTATTCGGATGACCCGAAAGGCCATATTGGCGACACCAACCCTCAACTACCTGAAGGGCGTTTTGCATCAGGTCGAAAAGGGTGCTGATGCACATACCAACTAACAATGTTAGGTAGTCGTCGGCAAAACCTTCTTCTTCTTCTTTGTGGCTCTACGTCCGCACTGGGACTTGGCCTGCCTCGCTTCAACTTAGTGTTCTTTAAGCATTTCCACAGTTATTAATTGGGTTGTTTAGTGAATAAAATATTGCTATTTTCTATAGCCTAATCGAAAGAGCTCACTTTTCTGAGTATAACGTGATTTTATTGGATTCCAATACCTTTGTTTTGATGGTTTAATTAACAAAACAGTTTTAGTTTTCGTGGATAGAATGACAGTTCAATCGATAAAGTGACAGTTCGACCCGAACAAAAAAATTTCCCCATACAAACTTTAAATGCATTTTAAAAATAGTTCCCGGACTCCAAAAATTATGAAATTTTGGATTTCGACTAATTTTTGGGCGGAGAATCCGATTATGCAATAATCCGGATACCCCTAAAGAACCCAATTGAAGGGCTTTCTTTGCCTGCCATTGCATGAATTTGTATATTGTTAGGCAAGTACAATGATACACTATGCCCAGGGAGTCGAGAAAATTTTCCCGACCGGAACGGGAATCGAACCCGCCGTCTCCGGATTGGCGATCCATAGCCTTAACCACTAGGCTAACTGGAGACCCCGTCGGCAAAACCATAAGTAGGAAAACCGCTATTATTGAGTTGCCTCAATAGCGTATCTGCTACGAGATTCCACAAAAGCGGTGATAAGACTCCCCCTTGGGGGCATCCACAAACACTCAATTTCCTAATCCCTGCTAGACGCAATGTCGAGAAGAGATGTCGGTTTTTGAGCATTTGGTGAATCCAATTGGAAATCATTGGAGATATACCATGACTCCGTGCGGCTTCCAATATGGCATCGAAAGGCACGTTGTCAAAGGCACCCTCGATATCTAAGAAAACACCCAAACAAGGTTGCTTTTGAGCGAATGCTTTCTCGATACCGTAAACAACCTTGTGTAAAAGAGTCACAGTGGACTTACCAGATTGGTAGGCATGTTGGTTCACATGAAGAGGCACGTTGGCCAGATGAACATCACGGATGTGATGATCCACAATGCGTTCTAAGCATTTCAGAAGAAAAGAGTTCAAACTGATAGGTCTGAAATTCTTTGCTTCTTCATACGACGCACGACCCACTTTCAACGAAGTTCGTTCACCCGGAAATCCTCAGATTTCGCAAGGATTTTGTTTAACCGACTGACTTCACTCAAGCTGGAAACATTTGTACAAAGGTTTTTCCAGCCGGATCGTTCAGCAGACCGGAGAGCTTTCCTGTAGGCCTTGCGAGCCGACCTGAAAGCCTCCGAACCAGCCGAACGTCGTCTGTTCCACATTGTTTCCTGAGTTTCGCCAGATCAGAGTTCCACCAAGGGGTTCCTCTTGTGATTTTCACAGACCGTAGAGGGCATGCTTCTTCAAAAGCTTCCATGATGAAGGTCGTTGTAGTATCAACGGCATCATCTAAATCACTTGGAGTGTCAATGGATGGTGAATATCCATGAAATTTGGCTGCAACCAAATCAGTATAAAGATCCCAGTTTGTTGACCGAGGATTCCTGAAACGCAATGTTTGCGAAGTAACATTGAAATGTTCAAAAAACATGTAACGATGGTCGGATAAAGATTCTTCATCTGACACATGCCAATTGGTCAGCTCGTGACTAATTCTGCTAGAGCAAAGCGTTATATCTAACACTTCCTCTCTGGCAGATACCATGAAGGTTGGGCGGTTGCCTATGTTAAGTAATGCAAGATCTGTACTACTTAAGTACTCCATCAAACTGGAGCCTCTCAAGTTAATGTCTGAGCTGCCCCAGATGATATGGTGAGCATTAGCATCACTGCCAACAATCAGCGGAAGGCCTTTTAAAGTGCAGTATGCGATGACTTGTTTGAAAGCATCCGTAGGGGATGGTTCATCATGCGGTAAATACACAGAACAATAGACGTACTTCCTGTTGAGGTTTCCAACAGATACATCAATTGTGATAGCACATACATCTCTGGTGGTTAGTTCAGAGATGAATGTAGCAACTATTGCGTTGTTGACAAGCACACAGGCTCGAGGCATGACACGCGAGTTTGCCATTTCATGTTTACTGAAAGTGGCAAACACCGGGTTCACAAGGTTTCCTAGATAGAAATTTCCCTTACGAAAGTAAGGTTCTTGTACCAAGGCCACTTGGGCTGTACCATTTTGCATAAGTCTGCAAAGATTGATCGTTGCTGTTCTTTTATGCTGAAGATTGATCTGAGCTATCTTAACCGTAGCCACTACCCAAACTAGGTAAGATTAAACTCTTCGCAACAACAGCACAACAAAGAACAGCAACAATAAAACCAGAATCGGTATCGATTGGAAAACGCCAAAGGCGAGGATACACAGAATACACTGTGTAAATCGCATAATGCGAAACCATATAGGTGAAAATTTAAACTAAGGGGCTGTCCATAAACCACGTGGTCATTTTTTGGGACTTTTCAACCCCACCAACCCCCCACCAACTGTGTGAGAGATGGGTGAACGAGTCCACCCATATGTCTGGTTTGTTCAACGGGTGGTCCAAGGTGTCCGGTCCAAGAAAGCCGCAGTGCAGGTAACGCAGCTGAACCTGAACCACTGTGATGCGGCTCAGCAACTGCTTTGTCAGGGGGTTTCTGAGTGGGAGAGGGATATCGCCATCATAGCGGACCCATACCGAGTACCCGCCGGTAACGGCAGCTGCGTCGCGGATGGGTCCAGAAAAATAGCGGCGATATGGACGACGGGCAAATACCCCGTCCAGGAGTTGGTGTCTACTACCTATGAGGGCTTCGTGGTCGCCAAAGTAAACAGGGTCTTCTTCTGTAGCTGTTATGCGCCTCCGCGGTGGCCGATCGAACAGTTCACGCGAATGCTGGACTGCAAAACGATCGTGTTAAAAGGGCGAAGGCCGGTGGTAATAGCGGGCGACTTTAATGCCTGGGCCGTGGAATGGGGAAGCCGTTTCACGAACCAGCGGGGTCAGATCCTGCTAGAGACTCTGGTCATACAAGATGTCGACCTGGCTAATGACGGTAAAAAGAGTACCTTTAGACGGAAAGGTGCGGAGTCGATAATTGACGTTACTTTTTGTAGTATTGGCCTAACAAGTAGTTCAAACTGGAGAGTAGACGATAGCTACACTCGCAGCGATCACCTATCGGTAAGCAACAGTATCGACTACAACAACAGCAGGCAACGGGTAGAAGCGGTGGCCAGGCCAAGGCCTAGCCCTCGAAAGTGGTAGACATCATACTTTGACGAGCAACGAGAAGTGTAACTAGAGGTGGCGCAAATTCCAATCAATTTGTTTGATGCGTGTTCACATTGTTTACTAGCAATTTAAAACGTTAATCAGAAAAATTACGACCATAGACCCTACTCCATATTTGAAGTCATACTAAATGGGTGATTGAGGGTATAAAGAACCCCCCAAATATCAAAAGACCCCACATTTGCTATCTGTATTTCATGTCGTCCAACTTGAGCATGCATCTCATTTCCCTTCGGACTATTTGCGAAGGCAAACATGATAGGTTTGATTAAAATTAATTTTTGTTCTGTTCATTCACCTCTCCGGTTTCGTGTCTAGTTATACTTACCGGTTCAATTGATGGCTGCAAAGTGCACCATCAAGTTTTCGATAGCCCGTACTTCCCACTGAACTGACGACGACGACGACGACTCTATTTAACCAGCCAAACGAGCAGCCAAAGTTTGTCGTCTCCGGCATTCGCTCAATGACACAGTTCCACGACGACACAGCCTGTGAACGCCATGTATTTCACTCGCCCAGATAGTAGTGTACGACGGGCGGCTGCCCTCCCAGTTGATACATTATAGAGAAATAGATGTCCTGCTTCATGTGCAGAAAATTAAACCGGAAAACGCTTCGGATAAAGTATCGCCACGGCATGATGGCGAATAGATACCTCCCGCCCCAACTGGTGTCTTTTGTTCCGCTCACGAAAAAGAGGAGCTTGACTCCGGCGCGCGGCGGTGGCAGTCGGACAAGCGTACTGGAAATAAATCCAATCATATCTTTTCCGCATAACCTCTTGGCTTTAGTCACTCCCACGTGGAACCTTCAATCACCCTGCCACACTAGGGGAACTGCGGCCATAATGCCCATAGGGGGCAAGTTGCGCCACCCTTGTTTTAGGCAAACCACGTTATTTTCAGCACTTTTTTCAACTGCAATCGTTAAAATAAGAATAAAAATGCTTGCTTCCATTTGTGTTTACATATTTTTACTAAAAAAATGTACAAAAACTTAAAAAAAAGATTTTGGTTACTTTTGATGTAATTTTAGCCTGTCAAATTGTTGCACTTTTTTACATCATTGAGAAGATTTTTTTTTTCTCGCTATCCCCATAAACTGTTTTGCACACTCCCATTGTTTGTGTACCAAGCGAAAAAAGTATCGAATTTGGCTCTTATAACTTTTTTACAAGGGTCCAAACTTCTGAGGCATGTGTGGGGTAAAATGCCCACCCCTAGATATTTACATTAAAATAGCCATTTAGATCCAAATTCTGGCATAAATAATGTAGAACACAAGTTGGAGCCAAGCAACAACACATTTTTACTATGAATAAGCTCACTAATCACACATCCAGGTGTCATTTTGTAGTAATTATTGATAAAACATCTCACAATGACGTTTGAATGGAATTGACCCATAATTACAGGTGATCCATAATTATGTAATGACTGTATACCATTCACGAACAATAACAGTTGACAATAAACCAGGCGCGCAAGTATATGTACACAATTTGGCATCTTGGCGTTAGCTGTGGCTAGTGGCGCGTTTTACCCCGCATTGAAACTAAAAATCTGAAAATCAAACTTTTTTTCAAATTCGAATTTTTCAGTAGTAAAACATAAAACTGGTTTATGGTTTCTTCTATTTGAAAGGAAACATGTTGGTGCTTCATGTTAGTGCCAAAAAAGTGTGTATTATGAAGTGTTTCATGGTTAAAATTGGACTCTTCCTTAACGTGGGCGTCTTACCCCCAGTTCCCCTACTGGGTTATCGGTCGGTCCAAACTGGGGGAGCCATCGAGGATTTGGGTCACGTTTAAATGCTACAACGAACTGAAGGCAGAAAAAAGAATCGAGAGCAGTCTCAAGAGATCCGTTTTTCCCAGAATGTCTCGAAAAGTGGTGGCCTATTCATTTCCACTACCTGAGGGAAGTTCTTTTCCCTTACGGCCGGCCGGCGGGGTCTTGGGATGATACTTTCAGCATTTTGGCTTCTTGTCTGTTTCGTTTTATTTGGGCCAGTCAGCGACCGGAAGAATTACGTGCCAAATTTGTGTGTTTTGTTCTGTACTCTGTTTGGACAAGATTAATGTGGCTTCAGAAAATGACTGCAGTTAACATTTAATGTGATGGTTTGACGGTGTATGAGCAGTTGAGCACTGAGCAGTTCTGGGAATTCAGTTCGATGTGTTCTAGTTATTCAAATGATCTTTTTTACGGAGAGACACTTGTGGCGGGTTCGATTCCCGATCGGTGCAGGAACTTTTCGTAATGAAAACTTCCTTGATTTTCTTGAGCGTAAAGTAGTTTCGTGCCTGCCACACGTATGCGTACACATGAAAAAATTGATCGTTATTCCAAAGTATTTCAGTAACAACCTATATGTTCCTTTCAACCCAATCAATAACTACAACCCAACCCACGGTCATCGGAAATCTCTAACCTTCTCAAAACCGCGTGTAAACAAAACACAAATTCACTGCCAAGGCAATTCCAAATTTTATTGTCCCCCTTGATAACAGCACTCATAGGAGATGATACGGCTCGAGATAACATTGAATTTGGGTTTCACGTGGCAGAGTGATGCCCAATCTGATATCCCCCATCCCACATGCTGACGGATGAATTCACAATGGCACAAGAATACTGAACTGTAAAGATGTCATCTCGTTCACTGGGAAATTGTCTGGAGCGTCTGATCGATGAAGTGATTCCAGGCAATGTTCCACTTGTGCTTGGCTTCCACCTTCTCCGCCTTGGTCATTCCGCTGTACTCGATCGAGTTCAATGCGAGCTTTTTCAACAAACGAAGATCCTGTCGAGCCGAAGCCAACCCCAGGAAGGCAACGTAGAAATCGTGCGACAACGGCGAGGCACACCAGAAAGCGGGATCATCCGACGATACCACAACCGGATAGTTATCCGAGAAGTAAATGGCGCCCACGTGGTTCCGGCAGTCATCCACCAGCTTCAAGACCTGATTGGAAACAGGGTTCAGCTCGATACAGATGTTGCGTTTCTTCAGCTCCTCCAACACCCGGGGATGCTTGACGGCGGCGAATCCGTGGCCAATGCGTTTCGCTCCGAGCAGGACGGCGTCAATCTGTAGGGGAAAAAAGTAGGGTAATTAATTTACTGTTCTCTGTAGTCATCGGTGCATATTGTTTACATGTATTCGCCGCTCAATGGGGGGTAGTCTGCGAATTGAACGGATTATGGTGGAGCCTGTTGGGAGCTTAAGACGGTATGATTAATCACCGCCATCCATTATCGCTTATCTGTGCCGCGAGTATATCTAGTGGCATGTCGCATGGTAACGGTCAATAGGCAAGCGGAGCTTATCAATCGCTAGCCGTGCGATAATGATAATGAACATGCAATTGGGGATTATTATTTTGGGCGAAAATAATAGGCATCCAATATATTGACGAGAGCTATTGTTATGTGTTATGAAGTAGTGTGAGATTACACCCTGTGTGTTAACCGGAAACGGTCTCATACAATCAAGGTGAATGTCTAACTATTTGAAAAACATAGTAGTCGCCCTAGTAGTCGCCTATGTTCTCAACTTTAACATGTACTTTGAGATTATTCGTAGGATATCATCGACAAGGTAACTAGGTGGCGTATTCACTTCTTTTTATTTATTTTTTTCAACCACTTCCTATCACTTCGTTTTGATTTCTTTTTCTCAAACTGCTAAAATTTCTACAATAATTATTAGTGTTGAGTAAAACAAGGTGAAACATCATCGATTGCAACAATTCTAACGATAACATTGCAGGATTAATTTCAGTTTTTGAGGAGAAACGATTGGTTGAATAAAGATCAGTTCAAAGCAATAAGGTTATGTGAGAGCAGCTAACCATATCTGTTTTGACCTGGAAAGGTTTCTATTAAGTAAGGGCCTGTCCATAAACTAGGTAGGGGGAGGGGGGTCTGGCCAAAGTCTACGCTCCATACAAATTTCGAAAATTTTGTATGAACAAAAGTCTACGAGGGAGGAGGGGGGTCTGTGATGGCCGAAAAAAAGTCTACGTAGTTTATGGACAGCGCCTAATAGTGGGCTGCTTACAGTACATAATAAAATAATGATAAGAAGCAAGAGTTTTAAAAGAGTCATGTCGAATTGGCTTAGAACGACCAGTTCATAAACCATGTACCCTTTTAGGGGGAAGGGGGATCTGGCAAAAGTCTACACATTTTCAAATCTTTGTATGGCCAAAATTGAGTCTTGGAAAATAATTTAGTTCCTTGTATCTGAGGCATGTACTATGAACACCGAAGTAGCACGTTTATCATGAAAAAATCCCATATTTATCAACTTTTAGGATGGCTTACATTTCGGTACTGTAAAACGAGGTCAAATTGATCATTCACCCACTTAATTGTAACACGCACAACTTTTACACGTTGTTGAAATCATTAAATGAATACCTTTTCTAGTGTATAGATGTCTAAACATGAGTGTGGACTTTTCAGTAATTAGAAAAAAGTTCGTCCTGCATGACTTTTTAGGAGTTTTAAAGTGTTTCTTGCATAGCCGTAACCGTTGCTTAGAAACAATTGATTGCCATTAGGAGAAAGAGAAACTGTAAACTTTCTGTTTTTACATTTTTGTGGAACCTTGATTGTGACGTAATGTAACTATTCCTCTCCTCTTCTCCTCTTCTTGGCGTAACGTCCTCACTGGGACAAAGCCTGCTTCTCAGCTTAGTGTTCTACGAGCACTTCCACAGTTTTTAACTGAGAGCTTCCTCTGCCAATGACCATTTTGCATGTGTATATCGTGTGGCAGGCACGAAGATACTCTATGCCCTAGGAAGTCAAGGAAATTTCCTTTACGAAAAGATCCTGGACCGACCGGGAATCGAACCCGTCACCCTCAGCATGGTCATGCTGAATACCCGTGCGTTTACCGCCTCGGCTATATGGGCTCTTGTAATGTAACTATTCTAGACATGAATAAGCTCCAAAAGTTCCAGTTTTTGTTGAAAAAGTGATTCAATGTGGTTGAATTCGTTTATTTTAAAGCAAATTGCCTACTAAATTTAAATTTGTATTTTAACAGTCTAATTCACAAGTGAGTAAAACGTAATATCATTGATCAACGGGGTAGTATTGATCGGATTGTTTATCCTCATAAAAATAAAAAAAAACTATAATTTTCCAAAGATTTCATAGAGGTTTCCCAGGTATTCATCCATGAAAAACGGCTTCCGGTTGAAATTACTATTCTGAGGGTCAATTTAAATACACAACGCCACTAAATTTGTGCAGGCTGAGTTTCGTTTCAATTCAACAGATTAATGTCTCCAATTTTACCATGGACCCGATTCACAATTAAAAGAAGTTTCTGTTGGTATCCGGATTCGAGCCGAGGACCTTGAGATCATCAGGCTCGCACACTACCACTCGGCTATTAAACCGGTTCATATAGGAGTAAACAAAACGCACACAAGAAGCGTTTGTTGGTCGATGATCACATTTGCCATGGTAAATTGAAAACATTATTACCGCAAGCTGTCTTTCAATTCTTTATTACACCAACGAACCTAACCTCAAAATGACTGACAATTCTCAGGTCATTTTGACAGATGTAACATGAGCATGAAAAGGACGGCAACAATATCGATAAAGTAGAATATATGATCCGTCTTTTTCGTGCATGTGTGTGGTCTGTCAAAATGACCTCAGAAGTGTCAAACATTTTCATGGCTAGCTTTGTTGGTGTTATGAAGAATGAGGAGCTCATGTGGTAAAAATTCGGAAATTTTTCAAACGTATCCATCGGACATGTTATTGAGGTTTCCTTAGAAAATTTCTCAACCTACATTATTATCGAATACCAGACATTATTCCGAAAATTTCTTTAGAAAACAGTTGAAACTTTTTCCAGGGCAATTTCTAAAGGTATGCTTTGAGGATTTACTCCAGTAATTTATTTAGGGAACTGATACAAGGTTTTCTTGTAGAAGTTTTCAAGGGATTCGTTTGAAAGTGTTTTATGAGGCTGCTTGGGGACTTTGTCTAGAGATTGCATCGCAAATTTCTCAGGGTATTTCAATAAAGATTCCTTCAGTGAGTCTTTTGTGTATTCCTTTCGCGGGGATGAACCAGCCTCGAGCATAATTTCCCCATAATTAAAAGTTAATAATAGCGTACTCCTTCAAAAACTTCTTAGGATAAACTCTCCAAAAATCCATCTGGATTTTTTTCAGCGATACTCCAAGGATTTTTAACGTGAATCATTGGGTTACTTCTCAAGGAAGAGGAGCTTTGTTCAAGTAATTTCCTCTAAAATTCCATCTGGGGAAATTCATTGACTATTTCATTAAGATTTTTTTCTGAAGTTCATTTGAAGAATTCTTTCAAGAATCCTTGGAGGACTTCTGCTGAAACTTATTGGAAATCTCTTTCAGAAATTATTTCAAGAATTCATTCAAGTTTCTCTAAGTAAGCACACACAGTTCTCTAAGGCAGTGGTGCTCATCCTGCGGCCCGCGGGCCGCATGCGGCCCTTCAAGCCTTAAGATGCGGCCCGCGGATTACTTTAAGACGAATCGAAATTTTTGAACGATTATATGAAATAACTCGTTAAATTTATTAAGAAATCAAACAAAAAAATCGATTTTCACAGTGTTGAACACAAATTTAAGAAGGGCCCATATAGCCGAGGCGGTAAACGCACGGGTATTCAGCATGACCATGCTGAGGGTGACGGGTTCGATTCCCGGTCTGTCCAGGATCTTTTCGTAAAGAAAATTTCCTTGACTTCCTTGGGCATAGAGTATCTTCGTGCCTACCACACGATATACGCATGCAAAATGGTCATTGGCAGAGGAAGCTCTCAGTTAATAACTGTGGAAGTGCTCATAGAACACTAACTGAGAAGCAGGATTTTTCTCCCAATGAGGACGTTACACCAAGAAGAGAGAGAAGAGAGAGAGAACACAAATTTAATGATAAATAAACAAAAACAATAATCCGTTCTGGTAAGATTCGAAATCGCAACTCCGAAATATTTCGGCATTTCAGCTAAGTCACGAAGTCAGCTTATAGTTATTTATAAGTGGTATGAATCAAATGAGAGTTTGTTACAAATGTAATCTTGTATCGTTTAACAATTACTTGCAGTTTTTAAGCGTAGTCAATGCAACGCTGAGCAAATATTTCACATTTCGTCTTTCCGAAGAACATAAAAACACAAAACATGAAGTTATTCACAAAATTCTAAACATATCTCAACTTGGTTGCCAATATTGCTTAATTTTCACTGTTTGCTTAAATTTCTATTATAAGACTCACACATTTTTCGAAACAAAACTTACGAATCCATTTTGAATTGTCCAAGCGAAACTCCTAAACGAACTTAAAAAATAAAAATCTCAGGCGAGATTCATAAAGCATCTCCTGTGCCCTTTTGGAGAAGCTTTTGATACATTTTTGGAGAAACTCTAGGAAACATTATTGGAGAAAATTTTTAAGCAACTCTTAGCGAAATATATGGAGAAACTCATCCTGGAGAAAATAAACCTGAAGAAACTCAATGAGAAAGTTGTGGCGATACTGCATGGAAATTATAAATAGGAACATCTTCTAGAAAAATGTTCTGGTGCCACTCTTACAGAAATTTCTTAAACAACTTTAGAATAAATTCCTCGAGCAACGAAAAGAGAATTTTCAGGAAATTCTCAAACAAGACAAACAAGATTTCAGGACCAACTGCATCAAGACACAAAAGATGCCTAGAACGCCTGAGGAAAATTTGAACAATAAATTTGAAGCAACTTATGCAGCAACTTTAGAAGATAATGTTGAAGAAACAATTATTAAAAACCTGTTTTTTAAAGAAATTTAATGATGAAGTATTTCATCAACTTTAGAAGAGACTTATGGAAAGAGTTTACTAAAACCTTCAAGAAATTCCTGGAAAATTTTCGGAAAAATCCGGAAGCTATTCTAGGAGAAATTCTTGGAAACGGTTAATGAGGAATTCCTGAAGTAACTTCAGGGCAGTTCCAAAAGCAAGTTTAGAATTCTAGAAAAAACTAAAAGAAACTTCAAGAAATTTCTCGAAAACCTTCTGGAGCAACTCCACAAGACATTTCAGGAGAAAATCCAGCAAACCTTTTGGAGCGGTTCTAAAAAAATCTTGTAAAAGCTGCTTGAAGTTATAGGCTTTAAGGCGATTCTTGTAAAAGCTGCTTGAAGT
Organism: Aedes albopictus; assembly: GCF_035046485.1. NCBI lineage: Eukaryota > Metazoa > Arthropoda > Insecta > Diptera > Culicidae > Aedes > Aedes albopictus. The sequence continues at coordinate 378,414,157 of NC_085137.1, forward strand.
GGCTTCAAGGCAATTCTAGGGGCAACTTCTAAATTGTTTGTTTGAATTTCAATTTGAAGCTCAAACGTTTTTCTCAACCAAACTTATGAATCTAAATTGAATTCCACGAAGGGCAATAAATTATAAAGTTTGACCCTTACACAAGTTCTGAACAGTTCAGATTTTTAATAAATATGCTTTAGAATTGTTTTTTTGTTGTTTCTGTGCATCGATGTTTTATGCGGCCCGTAAGTCGATCCCGAATTGCCTGAGCACCACTGCTCTAAGGTCTTTTTTATTATTTCTGATGAGTTTCTGCAGAAATTTGTTGGTGAAAAGCCCCAGAGTTTCTGATGGAAAGGTTTTTCTCCAGGCATTTATTCGTAAATACTTTCAGAAAATCATGAGAAAATTCTCCTGAGAAGCTTCCCATCGGAAGATTCCCAACAGTTACTATATAAACTTTCTCCAATGCATCCCTTTGCGGAGTTCTATCAGGGATTTTGATCAATAAGATAGCTATTCTTTGGATAAACCAACACACTTAATCTAGAGTTCCGAGATCCCAGCACATTCTCAAACTTTGGCTGAGAACCGCACAGCCGAGTGCTCGGCAAACAACCACATTATGGAGATTCCTGCAACTTTGACAGTTCATTACTGAGATTCGGCAACTGTTTTGCTGAGAATCAGCTATCAATCGGAGTTTTTACTGAGATATCAGTTAGTAAGTTTGCTTAGCAGTCGGCTATGCACGAAAAGCCAAGCCCGCAAATAATTTTAAGTGTGTAGACCAAATTGTGAAAAGTGCGGAATAACCATTGCATGCCTCAGCTTTTTCCGTTCCTCCTAGGCTTATTTTATTTTATTTATGCAAACTTATCCCGTTATCAGAAAGAGGAGAGTCTTACTGGTACGAGTTTTCAGGAATAATTGGGTATAAACCTAGGAGAGACGAGAGAAGCCGGAGTTCGCAATGGCTATTACGCCCTTTTCAAATGTTAGTCTAGTTATTTCTGCAGAGATTTTTAAAGAACTTCTCAAGAAATCGTTTGAGAATTCTTTCAAAGATTTCTTCAAGAATTCATCCAAGAATTTCTATAGGTAATTTCATCAGGAATTTCAATCCTGGGGTTCGTTAAGAAATCATTTTAGTGGTTTTTTTTGGACATTCCTTCAATGATTCCTAGCGGAACTGCATGAATGAATTTTCCAGAAATTATGTTTTTTTTTCTACAAAAATTCATTGGGGAATTCCTTCGTGAATTTCTCCTGGAATTCAATTTCCTTGGACATTTTTTGACAACTTTCTCTATGGATCATTGGAGACTTGCTTGAGTAATTGGAAGAGGAATTGTTCTTTAGGTTTCTTCAGAAATTCATCTATTGAAAAATCCTCCAGGTATTTCACGAGCTTCGTCCAGGGATTCCATCGGCAATTTCTCCCTTGAAGAATTTTAAAAGGTTATTTTCTGGGATTTTTTCAGGAACCCAGAGAACATTTCTTAAGATACTTCTTTGGAATATCCCTTTTGAGATTCTTTGCGGAATTTCTTAAGAAATTCGGTGCATATATCCTCCAATTTTTCAATAGTTACTTTAGAAAATTTATCCAGAGCATCTTCCTAGAGAAATACCAATAAAGATTTCTATTATGTAATTATATGTGGATATTTTGGAAAAATATCTACAGAAATGTTGTTTGATTACAAGTTTCGACTGGATGATGGTTGTTCAATGTTAATTTGTGCCAATTTTAATAGAACATTTAGGCTCTGAAGATGGTCCAATAGCCGGACCGAAACGTCTGCGATGATATGTAATTAATCAACGCAATTTGTTAGACTGCAAGCCGAAATTTTTCCGAAAAAACAACCATTATCTACAGAAATTTATTTGAGAACGTCTCAAGGGAAACGATGAAGAATTCTAGAGCAGACTTATCCAGGAATTCATCTAAGTAATTTATTAGTAATTTCGGGCATTTCAACAAGAATGCATCGTTGAACTCGTTAAATGATCATTTCAGCGGCTTATCTGGGAAATTCCTTCAATGATTCCTTGCAGAACTCTTTGAATGATTTTTCCAGGAATTATTTGATTTATTCTTCTAGAAATTCATTGAGTCCATTTAGTAATTCTATTTGGTATTTCTCATGGAATTTAACCGTTATTTTTTGACATTTTTTTAAAGACCCTCGTAGAATTTTTCGAGAAATATGTTGAAAAATTATTCTAGAGATGTCTTCAGAAATACAGGGGTTCAATTGAAAAGTTCTTCAAGAATTTTATAGAATATGTTGAATGTATGAATTCTTTGCGGAATGCTTACAGCTATTTGTTTATTTTATTTTCAATCATTCTTTGGAGAATACCTCCAGAGATATCCTTTGGGAATTCATCCGTGCTTTTTAGCCTTTTACCATTTAGATAACCAATAGATTTTTTTAAAGAGGCTCTTTGGTAAATTGATCTAAATATTTTCTAAATCAGTTTTCATATACATCTAGAGGAAGGATCAAGGTATATCCAGATTTTTGTTCCTGGTGGCAAATGTTTTTCATTTTTCGATTTTTTTTTTATTTTGCCTAAAAATCGTTTTTGTAAAAACAAAAAACATTTTCCACGTTTTACTTCTTCAAAATATTATAACTCGAAAACTGTGTGTTGGATTGAAGTGATGTCTTCAAAAATGATTGAGGATTTTTGAAGGACTTTTAGAAAAAAATACATTGAGAGTAATAATCATCGTGGATCTATGTTGGGTGTCAAATAATGTAAATTTTCCAAAAACCTTACTTTCCATTTTTTATTCTGTAGTAAGCTAACATTTAGCCTCCCAGGAGCATCACATGTCTTTAATGTATTTTCCCAAATTTTTATTTTTCTGCAATTTTTAAAACTTGCAAAAGATTTTTTTTTTAATTTCTGATACATATCAAAAATAGTTTTATCGTAAAAGTACAAGTGAAAAATCCATGAACAATTATCTTTAAACATCCAACCACGCAAATTCAAAAAATGTGTGGGAGGGTGTAATTGTCTCTTTTTATATATAATTCTGAGATACATTGCATCCACCGTCGGATTCTCTTCTCTGACTTATATTCATAGGCGCCAACTTGTGACGTAGATGAGGGGGCGAAGCTCTTCAAAATTGGACAAAATTCATCTTTTTTCACCTCAATGCACTAGTTTTCACGTAAATATGCCTAAACTAGATGAATTGCGTCGAAATATTCCGAATTTGATTGGTTTTGAGAGGCCTCGCCCCCCCAACTACGTCACAAGTTGGCGCGTATGCTTATATTGAATCCGTGGGATCGATGGACCAATGTGACCCTCTAGGCTCAATGTCACCCCGAACGACGGTACTTTCATATATCATTTTATTTCATGTTACTTTGAAAATAAAAATATCAAAACGCATACCTTTACCACTGCTGATAAATTCCCCTACAACATGTTTTTGGAGTATTTCTAGGTAATTTTGATTTAAGAGCTTGTGGGATTTTTCTTACAACTTCTTGCTTTTATACATAACACATCGGTTCACATTCCGCGTGCCTGTTTGAGTTACAGTGTATCAAACAATTGTCCATACAGAAAATTTTTGGTCAAAATAATTTTTCATTCAAATGTTTATAACTTTTTTATATGTCAATCAAAAACGCTATTTTGACCAATTTTGGCCAATTATGAATCATAAATTAGTGCTCCATTGGTGAAATGTTGAGCGAGATCGAATAAGTTTTCTAAAAGTTATACAATTTTTATTTAAATTGATGAGATTTATGAAATCATTTTTAAAACATTATATCTCAATATGTACTTGATGAAACTTTTTCAATTTTTTTTGTGCCACTGCTTAAACCTAAGGCAGCTTTGTGCTACTGCTTAAACATATGCAGCTATGTTTGAGGTTTAATATTCACTTAAAAATACATGAAAAATGTGCTTATGTAGTTGACGATATTTAAAAAATTACCATATTTTACACATATAATCTGCCAAACGTTTTCCACCAATAAAGTGCATTAACTGAACGAAAAATGCATGGGACCTTTTCTTGATATGTAGTTTAGTAGGTCCTGTATAAAAATATTATATTAAGAGAGTTTAAAAAAGTTGAAAACACTTGACACTTTTATTGATCAAAATATGATAAATTTCCAAATAATACTCTGAACATATACAGATTTTTCATATTTTTGTAGTGAATATAAAACCTCAAACGAAGCTCCTTATGAAAACCTTAGGTATAAGCTGTAAAACAAAATAAAAATGAAAAAGTTTCATATGGTACATATTGAGATATAAGATTTTTAAAATGTGTACTAAAATCTTATCAGTTTTACTAAAAATTGTATAACTTTCAGAAAACTCATTCGATCTCGCTCAAAAATTTACCAATGGATATGGTTTACAATTGGTCAAAATTTCAGCGTTTTTGAATCACGTATAAAAAAGTTATAAACATTTGAATGAAAAATTATTTTGACCAAAAAATTGCTGTACGGACAATTGTTTGATGCACTGTGCATCGAGCTCAACTCCTCTCGGATTAATTTTAATCAACCACACGAAACCAGTTCACTACTCACCAGATTTTCATCGGTGGACAATCCGTTCCAGTTGGTTTCTCCCGCATGCAAGAAGAACTGAATGGTGGGGCTCATCTTCAGCAGCCGCTCGTTGAAATCCGTCAGCGGTCGGCCCAAGTCCTCCTGTCCGACCAGATCGAATCCAGCCACAAAGGTGGGGAACTTCTTGTGCAAGTTTTCCGCTTCCCTTAGGTATCCATCGACGGTAGCGTCATCGGCAGCACGGATCGGAGCGTAGATGAATTTCACCCCCACGAAGTCGGGATGTTGTTGCTTGAACTTTTCCGAAAGGTCGTAATAGATTTGGACTATTTCTTCGGGGGAATAGACTTTTCCCTCCAGATCGTACACTGGGGGAAGAACTCCTCGGAATTCAAGATATGTGACATTGTCTGCATGTAGTTCTTTCAGCGTATTGGTAAAGTATTCCTCCCAAACGGGTCTGAAGGTTACGATTGGCTCCAGGGAAATGAACATGCTGAAGAACCTTCCCCAAGCGTGGTTTATGCAAGGGTACACCACTTCTGGATCGGGTACGAACAGTGACAGAAGCTCTCTAAGATTCTGGTCAAACCCTTCATTGCCCAGCTCTTTTCGCACATCGGCAACCGATCGCCACTCGACGCCTTCCAGCGTTTCTGGTTGAGTTTTGGAGAATTTGAAATGCGGAGGGTTGGGTCGTCCAAATTCTCCGTTCTGCCAAAGGAACTTCTGGTAGGTGGCTTTTATAACAGTTTCCATGCTTCCAATGGCAGTATCGTGGGCATGTAGAATACCACCCTTGGGCATCTTCTGAATCAACTGGAAAAGCGGCGAGTTCTTGATTTGATCCAGAACCGTGAAGAAGTGACGGGATGGGGCAAACTTGATTGGAGACTTGAATCCCTCTTCCAATTCGGCCCTCTTCAGTGTCATCAGATACTCGTTGACCTTCTGTTCATCTTCGTTAAGCACCACATCAGAGCCGAGGGCACGGCTTTCCTCCTGGCCAACGAACTCTGCACGCTGCGCCAGGAATTCTTCGTACGAAACGCGAGACATCGTTTGCCCTAATTTTTGTTTTCGATTGCACACTCAACTGCAATATTTGTATTCCGTCCGAGCACTTGAACTTGCGAAACGTGTCCACACCGCCGCTCAGTAACGATCGCCAAGCATTAATCGAAAAACGGTACGAAACGGTTGACTAGACCTTGACTGCGTTGGGTTCGAGTTGGGACTGAGCCCGTTCAATCGCGGAGAGCCACTTCTCGTTCTGTGCTGAGCTCGTCACGGGAATAAAAAGTCGCGAGTCGCGAATCTCAGCTGTAACACATATTGATCCGATCCGATTCAAGAGCAGCTGGCAGAACGGTGTGCGTTCGTCCCACGAACGGTGCTGATAGGGGTGAAGAGATTACATTTTGCTTCAATCATCTTGTTCATGCGATTACTACAGCGCTAGCACACTCTCTCGGATTGTTTTGCGCATGGAGCTTAAGTTAAGTCAGAGCTGTGTAAGTATATCACCGTTTCCTAGAATTGTAATGGTTGTTTTGTTTCTCCAATTGATTTCATTACTTAACGCCAAGCATAAAACTCAGGTGCTTCCACATTGCTATGTTCATCGTACATCCCTTATTTCGGTATGTTTGTTTCGATAAGGTTTAAAACGCGCGGGCAAAGTAGCGGCGTGTGATAGGGAGCGACAGATACGCCTGAGAAAGGTTGCGTTTTGCTTTGAATCATGTTGTATGTAGACTACAGCCTACCAGCAGGCGTATTCGGTTTGTAGCTTGCGCACGACACAATCTTTCGAATGAAACTTTTCACATCCCTTTGATTGTTGCTGAATTAGTTCTTGTTCTTTCGAAGTTGAAGATTTGTTGATTCTAGAACAGATTTAAGAGAAAATAGATATATGTTATGCTGTAAATTTGATAAGGTATTTTGTTTGGATGCACCGTAATCTGGGGTAACGTTGATCAACATTTTCAATCTGTCTCTTTTTGTTCCCTAGTAAAAGCGAACATTATGTTTTATATTATTAAAACGAAAACTACCATTTTTAGTATGCGTTAAACTATACTTTATAAAGTATTTTGCAATTGCAAAATATGTTTAAATAAGCTTTTCAATCTAACTTTTGATTTAGTTTATGGAATTACATTGCTCATCTCAATGAACAATGTTCTTTGTGTTGAAAACGCCCTTACATCCTAATTGTGGGGTTCCAGATTTCGAATAGGTATAATACTCAAACTCTTGTTCGTTACAGTTATGCACTTTTTGAGTTATTTTAAGATTAAAATTTTAGAGTGTGTGATGGCTCAGCAGCTCGAGAGCCAGAATCGCGCGCGTTTCGCTTTCGGTGCCTCAATTTTGTTTTTTTTTGCCTTCAGATTTATACATAGTGTGGCAGCAAGACTAAAGATCCGGTGATCTTCAGTGGCTCAGCAGCTCGGAGCTAGTGGCACACACAGAAAACCAGTTGAATAGGATTATCCGGTGAGTTCGTTCTTTTTTATTTCCTTTTATGTTCATTAGACCTGTTCACTTTGAAACTTTTTTTCTCTGATTCTCCGTGACACATCAAATTATCAATCCACATGCAAGAACAAGTCTTCAGTCCAAAATTGAGCCAAATTGATAAAGATTTAAAGGTGCATCAAATCGATTTTGTGTTTTTTAGCCGTTTTCACAGAAATTTGCTCAGAAATTCACAAAATTTCTCCGAAAAGGTGCCAGAGATAACGTTAAAATATAGTTAGTACAATACTCTACAACTTTGCCGAAGACACTAAGGTGTTTAAATTGCGCATTTTGAAGTTATTCAACAATTTTAGTTAAAAAATCACGAAAAAACACGATACTTTTACGATTTTACATATAAAAGTCATGTAATTTTACATTATTTTACGTGATTAACTTAATGAGGTATTACTCCTTTGTGTAACGAACATTTCGTCCAAACATCGTTTTTGTGTAGGAAGTCGTTTTCATTGACAAAAGTATGTCAAAAGTATGTCAAAAATCGCACAGAGTTACCAACACGAATTAAAACAAAGTTACCCATGATTAAGACGTCATGCCACCGTATTGTAATGGTGTAGATGATAAGGCTCGAGCCTGCGGATCTGAAGGTCCCAGGTTCAAGCCCAAATACATGATAAACTTTTTTTCTTTCTTTGTAGCAGTTAGGATGATGAATCTGCCTAAGTCATGGCAATCACGCAATCTCCCAGATAATAATGATCGGGACCTGCCAATAATTAAGCCCATTCCAGGACTAGCTAGATATTTAGTTTACTTGTTGACAATAAATCGTGTCGACGAGATTAGCTGGGCGAAATATTGAGCATCTGTTTGATAACTTTCAATTTAGCTAAAACAATTCAATACGATGATGGAACTGCTTCTGGATGCAACATTTTTCAGACAACTGTGGGTGGAGCATACTTGTATCTATTTGCCCAAAAATCAACACAACTACACGATGAAGGGAAACTTCATTCTTACTATGCATTCTGTGGTTTCAAAACAAGGCTATGATGCCAAATTGCATCACAGTTTGATGCCAAATTGCATCGTAGTTTCGTTAACTTATATAGTTGGATCGAGACGCAAAAAAAATCTATTCCAGGACTCGTACCTTGAATCTTCGAATCGACAATCTCATGCTCAACCATCTGCACCAATTTGAAACTAATGCAGATGAGACAAAGAAGTGTAATGGCGTTTGAATCATGGGTAACTTTATTTTATTTTGTGCTGGCAACTCTGTACAATTTTAAGTATCAACGTGACAAACTTTTGATAATTAGTCAATGAAAACGAATTCCTACACTAAAATGATGTATGGACGAATATTCGTAACACATAGAAGCAATAGCTCATTAAATTAGTCACGTAAAACAATCTAAAATTACATGACTTTAACATGAAAAATCGTAAAAGTATTGTTTTTTTCGTGATTTTGTTAACGAAAATTGTTGAATAACTTTGAAATACGCAATTTAAACACCATAGTGTCTTGGGCAAAGTTGTAGAGTATTGTTCCAACTATATTTTAACGGTATTTTTGGTACCTTTTCGGTGCAATTTTTTGGATATAAGAGTACATTTTCGTGAAAATGCTCTAAAAAACACAAAATCGATTTGATACACCTCTAAATTTTTATCAATTTGGCTCATTTTTGGAAAAAAAATCAGAAGTTGAAAAAATATTACGAAAAAATGATTTTTTGAGACTTTTCAAGAATCGCCCTAGCGGAACCTCCAAATGATTTTTTAGAAAATTGAAATGTTCTACAAAAATGCTTTAAATATGCATAGCATATCTTTCATTTAAGGGTAGAGCACCTTGATTTTTCGCACGTCGATTTTTTTTTGGGACAGCTCAATGTTTATGAAACTCAATTTCAATCGTAACGGCAGACAACAACGGTGAAATACAATGGCTACTATGGGTTCCACAAGAACCTATGCAAGCAAGCAAAGATAATCGTACACATCGTAGTTGCTACTCTGTGCTTGACCAGAAAAATCGAAGTTGCACGCAGAACCAATGCATGGTGATTGGGACTAGCTACACACAATCCCCGGAGGCGAAGGAAATCCTTGAGGAATTCCCGGGGGAACTCCTAGAGTAATTCGCAGAGGAACTCCTGAAGGTATTCCCGGAGAAACTTCTGGAGTCATTCCCGGGGGAACTCCTGGAGAAGTTTCTGGGTGAATTCCCGGGGGCTGCTAATTGACAAATTGAAAAATTCATCCCTCAATAGGAAGCAATCAGTGAAGTACTAGATTGAAAGTAGTGAGCTGGATTTTTGTATGGTGAGATGATCAATTCTCCATTTCTGCAATAAAACGGTGCAAACACCATGGGTTATATGATTTCTTCGCTAATTTGATGCTGTTTGAGCAAAAGTTTGGGTAACTGTGTTGTTGTATTATTTATTTCTTACAACTTGAACAACACAGTTACTCAAACTTTTGCTCAAACATCATCAAATTAGGCAAGAAATCGTATAACCCACGCTGTTTGCACCGTTTTATTGCAGACATGGAGAATTGATCATCTCACCATACAAAAATCCAACTCACTACTTTCAATCTAGTACTTCACTGATTGCTTCCCATTTGTAAATTACCAACATTCTGTGTCTTCTAACTACAAGTTTTTCTGTATGTTTATGACATACCAGCAAAATCTGGCAAATGCCAGTAAAGGGCAACATATATCAGTGTACCTGTTAGAATCCCCCGAGGAATTGCCGGTTAAATTTCCGGAGGAATTCCTGGAAGAATTTCTGGAGGAGTTCCTGGAGAAACTCCTGACACAATTCCCGGAGGAACTCCTGATTAAATTCCTAGTGGAATTCCAGGAAGAACTCCTGGAGGAATTCCAGGAAGAACGGAGGAACTCGTGGAGAAATTCCTGCAGGAACCCCTGTTGAAATTCCCTGAAGAATTGCTGGTGGAATTCCCGGAGGAATTGGTGGAGGAATACCCAGAGGAATTTCTGGAGTTCCTGGAGGAACTTCTGTTGAAATTACCGGAGCAATATCTGGAGGAATTTCCTGAAGAACACCCGGAGGAACCGCTGGAACCTAGAAAAATTTCCGGAGGAACTCCTGAAGAAATTCCTGGAGGAGCTCCTGAAGGTATTCCTGGGGACCTCCTGGAGAAACTCCTGGAACAATTCCCGGAGGAATTCCTGAAGAAATACCTGGAGAAGCTCCTGCAAGAATTCCCGGAGGAACTTCTGGAACAAACCCCGGAGGAACTCCTGCAGGAATTCCCGGAGGAACCCCTGGAGGAATTCCCGGAGGAATTCTCGGATGAATTCCTGATGGATGTTTTGTAGTAACTATTGGAAGAATTCCCAAAAGAAGTCTCGGAGTAATCTCTGACATAAATTCGCAGAACCCCTGGAAGAATTCCTCGAGGAACCCTCGAAGGAATTCCCTGAAGAACCCACGGAAGAAATCCTGGAGAAATTCCCAAAACAATCCCGGAAGGATTGCTGGAGAAATTCCCAGAGGAATCGATTGGAGGAATTCCTGGAGGGATTCTTGGAAGAATTCGAGATGGCGGCTGTTTCATGGAATTCGACCAAAATATCCAATTTTATGCCCTAAAAGCATGCAATATGGGTATATTCGGTATGCGAATAATGCCCTATGTCCGAAAAAAGTGACCAGAATATCCAAGATAGCGGTCTTAAATCCAAGATGGCTGCTCAAAATTGAAGATGGCGGCTGTTTATTGGTGTGTTAGGTCTTGACACTTTGCAATATGGGTATGTATGGTATGGGGAAGATTTCTGCGGTCCAGAAATCCAATATGGCGACTCCAACTTCATGACGACGGATATTTAATGGTGTTTTATGCTCTTAAACCATGCAATATGGGTATGTTTGGTATAGGGAAGATGTTCGGAGTCCAAAAATGGTGACCAGAATATCAAAGCTGGCGGTTTAAATTCCAAGATGGTCGCTTAAAATTCAATATGGTGGCAGTTTAATTGAGTTTCAGGCTCTAAAACCATGCAATATGGGTTTACTATTCTCACGAAAAGTTTCAACGCCCGAATCGGGAATCGAACCCTCACCCCATAGCATGGTGCGATTATAAGCTTGGTGACATTAACCGCACGGCTACGAGGCTCCACAAGATGGCGATTTAAATCCAAGATGGTGCATCAAAATTCAAGATGGCGGCTTTAGATGGAGTCGTAGGCTCTACCTACAGCCATTCAATATGGGTATATTCGGTATGGGGAAGATGCCCGGAGTTCAAAAATGTCGACCAGAATATCCAACTGTGAATCAATTTACTTTCCACAGGATAGCGTTTCCAAAATAACTGTGCACCGTCTGACGAGTTTTCCCGGGTTTTAGAAGAAAATTCGGGCAGTATTGCCATCGTTTGATGTACTTGCTTCCAACCCGATTTTGAACTAGCTCTTTCTCTACTTCATCGACCAACTCTTTTGGCTTTACAAAAGCCAAAGTTTCATTCTTTCATATTCGCTCTTAGCAGAAATGTTTTATCGGGGGTTATTTTTCCATACAAACTTTGGGTAAAAAAAATGGATATATCTTGAAAATTTGTATTAGAAATTACGAAAAAATAAAATAAAAAAGCTCTACACACCAAACGCTTTCAGCAATATTTTGCCGAGCTGAAGGGTCCAGTATTTTTTTTGCTGAACTTTCAGCAAAGTTTGCTGAATTTCAGCAAAACGTTACTGGTGATCAGCAGAGTTTACTGAACATAGCAGCAAATTTTGCTGAATTTCAGTTTTTTTTTGCTGAAACCTTCAGCTCGGCAAAATTCAGCGAAATTTTGCTGAAACCCTCAATCGGTTTTTGGTGTGAGAATTCCCGAATAGAACATTTTCATCTTAGCACCAAATTAAAGAGAAGACCCTTAGCTTTCATTTGAGGTACACCGCAGCAAGATGAAACGCGGTTTTAGAAAAGATTTCAATTTAATTTAACCAAAAGATTGTTTAAATCAAAGACTTTGTGTTATGAAATTCAAATGGATCATTGAAGCCGACTTTTCCGTTACTCATCGCATCAAAACAAAAGCGCCACCGTATATGGACGGTAACACAGTGACAGCAGTCGAGTTACGTCAAACACACAAGGCTACGGTGGCGCTATCTGCTCATTTCATAGCGATCGTTTTAGTTATTTTAGTGATCCATTGTTTATCATGATAAAATATCATCATATTAACCCGCTGTTTAAGCTTGCCCCGGTGTACCTTATTGAGTAAATTAGCGATACTGATTATTTTTCGATAATATTTTTTGTTACAAACATCGTGTATTAAACATAAACGCGTACTTATTTCAAATTAACAATGCTTTAGGTATGCTCATAAAACACTAAGCTCATTAACATGATTGGAACTAGTTAAACCTTACGACAAGAAGAAGAAAAAAATTATGGTAGTCATCCCTCAACAAACCATGTAAACTTTGTGTTTATTTATATCTTTATTGTGGATACCTCACACGATTTCATAATCCATATTTATTATATTTTCCCAGCAACAATATCCACTGCTAGACCGCTGATTTGATGATCCCACGCTTTGTTCCACTTTTCTTTGGCTTCGGTTTTCTCCTCCGAGTTCATGGCACTGTACTCGATCGAGTTCAGAGCCAGTTGCTTCAGCAATCGTAAATCCTGTTTGGCTGATGCAATTCCAGTGAATGCCACATAGAAGTCGTGACTTAATGGTGTTGACCGCCAAAATGAAGGATCATCCGAAGATACCACCACCGGGTAGTTGTCCGAAAACAGTAGGGCGGCTGGATGGTTTCTTTGATCCTGGACCAGTTTCAACACTTGGTTCGAGATGGGATTGATTTCGATGCAAATCTGGCGACGTTTTATCTCCTTGAGCACTTTGGGGTGTTTCAGAACAGCAAATCCATGGCCAATGCGCTTTGTGCCCAGCAGAACTGCGTCGACCTGGAAGAATGAGAAATTAGTAATCACAACGACAAGGATTGATCAATTCATACCAAATTCTGATCGGTTTTCATTCCATACCAATTGGTTTCACCAGCGTGGAAGAAAAAGTTGATCGATGCTGGAAGCTTCAGCAGTGCTGGAGCGAATTCAAACAGTGACCTTCCCGGATCTTCTTGTCCGACCAAGTCGAACCCTGCTAAGAAATTGGGAAACTTTTTGTGTAGACGATTGGTAGTGTCCAAAAGCTTCTGGAACTCTTCATCAGTCGCATAGCGACCCGGAGCGTAGATGAACTTGACACCGATGAAATCTGGGTATTTTGCTTTGAATTGCTCTGTTTCTTCGTAGTACAACTGAACAATCTCCTCCGCACTGTAAACTTTCCCATCCAAATCGTAAACCTCCGGAAGAACTCCTCTGAATTCCAAATATTGCACATGGTCGTCGTAAAATTGCTTCAAAGAGTCGTGATAATACTGTCTCCACACCGGGGCGTATGTGATCAGCGGTGCGAGGCACACGAATAGGTTTTGGAATTTGCTCCACACGTTATCCAAGCTTTTGTAGGCATTCAACGGATCTGCATTGTATAGACTGAATACCTCGGCCACCTTAGCGTCGTAAACCTCATTTGTCATCCACTGACGTATTTCCGACACTAACGACCATTCCTTTCCAGGGCTTTCTCTGGAAAATTTAAACTCTGGCCCGTGGTTTAATCCGAAGTTCCCCTTCTGCCACAAATTCTCCAAATAGGTGGCATTCACAATCAAATCGGTACTACCCAAGGCCATGTCGTGCGCATGTAGCACACCCCCTTTGGGCAGCCTTCGAATAATATTGAACACTTTGGATTTCCCAAATCGATCCAGCACTTCGAAGATATGCCTGGCCGGTATAAAATTGTAGCTATCGTTGAAGCCCTTTTCCATTTCATCCAGCTTCATTTGCATGATAAACTTATTTACAAGTTGTTCATTCTCGGTCAAAGTCACATTGGCCCCGAGAAGGTGATGATCTTCCGTTTGCAAAAAACTTTCCCGTTGCTGTTTGTACTCTTCGTATGTTGGTCTTCGCCCAACCGGTTTGCTCTCCGTGAGGGATGGGCTTGATGTAATTAGATGTTTTGGCACGGCGAGATTTGTCAGGTTTAAGACAAAAATTACTGCTAATAGAATCTTCATGATGTCTTTGGTGGGATTTTTTTTCTTTTTGATTACTTGTTGGTCAAACTAGTTTTTGTAGGATATCTGTAAAAAGGTTTGGGTTATAAGTGCTGTGAAAATAGTTCATAACATGTAATTAAAATGTTTATTAGTCGAGCTTTGTCGCTTCTATACACAAATCTCGACAAATATTAAAGCAGGTTGTCCGTTTTGTCGTGCATGTGGAAGTCCTCAGGCTGGTGTCGATGTATAGTGTCTTACTTCATCTCAGCTTGGCGCTTTTAACTACATTCACAGTATGTACTTAAAAGATTTGTTTTCATTCATGCATATGCAAGGAAAAAACAGTCTATATGCCAGTTATTTGAGAATCAATAAATTCGGTATTTTGACTTAGAATTTAACATGATATTGATTAATAGTTTACCGTTAATTGTATGGGGACGAGGCACGTTATCTTCCACTTTGGAAATTTGTGCCACTAGGTATAAACATTTTTGTGTAAACCTTTTATATAGCGATTCCCGAATTTCGCAACTTTTATAAACACGGGTCTTCAATCTCAATTCGGAAGATAACAAAACAATCTAAACTAATTATTTAGAGCGGATCACTTCCACAGCTCATTACGCATGTTAGTTCAAGTTGTGTGATAAGATAAAACGCCATCGATGTTACGATGCAGGGTCGATGAATTACCTTAATTTTGCTGTCATGTTGTAGCGATTGATAATGACAAAAAAAAACAAGAACCACTTCATTATTCTTATCTAAACATCTAATTTTGCTGTCATTTGCATAACTGATTCCTGCTAAAAATACCTAATTATGCCACCTAGCGGATGTTTGAGAAAAGCACATACAAAAATATTTAAAAAATATTTATTAAATTCGGTATTATTAGCACATGAAAACCTACCCTTCCTAAAGCTTATGTTTTGTTAATATTTTATAATTCAACCGATTTTTTTAAGAATCTTCTCGAAGAATGTTTAAAAATGTTTGTGATATGGTGTCGTTTCAAATTTCAGAAGAAACAGTTTGTGGAAGTTTTGCACGATCTACTAAAAGTATATCTGGCTTGGTTTCTAGAGAAATTCAGGATAAGAATTTTTCAAACCTCATGGGGATTCATTTTGAAACTCCTTTAGTTACTTGTTTTTTATGATTGTACGCTCCCACTTGACTTGCCTGTTTATTTAGCGTTCTTCGAGTATATTTCATAGTTATTAATTGGGGGACTTTCTTTGCCTGACTTTTGGAGGATTTCCCAGAGAATTTTTATTTTTACGATTTGCTCTAAATTAGTTTGAACTAGGGTAGAGTTAGCGTAAGTTGAAAAATAAATTTCTGACACGCGTGTAAAAACTCTGTTTAGAAAAAATCTTACCGAATTCCAAGTGGTAACCATGTGGAAAGCTATGAGATATCTTAGAGGATCCCAGAAAAAAACCTTTAATGGAAATCTAGACTAAGTTTTGGAGAAATTCCAAGTATAGAAAAAAAATATATTTTCTAAAAGTATTAGAATGCCGGGGCCCGTGGCGTAGTGGCTGCACGTTTGCTTCATAAGCAGATGGTCATGAGTTCGATCCCAGCCCCGGCACTTTTGTTAGTTGCTCTTTCCCCCTGAGAGCAGCTGACACTGACCCTCTTCTGAGCCCATGGCTCAAATGAACCCGGATACTTGGACATCGACGAACGGCAACCCATAATGGACCCCCAATCGGACTGGAAACAGGAACAACCAACAGCCACACATCAACACAACCAACAGCCACACATCAACATCCTCGTGGGTCCCGAGATGAACTAGCCTCTGGGGCTATAAATCTTGTTAATACAGATAAAAAAAAATCTAGTACTTTCAGAGGAAATTAAGTTGTCTGAAATCTTAACGTCTAGAAACAATTTCTGATACCGAAGAAATTCTAGATTATTCCTTTTATTTATCAAGCATTCTGTCTTTCATTCGACGATTGCATCATGAAATTCTCAGAGACTTCCCAGGTAACAATTTGGTGCTGTACAAACGTGTTTCCAACTATTTTAAAGCAGGCTTCATTTGAACAAAACTGAGCACAAGAGGTACAATCCTTTATTCAGCTCCTAAACATCTAATTTTGGTGATTTTTTTCTACCTTAATTAGTTTGAGGTTCATTGGAAGGCTGATTTAAGGTTTAATATGCGCTTAATCAGTAATCAATAAAAGTTATTAATTGTGTAGAAATAAAATGAAAACTCTTTCGTGAGCCTATTTTTAACCATTAGTTACATCTATTTCCAGGGGAGATGTTTAGAAATATACAAATCAATCTGTGGGAAAACTGGGAATTGAACCTGATCTTGTACCGACTTTTCGAACCCTCTAAGCAGAATACCCTCTATGGATGAGTGTAATCAGTTTCGTACCTTTTAATTCCGCCCTATGTTGATTATCCTTTGACAGATACGCGTATTTCGACTACCACTTGTAATCTTCCTCAGTGTCAGTTATCCACTTAGTGGATAGTGGATAACTGACACTGAGGAAGATTACAAGTGGAAGTCGAAATACGCGTATCTGTCAAAGAATAAGCAACATGGGAATTGAACTCGGACCTCCAGATTTATAGTTACTCGCCTTAGCACATACACCATACACAATTGTATACATATACTCGAAAACAAGAGCATTACCTGTTGTGTCTGAATAGTCAAGAACATAAGTTGAACTAAGTCTGTATTGAGACTGAAGATATGGACTCCATGAAAACATGCTCGGGTCAGCTGTCAAAAATTATTTGATTAAATGTTGAACAACAGATGATTAATTTTGCATATTAGTGATTGTTTTAAAGCTGATTACCCAGATGAATAATGTGGAGTTTAGGATTTCTCTGGGAAGGAATCACCCCTCACGTGCAGCACACACAACTTACCCAGGCTGACGTTGGTTCGCAAGTGGCAAGAGTGAACGCGGTTGGGTGACGCCTGGAGTTGTTGCTACGGAAGCAGGGATGCTAACATTGTCTGCTTGACAGTTCGCATCACATTCAAATGCGCTATATCGCCTGCTGTGATAATTCTCTTTATCACAGCTTTATTCAGTATATCTTATATCTCACATCCTTCTTCTACTCTAAAGAAGTTTTACACATTTTTAACATAAAATTGAATTTCCGTATCTCAATTTGGAGTATTTACTTACAATAATTCAACATAATTAACTGTTATACTACATCGTCACATACGTTGCAGCTGCTGCCTAGGCTGCTGCCATGGCTGCCGAATACAGTTTTCATTGTGAGGTACCATTCCGACTATGCTGCTGCTACTTTGTTTTCCAAAAAGATCGAACATTTTAGTACTTAATTGTAGGAATGATGTTTTCCGACGAGCAATGGTAGCTTGCACAGTGACGTCATCATTATCTCTCTCTCTCTCTCTCTCTTTTCCTCTCGTTCGGGGTCGCCGTCCTTGCTCTCAAAATACTTTTGAGGGCAAAAAATCATGTGATTTTGTTGAAGTTTTGTTTGTAATGCAAGGCTCTATACTTGTAATATTTAAGGAAATTACCGTCTTTATTCAATCTTATTCCCGAATATATCCCATTGCTCCGTCATTTAAATTCGAGATGTATATCTATAGATAAAGTGAATAAAACATTGTCATTCATGAAACACTAGCCACAGAAAACAAACTGCATCAACATAGTCCTTCTTTTGGCTAGCCGACATTGACGACACCTTAAACAATACATATATTGTAACCATTCGATCCCACATTGGTACGAATCAAAACTACGGGATTTTTCTAATATTTTTTTTTGCGTACATTGCTAAGATTTATCGGCCACGACAAACAACACGATGTAAGCTTCAGATCCGACATTTGCACGAAAGAAAACAACGCGATCTTGCTAACCAAGCTTTTCGTCAGCGGACATTGCCGGGACTGTCCCTCCACGGTAAGCAACACGCTGTAAGCTTCCGATCCGACATTTGCACGATGCAAAACAACAGGATTTTTCTAACCTAGCTTTTCGTCAGCGGACATTTTCGGAACTCTCCCTCCACGGCAAACAACATGCTGTAAGCATTCGATCCGACATTTGCCCGATGCAAAACAACAGGATCTTTCTAACCTTGCTTTTCGGCAGCGGACATTGCCGGAGGTTTTCCCCCACGGCAAACAACACGCTGTAAGCATTCGATCCGACATTTGCACGATGCAAAACAACAGGATCTTTCTAACCTTGCTTTTCGGCAGCGGACATTGCCGGAGGTTTTCCCACCCGGCAAACAACACGCTGTAAGCATTCGATCCGACATTTGCACGATGCAAAACAACAGGATCTTTCTAACCTTGCTTTTCGGCAGCGGACATTGCCGGAGGTTTTCCCCCACGGCAAACAACACGCTGTAAGCATTCGATCCGACATTTGCACGATGCAAAACAACAGGATCTTTCTAACCTTGCTTTTCGGCAGCGGACATTGCCGGAGGTTTCCCCACCCGGCAAACAACACGCTGTAAGCATTCGATCCGACATTTGCGAGAAGCAAAACAACAGGATCTTTCTAACCTTGCTTTTCGGCAGCGGACATTGCCGGAGGTTTTCCCCCACGGCAAACAACACGCTGTAAGCACAAAATAACAGAATCACTATAGCTTTTCCTTACCAGTTACTGCTGCTGCTTTATTCTTTTCGTGTTTTATTTCTTCCTCGATAATTGTCCAAGCAAAAAACAATCATCCGGAAGCATGCACCATCCGGAGCCCACGATGAAAATCACACCACATGTTTCACTTTTTTGTGTTGTCGTAATTTTCTCACTTTCGCATGCAAATTGAAGAGTGATTCCTCCCAGCAAAATAATAGATTGGTTCGATTTTTTTTTCGCAATTGAACGAAAAACTGGCAGGAATTCGCCAATGTGGAGTTTAGGATTTCTCTGGGAAGGAATCACCCCTCACGTGCAGCACACACAACTTACCCAGGCTGACGTTGGTTCGCAAGTGGCAAGAGTGAACGCGGTTGGGTGACGCCTGGAGTTGTTGCTACGGAAGCAGGGATGCTAACATTGTCTGCTTGACAGTTCGCATCACATTCAAATGCGCTATATCGCCTGCTGTGATAATTCTCTTTATCACAGCTTTATTCAGTATATCTTATATCTCACATCCTTCTTCTACTCTAAAGAAGTTTTACACATTTTTAACATAAAATTGAATTTCCGTATCTCAATTTGGAGTATTTACTTACAATAATTCAACATAATTAACTGTTATACTACATCGTCACATACGTTGCAGCTGCTGCCTAGGCTGCTGCCATGGCTGCCGAATACAGTTTTCATTGTGAGGTACCATTCCGACTATGCTGCTGCTACTTTGTTTTCCAAAAAGATCGAACATTTTAGTACTTAATTGTAGGAATGATGTTTTCCGACGAGCAATGGTAGCTTGCACAGTGACGTCATCATTATCTCTCTCTCTCTCTCTCTCTTTTCCTCTCGTTCGGGGTCGCCGTCCTTGCTCTCAAAATACTTTTGAGGGCAAAAAATCATGTGATTTTGTTGAAGTTTTGTTTGTAATGCAAGGCTCTATACTTGTAATATTTAAGGAAATTACCGTCTTTATTCAATCTTATTCCCGAATATATCCCATTGCTCCGTCATTTAAATTCGAGATGTATATCTATAGATAAAGTGAATAAAACATTGTCATTCATGAAACACTAGCCACAGAAAACAAACTGCATCAACATAGTCCTTCTTTTGGCTAGCCGACATTGACGACACCTTAAACAATACATATATTGTAACCATTCGATCCCACATTGGTACGAATCAAAACTACGGGATTTTTCTAATATTTTTTTTTGCGTACATTGCTAAGATTTATCGGCCACGACAAACAACACGATGTAAGCTTCAGATCCGACATTTGCACGAAAGAAAACAACGCGATCTTGCTAACCAAGCTTTTCGTCAGCGGACATTGCCGGGACTGTCCCTCCACGGTAAGCAACACGCTGTAAGCTTCCGATCCGACATTTGCACGATGCAAAACAACAGGATTTTTCTAACCTAGCTTTTCGTCAGCGGACATTTTCGGAACTCTCCCTCCACGGCAAACAACATGCTGTAAGCATTCGATCCGACATTTGCCCGATGCAAAACAACAGGATCTTTCTAACCTTGCTTTTCGGCAGCGGACATTGCCGGAGGTTTTCCCCCACGGCAAACAACACGCTGTAAGCATTCGATCCGACATTTGCACGATGCAAAACAACAGGATCTTTCTAACCTTGCTTTTCGGCAGCGGACATTGCCGGAGGTTTTCCCACCCGGCAAACAACACGCTGTAAGCATTCGATCCGACATTTGCACGATGCAAAACAACAGGATCTTTCTAACCTTGCTTTTCGGCAGCGGACATTGCCGGAGGTTTTCCCCCACGGCAAACAACACGCTGTAAGCATTCGATCCGACATTTGCACGATGCAAAACAACAGGATCTTTCTAACCTTGCTTTTCGGCAGCGGACATTGCCGGAGGTTTCCCCACCCGGCAAACAACACGCTGTAAGCATTCGATCCGACATTTGCGAGAAGCAAAACAACAGGATCTTTCTAACCTTGCTTTTCGGCAGCGGACATTGCCGGAGGTTTTCCCCCACGGCAAACAACACGCTGTAAGCACAAAATAACAGAATCACTATAGCTTTTCCTTACCAGTTACTGCTGCTGCTTTATTCTTTTCGTGTTTTATTTCTTCCTCGATAATTGTCCAAGCAAAAAACAATCATCCGGAAGCATGCACCATCCGGAGCCCACGATGAAAATCACACCACATGTTTCACTTTTTTGTGTTGTCGTAATTTTCTCACTTTCGCATGCAAATTGAAGAGTGATTCCTCCCAGCAAAATAATAGATTGGTTCGATTTTTTTTTCGCAATTGAACGAAAAACTGGCAGGAATTCGCCAATGTGGAGTTTAGGATTTCTCTGGGAAGGAATCACCCCTCACGTGCAGCACACACAACTTACCCAGGCTGACGTTGGTTCGCAAGTGGCAAGAGTGAACGCGGTTGGGTGACGCCTGGAGTTGTTGCTACGGAAGCAGGGATGCTAACATTGTCTGCTTGACAGTTCGCATCACATTCAAATGCGCTATATCGCCTGCTGTGATAATTCTCTTTATCACAGCTTTATTCAGTATATCTTATATCTCACAAATAATATTCTATTCAACTTGATATCCAGCCATCTATGTATTGCTGATTAAAGAGGTTGAAGAAGCCATACTTCAGACCAATAGTACGCTGCCATTGTGTTCAGCCATTGACAAAACTAACCAGCTATTGTTCAGCTAATACTCTCACTGTTCAGCATTCATTGTTACTTGGGTTTTATATAGTGGCCTTAGATAATTCCTGGGCTGCAAAACGGTGAGTCGATAAGGAGAGCATCCAATATAGCTCTGGTCCTCACAAGTTCCTACCTCATGCTTCCACGGGTCAAGCGATGACAAATACCGCCAGCTAAGAATTGTGTGCTTAGCTGATAGTGCAGCCTGGGCACTGTTGTCCTTCTGGCTTCAGCTAGATTGAGGAGGTACGATCCGAGTGTCTGTTCACCAAGGAGGTGCGGCTCAAACAGCGTCTGTTCTGGCATCCAGCGGCTGAGCAAGAAACGCTGCACCACGCCCAGCTAGATCCAAGGTGGTAGCCCCATCAGCGTGGTCGTCCCAGTGTTGGTTGGGACGTTAAACAGAACTGGCAAGATGGCCCTCCGGCGAGACAGGAGTGTTGGCGTAGGCCCAATAAGCAACCCGTAAAAATCCCCATTGCGAATAACATAGGAGAAAATACGACTCGATACAATCGGCAAAGACCCACGCGACGAAATAAGGACTACGATTGGAAACTTGGAACATGGAATTGCAAGTCACTAGGTTTCGCAGGATGTGACAGGATAATCTACGACGAACTACATCCCCGCAACTTCGACATCGTGGCGTTGCAGGAACTTTGTTGGACTGGACAGAAAGTGTGGAAAAGCGGGCATCGAGCGGCTACCTTCTACCAAAGCTGTGGCACCACCAATGAACTGGGAACAGGATTTATAGTGTTGGGCAAGTTGCGACAACGTGTGATCGGGTGGCAGCCGATCAACGCAAGGATGTGCATGTTGAGAGTTAAGGGCCGTTTCTTCAACTACAGCATCATCAACGTCCACTGCCCACACGAAGGGAGACCCGATGACGAGAAAGAAGCGTTCTACGCGCAGTTAGAGCAAACATACGATGGTTGCTCGCCGCGTGACGTGAAAATCGTTGTCGGCGACATGAACGCGCAGGTAGGAAGGGAGGAAATGTACAGACCGGTAATCGGGCGAAACAGCCTGCACGCCGTATCGAATGATAACGGCCAGCGATGCGTAAACTTTGCAGCCTCCCGTGGTATGGTAGTCCGAAGCACCTTCTTCCCCCGCAAAGATATCCACAAAGCCACCTGGAGATCACCCGACCATCAAACAGAAAACCAAATCGACCACGTTCTAATCGACGGTAAATTCTTCTCAGATATAACCAACGTCCGCACATACCGCAGTGCAAATATAGATTCGGATCACTACTTAGTCGCTGTATGCATGCGCTCAAAACTTTCGACAGTTATCACCACGCGTCGAAGTCGAACGCCGCGGCTCAACATCGAGCAACCTTGTAACGTAGAAGTGGCTCAAGACTACGCGCAGCAGTTAGCAGTGGCCCTACCAACGGAAGAGCAGCTTGGCGCAGCTACACTTGAAGATGGCTGGAGGGACATCCGATCCGCCATAGGTAGTACCTCGGCTACAGCACTAGGTTTCGCGACTCCGAATCACAGAAACGACTGGTACGACGGCGAATGTGAACAGTTGAAAAACGAGAAGAATGCAGCATGGGCGAGAATGCTGCAACACCGTACAAGAGCGAATGAGGCACGTTACAAACAGGCGCGGAACAGGCAGAACTCAGTCTTCCGGATGAAGAAGCGCCAGCAGGAAGAACGAGATCGCGAAGCGATGGAAGAGCTGTACCGCGCTAAGGACACACAAAAGTTCTACGAGAAGCTGAACCGCTCGCGCAGAGGCTTTGTGCCACAAGCCGACATGTGCCGAGATAATCACGGGAATATTCTCACGAGCTAGCGTGAGGTGGTCGAGAGGTGGCGGCAGCATTACGATGAGCACCTCAATGGCGACGTTGCAAGTACCGAAGGTGGCGTGGTAACAGATCTAGGAGTATGTGCACAGGACGAAAGACTTCCGGCCCCTGACCTTCAAGAGATTGAGGAGGAGGTTGGCCGGTTGAAAAACAACAAAGCCGCTGGAGCAGATCAACTACCAAGCGAGCTTCTAAAATACGGTGGAGAAGCACTGGTGAGAGCACTACACTGGGTCATTACCAAGATTTGGGACGAGGAAGTATTACCGGAGGAATGGATGGAAGGTATCGTGTGTCCCATCTACAAAAAGGGCGACAAGTTGGATTGCGGGAACTACCGCGCGATCACACTACTGAGCGCTGCCTACAAGATACTCTCTCAAATTTTATGCCGCCGTCTATCACCGATTGCAAGAGAGTGCGTAGGGCAATATCAGGCTGGATTTATGGGTGAACGTGCTACAACGGACCAGATGTTCGCCATCCGCCAGGTGTTGCAGAAATGCCGCGAATACAACGTGCCCACACATCACTTGTTCATCGATTTCAAATCTGCGTATGATACAATCGATCGAGAACAGCTATGGCAGATTATGCACGAATACGGACTCCCGGATAAACTGATACGGTTGATCAAGGCGACGATGGATCGAGTGATGTGCGTAGTTCGAGTATCAGGGACACTCTCGAGTCCCTTCGAATCTCGCAGAGGGTTACGGCAAGGTGATGGTCTTTCGTGCTTGCTGTTCAACATTGCTTTGGAGGGTGTAATAAGAAGAGCGGGGATAAACACGAGTGGGACGATTTTCACGAAGTCCGTTCAGCTGCTTGGTTTCGCCGATGATATTGATATTATTGCTCGTAAATTTGAGACGATGGCGGAAACGTATATCCGACTAAAGAGTGAAGCCAGGCGAATCGGATTAGTCATTAATGTGTCGAAAACAAAGTACTTGATGGCAAAGGGCTCCAGGGAGGAATCACCGCGCCCGCCACCCCGAATTCATATCGACGGTGATGAAATCGAGGCGGTTGAAGAATTCGTGTACTTGGGCTCACTGGTGACCGCCGACAACTACACCAGCAGAGAAATTCAGAGGCGCATTGTGGCAGGAAATCGTTTTTACTTTGGACTCCGCAGAACTCTACGATCGAATAAAGTTCGCCGTAACACGAAGTTAACCATCTACAAAACGCTTATTAGACCGGTCGTCCTCTATGGGCACGAAACATGGACCCTACGTGCAGAGGACCAACGCGCCCTTGGAGTTTTCGAACGGAAGGTGTTGCGTACCATCTACGCCGAAGTGCAGATGGAAGACGGGACTTGGAGAAGGCGAATGAACCACGAGCTGCATCAGCTGCTGAGAGAACCAACCATCGTCCATACCGCGAAACTCGGGAGGCTACGGTGGGCGGGTCACGTCATCAGGATGTCGGATAGCAACCCGACTAAAATGGTTCTCGAGAGTCATCCGACCGGTACAAGAAGACGTGGAGCGCAGCGAGCTAGGTGGGTCGACCAAGTGGAGGACGATCTGCGGACCCTACGCAGAGTGCGGAACTGGAGACAAACAGCCATGGACCGAGTGGAATGGAGGCGGCTACTATGTACAGCAGAGGCCACCCCGGCCTTAGCCTGACCGGTAAGTAAGGTAAGTAGATAATTCCTAAGACATTTCTTAATGTATCGTACCACGATTTGTAAAACACTTGAATATTTTAAGTATTGCCTTGAAAATCTAGTTGTGGAAGAACTGCATTATTTACAAAATTCTCTAGGACTATTCCAGATGTTTTTGAAGACCTCCCTGGAATTAAGTAATATAGGTAGGTAGCCCTATATCTAGGTACCAAAAATTTCTTCAGGAATCCTTAAAAAAAATCTTTTTAAAAAGTCTTTATCCAAATTTTATATTTGTTGAAAAGTCTTTATCCAAATATTCGGACAAAAACTCCCGCACCGATTCTTTCAATACATCTTCCATGGATTCATTCGGAAATTTTTTTTTAGAGATTTGATCAGAAATTCCTCTTATTCCACTAATTCCATAAATAATACTCTTGAAGCATCTTGCCTGATTCACTTCTGAAATTCCCACTTTTTTTTTAATTATCCATGAATTTGAGCAGAAACTCCTCCATGAGTTCCTTCTAAAATGTATTAAGAAATTTCTTCGGAGAATCTTTTAATAAAACTTTCAATGTTGCCTTCAGAAACTATTCCATTTTTTTTTTTCAGAAAATGACAAAAGTTCCTTCAACAATTTGTACTGAGGTTATTTTGAAAAATCCTCCACGGGTTTCACCAGAAATTCCAACAGCAACTTCCAATTGCTCCAGCAATTGCACAAGGGATTCCTCCAGAAGCTTCACAAAGAGTTGTGTGACAAAGTTGTGTATGAGTTTCTGCAGAAAATCCTACCCTATTTTCTAGATTTTATTGTTCCGAAGAATCATTCGTGAATTCTTTTAAGCATTCTCTCAAACGATTTTCCTAGAATTTATTCCAAAACTTTCTCCTTGATCAATAACACTAGTTTACAGCATTTTTGAACTCGGTAAGCTGATGATCGTTTTTGGTGTAAAATCATACCCTGAGCTCGAAAACGCGAAGAAAAAAAATTACAGTAGAGCGGAAATTTTATCGACTTTCCATACAAGGTTGATGGTTTGAAATCGATTTTTGTTCTATTTTTAAGCAAAGTCGCTCACTTCACACATCTCATTCTCCGTAATCAATGCTCTGATTTAGCTGAATTTTTACTGAATCTCGCCTACTTATGATATGTCAAAAAAACGTTGAGAAAGGATTTTTAAATTGTTTTTTTTTTCTTATTGAAAAAAAAAATACAATTCTTCATATATTTTCGGAAATTTTGCTAAAATTTGAGGAGATCGTTCCCAAAACTTAGAAATATCTTGAATTTCATCAATCTGAAAAAGATTTAAAATTGGTTGAACAAAACGCAGAATATTTCAATTTTATTAAATTCCATATTTTAAAAATTTGTAATACTCGATATTCAGCTAAAACTCAAAAACTGTTCTACTTTAAATTTTTTGAAGCACGGTTTCAAAATTAGCTTAGCTTAGACTAACTGCACATATCTATGGTTGCTACTCCGTGATTGACTCGAACCAATGACAGTTGCACAATGAATCAACTGAATAATTGACTGGGAGTGGTCAACATTCTCACTGTGCACGCTTCAGAGGCTCTCTTTAACAGTACAATAACGGCGCCGGCCACGTCCTTGCAGTCAGGTTGGAAGAGTGAAGGAATGTTAATAGCAACCTTTGTTATGTGAAAGTTGGCGTTTACCGCACGTCTCCACCAAAGGCTGCAGGAAGGAGTGATTGTTAGTAGGGCAGGTATCGTTGGGTCAGGATTCACTTCGATAAGTAATATGACCTTTTAGAGTTGCAGTATGCCGTGCAAACTGCAGTGATGTTGTTTGCTTCACGCGGAAAGCAAACAATCGACCACCCACGTAAGGTGAGATATTTATTCATAAAAATACATACAACAAATATACATGGACAGATACATAGAAAAACAGTATGTCGTTAAGAGATTGCACAGAAAAATGAAATTCAATAAAAAGAAGAGATAGTTTGTAAAATGCCATCCCGAACAGTGACAAAATGGAACGAAAATCCAAGTCGACACTCATGGTGACGAACTATACAAAGTCAATGAAAAAATATTTGAAAAGAGGATATTATAAATATATGGTATAAAATTGTATTAATATAATAACTGATGTAGAATCCATAGTTAGAGAATAACAGGGAACAAACTCACCGGATAATCGCTTGCCATCAATCGAACCAAAAATGCGAAACGAAAAAAAAAATCAGAGCACCGAAGGCAACGCGCGCGCGAATCCGGCCTCCAGCTGCTGAGCCGTCACTACACACACTGACTGAATCCGGGTCTTCTTCCTCTGCTATCAATCGGACCAAAAAGCGCAAAAAGCAAATGGAAAAAAACTAAATCGGGGTACCGAAGGCAACGCGCGCGCAAATCTGGCCTCCAGCTGCCGAGCCGTCACTACACACACTCTTTGAAGCACGGTTTCAAAATTAGCGCTAAATTATGCATTAGAAATTTTGGTCGTTGACAGAAGTTCACGCCTTTCGTTTTATTTTGTAAACTAGTATAATTTTTTCAAAAAGATCTCCAAATTTTCCTCCAGCGAGTTCTTTACAAATTTCCACAAGGATAACTATGAAAAAACTTCCACAGATTTTTCGATAATTCTTCCATGGACCCTTGCTGAAATCCATCCTAGAATTCATTTACAGATTTTTTTACGAGTTCCTGAAAAAATCACCCTGGGATTATTGAAAAAATTCTCAACGATTTTTTTCAGATTTTTCCGTAGGTTTTCTCCAGAAATTTTCTATGAACTTTCTCAAAAATGCTCCATGGATTTTTTTTTCAGAAAATGATTCACTGATATTACTGATATCACTGATCAGAAACTCAGAACTACTTTAAACACTTCTCAGCAGCTTTCTCAAGATTGTTCTTCAAGGATTGCTTTAGAAATTCTACAAGAGATTATTAAGGAGATTCCCAAAGTTTGTTCACATTCCTTGAGATATTCCTTCAATACATTTCCCTTCCAGAAATTGTTCCAAGGATTTCTTAAAAAAGTCTTGAAAAATCCTGCAACGATTCCTTTAGAAACTTTTCTATAAATTCTTTCAGAGATTCTTATAAGGATTTTTACGGAAAGCCTGGACGACATCTTTGCTGGGATTCCTGCAGAGATTCACACAGAGATTTCATCAGAAATTTTGCCGGGTGTTCCTCTATACATTCCAAGCGTACCTCTAGAAACTTCTCTACGCATTCAACCAGAAATTCATAAAAAAAATGTTTAGAATTTTTATTTGGGAATTTCTGCAAGATTTTTTTTTCAAAAATATCTCAAGATGTTTTGTTAGGTATTCCACTATGTGTTTCCAGGTACTTCTTCATATATTCCTCCTGGAATTTCTTCAGAAAATCCATATATGGCTTCTCAAAATATTCCTGTTTTGTTCTAAGAAATTCTTTGAGGAATTTATTTATAATTTTCTTAAATTTTTTTAAATACCTTCTGGAATTTCTTTAGCGATAAGGAGAAACAATGATAAATAATTTTATTTAGGGAAAATACTTTCTGTAAATACTCTAATGTAAGCTGAATTACTTGATTTGAAAATATGGCACAGAATTATGGTTGCAAATGTTTAAACTATTGCATAAAATATCATGAGAAAATTAATTATATAGATTTTCGGTTGGTTAAACATCAAAATGGGATTGATAAAAGCTAAAATAAATAGTTCTGTGTAGAAATAAAGACGTATCCTCATGCCTCTAAAGTAAAACTGTATAATACTAGCATTACTAAATGAATTGGAAGACTTCCAAGCGGAAGAATAGCTAGAAGAGTCGAAATTTTTCAACCCTGTTTATTTTAAAGCAGATTTTCATACCGAAATGCATGACATGGTCAAAACTTTATTATTTCATTCGTTCTGAAGAAATTTATTATAAATGAGTCTTGGATTTTAATTTCATACATTCTTAACTTGATATATTTGAAAACAAGTAGTTCATGCAAAAAAATTGAATACTTTGGGTGCCATTTCTCGAAATGTATGTTATTTCAGCCAGAATATAGTCTTGAAGACATTAGAAGCTAAAAGAAAACGTAAAAGTAGTAATTGCTGTGATTTATGCAAGTGATACAATCAAATTTTATCAAAACAATACTTAAATGCGTGATTTTTTGATGGTTTACAACATTTTTTTCTGTTAAATACTTTCTTTTTCGTAGATTTTCAACCTGCACTCGTCGTGATACTTTTATTAGAATCTTTTGAAACCCTTCCGACAAGGTTGCAACCATCCATTTGCAAAAATTTACATTCATTTGCTATTATCTCAGTTCAGAAGCATGCAATCGAAAAACAATGTATGGATGAATTGATCCTTGTAGTTTTATCTGAAAGTTCGCCGAATAGCATTAGGGTCGCACACGCATACCAAAGTCGTGAGAGAGCTGTGAAGGCAACTCTCCACGCGATGAATATAAATTTCATTCACGCTGTGGAAAGTTGCCTTCACAGCTCACTCACGACTTTGGAATGCGTGTGCGACCCCAATGTTATTCGGCAAACTTTCAGATAAAACTACAAAGTTAAATTCATCCATTCATTGTTTTTCAATAGCATGCTTCTGAACTGAGATAATAGCAAATGAATGTAAATTTTTGCAAATGAATGGTTGCAACCTTGCCTTCCGATGAAAATAACTACAACAAATCTTAAACAGTTTCAATATTATAACATATTTATATGAAATGTATGTAAAATGACTGGCAACACTTCCAAAAACGATCAAATTCATGATTTACATGTCGATCTATAATGCAGGTCACCATACAAAATGTTTGTGTTGAATATTTTCAAAATTTGATAGTTTTTTATTAGAGAATTCTAAAAATTGTCCAATTCGGCTAAACGAATGTCTAGGCAAATTTTCATTTTTTCTTATATTTAACGACCAAAAAACAAACAATATATTGTTTCATCCCATTGGCTCAAGCAAATTACCTGGAAGATCCTCCAGAAATTAAAAAAAAAAGAATATAAAATTATTACAGTTGCGAAACAAATAGAAAAAATATGCCTCGGCTAAACAAATGTCTACCCCTGTATTTTAAGGCATCATCCTTAAAATATCCGTAATATATTACAATTCTCGGTGAGGAAGTCATAAGAAATCTTAAAAAAAGTTGGTTAGAAAGCTTTGAGGAAAAGTCTGGCGAATGGGAAGTTTGCGCCATAAAATCACCCCTCCGCCCATCGTGATCATCGACAAAACGAGAGATATTTATAAAAAACCCAGATTAATCCACCTAGTGGTGATAGTGCCTTTCTCGTCGAATATGTACTCAACATTTTTTTCCGGCCATAAGCCGAAGTGTTTCTGAATCCTGAGAATACTCTTGAACGGAATAAATCTCATTTTCTTCTTTTGTCACAGTGCTCGTTGACTCGTCAATGGGGGGTGAAGTTGATAAATAAGAAAAATATTTGATGAAAAAATTCTCAAAAAATTAAGCAAAACCGCTCAACTTATCGGTTTTGATAAAAAAAATTTCTAGAAGACTCTAATGTCACTTTAATATTGAAAAATTTAGCGGTTTATTTATTTGTGCCCTTCTTCAAAATGTTGAATTTCGACCAAAATTTCCAAGGGGGGACCCCTCTGGACTTAAAAGAAAATCGAAATTTGTGTCAGCCTTATTCAGAAAAGCAAGAATTTTATCAAAGCCATAATTAAATTTGGAAACTTATTGATGGCTCATATTCCGACTCTATGTTAAACGTATAGGCCGAGCTGAAAAATATCAAACCTCTTAGTTGACTGCTTGACCACCTTCACTAGCACTGGATGCCGATCATTATCATGACATTTCGGCATTTTTTTTTCTGCGCACTTTAGCCTATATTTTATTATCATCTTCTATATATATAAAAATGCAGTGGCATACGTGGGACCGTGCATAAGTTGCGAACAGATGGTCCAATTTGGGTCGTCTAAGTTTTGTTCTGTTAGTTTTCACCCAAGGAAGGTTTATGATACACAAAACATGGGAAAATTGAGAGTTTTTAAAAATCGGGTTTTCATACACTTTGAACGGGAACTTGGGCTTGGCTAGGGGCTTGAAACGTCAAAAAACGCAGTAGGCAAGACAAAGTTTGCCGGGGAAAGCTAGTTAGTTATAAGGTTCATGTAAAATTTGACAAAAAAAAGTGCAAGCTAGCGAAATTTTCCATATTAAAGCCCATTCAAATTTCAACCGTGTTACAGTGCGCGAGGGCTCAACCAGTTGCATCAAAATTGTTTGCAGTAATTTTAGATGCAAAAGGGGATTGGTGCTATAAAATTTAAGTTTTTCCATGCAACGTTGATCCATCCTACTGCATTATGACGCCTCAGGAATCTAAAATGATGTAATTTGACAAGATCGCTTAAATTTTTATCAAGATTTTGTTCTTTTACACATATTAATCGCTTGCATCGATTTTGTTCACCTGCGTAATTTCAGCAATGGATCCAATCCTGATTCTGTTACACTGCCGGTAATCTTAAGTGTGGTCAGAGACTATTTTCTTGCTGCCCGTTTATCTGGTTAACGAACATTTTTGATGATTTGATGTTTCGCATGCATGGGTTTGGTTTAGTTTTTTCATTGGTCATTTCCGACGGGACACCTGGAACCGGTTCCGGAACACAACCGGTTTAGATACGCTATGAAACTATTTTCCTGCTTACTCTTCATCTGGTTATCCAAAAAGCCACTCTTCGATGTGTCACATGCCTGGGTTTAGTTCACCTTTTTAATTGCGGCCACTTCCGGCAGGACATCCGGAACCGGTTCCGAAATACTATTAGTTCAGATATGGTCTGAAATAGAGGTGGGCAAAAAGGCTCACTTCAGTGATCGGATCCGAACCGGATCCATCACATTAGTGAACCGGATCTTTTGAGCAGATCAGCGGCTCAGTTATGGCATGAATGACCAAGCTTCACCGAACCAGATGGGATTGCTTATTTCCAGTTTATTCTCTCAAGGGGACCACGAGCATCAATATCGCTACTTTTTGACGAAATTTCCATCAAACCTTGAGCTTAATCAAAAGATTTTCCAAAAAAACATTGGGAAAACCACGAGTTTGACGAAAATTCCAACAAAAAGTATTGATATTGATGAAGTATTGATGCTCGTGTGGGGCCCGCTTCACACACAGCAAGCGACACTCAATCTCTTGATTTGTTTTAACATACAAGCATTATCTCTCTCCCAGCGCCAGCACCACACAACATACTGGATACTGCTGAAGAACCGAACGAAAGAAGTGATAATGTGTGAGTTCGTGTTCGAGTTCGGGTTGTTCGGATCAGATCTGTCCGGACTGCCGGTACTGCTCTCCCGCTTGAGCTGAGAGCGAGAGATCGTGTGCGTTGTTTGCGGCTGCATGACCAGAGGGAGGGAACTGGACCAGCGCTGTTGGTGGTGTTTACTTGGCGCGTTTCGTAGAGCTGTGTATTGGAAATGAGCCAGAGCAAAACAAAGAGAACATATCGGTTCTTTTAGGCTCTTTCTCACGGAACCATGTAAACTAGTGACGCGGCTCTCTCTGTAAAAGATTCACGGTTCACTCACTCACTTTACTGATACGAATCTTTTGAACGGGTCCGGATCTGATTGCCCATCTCTAGTCTGAAACTATTTTCTTGCTTACCGTTCATCTGATTATCGAAAAAGCCGCTCTTTGATGTGTCGCATGCCTAGATTTGGTACACTTTTTTAATTGGTCACTTCCGACAGGACATCCGAAACCGGTTCCGGAACACAACCGGTTCAAACATGGTCTGAAACTATTTTCCTGCTTACTGTTCATCTGGTTACCGAAAAAGCCGCTCTTTGATGTGTCGCATGCCTAGGTTTGGTACACTTTTTTAATTGGCCACTTCCGGCAGGACATCCGGAACCGGTTCAAACATGGTCTGAAAATATTTTCCTGCTTACTGTTCATCTGGTTATCGAAAAAGCCGCTCTTTGATGTGTCGCATGCCTGGGTTTGGTACACTTTTTTAATTGGCCACTTTCGGCAGGACATCCGGAACCGGTTCCAGAACACTACCGGTTCAAACATGGTCTGAAACTATTTTCCTGCTTACCGTTCATCTGGTTATCGAAAAAGCCGCTCTTTGATGTGTCGCATGCCTGGGTTTGGTTCACCTTTTTAATTGGCCACTTCCGGCAGGACATCCGGAACCGGTTCCGGAACACTACCGGTTCAAACATGGTCTGAAACTATTTTCCTGCTTACCATTCAACTGGTTATCGAAAAAGCCGCTATTTGACGTGTCGCATGCATGGGTTATGTCCACTTTCTTATTTGGCCACTTCCGGCGAGACTCCCGGAACCGGTTCCCGAACACTATCGGTACAGATATAGTCAGAGACTATTTTCCTACTTCCCATTCATCAGATAATCGAAAATGCCGTGGTTTGATGGGTCGCATGCATGGGTTTGTTGCATTTTCATATCTGGCCCCTTCCTGGGGTACCGGTCCGGAACACCTAAATGGCCATAACTCCGGAACGGCTGAACCGATCTGAACCATTTTCAATAGGAAACAATGGGACAATGTACCCCGTCGAATGAACCATCGGTCGTTGAAATCGGTTCTTATTTACTATCTAAAAATGAGGTGACCTTTTTGTACACATACACACACACACACACACATACATACACACACACACACACACATACATACACACAGACATCACCTCAATTCGTCGAGCTGAGTCGATTGGTATATAACACTTGACCCCTCCGGAGGCTCTATCAAATTTTCGTTTTTGGAGTGAACATATAGCCTTTCGGTACACCTTGGTGTACGAGAAAGGCAAAAATGAAGTCAGGAAGAGAAGTAGATTAAGATTAAGGTAAATAGAACTAAACAGGTATGCTTTGGAGCAATTATGGGTGCTTCACAAAATAATTTAATGATATGAAATGCTTCGCGTGTCAAAAAGCTAAAATCCCTGCATTAAAGGTCATCATAATATAAACTGCATGTTTTTAACTGATTGGATGTAAAAAATTTTCCTTCAAAAAAATAAATAAAAAACGAAGTAGGGGGATTAGGGGCATAATGGACACCCGGGGCGAAATAGACACCACTGTTTTTGTCGAAACCGTTGACTTTTATGTAAAACTTTTAATGCATAAGTGTAAAGGAACAAGTCATTGTTCTATTTCTCAAAAGTATCATTAATATTCCTTCAAAATAATGAAAATATCATTGAAATTGAAATATGTTTTACATATGGTGGATTTCTTATAATTTCGAAGCAGCAGCAAATAAGGTACTACACGTGTTTGAGTGTGTCCACCATAAAACAAATAAAATGTTAGCATATCTACATGTATACGCAGATTTAGCAATGGTTAAAGTATTATATTTTTTATCAGAACTTACTCAAAATAGAAATTTCAATGTTGTAGTCGATTCGGGGCGAAATGAACACTGGCATTTATGAATGGATGTATGCGAGTTGCATACTGTTGGGCGTTTTAGAGAGTTGCGTTGCGTTGCGTTGCGTTGTAACGGAGTAATTCGTAGATTGCATACTGAAAGTTGTCATGTTAAAACTTTAATACTCCTATTCTAATTGCTTATGGAATGCTATTTGGGAAGGAACAGCTATCCAATCAGATATTGAAGTAAAAAAGACATGAAAACTTCCATTGCCGGCCACGCCCATCTTCTCCGTTACGAGGATAGGAAAGGATGTGATGATATGACACCTACTTTATGAAAGGCCAGCGACTCACCGGCGCCCCCATAGGTGTCAAGGAGTTGGATATTTGGAAAGGGTTGATTGGGGATTCACTATAAGCGAGTGATGCGGCAAGATTCAGATTGTGTGAGTGTATTTGAGTTGATTATGTTGATGTGTTGATGTGAGTGTAAGTGATTTTTAACACCAACGTTGGGAGTGACATAGCTAAGAAATTTTGTCACTCCTTGGGCCTTTTTGCTTCCGGGATGGGGCACAGGCATTTGGACCATGTGTCCTGGCTAATAAGCCTAGGCTTAAGCGCCATTGATCGCTCTCTGAAACGATAAGAAACACGTTATGTGGATGGGAAGGGATAATAGGGAAGGGATGATATCTATTTATCGAGATGCCAGCGACTCACCGACGCTCTCGTAAATAGAATGGAAATAGGATTTTGGAACTGGAATGGTCTGGAATTTAGGATGATTAAGTTATGTTGGAATTTGGATGAGATGTAATGGGCGAAAAACACAACAAATACGTCAATAAAATAATTTACCTTTATCGCTGAAACAGAAAGTATTAGGAATAATTATTCAAAACTTAAATAAATGATGCCCTTCTTATGGCGTAAATGTTCAATTGTGATAAAATGCAAATCCCTACTTCCGATTTTTGCTCTACAGCATCATTGAGTTTCTTCATACTGTTGGGCGTTTTAGAGAGTGTGGAAAAAATCAATCCGATTATTTTAGCCTAAAGTTTATTTATTTAACTTTGATGTTATGTAAACTCGTCTAAGATGGAGTATTATATCTGTGGTATTGATCTACGTAGGCAAATTACTTAACTGGTCGATATTATCAAAGATACAGCATAAAATATGGAGGGGTGTCCATTATGCCTCGATGGGTGTCCATTTCGCCCCGTACCTTTCCTGCCAGCCCCAAAAAACACACGGTTTACAATTCATTATTTCTTCGCAATAATGACATTCTACCTGCTGTAAATGATTGAAATACGTAGGAAACAAGTTGAAGTTGTAAGCCAACTGATAATATGTTAAGTTTTTGTCTGTTATACAGGCCAAACATACTCATTTGCTAAGGGTGTCCATTATGCCCCTAATCCCCCTACCTACACGAAATTAAGGGTCTATATAATCGAGCGTCTGCTAAATCGAGGTATACCTGTAAACGATGATTTCTAGCGCCATGAAATAGATGTTTGTCAAACATATGAAAGTGTGATATTCATCAACGAGTCACTTGAAATTTGTTGAAATGGGTTTCGTGCCTTCGCGAGAAAGGCGCCGGGTAGGTTAATTAAGGGTTTTTTATAGTGTATTCGTTCTTCCTATAGTCCCATGAATTGCCCAAAATATTTCCGAAGACAGTTCATCAATCGGACAAACAGTTATCGATGTTTTGCTTTGGCCCCTCTCAAAAGTAATGCTTAAGTCAAAATAGCAAGCTGATGATATAAATTGTTCGCTTTGGTCATGAAAAATAGCTATGAAAAATATGAGGTAAATAAAAATATACAAAGGATCTCTTAGCTTAGCCTTTGTACTTGCCTCACAATCTAAAAATTCATGTAATGGCAAGGCAAAGGAAGTATTTCAATTAATAACTGTGGAAGTGCTCAAAGAACATAAGTTGAAGAGAGGCTGGTCAAGTTTCGGTGGGAACGTAGGTCCACATTAGAGTGGGTCAACGTTGTATGGAGAAACTTTAAATTTGATCGTATCAACCCGGAACAAAGCTTTTTCAATCTATATTAGCGTCCAAAACAACTGTGCAAAATTTGGGAGCGATTGGTTGCGTCCCCGTATTCCGCATTGCGATTGAAATTTGTATGGAAATTGGTTTGAGAAAACGTACTTTTTTGCATTTTCCTCATAAGTTGAATTCTTTTGCCCAATACCATGTAACTAATAACGTTAAAGTATAGCCTAGGATATGCTGAAAAACTTTGCCGAAGACCGCAAAGTGATCCGACGCCTGTGAAAAAAGTTATTCGCCTGGTAACTTAGACCAAAAATTGAGATTTTATTATTGATGTTATTCCTTTACATGTTAAATGTTAAGCACCACCCGGCAATCTGTACGTTATAGCTTTTTTCACAAGTGTCGGATCACTTTGCGGTCTTCGGCAAAGCTTTTTGGCATATCCTAGGCTATACTTTAACGTCATTGGTTTGATTGTTTTAGACGAAAAATTTCAATTTAAGAGAAAAATGCAAAAAAAGCACGTTTTCCCATACTAATTTCCATACAAATTTTAATCGCAATGCGGAATACGGTGAAGCCACCAATCGCTCCCAAATTTTGCACAGTTACTTTGGGCGCTAAAATGAATCGAAAAAGCTTTGTTCGGAAAAATCGACTTTGTTGACCCAGTCTAGCCCACATAGAAGAAAAAAAAATTGAAAAATAAAATTTTAGAAAAAAAAATGTCATTTTTAAAGGAAATGTTCTCCTTTCATCTTGTCTACTTCATTTTCTCACAGTTGGTACATATTTGGATATTCCAAAAACTATACCACCCTTCAAAAACACTGTTACACCAAAACACTAAACCTTACTTACTTCCCCGATTTGGTTTCTTAGATTTCTTCATGTCAGTAATGATTATAAGTGTCAATGATAAACGAGATCGATTCTGTTCTCAACTGTTGCATTTGGCGGCTATTTGGATTGCTGCAGGAAGTATGTATTACATTTATCCAAGAATCGGTAGTTGAATGCTAATTTTGACCAATGGTACCGTACAGGCTATGACCTGTTTTGTACATCAGACTAAAACATTACCACCCACGAACTCTCGAAATTGACCACTTCTATTATAAGTTCTGATTCTAGTTCAAGATTATCTTCCATAATGGTTTTAACAAATTCACATCACCTCACACTTGAAATTTCAATCGAATCACAGCCATTGATAACTAATATCACATTTCACCGTTTATATTCTTACTCCAGGAAAGCAAAAAATACTGGGAATACCGGTCTGGAATTTTCAACTCTTATATATTCTCACCATTCCCACCGTGGTCAGGAAACCACACTTGATAACTCATTTGACCACGCTACTTCACTCATTACCGACCTAAATAAACAATCCTGAACTGAAACTAATTACGTTACGCTCCGCGTTATCGTTTCGTTTTGTTTACAATGTGAAATCGTAAATGGTTTATTTTTTACCTCAAAAGTGAGAAGTCTATTTACGTTTCGCTTTTAAATTAATTTGTTCACATACGAGCTACTGAATGCCATGCATTGCCATTGATGAAAGTTACCATGTCCACATCAAGGAATTACCTTTCCAATGTTCTGGTTTGCTTCGGTACGCTGCGCCGGGTATCTACGCCGCTAGGGCATCAACCTAATCAGCGCTTCAAATCCAATTGAACTTTTGATCCCTTCGACAGCACGTGTAGATCTCAGCTGTGCGAATCCTGAACAAATTCGCTGATTACGGGTTTTGTGAATCGTGCAGCAGCTGCTTTCACTAAAATAGTGACTGGGAACCTGATGTTCGGTGTTCGGTTGTGTCGATGAACCGCATGCACGGAACGAAGCTTTGCGCGCGCCGGGTGTGACTGGCTTCCCTGTGATCTATTATATGTTATTACTCGCACCGACAAACGGCACAGACTGACCGCGACGGTACTGCCAATCGCATCTTATACTCCTTACATTTGATATGTGGTAGGGGAGAGCGGAACAATGTGGCTTCTGCGGAGGAAGTACCTACTCTTGAGAGTTTGGTCGGGATTGGGATTTGGCAGACAATTCGACGAACGTGAGATATGTACCTAAAATTTGCTGCTAGCCGAGGGCGGAAAGTCAGGAATGTTGGATGCTAATTGAAAACTCAATTCTGAAACGCTGATTTAGGCCTCCATTTAGGTTATACTTACTTACTTTCAGGCCTGGGCACCCACGGTGGTGCAGAGGGCCGAATTGAAAGATTTCTATTCTGGGCGATTGCCAACCATCGCCTTGACCTGTGGCCATGTCAAATTTCTGTCAACTTGCTTTATTTCCTTGTTGAGGCTGCGCCGCCACGAGCCTCTGGGTCTGCCTCTGCTGCGATGTCCTGCTGGGTTCCAATCTTACGACTGTTTGCAGATTTTATTCCCGCCCCTGCGTAGAGTGTGGCCGACCCACCTCCTCTTTCGCTCCCAAATTTTTCGCGCCTACGGCTTTGCTGAAATAAACGCTGGAGCTCCACGTTGGAGATCCAATTGTGAGGCCACTATACACGAATTATATACCGCAGGCATCTATTGATGAAGACCTGCAGCCGTTGCGTATTCTCCACTGATACACACCAGGTTTCACTGGCGTATAGCAGGAAAGATTTCACGTTCGAGTTAAAAATTCGGACTTTGGTTCGTCGACCAATCTGGTCGTTTTTCCATACATTTCTTAAACTCGCAAAGGCAGCCCTCGCTTACTCGACCCGCGAACCTATGTCCATCTTGGTGCCACCATCATCGGCCATCATTTTTCTACCAAGATATTGGAAGCGGGGGTGGAAGCTCAGGTAAAATATTATCTCCTGGGCGCCCATTAAAAACACCACCCCCGGCGAAGACTGGCGCTCGAGCCTAGCTATTTAGCACTGTAGTTGGAGGAAATGCCAATGCAGAACCCGTAGCTTCCGGGAAGGTAAGCCCAGCTCCCTGGGTTAGTGGGTTGGTGTCAGGCCCTGCGAGCCAGCCGTAAAAAAGACTAGCACCGGAAAATCAACAAGAGAAGAATGCGAACCGATACCAATGGCGACGACCACAGCGACGAAAAGGGACTTGCGATTGGAAGCTCGGTACGTGGAACTGCAGATCTCTCAACTTCATCGGGAGCACCCGCATACTCGCCGATCTACTGAAGGACCGCGGGTTCGGAATCGTAGCGCTGCAGGAGGTGTGTTGGACAGGATCTTTGGTGCGAACGTTTAGAGGTAATCATACCATCTACCAGAGTTGCGGCAACACACGTGAGCTGGGAACAGCTTTTATAGTGATGGGCGACATGCAGAGGCGCGTGATCGGTTGGTGGCCGATCGACGAAAGAATGTGCAGGTTGAGAATCAAGGGCCGATTCTTCAACATTAGCATAATAAACGTGCACAGCCCTCACTCCGGAAGCACTGATGATGACAAAGACGCATTTTACGCGCAGCTCGAACGCGAGTACGACCGCTGCCCAAACCACGACGTCAAGATCATCATAGGGGATCTAAACGCTCAGGTAGGCCAGGAGGAGGAATTCAGACCGACGATTGGAAAGTTCAGCGCCCACCAGCTGACGAACGAAAATGGCCTACGCCTCATCGATTTCGCCGCCTCCAAGAACATGGCCATTCGTAGCACCTTCTTCCAGCACAGCCTCCCGTATCGTTACACCTGGAGATCACCACAACAAACGGAATCGCAAATCGACCACGTTCTGATTGATGGACGGCACTTCTCCGACATTATCGACGTCAGGACCTATCGTGGCGCTAATATCGACTCCGATCACTACCTGGTGATGGTTAAACTGCGCCCAAAACTCTCCGTTATTAACAACGTACATTACCGGCGGCCGCCCCGGTACGATCTAGAGCGACTGAAGCAACCGGATGTCGCCACCGCATACGCGCAGAATCTCGAGGCAGCGTTGCCGGACGAGGGTGTGCTCGA
The DNA here is from genome assembly GCF_035046485.1 of Aedes albopictus. NCBI lineage: Eukaryota > Metazoa > Arthropoda > Insecta > Diptera > Culicidae > Aedes > Aedes albopictus. The sequence continues at coordinate 378,454,650 of NC_085137.1, forward strand.
TGTGGCCGCTCTAGAGGACTGCTGGAGTACAGTGAAAGCAGCCATCAACAACGCAGCCGAGAGCACAATCGGGTACGTAGAACGGAGTCGACGAAACGATTGGTTCGACGAGGAGTGCAGAGTGGTTCTGGAGGAGAAGGATGCAGCGCGGGCGGTAATGCTGCAGCATGGAACCCGACAGAATGTGGAGCGATACAGACAGAAGCGGAAGCAGCAGACCCGTCTCTTCCGGGAGAAAAAGCGCCGCCTGGAAGAAGCGGAGTGCGAGGAAATGGAACTGCTGTGCCGTTCACAGGAAACACGCAAGTTCTACCAGAAGCTCAACGCATCCCGCAAAGGCTACGTGCCGCAAGCCGAAATATGCAGGGATAAGGAAGGGAGCCTCCTGACGGACAAACGTGAGGTGATCGAAAGGTGGAAGCAGCACTTCGACGAGCACCTAAATGGCGAAGAGAATGTAGGCACGGAGGACCAAGGCAGCGGAGGAAATGACTATGTTGGTGCAGCAGAGGACGGGAACGAACCAACTCCCACGCTGAGGGAAGTTAAGGATGCCATCCACCAGCTCAAAAACAACAAAGCAGCTGGTAAGGACGGTATCGCAGCAGAACTCATCAAGATGGGCCCGGAAAAGTTGGCCACCTGTCTGCACCAGTTAGTAGTCAAGATCTGGGAAACCGAACAGCTACCGGAGGAGTGGAAGGAAGGGATAATCTGTCCCATCCACAAGAAAGGCGACAAGTTAATGTGTTAGAACTTTCGAGCGATCACCGTTTTGAATGCCGCCTACAAAGTGCTATCCCAGATCATCTTCCGTCGTCTTTCACCTAAAAAAATGAGTTCGTGGGAAGTTACCAAGCCGGTTTCATCGACGGCCGGTCGACAACGGACCAGATCTTCACCGTACGGCAAATCCTCCAGAAATGCCGTGAATACCAGGTCCCAACGCACCACCTGTTCATCGACTTCAAAGCGGCATACGACAGTATCGACCGCACAGAGCTATGGAAAATTATGGACGAGAACAGCTTTCCCGGGAAGCTGACTAGACTGATAAGAGCAACGATGGACGGTGTGCAGAACAGCGTAAGGATTTCGGGTGAGCTATCCAGGTCATTTGAATCTCGACGGGGACTACGACAAGGTGATGGACTTTCCTGCCTACTATTCAACATCGCCCTGGAAGGTGTTATGCGACGAGCCGGGCTCAAAAGCCGGGGTACGATCTTCACGAAATCCAGCCAATTTGTCTGTTTTGCGGATGACATGGATATTATTGCCAGAACATTTGGAACGGTGGCAGAACTGTACACCCGCCTGAAACGTGAAGCAGCAAAGGTCGGACTGGTGGTGAATGCGGCTAAGATAAAGTACATGCTGGTAGGTGGGACAGGACAAGCCTTGGCAGCAATGTTACGATAGACGGGGATACTTTCGAGGTGGTAGAATTGATTGATTGATTGATTTGTCTTTATTAGAGAGACTTTCAGCCCTTGGCTGGTTCGTCTCTTAGGTGGTAGAAGAATTCGTGTACCTCGGTTCCTTGCTAACGGCTGACAATAACGTGAGCCGTGAAATACGAAGGCGCATCATCAGTGGAAGTCGTGCCTACTATGGGCTCCAGAAGAAACTGCGGTCAAAAAAGATTCACCCCCGCACCAAATGTACCATGTACAAGACGTTAATAAGACCGGTGGTTCTCTACGGACACGAGACATGGACGATGCTCGAGGAGGACCTGCAAGCACTCGGAGTTTTCGAGCGACGGGTGCTAAGGACGATCTTCGGCGGTGTGCAGGAGAACGGTGTGTGGCGGAGAAGAATGAACCACGAGCTCGCTGCACTTTACGGCGAACCCAGCATCCAGAAGGTGGCCAAAGCCGGAAGGATACGGTGGGCAGGGCATGTTGCAAGAATGCCGGACAACAACCCTGCAAAGCTGGTGTTTGCAACTGATCCGGTTGGCACAAGAAGGCGTGGAGCGCAGAGAACACGATGGGCGGACCAGGTGGAGCGTGATCTGGCGAGTGTTGGGCGTGACCGAGGATGGAGAGCTGCAGCTGCAAATCGAGTATTATGGCGGCAAATTGTTGATTCAGTATTATCATAAATTTGATGTGAACTAAATAAATGAAATGATATTGGAAGCATTCAGGCCCGGATTAAGGATTGTGGGGGCCCGAGCGGATGCGGAGGCCCCTTGGCGATGGACATAAAACAAATTTCATTGTTTTCAAACAGTATTTGAGCAATATAAAACAAAAAGTTGGTGTGTAATAACCAAAAAAGGTCTTTGTGGGGGTCCCTAAAAATTTCTCAGTGACACGCTTGCGCCTGAGGGCTCGAAGGGTCGAATGTTTTTAGTTATTAAGGACAAACGCCTTGAAAGCCCGCTTCAACAATGCATCAGAACTTCAGATGCACAAATATCATGAAGCAAGCTTCAAACAATAGCGCATTTCATTATTCTGTTCTTGCTCACTTCGAATAAGCCTAAAATAAGAAGCTCAGGTGCACTGATTTTGTATACGAAGAGATTTGTGCCCGCGAAATCGTGAGTAGGTGCCAAAGTCGGCCATTGTGGCGGCCATTTTGGGATTCTAACAAGTCTGTCCTTAATGAACACCAGTTAGAGAAAATCTTGGAGTTTATTGATTTGCTCCAAGATGGTACGGAGCGTGACAATATAGTACACACAAGATCATTCGGCACGGTTGCTTGCTGTTGCCGAAGAGTTGCGCCAATCTTACAGGAATTCGTTTAAGGATCACTTTGCACAGAAACATGAAATTTTATTTTTGCTGCCTTTTGATAACCACATTAAAAGGGAGTGCCAATATAGAAACTAGTATAAATAAAACAGTCAGGAACAACTAGTCAGACCTGAATCTCCATTTGTGTAATGAGTTGAGACTGCCTAAATAGATTTTTAACTCAAATGGATACATTACCCAAATAGATTCCGTTCATCTTTCAGACGTAAAGGGGCTAGAGGAATTTCAAGGAGGGGGACGGCGTTTCCAGGCGTTCCAGAAAATTTGAGAGAGCTTTCAGGGGGCTTCATAGCAGGGATGCCATATGTACAGATTTATCTGTACTATACAGATTTTTGAGCATCCGTACAGATTTCATTTTATATGAAATACAGATTTTTGAGCTAGAGGGGCTATTTTATTTTTGTATGGGATACAGATTTTCCTGCCAAATTTTGTATGGGATACGGATTTTTGAAAAATTGTGATACAGATTTTTCAAAAAATCATCTGACATCCCTGATTCATAGGCTCTCAGATGATTCAGCAGATTCAGACTCGTTTTAAAGCGTTTCAATGCGATTTGGGACGTTTCAGAACGTACGAGAGGCTGCAAGAGGGGGCTTCGGAGGTTCTTCGGCTAGTTTCACAGTGGTTCCATGGGGATTATAAAGGCGTTCCAATGCATTTCAAGGCGTTTCAGGTGGTTTCGAAGGGATTTTATGGGGCTTCAGAGGCACTCAGTTGAGTTTCACATAAATTTCATGGTGATTTCAGGAGCGATTTCGGGGACTTCAGAGACTCTCAGTTTTCATGGAGGATTTCAGGGGCGTTTCTGAGGCGTTTCAGGGGACTTTTGAGCGTCTCGAGTGAGTTTCACGGAGATTTGTGGGAAGTTTCAGCAGCGTTTCAAAGCATTTCATGGCGTTTGAGGAGATTTAGGAGGGGTTTTAGGGGGTTTCAGAGGCTCTCATGTGATCAACTCGGAAGTTTCATGTGAGCTTCAGAATTATTTCAAAGCATTTCAAGGCGATTCAATGCTTGTCAAGGAGTATCAGACAATTTCACGAGGTTTCTAAGGGGTTTTGGAGGACTTTTGAGGCTCTCAGGGGAATTTCACGGCGGTTGCATGATAATCTTAGGGGTGTTTGAAGATGTTTCAGGAGGTATCAGAGGGGTTTTATTGCACTTCTGTCCCTCTCGAGTGAGCTTCATGGAGGATTCCGGGGATGGTTAGAGACGTTCCGGGGCATTTTAAAACGGTTCAAAGCGTTTCAATTTGTTTCAGGGTGTTTCAGGAGGTTTCAGATAAATTTTAGGGGGCTTCACAGACACTGAGGTGAATTTCATGGAGGTTTCAAGGAAGTTTTAGAGGCGTTACAAAGCGTTTCAAAACATATCAGAGAGGTTTCTTGGAGATTCTGAGGCTTTTAGGTGAATTTCTCGGAAATTTCAAGGGGGTTTTAGAAGCGTTTCAAAGTGTTTCAAGGCATTTCAGGAGGTGAGGGATTCTAGGGGGCTTCACTTCAACTTTCAGAAGCGTTTGATAGCGTTTCAAAGCATTTCAATACGTTTCAGGGCGTTTGAGGAGGTTTAGGAGCAGTTCAGAGGCTCTCAGGTGAATTTCACTGATGATTCATCGGGGTTTTAGAGACGTTACAATACGTTTCAAAGCGTTTCAAGGCGTTTCAATGCATTTCATGAGCTTTCAGGGGAGGGGGTGTTTAAAGAGACTTCATAGGCTCGCAGGTGAAATTAACGAAGGTTTTATGTGAGTTTCAGAGGCGTTTAAGGCGTTTCAATACGTTCCATTACGTTTCACAGGAATTTTAGAGTGCTTCAGAGGATTTTAAGTAAACTTCACGAGCATTCCAAGGCGTTTCAGGGCGTTTTAAGGTGTTTCAAGGCGTTCAATGCGTTCAGAAGCGTTTCAAGAGGTTTCCGGGGTATTTAAGGTGGCTTCAAAAGCTCTCAGGTTAATTTCACGGAGATTTCATGGGGGTCCAGAGGCGTTTCGGGGTTACATGAGGCTGTATTAGTATGAACCTTAGTCGTAAAGCTCTTAGAGACAACCAACTACGTTGGATCCAGGTATCAGTGGGTCGGCTCCAGAGGCACGTTTTCCTCCATTTGGGAAATCTGTGGTACATCCGATGATCTATACTCAAAAAAGTTTTTGAAGATTCTCAAACAGACAATAAACTCACCATTTGACATCACATAGTTGCATGAGGCTGTGTAACCATAAATTCCAATAATACTGCTCCAATAAATCACTAATTACTTTTGTAGATCAGATTAGATGGCCTAAACTCCAGGGAGCTCTCGGATACTCCTACACTTTTAACCCGTAAACACGCCATAAATGCCCCTTACCTCTTAAAACCGCTTTTTTCCCCGCAAACAAACTTTATCCCTAATATTTAGTATTCTAACGGCTCTGAACGTTATCAAATTCCATTTAGGTAACGTTACCTCAATGAAGGGACCTAAACAGATTTTTTCCTAAATGGATTCTACCTAAATGGAGGTTTGGCTGTAGTAGATCGATTGATCAATACAAATGACGGCGACTCCAAAAATGTAAGTCGACTTGTGGTTTGAAGCACGTCATATTAAAATCCAGATCTTAATTTGATATAATGCATTGCGAGAAAGTTTATCGCGCAAAGTTGTGCAAAAATATTAATAAATAAGCACGATTGCATTTAATCGTTTCGGTGTCTTCTGCGCAGCCAATCTTTAACCAATTGCCGGACTTATTGAAGAAGACACTAACATGATATGCTAAAATGGCGACGGTCTATGATCTATTTTGGACATTTTTGCGCGATAATCTACGACGAACGTGCAATAAAAGTCCGCAAAACAAAAAAACAGGTCATTCAGGGTGTTCTTCCTTGAAACATTCAAATTTCTGATTTTCTCTACGTCGTCGTTTTGCACCACCCCCCTCTATAGTCACGATTAACGGAATGTTGTTCATTCGATTCGCTCTTGTCAGAGCTCCTAGACTAGAGAGTGTGTCATTTGTTTGCTTATTGCGAAGAATGGACCGCGCGCGCTGGCATCGACGACGACGACGACGGGATGAAACTGGACACAACCTACACAAAAAGCCTTTGGTGCTCGTTGAAAACCCAACCAAACTGAGTGGTCGTAAACGTAGCGAACTATCATCGGTTTTACGTATTTGAGGGGCCTGTCATTGATGGATGGTAGTCTTGCGCCATTAACAACTGAATGGAGAGTGCGGGCGCGAATGAAGTTAAGTTGATTGAACGGCATAGTGGAATGGGCAGGCCATACCGTCAAAACACTTCAATGAATACGACGGAGTAGACGAATGTGACAAACGGTATGCTAAGTTAAAGATTTTTTTATAATTTTCATGATTGTACTTCGGAAATGTCGAAAGGTCTCCTATTATTTCTGTTATTCTGAAAATATCAAAAGTTATTTACTTTTCAAGTTTAGGTTTTATTTGTTTTATTTCAAAGAATTTAACTCTTCAACTGACGTTCATGTTGCACAGAGACGAGCCTCTGAATGTAGCATTTTTATGAGCTCTATATACAGCTATTCACTTGCCCGGAGAAAGATTGGAGCATTTACAGATCAACACACGAAAATATATTCCATTTTCCCCTAACAGAAAAGTATAACAACTGAATAGCATATCAAGGTATTAATCCTAAACACCACTATACCTCGATATGCCCTTCGTTGAGCGGTAATAAGTGGCAAAATAACAAACACGAATACTAGGGGCGGGACAGCTCTAATATTGATTAGCGGTATTAGAGGTATTAGGAAACAATAATCCCATAGCCAGACCATTGTTTAATCAAGTAAGCCATGCTAATTGAACTTGATTGACGACAACAACAAGAAATGACAAAAAAAGCCATTCTGCTTTCATTGCTTCTAGAATATGAAAGGGACTATCTCTAATTAGAACAAAATTACTAGATATTGGTTCTACACCGTTCTTCATACTCCGGAAGAACAAACTACGGAACTTACTGTAGGACAATATTCAATTTGTTAGGCGCACCAGTCTTGTGTTGGTAGTGATATCCAAACGCAAACCGACATTGTACAGCAGATTGTCAATGACTTTGCTTGTAATAATACGAATATAAATAGCAATTCCCTCTCAATATAGTTTTTTTCTTTGATTCAATCAGCTCACGTGATCGGCTACGAGATATAGTTTTCGAAAGAAAGCAGGATTAGCCAAAATTTGTAAATGCAAAGATAAGCGACAAAGAGTTGTATTAGTAGGGTGAGCTTTCATATCTAGTTTATTTCACTAAATGATCTTCGAAATTAACATACAACAGAAATTCTTGGACATTGTGTGTTCCTTTCACATATATAGAAGCTTGTTAATCACATAAAATGAAGTCTTCCGCATCGATTTCTCAAAACACAGCCCTTTCAGTTTTCGACAGCCACATCCGTTATGGAAGTTGAAGCTGAAATAATCAACAGCGATTAAATTTTCAATTGGACGAACAGAAAAAAAACATCACAGACAAACCAAGAGACAAACCGTATTTCCACCTCTCGTCTTTGTGACAGTTACTTGTTGTATGAAAATTCATGACATACTACAAATAAAATGCTACGGTGGACGGTAAAGATAAGGAAACTAATATTTATTAGGCGGTATTAGCGCCGGTATTAGGAACTGTCCCGCCCCTAGCACGAATACCATTAATGGTTGGCGTTAAGTCAGAGAGAACCATGTGTTTTTTTCTCCAAATTTCGAGAAAAACGACTTTAAAGTTTACAACTCTATTAACTATGAGTGAAAATTTTCTTGAAATTTTCCGATAAATCTTGATAACTATTTATCGATGCCTCACTCTGTATTGATTACGAAAAAACGTAAAAAGAAGCCTAAAACAAAGCGATTGCTAAGTAATTTACGTACTTGGTCCACTCTGGCTGAGCTAAACTGGAACAGCTCAAAAAATGAGTAAAATGCATTTCCAGCGATAGCGCTGGCCCAAGTGCAAAAATACAACTGGTTTAAGCCGTATAGTATTCTTCACATCATCAATAATATTATACGGCTTAAACGGATGAGATTTTTGCACTTGGGCCAATGCTATCGCTGGAAATGCAATTTACTCAGTTTTGAGCTGTTCCAGTTTAGCTCAGTTTTGTGTGAATTTTCTGACCGTGTAGGGTTGAATTTCTATAGCCTTGATTCACCTATGTTAATCAGAAAACACGAGCAACCTATGTTTATTCTTTACTTTTCCATTTGTCTAAATAATTTAACAGTTTGATTGACTGGCATCCAAGTGCTCTAATATTTATACAGCTGGAAAGGTATAGAATAAACGGCAGTGTACAGATAATAGTGGATGTAATTTGTTGCATTCCGTATAATCTAGAAAATGCGATTTAAATCGAAAGCAAGAAAACTCCAAAAATGTTCGCCCTACTCTAACCGTCGGTAGCATCATAAATTAAAGAAAAGTTATAGGCAGCTCAAAATATATACACTAAAACCTTATTTTATGCAGGTTATGCATCTATATTATCCCCTGCATAAAAAGAGGAAGAGCTATTAGGAACCAACATTGTGAATAAGAGCACGTTATGACGGTAACTAAGACTACGACATCCAGTGAGCGTTTCAGGGAATCTCGGGGGCATTGCAGGGGGTCTCAGGGGATACCAGGAGGTCTTGGGGGAGTTTCAGAGTGTTGGAGGGATTTCAGGGAAGTTCCAGGGATTATCATTGGCACTTGGTGTCTTATTGACGTTAAAGGGGTCTCAGTGGCATTTAGAGGGGCACCAGAAGCCTCAGGGGGTTCCAAGGCGCTTCAAGAACGTTCCAGGATCGTGGCATGAGGTCTCATGGGTATTCCAAGAGGTCTCTGGGAAGTTTTAAGAGGTCTCAGGGGCTTAAAGAAGGACTCAGAGGCATTTTAGGGGGTCTCAAGCAGTGCTGCAAGGTATGAGTCACAGTTAGGGGCTGTTCATAAACCACGTAGACCAAAATTTGGTCATCTCAGACACCCCCCCCTCCTCCCTAAAAGTCTACGTAGTTTATGAACAGCCCCTTACTGTTTTCAGCCGAAAACACAGCGTAACAAAAATTAACTTTTGGTCTGTCTCAAGAGCAACTCATGTGTCTCTGACAGATTTTAGGCCGCTGAATCTGAATCCGGGCTCAGATTTGCTCCAACACGTCACAATTTTGAGCTATACCTCAATTTATAGGGCAAAATATGCGATTTTTCGCATTTTTTTACCTGCAAGTTATAAAGCATGGAAATATTTTTTTAAGCAATCAAAAGGTTAATTGGTCAATTAACATCTAAATTAACGACTCATGCAAAATATTTCGTTTTACCAAATCTAATTTGATAGTTTTAAGCGATTTATGTTAGGTACGATATTTCCCATACAAGTCACCCTTCAAAAGTTGCACGCCAGTTTTCATACTAACAAAAAATGCTTAAATCTATCAAATTTGATTAGGTAAAACGAAATATTTTGCATGAGTCGTTAATTTAGATGTTAATTGACCAATTAACCTTTTGATTGCTTAAAAAAATATTTCCATGCTTAATGGCTTGCAGTTAAAAAAAGCCCAAAATCGCATATTTTGCCCTATAAATTGAGGTATAGCTCAAAATTGTGACGTGTTGGAGCAAATCAGAGCCTGGATTTGGATTCAGCGGCCCAAAATCCTTCGGGGTCACATAAGTTTACTCTAGACAAACAAATGTTGCGCTGTGAAATGAATGACGCCGGCTGTCGTTTTCAGTTCCGCGTTGTGAGAGCTCCGTTCTTGAGTGACCGAACCAAGTATCATTCCCAATCATCCAAGCACTTCTTGGGCCGACTGACCGTTCGTCTCAAACTATGGCTAGTGAATGCCTTATACACCACTTCTTCGGATGAAAATTCTCACCTACACAAAATTGAATGGAAATTTGCCGCTGTAAGCTCTCGCGTTTAGTTTTCTAAGTGCGAGTGTGAGTAAATTTTTCATTCATCTTCCGTGTTGTCGATTGGAAGACAAATGGCAGGCAAACTAAAACGGTAAACATGAAAAAAGCTAAATATCGCCCTCATAAAATACTGTCGAATTTTTTTAGCTCTAGTCTCAAGGGTTTTCAGAGGTTCTTAAGGGGTTTCAGAGGGGTCACTGGTGTACTCCAGTGGATCTTAGGGGCGTTGCACAGGGATCTCAGAAGAGTTTCAGGAGATTTCAGGGGTTTCCAGGGAGTCTCGGGGCTGCTTTAAGGGGTCTTATGGGCGTTCCAGCGAGTGTCAGAGAGTTCCAGGGCCTTCCATAGGATCTTTGGGAGATCGGGGATTTCTGGGGTGCTCAGAAGCAAGGATGGATATCTAGGGATCATTTCGTTGTCAATCACACAACAAACTATGGTTCGCAAAGAATGATTCGCTCGGCATGTTCGGGCGTGATGCGATCGTTATCATAAAGTAGATATGATAAATTCGTGATATCATTCACCTTTTGAGCATTCTTACTGCTTCCAGATATGTTTATGAATGTATTATTTCCAATCATGAATTCGGTTAACACGTGCAAAAATGGCATAAATTGTAATGAATAAAATTTATCTCGACATATAACATAACCCGATAAAGCGTGGGGATTTTTTTTATTACCGAACAAATTGGGCAGAAGGGTCAACAAAATAAAATTGAGAAAAATTCAGGGTCGCCTTTTTTTCCCGGAAAATTCAAATTTGGAAAGCTTCTGAATTTCCCTGATACTACTTACTTTGAAAAATCATAACTCAAGAACGAAGCATCGTAGAAACAAAGTTTTTCTTTGAGAAATGAAAAGAAATTTTCTCAGAAATCAAAAAAAAAAAAAAATTGAACTGGGCATAGTTTTTTACAAAATTTTCCACAGTTGAGATAATTCGTAAAAAAGCCGGAAAAAAACTTTGCCCAAACACGCGGAAAATTTTCAAAAAAATATTTTTGGGAAGGTTATTTCATAGGCTTTATTCGCTGAAATTTTTAGAATGCACTTTTTTCGTTTTTCAGTTATGGCAAATTACGTTTAAAAATGTCCAAATATGCCATATAAGCCTTTTTTGAAAAATAATAACTTAAGAACGAAGCATCGTAGAAATGAGGTTTTTTAATGAAAATGAAAGCAAATTTTCTCAGGAATCCAAAAAAAAAAACAATATGAAATGGAAAAAGTTTTCCACAAAATTTTCCGCCGATGAGAACATTCATAAAGAAAAACCGGAAAAACTATGTCCGAACTCGTGGAAAATTTTAGAAAAAAAAAAACAAAAGATAATTTCATAAGCTCTCATAAGCTGCACTCTTTTTTCGTTCCTGAGTTTTGGCCAATTTTGTGAAAAATGACCATATAAAATAGGCTTACATGGTCATTTTTCACAAAATTGGCCATAGCTCAGAAAAGAAAAAAGTGCATGTCATAGTGCTCATCATTCTACCATGAACAGGGTAGAAGAGTGAAAGAAGCACAAAGTAGAATAGAATAGAATACATTTAGGCGCTGTACAAAGTGGAAGTGCAGCGTCCAATTGTAATCGCTCACGTAGTACCCTAGTGGACAAAAAGCTGTAAACTAGGTTAAGTGAATAAGAATAAAAAAAATATTGTCTTACGTTATTTGGAGAACCTATAGTAAACAATTATATTTTTCAATTTGTGCCGAAAGAACTAATGTTTGACAAGTTTTTACATAATTACACTATGATTTTTGGGTGAAAAAATAGTCGTTTTTACATAACTACACTATGATTTTTGAGTGAAAAAATAGTCGGAAAACTCAAAATTAATTTGATACACCTCTTAATTTCAATGGATTTGGCTGAAATTTTGACCAATTACTTCTTTAAGGATGCCAATCAAAATATAAGGGTAGACTTGAGAACCAGAGAACATTTTTGAAAACCTGGACAGGCCTACAGTGAGTATAGACCGTTTAGTGACTCGCGATAAAATTCCAAACTCTGCTTAGCACGAATTGTAATAACATTCTCATTCCATTGAAAAGGTATCATAATAGAAAATAATAATAATAATCAAGTCTGTGATATCATATAGTACTGAAGGTGCCTTCAAAGCATTTTATTGATGCAGTTCACATTAAACCTATGGAATATGCTACTTCATGTCCTCAAAATCAATAAACCGATAAAAAAAGCAAAATGATGGAAATCCAAATGATGCCTCCGCTATTACCAATCACACTCTTCTCAGAAGGGGCAGCAAATATTGCCGATATCGTCCGCATTGAAGCAATAACCACTGGGGAAGCAAACCATATTGTAGCGCACGAAGTGGTACACGTCCAGTTCCGTCATGCCGAAGCTCGTTTCGAAATGATTCAGCAGATTGGCGGCAAAGTCCGGCGGAGGTTCAACAAGTTCCTGAAATTGCGAAATTTTCCGATTTATTATTAGAACCATATGTATGCGAGTAAGTACGGGGAATCATCAATAACCGTAGCAGTGGCGGCAGACGATGGCAGCTGGAGCGCAAGCGGTTGACGTGGCATGATAGCCCATAATTATTTTCCAATGATTTTAGCGATTTCCCACGATGGTACAAAAATCAGACCCAAAATGGAATTCATGTTTGTGGCAGTCGGTAGTGGCGATGTGAATGTGTTTGATTGGCAATTAGCACGCTCTCGTCATGCGAAATGGATGGTGGGGTACATTTTGCTCACAAATTACAAAACTCCCGGTACGTTCGCTTTGATGTAATTCAGGTGAAAACCTAAGCAGTAGGCATGCCGTGAAGCAGGAGATTAGAGTTTGTTTCAACGCATTGGTAGCAGAGCAGCATTTTATTTAATATGGGAAATTGAATGACCACATTCTATTCAGTCAATACGGAATCGCTGTAAGTACACTGTAAGTAACTTACACACTAGGAAAAACCTTAAAATTTCATTAGTCGGATGCAAATATGCAAATAGGGTATTGGTTCCCTTCTTAAGCATGTGGCTTCCATTTTCATCTTACGAAAAACAAAGGATTGAAGCGCTCTTTGTTTTGTTTCTTATTTTTGTATTTTTTGTTAGAAGTGAGCACCCATGAAAACAAAATGAACGGAATCAATCGGTGACGTAATCGCTTGTTTTCGAATAGGATGAATATGGGAGCGTCAGATTACTGATGGCACACATACAATAAAAATTTACAAGCATCTTTTTTTTGTAAAACAATGTCGTGAAGGACGAAAAATGTTGGCAGCTCTTTTTAAATTAAGTCTTGCAGTGCCAACTCAAATGAGTTAAACTGAAACAATAGCATAAAGTCCTAAGTGAAGTCGTATAACCATCGCAGTACGTAATTATGTGAATTTATTTGACGCTGTGTAAGTTCACTCGCATACTTATGGAGCTACGTTATGTGCATCGCTATTAAACATTACGATAAAGTCATACCTAGTATAAACTGATTTGAATTCTCATACGACTTTATCAGATACATCGCAAAAAAGGAAGATGATGTGCGATGAAAATTGTCCCTCCGTCGTACATTTATACGATAGTAACTTAAAATAGTACTTTATACGATGCAAAGTGTGCATTCTTATTTGCTCCTGCTACCTTTATGACAATATACTTTATTTATCATACATTTCGGAAGTCTCTAATTTGGATAAATGAAAACTGGACCTCCAACACAGGAACCGCTTACAAACGTTCCCTTTGGCAAAGCACATCTGTTGCTTCAAACCACAACAACCATCCAGCCGGAAATTCACAAATAAATATATTTTCCCTAATGCAATCAATTAGGAACAAAAAGCGAAACGACAAACCGATCGCCCAAATGGGACCACTTAATCGCAGGATTGCGCGTTATTGTTGGGGCCAGTGTTTTTTTTTTTCGCCGGCTACTACTAAATTGCAATTTGATTAAAACGGACAGCATATGTTGGCGATATTGGTGGGATCGATGCATCCGGAGCTGTAGCAAACCAGCGAGTACTTGACACAGTTGTCAGGTCCGTTCACGTTCAGCGCAACATCCACTACGTTGGGCGGGACCGGTGATTCCTCGGCGGATGGGCTGTCTCTGGAAGTGGACGATGCCGAATTGGAGTCCTGTTTTGTGTCCGGAGAGGCATGGATCGAATTGATGGTGGCGAGAAAGCAAAAAACTAAGCATAAGCGACCAGTTTTTCCAGTGCGATGGATGCAGTTTTGTTTGATATGATTGTGAATCAAATAAATGCGAGAGGACATGTGTGACGCTGTGTTTGATGAATGGAAATGATTGACTTTGATGTCTGCTGCTATCCAGGTGCAACATATTTTCGATAGGAGGATTTAAATTGACCGTTCATGGTTCATATTTCTACTACATATTTAACAATTTTCTGTAAAACTGACAAACTTGGTGGTGTAATGGCTGCCGCTTCTGAATCGTTTATTAGTTTCTCTTGTTCCTGTAGTCTTTCAAGTTCCTATCATTCTTGTAGTTCCTCAGGTCGTCCATGTTTCTCCAGTTTCTCTGGTTCTTCTAATTTATCATGTCTATTTAGTTCTTTTAAATCTTCTTGTTCCTCTAATTCCTTAAGCTCGTTCAGTTTATCCAGTTCCTTTAGTTTCTCTAGTCCGTCGATTCTTCTAGCTCCCCATATTTCCTCTTGTTCATCTAGTTAACCTAGTTTACGGAGTTCTTTAAGTTCCTTCTTTTTTGCTCTATTGTTCCTGTGAATAATTTCTCTAGGTGCTCTGATTCTTCTAGTTCTGCATGCTCCTAAAGATCCTTTAATTAATCTAGTTTTTAGATTTTTTTCCCTCTATGTCCTGTAATTTATCTAGTGCATCTAGTTGCTCAAGATCGTCAAGTTCCTCTAGCTCTTGAGAATACTCCTTGCCAAGGTGAAGATGCTGTGGCGAACGGTTTTGAACATATGTACATTCCTTCCCTTTCCCGATGACCATAATGAAGTGGTCGTAGCTGTTATTGACGATTGAAATGCTGAGGTCTCGAATTGTACACATTGGTTAGTTAGTCGCAAACCTAATTCATGTGTACGGCTATCTAAAAATGACACGGTGAAGGCTAGATATTACGTAATTTAGATCCCATTAAACCTCTGCCAAGCAACTCCGATTTCTACCTCCCTGTGGTACCGGCTGTGAGCAAGCAACCTTAGAGAAGATCGGGTAACCAATCCAAGTGAGAAATTTAGTCGTAGGATGACAGGGAAAGGGAATGCACACTGGAGAAAAACCAAAGAAAACCAGCAAAAAAATATATATTTTCTGACGCAGTTGAGTGCAAATTGCCAACAAAGACATTTCCGCTTGGAAAATTCTGAATAATCGAATGGAACCAGTGTCGATCACCGGAACACACTATATGTGTCGCTGGACCTCACAGATAAAAATAATGAGATTTACACGTCATGTATGTAAACTTCATATTAGTCATGTTAACTTAAGTGTAAGGTGATTTACATGATATTTCATGTAAATTTGCGTTATATGTTATGTAAACATTAAGAGTCATGCTGAAATACATGATTTATAATGGAAGTTTACATTATATTTTATGAGTTTTACATGATATTTCATGTAAACTTCTGTGATATCCCACGCTCCAAACATGTGCATCATATGCCACAGAGATTTACACTCTTTTTTCGATCTGTGCTCCTATAGAGTCGATTTATCATCGGATTCTTGATTTTCCATATTATTTGATGCGCTTTGCTAGTATTTTTCATACAATTTATTGAAATTACACATTTTCTCTGACATACACTGAGGAGATTTTTCGTATAATTATTATGTGTGAAACTACATGTTTTTTTTTTTGTAATTTGGCATCACCTTTAAAAATCATGTTCGGAAACATAAATTTTATGAATTTTAACACAAATGAAATTTATGCGTCAGATCAAATGAAATTTATTAGCATGGTAAATAAAATTTATGTTTGAGATTTATAACATTTATGCATAAGCGGTATAAAACAATTATGTTTCAATTTTACATAAAAAATCATACATCTAACCATAAACAAACAAAAACAAACAATTTTAATCAAATATTATTCTTTTATTGAAACAAAATGAAAAGCAACACAGCATCATAATTGTACTATTTCTTCATTCCCCGCTGCAAGTTACAGTTATGATGCATTCACGGTGTCATTTCGGCTTAGGTTCCAACCTCGGTTCGAACTGCTGGGGAAAAGGCCGGGGAAGGATCTTGTTGTTTCTCACAACCGTCGTTCCAGGGAATACTGTGAGTGAACGACGCGACGTTTCACAACTACTTGATCCTGTGTATTTGTGTAAAAGATGTTGCCTCATGTGAAGGGTATGATTCTAAAAATTGAAAAATGAAATCCACTAGAGAAAAAGAAGAACATCAATACTAAATTTTTCCAATTACCGGTTCTTGAAGAGAAAAAAGTCCGCAGTCGAAAAGCGTCTCTGGATATGGCCCAATAGCGGTGAGCTGCGCGTTCGTCTCAACACAAACGACAAGCTTGGAGAAGTAGGCAGCCGACGGTGGAACCGGAGCGGATTAAAAACGCTACGAAAAATCCCTAATTCGTTGACTGGTGGCGCTTCCACTGGATTCCGACCTTCCAATCCATAGCCGCTTCGATAATTGACCTCAGCTTATCCTCCAAAGCTGGAGCAAACTTGCCGGCCTATGCATGACGATTTTCTGAAAATTATTGAAAATGTTCATATGATGGCATAAAATTATGCACAAATTACCTTTATCTTGGAAACTGTAGCGTTCACGGATTTTTCAACCGTTGCAACTTTGTTTGAAATCGTGTCTAAACCAATCATTAAAATTATAAGTGAACTTCTATAATTTTTAACTAGGGGAAATTACCTATTCTCGGCCGTTTTGTTTTCTTCGTCTTTGGGGGTTTTTTGAAACTTATTGAACTCAGAGTTGGTCTCAAATCCTTCCCAACTTAGCTGAATTATATGGCCAAGTTTCAGGCCATTTGGCTGACAAAAACCCCCCATGACGAAGAGAACAAACCTGCCGATAATACCCATTGTCACCCTATAACGAAGTCTCTTATAACTGTTTTGTTTGCGCAAACATGAATGATATAGAGTCGAACATACTGCTTATAAACACACTCATACAGTATAAAAAGTTCGATTTAATGTTTATAGTCACACACATAAAAATAATACTTCGAGAGTCTTATGAATTATAAGGTTGACAACTACATAAACTTTAACTTTGGATTTTATTTCGGTGTATGAATCTATTTAGGTGTACACATACAAAATATTTGATAATTTAGATTTTTATGTCGACTAAAAGAGATAGTTTTTCCGTATATCGTCGATTTCCACACAGATCGAAAAAAGAGTGTAAAGTTCTGTTACATATGATGCACATAATTGGAGCGTGGGATATCACAGAAGTTTACATGACATATCATGTAAAATTCATGAAACATCATGTAAACTTCCATTATATGTCATGTAATTCAGCATGACTCTGACTTTTTACATGACATATAACGTAAATTTACACGATATATCATGTAAACTATCATAACATTAAGTTTACATTATTAAAATTAAGTTTACATGACGTGTAAATGTCATTATTTTTATCTTTGCATACAAACATTTAAAATTTTGTCATATTCGGCTTAGAAATTCAATATTTTAAACACTTGAGTTATATATATCCAAAACCACTCAATATAATGAATGTGTCTTTATACACTCAAACCTCCATTTAGGTAGGATCCATTTAGGTAAAATCTATTTAGGTCCCTCCATTTAGGTAACGTTACCTAAATAGAATTTGATTGTGTTCAGATCAGTTGGAGTACTTAAGATTAGGTATAAGATTGGTTTATGGGAAAGAAGTAGTGAGTGGTGTTAGGGGGTGGGTATGGGGGAGGGCGGATGCAATGTTGCCCCCCCCCCCCCTTCCATGCAGTGTTGAAAAGTGTTAGTATCCAGCGTCATATCCAGCTGAAATTGAGATAATCAACCATCCTTCCATCATTCAATTGATATCAGCTTCAGCATTGATGACGTCAAACCCGACATCAACCTATCATTCACCTGTTTTTATTTTGGCCACCAAACCCAAAATAGACCCAACAGTATTTCGATGTTGGTCCAACAATGGCCCAACATACGATAAAAATTGACCCGACTTTGACCCGACATTCAATAATTTTTCAGTCTGGCGGAATTTTGCAGGGTTTTCGCAAGGTTTTTCGTGTTTCGTGCCCAGCTAGTCATTTGAATGACAATTCTGATCTAAGATCCTCCAAAACCCCCGAAAACGCCCCTGAAGCCCCTCCCCTCCTGAAACTCCTTGAAAGCCATCTGAAACTCTGCATGATCTCCTTTAAATCTCTAGTAACTCTCCCTTGTTGAACTTCGTTGCAACCTTGTAATCCATTTAGCTAATAAACTGAATCCATTTAGGTAATGAATCCATTTAGGTAAAAATTCTATTTAGGCAGTCCCGACTCATTACCTAAATGGAGGTTTTGGTGTATCAACTTTGTTTTAGTCCATTTTAAGTTTTCCATTTGAAACTAAGTGACACGGTAAAGCCTGGGTGATTCGCGCAATACAGATCCTTTTGAGATCACTACACAGCTCGAAAAGATAGTGTAAATTTATGTGACATATAATGCACATAATTGGAGCGTGGAATTTCACAGAAGTTTACATGACATATCATGAAATATAATGTAAACTTCCATTATATGTCATGTAATTCAGCATGACTCAGAGTTTTTACATGGCATATGACACAAATTTACATGAAATATAATGTATACCATCGTAACTGGAAATTTACATGACTAAAATGAAGTTTATATGACGTATAAACCTTTTTATTTTTATCTGTGTAGCCTCTGCCCAGCAATTACCTCCTCTACCTCCTCGTGGTACCGGCCGCAAACTTCGAGCAACCGTAGGAAAGATCGGGTAACCTACCCCAGTGGGAACTTTGGTCGTAGGCTCATAGGGAAGGCTCAGGTTTGCTTCGGCAAACCTGAGCTTCTGTTCTCCATGTCAGGGGCGGCTGATCAACGTCCGAGTGCCAGGGAAGGACTGTAAGCCCAACTATGCACTAAGGTCCTCCGGAAAGTAGGGGGTTGGTGTCAGGCCCTATGAGCCAGCCGTAAAAAGCCATTGTAACGGAAAATCTCGTTGCATATCACATTAGCCTGGTACACGGATTATATGGGAAAATACAAAAAATGGAAAAACTCAAGTTCCTGTATACTTTTTAAGTTTTACTCTGGTCCCATATCAACTGTGCAAAATTTCAGATCGATCGGAAAAACTATATTTTAGCGCCCGCCATTCTTAGTTTTTCATACGATTTACTATGGGGAAATTTTACTCCCGCAAAGAAAAATCGCTAGGAGTCACCCCTAGATCCCTAAAAATAAGTCGACGAATGATTTCTGTAGAATACTTTACTAGAAATCAGACCTTCGTAGACAGCAAATCGATGCGACGTTCGTGGAAAAAATTGTAAGGCCTCACCCGATCGATAAAATAACGAGATTTTATTATTTATTGTTATTCCTTACATGTTAAACAGCTTTTGCATGCCATTCGGTTTTCAGTCAATAACTTTTTCCACACGCCTCAGATCGCTTTGCGGTCTTCGGAGGGTTGTTTCCTCGTAAAATTTCCAACAGAAATCATTCATCGATTTATTTTTAGGGGTTAAGGGGCAACCTGTGGCGATTTTCTTTGAAACAGTGATTTTCCCCATACTAAATCGTATGAAAACTTAAAATGGCTGGCGCTAAAATATAGTTTCTCCGATCGATCTGAAATTTTGCACAGTTGATAGGGGACCAAAATGGAACCCAAAAAGTGTACAGGAGTAAAATGTCTTTTTGTGTCTCACGCTAATATCACATCTTCCATATTTCTATTCTGAAGCTTCAAGGTCTCACCATTAAATTGTGAGGTGACGCAATTGCTTGTATATATGTTTTGTTTATGCTCATAGTTGCATGGAATACATCACTTACCAAAGTGAATCCTGCTCTTTGTAACTCTCCATACCTTTCTACTAACAAAAAACTCCTTCCCGTGACAATTGTGGAGGGCACAGTAGTTTACACAACCTTTAGTAGCAACGGTTGTCAAACTAACTTTCCTTCCCTTCCCCGGTTGACCGTAAAGACGTGGCCAGCGCCGTTATTGATCCAATAAAGTTAGAGTTCTCGGAACGTGTAAATTGAGAAGTTTGTGCTAATCCCAAGCCTATTCTGTTGGTTCTCTGCGCAATTCCGCTAGCTCTGGTCAATCACAGAGTAGCAACTACGAAGTGTACGGTCACCAATGATCATGCTCATGCCAATAACGAAATCTTCTGGAACTGAAGTTACCATAATTTAAAAATTATGAATGCGCCCATTTTTTCGCTTCTCAAAACAAAATTTAATTGTGTAACTGTCGTTGTAGATAAAGGAAAATATCAATCCAAAGACCAGAAAGTTTATGGATCTATGACGAAAGTAACGCGGATAAAACTTCTGATTTTTTTCTTCTGAATATTTTTCAGGAACTCTGGAACGAGAATTCACCTAAGAGATACCTCCAGGAACTCCTGAAGAAAGTTTTTATTAACATTTGTGCAGGAATCATCGAAAAATGTCTCAAAAAACTCTACAACATGTTCCTCCAGCCGTTTGTTCAGATATTTCTCCAAATTTTCCTCTAAAAATAAATTGATTTTTAAACAGATTGAAGAGGAGGTCCTCTAGCAATTACTTCAGATGTTTCATCAAAGACTTCTCCAGTCTGGGGGGTAAGATACTAGTTTTTCCAAGCCGAAATATAATAAAATATAAAAGACGAAAAAACCTGGTAACACAAGCAAATGCTTGGCCGTTTTTTTTTCAGTGGATATACCGACTTTCTATGGTACATTCCGACTTTTTCAGGTTGTGAAAACTTGTGTCGTGTTGCCTGGCTCAAGTTATTACTTTAGTATTTCTTCAAGTGATTCCTGTAAGAAATTCTCCAGGTATTCAACCCAAAATTCCCTATCGATTCATCAAAACTTCAGGCTATTTTTGATATGGAGGCTTTCTGAAATTTATGTTGGAGTTCCTCGAGAGATTTCTCTGTAAATTTCACAAGGGTTCTGAAAAAAAACATCTCAGGAGATTCTTTTAGAAGTTCCTAATCTGTAGGGTTTTATTAAAATGAATTATTTCTTTAAAGGGAGGATCCTTCTGGAATCCTTTCATGATACATCCATCAATTCTTTATTTTTTTTCCTGGTGTTTTTTCAGGAATGTCTCAAGAAATTATTCTTGAAATTACTGCAGAGCATTCTTCAGTTCCTCCGGAGATTTCATAAAATAACAATTCCTAAAGATTTTTTTTGTAATTCCTTTATGAATACTTTCAGATTTGTTTTATATGTCTGCCTCTAAATTCTCCTCCGCAAATTCGTCTTGGCTCTAAGGATTACTTCAGAAATTTCTTCAGGTTTTTATACTAATACCTTTCAATCATTTAGCAAAAAAAAATCAAGAATTCCTCCAGGATCTGTAACTGTAATTTCTGCACGAATTAATATAGAAATATTTTCAAGAATTCATTCAGGAAATACAATTCTGATCGAGCAAGTGGTAGGTGGATGGCTCGATTCCGTACGGCAAAGACATTAAATTCACAATAGTTCACATATTTATTTACGTAAAAACAACATACAAAAAGAACGTGTCAAACTAGGTCTACGTTGTGTTACTGATTATTAATTGTAGTGGTTGATGATGGTAGGGCTCTGCACCGGTAACGTTTTGCCCGAACAAATTCTTTCGGAATTCTTTCGAAATTTCTTGTAATTTCATAAAATATTTCTGTAAAAATCTGAAAGAATTTCTAGAGGAATTTCCAAAGTAATCTCAACGATATTTTTCATGGAATTTCAAGAGAAATTCCAATGAAACTTTCTAGATATTTCTTCTGTTACCTCTTATGAAATTTTCAAGAAAATCTAGATGAATTTTTGGAAAAAGTCATGGAAAAATTTCCGCTTGCTTGCTTGCTGACATTCATGAGGAAATCCTTAAACTATTGAAAGACGCCAGTAGAAGTTTTTAAAGGAATCCGTAGAAGAATTTCTGATGGAGTCTTTGGAATATTTTTTTTAAAATAAATCTTCAATGTTGAAATCACTCTACATTTTATCTTCAAACATTTTTGGAGGAATATCTGAAAGAAAACCAGGAAAATTCCTGAAGGAATCCTAGAAGGGGCTGCTGAAGAAATTTTTGGAGAAATATTTAGAAATGTTCAGAAAAATTCAGGAAGAAATCCCTTACCAAAATTCATGGAGGGATTTCTCAAACAATTCCCGGAGGAATTTGTAAACGTATTTTAAAAGGAATCCCTGAAAGAATGTCTGGAGACACTCTTATAAAAATTCATAGTCAAATCTTATGATAAATTTCCAAAAAACTATCTGTAGAAGTTTCTACGTATTATTTCTGAAGAAATTTCAAAATTTCTTAACGAATTCTTGTATCAATTCCTAAAGGTATATTTGGTTCAAATCCTGGAGAAATTTCTAAGAAAAATACATGTAGGAATACCTGGAGGAACTTCTAAAGAAATATTTGTATGAGTTTCTGCAGAAATCTCTCGAGAAATGCCTGATAGAATCACTGAAAAAACATGAAAGAGCTTCTGAAGTAGACATTCCTGCGGGAATATGCAATATAATAGTCGGAGACATTTTTGAAGAAATATCTGGATAAATCTTTCAAAAAAATACATGTTAGGGTAAAAACACTATAATTCGCCCCCCTAAAATTATGCTCTATTATTATCTTTATTATCGAGATTTTCAGCCAGGGGCTGGTTCATCTCCGAATTATGCTCTAATAGCCACTTCATACATAAAAATGGGATTTGTATGGAGGGGGCGAAGTCTAGTGCTTTTACCCTACTGATTACGCATTACTGATAGAATCCCTGGAAGATTTTTTTTTTTTTTTGAAGAAACCGCTGGAATGATTTCTGGAAGAAATACTGGAGGAACCCCTGGATACCCCGAAGGCATTCCTGGGAAAATTTTTATGAAACCCCTGGAGAGTTCAACATAAAAAATCCCAATAAATATTCTAAATACACAAGAAAAATCCCTATAATCTCTTGCCGAGTTTTTGATGGATTCCTTGAAAGAAGAAATTATTGAAAAAATGTGAAGAAATCACTTCAGATATGTTCGAAGGAAGCCTAGAAAAAAATTACTGAAATATCGCTGACAGAATGATGTAGATGGAATTCCTGAAAGAATCCTGTGCTTGTTTACAGGTTACTGGAACTGGTCCGTTTCCTCGTGTTTCATAATGAATACTTGTGAAAGTCTTATTTTTAAGCTATAACTATACATATTTCATAATGCGTTTTTATGTACAGTCGGTGACAAAAGTAAGTCATCGAATGCTGTTTTTTCATACAAAATTAGAGCATTTTTGAATGTTGTATCTTGTCTTCTTACCACCCTCTGAAACTTGTTTTTGCTCCCTGTCGGAATGGAATTAAATCCCGGCAAACTAAAATTCGTTAATGTACGGTACCGGCGACCGCCACGGTTCAATCTACAGTGACTGAAGCAACCGACTTCACTTCTGCATTCGCACAGAATCTCGAGGCAGCATTGCCGGACGAAAACAAGTTCGTGATGTAAAAGCAGCCACCAACATGAAAGTCGAGAGCTCCAACGGCAACGTGGAGAATAGTCGGCGGAACGATCGAATCCACGAGGTGTTCAAAACATAGAGCGATATAAAATAACGCGGAACCAGCATACTCACATTTCTCGGGAGAAAAAACGATGCCTGGAAAAAGCGGAGTGTGAAGAAATGGACCTGCAGTGACGATCTCATGTGACACGGAAATTCAACCAGAAGCTTAACGCATCCCGCAACGGCTTCATGCCGCGAGCCGTAATATACATACATACAAGGATAAGGAAAGGAGATCAAGGCAACGGACAACGTAGTCGAGGACAAAAACTGATCCAACTCCCATGCTGAGGAAGCTAAAGATACCATTCCACAATGGTCCACGATTTACGAGGAAAGATGCATTCAGCGCCTTCAAATGATTTTCTAGATTAATATGGATCTCTACAAAGTTGTTCCTTAAAATAAGATCCTCTTTTCAAGATACATGAAAATTAGGGTGGTCCATATTTTCAAAGAAGTTAGTATCCAATCTTTTTTATTTGCAAGAATAACTGTTTACATTCTTTGGGAAAGTTGTGGATCTATCAATTCTGAGCAAGTTTGCTGAAGACACTTTTTAAGTAGCTTTAAAATTGACCGATCAAGAGGTATTTTTCTGAATAAGTTAGGGTGGTTCAATAAAACCCGGTTTTCTGGCGTTAACTTTTTCAGTTTCGATTTTTTATTAAAGTTGCCCAAGAAACACTTGTAGAGCATTTGAAGACGCGTCTTTTCGTGCTCTGAGATGGTCGTTATCTTTTTTGTTCAAAAGTTACATGCGTTTTTCTTTAAAAATCATAGTTTTTTTTTAAAAGGTGTTATGACGGGTTGGGGCAAACATAAAAAATATCTTTTGCCCGCATTCCAAAGAAGAAATGTTGTTATAAAACATATCAAAAAATTGGAGGGGTGTTATTTTTGTAACTCAAGTGAAAAATAGGGTCTGGGACCATTTGGGCAGGAGCACCTATTTTGGGCACTTGCTGCTACAACTCAGTCAATTTCAAACCGATTGACTTGAATTTTTGTACATGGCTAGATACTGTGCCTAGTTCATCGTGTCTCAAAAATCAAGTCAATCGGTTGAAAATTGACTGAGTTATAGCAGCAAGTGCCCAAAATAGGTGCTCCTGCCCAAATGGTCCCAGACCCTACTTGAAAAGTGCCTATTTTTTCTAGAAAATCATCAATATCTTTTGAATGGAATGGCGTAGCAACATTCTCAGCACACGAAAATGCGCGTTTTCGAAAGCTCTAAAAGTGGTTCTTAGGCGACTTTGACGAGAAATTTGAAACAAAAAAGATAAAGCAATGAAACGATTTGTTCTAGCGCCACCCTATGAAAACTATGGGAAAATGCTCCAAATTAGGTCAAAACAGTTTGAACGCTTTATCTTTTTTGCTTCAAATTTCTCATCAAAGTTGTCTAAGAACCATTTTTAGAGCTCTAAAAAACGCACATTTTCGTGCATTGAGAATGTTGCTACGTTATTCCATTCAAAAGATATTGATGATTTTCTAGAAAAAAATAGACACTTTTCAAGTTTTTTTCACTTGTGTTACAAAAATAACACCCCTCCAATTTTTTGATATGTTTTATAACAACATTTCTTCTTTTAAATGCAGGCAAAAGATATTTTTAATGTTTGCCCCAACCCGTCATAACACCTTTAAAAAAAACTATGATTTTTAAAGAAAAACGCATGTAACTTTTGAACAGAAAAGATAACGACCATCTCAGCGCACGAAACGAATGCTCTACAAGTGTTTCTTGGGCGACTTTGATGAAAAATCGAAACTGAAAAAGTTATCGCCAGAAAACCGGTTTTTCTTGAACCATTCTAAGCTTATTCAGAAAAATACCTCTAGACCGGTCAATTTTAAAGTTACATAAAAAGTGTCTTCAGCAAACTTACTCAAAATTGATAGATCTACAACTTTCCCAAAGAATGAAAACAGTTATTCTTGCAAATAAAAAAGTTTGGATACCAACTTCTTTGAAAATATGGACCACCCTAATTTTCATGCCCATTGAAAAGTGGGTCATATCATTAGAAACAACTTTGTAGAAGACCATCATATATATAAAAGCCCAGAGTTGTCTGTCCTTCCGTCACGCTTTGAAATGTTTCATTGAAATGTTTCACCTTAGTTGTATCACTTTAGAAATAATAAGAAGAACTTTTTTGGAATGATCTGGAACATGAATATTCTAAAAATTCCCATAACTTTCTGGAAGTTATTGAAAGCTTCAGAAAAAAAGAAGAAGAAGGTTCTAGAATTTTCCGGAGTAATAAATTTCTTAAATATTTAAGACCTTCTAGAAGTTTCTGGACGCTCCAGAAGAAAAATACAATATTATGAAACATCTTTCTTCTTCTTTTTCTTGGCATAACGTCCCAATTGGAACAAAGCATGCTTCTCAGCTTAATTTTGTTGTAATTATTGAAAAATTCAGAAAAAAAGAACGTTCTAGAATGTTCTGAATTATAAAACTACTTCAATTTTCGAGAACTTCCCGGAAGACTCTGGAAGTTCTCTTACCCTCAGTATAATTTTGCTTGATACCCACGAGTTTACTGCTCGGCTGTATGCGCTCCGAACATTAATTCACGGTGACTGAAATGAAATGAGAAATTCGTAGTTCCTGAGAAGCTTCTAGAAGTTTCTTACCATTTCATAGATCAGAACCCTGTAACAGTTAAAGGTGTATACATGGAAGTATACTTTCTGGCGTTTTTCATTTCTGAATACATGATAGTATACCTTCTGGCGCTTCTGATGAGTCCATTGCAATGTTTCACATATTTACAATGGCTTCTGAAGAAACTGCTGGGAATTGTTATTCCAGAATGCTCAAGAATCTCCTTGAGAGGGATGACCATTTTCTAAATCTAAATTAAGGAGATCAAAAACGGCATATCATTCCAAGTGCTGCCTATCTGTCCTCCCGTCACGCTTAGCAAAGTTTGTCTGAAATATTTCACGTATATTTCGGTGAGGCCAGCATGATAAGATCTGCGTGTTCGAGATTGAAGTCGAATCGAAGTCGAAGAATTGAATTCGAAGAAACTCCTTTTCTATCAGAACGTCAATGTAATTCGAGAGGTTTCTATTTCAAATATAAAGATATTTTTCTAACTTTTCTGGGCAAAGAGGAAAAAGCAGAAGAGAAGAACAATATTCTAGAACATTGTGTATTACCCGGAGAGATGAAAATACTATTTATACAAATGCTCAAGAGTTTTCCAAGCATAATGAAAATTCTCTGCTTGGCATACAATAAAAAAAAAACTTCACCATGAAGAAAAATAAGTTTCTGGAACATCCTAGAATATTATTTGAAGGAATCAATATGCTTTTCTTCATTATTGGAAGAAATTTTCCGGAACTACAACAAGGAAAAGAATATATTCTAGGACATATTTCGAAGGAAGGACAGGCGTATTTCAAAACTTTCCATAATAAATTAAATATTCGTAAACTTTTTGTTTCGAATTGAAAGAAATTTCTGAAACTTTCTTGAGCGAAGAAGTTGGAGAAGAGGAACGAGAAGAAGATAAAGATACGCATATTGTAGAACATTTTCTGATTCAGGATATTCTAAAAATGTTCGTGAATTTTTGATAAATAATGGAACATTTAGAAGCTTTCTGTTTCTAATTCTAAAAAATTAGGAACATTCCTGTGAGAATCAGGAGACGAAATCGAAGATTCATAAACATTCTCGAACATTCTTCGTAGGAATCAAACCAATAACATACATGTTCAAGGATTTTTCACGAATAATAGCATATTTGAAAACTTTCTGTTTAGAATTCGGAGAAGTTTTTTGAGCCTTACATTGCAAAGAGATTAAGAAGAAGGAAATTCTAGAACACTTCAGAGGAATAAATATGGTTTCTGAATTAAGTTGTAGATAAGCAAAAAATGCATACCTACCAACATTTTTAAGCCATCGTCATAATTCTCGGGATTGTGAAAACGTGGCTAGCCACGTCGGGTCAGCTAGTATTTGCATAAAAACTCATTTGAAGGCGTTGAATGCATCTTTCCTCGTAAATCTGGTTCGTGGACCACTGTGCATTCATCAGCTCAAAACCAAACAAAGCAGCTGGTAAAGATTATATTGCAGCAGAACACATCAAGAAAGACCCAGAAGAGTTGGCTCACTAGTTGATAGTCAGGATAGGTCATGGATCTGGAAGCCGAACAGCTATCGCATTGGAAAGAAGAGGTAATCTGCCTCATTCACATGAAACGCGAAATTAATTATGTATGTAGGTCATCTAAAAATATGAATTTGGATTTCATGATGGAAAGAGACCTCAATTTTGAATTATTAGAACAAGAGATTTTTCCACGATGTGACATATTAAATTAACATTGCTGCCAACACGCTTCGCCCGCCTGTCAAAGTGACATCTTGTTGCAGCAGAACTTCTTCCAATTGCTCGTTTCAATTTCAAATCAATCACTTTGACCCAGTAAATTGAGCAGTAAAGAATCAATTCCTTAAAATCGGCTCTGCGGAATAAAGTCACAGCAGACTGGTCGTCTTCCACTTCCTTGCCACTTTCCCCCAAGCAGAAATCGCGCCACGCCAGCTAATGATAATTGCTGTTCGCTTATTCCATCGGCGTCGTTGCGAGAGGAAGGAAATTGAAAAACGATATCGTTAATTTTCCGCCCTCGTTTTTCCTCATGGGTGCATTCATATTATCATCGCTCTTTCTTGCTGGCCTCCCGCACCCGCACTCATTGCCGGATCCGGGGGTCGAGTCTGTCACACAGTATGGGCACTGCATAGTAGGGCAGCACGTTTACGGAACTCCGGCACAGATTGAGCACATCTCGTTGAGCTCGTTGTCGCCTTCGGGCGGTATACGCCTCAAATGAAACATGGAGGAAAATTTATCCCCAGATTGTTTCTTTTGAGTGATGGCTTCTGCGGTGGCGGTGTCACGCTTCATGAAAAGATTTCATATTTAACAGTAAATGATTATGTTCTTCAACACACAAAGCACCCAGTGGAAATTTCCGTTAGACGAGAGTTTTCTCCGACTGGAACTCTGAATTGGAATCGAACCAACACGTTGAGGCTTACGAAGCACCTAGACGACTGACACTAATTTACTGGCTAGTTTGTGGATATCTTTGCGGGGGTAGAAGCATGTGCGGACTATCATACCACGGGAGACTGCAAAGTTTACGCATCGCTGGCCGTTATCATTCGATACGGCGTGCAGGCTGTTTCGTCCGATTACCGGTCAGTACATTTCGTCCCTTCCTACCTGCGCGTTCATGTCGCCGACAACGATTTTCACGTCACGCGGCGGACAATCATCGTATGTATGTTTGCTCTAACCGCGCGTGAACGCTTCTTTCTCGTCATCAGGTCTCCCTTCGTGTGGGCAGTGCACGTTGGTGATGCTGTAGTTGAAGAAACGGTCGTTAACTCTCAATACGTACATTCTTGCGATGATCGGTTGCCTCCCGATCACACGTTGTCGCAATCTTGCGCAACACTATAAACCCTGTTCCCAGTTCATTGGTGGTGCCACAGCTTAATTAGAAGGTAGCCGGCTGATGCCCGCTTTTCAACACTTTCTGTCCAGTCCAACGAAATTCCTGCAACGCCACGATGTCGAAGTTGCGGGGGTGTAGTTCGTCGTAAATTATCCTGTCACATCCTGCGAAACCTAGTGACTTGCAATTCCATGTTCCAAGTTGCCAATAGAAGTCCTTTTTCGTCGCGTGGGTCTTTGCCGACTGTATCGAGTCGTATTTCTCCTAAGTTATTGGTAACGGGGATTTTCACGGGTGGCTTATTGGGCCTACGCCAACACGCCAACACTCCTGTCTCACCAGAGGGCCATCGTGCCAGTTCTGTTTAGCGTCCCAACCAACACTGGGATGACCACGCTGATGGGGCCACCAGCTTGGATCTTGCTGGGTGTGATGCAGCATTTCTTACTCAGCCGGTGGATGCCAGAACAGACGCTGTTTGAGCCGCACCTCCTTGGTAAACAGACGCTCGGGTCCTACCTCTTCAATCTAGCTGAAGTCAGAAGTATAACAGTGCCCAGGCTGCACTATCAGCTAAGCACACAACTCTTAGCTGGCGGTATTTGTCCTCGCTTGACCCGTGGAAGCATGAGGTAGGAACTTGTGAGGACCAGAGATATGTTGGACGCTCTCCTTATCGACTCACCGTTTCGCAACCCAAGAACTACGACCTAGGTCTCTACTCACCCAACCTCAATTGACTATGTGCTGCCAGTGGCGAATTCGGTTTAGGGTCTCCAAGAACTCCCTTGAGTATGAGTCTGTGATCATAACTAGGTAGCTTGCGCTGTATTATGAATACGGTTTATACTCACATAGGCGCATAGATATATGTTTTAGCAATTCTCCCAGGGAGCAAGTTGACGAAATTGTGTAATTTTTGATGGATTCTAAATGTTTTGCGATAAAGAGTTAGATAATGAAATAGGCAATTACTTTTTTGGCTTTTTGAATCCTACGCCAATTGCATCAGAATCACATATATGAACTTAGATATACACTCTTTGGCGAGCGTTCGTTCGAGACAGTCGCAACTTTTCGTTCGTCCGGTTTGTCTCCAGTTCGGTGGCTATTTTCGTGCTAGTGTTTCCGAGTGATTAAGTTTATTAAGTAATTATCCCTAGTGGGACGCGTGCGGTTGGCTAGGCCACAATTTTTGCCGCAAAAGTTCGTTTAGTTTGAGTAAAGTTCACGTTTTCATTATATTACGTGGCGCATTGACCGATTATCGAGCACAGCAGTGCAGCACCCCGGCATACCGCGCCGCTCACGCGGCCGTGATCGGCTTCTTCCAGTGAGTACCCAAGCTCATCGTCGTCGACAGCAGCAGCCCACCGAGAGAAGAGCAGAGAGCGTTCAACCGCCGCACACCGCTCGCCTCCTCCAGTGCGGGCGATCCGATCGCTTGGACCTGTCGTCGTCGAGCCTGTGGCAAAACAGAGCACAAAGCTAAGTATTCAAAGTTACCCCTCGTTGTTCCCCCCTCTCCACTGACTCTTTGATTAGATTTAATTTGGTATATAAGCAGTTTTTTTTTTCTCTTTTTTTCCTCACTTTCCCTGTACAGTTAATTTTGTCCCTTTTTTTTTGATTATTTCGTGCCCGTGATAAGTGTTAGTTTAAGATTTTTGAGTGCCCCGTGGTGGTAGTTAGCTGCCACAATGGGCGATGATGATGATGGCGGGAGTACATCGTACCACATCAACGAAGCTTTGTTATTGGCATCGGATTGCTCGAGCCAACAAGGCGATTGAAATGCTAACCCCTTTGCCCCCCTTCACCCTGGTGCTTCTCCAATGGACACCAACAGTAAATCTGTTTCGACGTCCCCCCGCCTCAAGGCCTACTCTCCCGACTTTGGCGGGCCATATGTTGTTTTCTTCCGACCCAAAGGCAAACGTTTGAACTCCGTTCAAATCAGCAAGGATCTGACTAAGCGGTATTCTTCCGTTGTTTCCATTGACATGGTCGGTACAGCTAAGCTTCGGGTGACAGTAGGCGACCGAAAACACGCTAATGAGATTGTGGCCTGCGAGTTGTTTACTCTTGAGTATTTTGTCTACCTTCCGAGCGCGTCGATAGAGATTTCGGGGAAGGTCGCCGACGCATCTTTGACCTGCGAAACGATCATGCAAGGCTGTGGTCGTTTCCATAACCCTTCTCTACCTCCTGTCCAGATACTGGATTGCCGGCAACTGCATTCGGCATCCCAGGAGGGCGAGAAGAAGGTTTACACACCATCTGAAGAATTTTCTGTGACCTTCTCCGGATCTGCATTACCAGATATGCTGGTGATTGGCAAACTTCGGCTACCTGTGAGGCTGTATGTACCGAAGGTAATGAATTGCATGTCTCTCGATGATCAGGGCTCTGACTCTGAGGTTGGGGACGGGGTTCCCTTTGTTTTTAAGGGTGAAACGAGGAAACGGATGAGGCTCCAGAGACCCACCAAAAAACCTCGGAATCTGCCTAGCAGTGACCCCCAACCCACCGTGACAAATTCTAAGAGTGTTAAAAAAGGTAACAAACGCTCACCTCCTGGATTCAAAATCCAAGATGAACGAGACTTTCCTTCGCTCCCGGGAACATCAACAATCCCAGATGTCCCAAATTTTTCGACTTCTCAGCCAGAGGGACAGCATTCGGAGAACCAGGAACAACCTCTTGGTGCTCCGATGTTTACGCTTTCTGGCATCGTAGACATCGTCCTTAACTTCTTTTATGCTTCTGACTCAGTGAAGAGCATTGCCAAAGCACTTCTTCCTTGTGTGACCCCTCTTTTGAAGCAATCGGCTTCTAAAATGCCCCTCCTTGCGAGTTTCGTATCTTTCGATGGCTAATTTAACCACCGAGGTCGAAGATATGATTTCTGTGCTACACTGGAACTGTCGTAGTATCGTATCAAAATTAGACTCTTTCAAATTTTTAATTAACAATTTACAATGCGATGTTTTTGCGCTATCCGAAACATGGCTGACACCCGATGTAACCTTACCTTTTTCCGATTTCAACATTATCCGTCTTGATTGGTCCGACTCGTACGGAGGGGTGCTTTTAGGGATCAAAAAGCATCACTCATTTTACAGAGTCGATTTTCAACCGATGACAGGCATCGAAGCCGTCGCATGTGAGGTGACAATCCGAGGTAAAACCCTCAGTGTTGCCTCCATATATCTTCCACCGAGAACTGCGATATCTCGCAGGGATCTCGCCCACATCTGCTCGGTTATGCCTGAGCCACGGCTGCTCATGGGAGATTTCAACTCCCATGGTACAGGCTGGGGGGAACTGTACGATGACAGCCGTTCAACTTTGATATATGACCTCTGCGACGACTTCAACATGACAATTTTGAACACCGGAGAAGTTACGCGAGTGGCACCTCCAGCTAAAGATGGCAGTCCTAGAGACAGCCGATTAGACCTCTCAATCTGTTCGAGCTCACTATCGCTGGAGTGTACATGGAAGGTTATCCAGGATCCCCATGGTAGTGATCACCTTCCGATCGTTGTTTCTATTTCCAATGGTTCACGTCAACCTCCATCTATCGACATTTCCTACGACCTCACGAAACACATTGACTGGGGAAAGTACGCGGAAGCAATTATCGACGGTGAGCAATCGGTAGAAATTCTTCCACCGCGGGAAGAGTATCAGTTTCTATCAGAACTGATCAGCAGTAGCGCGCTGCAAGCACAACGTCAGCCAGTTCCAGGTCCTTCGGCTCGCAGGAAACCCCGCAATCCGTGGTGGGATAGCGAGTGTACAGAAATCTATCGCGAGAAATCTGCTGCGTTCAAAGAGTTTCGGAAACGCGGTTCGGTTGAAAACTTTAAGCGGTACGTTTCCCTTGAAAGCAAGTTCAAGAACTTGATCAAGGCGAAGAAAAGCGGTTACTGGCGTCGGTTCGTCGAGGGTTTATCGCGCGAGACATCAATGAGAACTCTTTGGAACGTCGGGAGAAGAATGCGTAACGCGTCGTCGGTAAACGAGGATCGAGAAAGCTCTCCTCGGTGGATTCTCAGGTTCGCAAAAAAAGTTTGTCCAGATTCCGTACCCGTGGAGCGAATAATTCGGGATGTTTCCGAGGATAGGGACGACATGGATAGGCCGTTTTCGATGGTTGAATTCTCACTTGCTCTTCTTTCATGTAACAATTCCGCTCCAGGAATGGATCGAATTAGGTTCAACTTGCTTACAAACCTCCCGACGTCGCTAAGAGGCGCTTGTTGAACTTGTTCAATAACAACATCATTCCGGATGATTGGAGGCAAGTGAGAGTGATAGCTATTCAAAAACCCGGGAAACCCGCGTCGGATCATAATTCGTACCGTCCAATCGCGATGTTGTCTTGTCTACGGAAGTTGTTAGAGAAGATGATTCTCTTTCGACTGGACAAATGGGTTGAATCGAATGGCATGTTGTCTGATACACAATTTGGTTTCCGCAGAGGCAAAGGAACGAACGACTGTCTTGCGTTGCTTACTTCAGAAATTCAGCTTGCCTTTGCTCAAAAGCAGCAAATGGGCTCAGTGTTTTTGGATATTAAGGGAGCTTTTGATTCAGTTTGTGTCGATGTTCTCTCCGACAAACTACACGGAAGTGGCCTTTCACCAATTTCGAACAACTTTTTGTACAATTTGCTGTTTGAGAAGCAGATGAGTTTTACTCATGGCGACTTGACAGTTTCACGAATTAGCTACATGGGTCTCCCCCAGGGTTCATGTCTAAGCCCCCTTCTTTACAATTTTTATGGTGTCCGGCCATTTGGCCGAATGCCGTTTGGCCGAATGCCGTTTGGCCGAACGTCATTTGGCCGAATGCCATCTGGCCGAAAGGGTCGTTTGGCCGAATGCCGTTTGGCCGAATCATGATCAAAAGAATTCATAGGAAGTTTTTGACATTCTAACTGCCAATATGATTATCAGAAGTATTTCCTTCTTTTTATCATAGGCTATTCTTTCTAGTTTAAATATTCAGTGATTAGTTGGCGTTGAAACTGTCAATATATCATCGAAGATTTTTCCTTCTTTGAATCATAGGCTGTTCTTTCGAGGTATACTGGGACGCGGAACAGTGGTATGGTCACTTGATTTCATCATTCATTTTTCGGCCAAACGGCATTCGGCCAAATGGCATTCGGCCAAATGACCCTTTCGGCCAAATGGCGTTCGGCCAAACGGCATTCGGCCAAATGGCGTTCGGCCAAATGACCCGGAACCAATTTTTATGTTAGAGACATAGATGATTGTCTCATGGAAAATTGCACGTTAAGACAGCTTGCGGATGACTGTGTTGTTTCTATAACGGGATCAATAGCAGTCGATCTGCAAGGACCACTACAGGATACTTTGGACAATTTGTCTACTTGGGCTCTCAAGCTGAGTATCGAATTCTCTCCGGAGAAAACTGAGATGGTTGTCTTTTCTAAAAAACACAAACCAGCAAAGTTTCCGCTCCATCTGATGGGTAAGACAATCACTCATAGCATGTCTTCTCAATATCTCGGCGTTTGGTTCGACTCCAAATGCACCTGGGGGAACCACATTGTGTATCTGATACAGAAATGCCAAAAGCGAATCAACTTTATGCGAACTATTACCGGAACATGGTGGGGAGCACATCCGGAAGATCTGATCAGGCTGTACCAAACAATTATTCTGTCGGTTTTAGAATACGGTAGCTTCTGTTTTCAATCCGCGGCGAAAACACACTTGCTGAAGCTTCAACGGGTTCAGTACCGTTGTCTTCGGATCGCGTTAGGTTGCATGAACTCAACTCACACTATGAGTTTAGAGGTACTCGCTGGTGTACAGCCTCTGACAGACCGCTTTGCGGAGTTATCGTTCCGGTTCCTCATCCGATGCGAGGTTGTGAATCCATTGGTCATAGAAAATTTCGAAAAGCTGCTCGAACAGAACCCTCAAACTCGTTTTATGAGTGTGTACTACTGGTACATGACGCTGGAGGTAAGCCCATCTCCGGTTAACACCAATCGTGACAACTTCTCAAACTTCGACAGCTTCTCAGTGGATTTTGATCTCTCTATGAAGGATGAGATCACCGGTATTCCGGAATCTTTTCGTTCCGTAGGTATTCCACAGATCTTTGCAAGTAAGTTTGGGCATGTAAGCGGGGACAGACAGTTCTTCACAGACGGTTCGAAAACCGATGACCAAAGTGGTTTCGGTGTCTACAACGAATTTCATAGCACCACCTACATGCTTCAAAAGCCAAGTTCGATATACATTGCTGAGCTAGCGGCTATATACTACACCTTAGAGTACATTCGCACTCTTCCACCTGAGCACTACTTCATTTTTACCGACAGTCTAAGCTCTCTGGAGGCTGTTCGGTCAATGAAACCGATGAAGCACTCAGCGTACTTCCTGAATGGGATACGCCAAGTCTTGAGTGCTTTGTCCAAACGCTCATACATCATCACCATAGCTTGGGTCCCTTCACATTGCTAAATTCCGGGCAATGAGAAAGCGGACTCTCTGGCTAAGGTGGGCGCTAGCGAAGGCGATATTTATGAGCGTCAAATCGCTCTTGACGATTTTTTTGCATTGGTCCGTCAGGAGACCTTGATCAGCTGGCAACACAAATGGAGAGATGGGTAGATGGTTGCACTCCATCATTCCACAGGTGTCGAAGAAGCCATGGTTCAAAGGGTTGGATTTAGGCCGCGATTTCATTCGTGTAATGTTTCGGCTGATGTCCAACCACTATTTTTCATTCAACACATACCTTCCGTATTGGGCTCTCAGAAAGCAATCTCTGTGTCTGTAGCGTAGCTTACCAGGATATCGAACATGTCGTGTGGGGATGCAATGATTATCGTGAGGTCAGATCTGAGCTGCATGAAATTCTCCGGGTCCGAGGAAAACAACAGAAACCCGTTAGAGAAGTGTTGGCAGGACTTGATTTGGAGTACATGAACCTGATTTACCAGTTTTTGAAACGTGTTGATGTCAGAGTTTGATGTAGTACTTCCTTGTTTTCATTGTCCGCCTTTTGGTTTTGTTGTTCGCCCCTGTCTGTCGTCACCCCCCTTCCGTTTGTCCTCTTCTTGTCGTTTTCTACCGATAAAGTCCTTTCTTTTTGGTTCCGTTACAGATATGGACAATTTGCCCATCAATGTTTTAGTATAAGTTAGCAAATAATTTAGTTTTAAACCCATAAATCCCTCCTTCCCATTTTTTTTTCTCAATCCTTAACCTCGAAACAGCCGCGAGTACTTCGGCTTCCCAAACTAACATAGGTTAAGGCAGTAATAAATTGTAAAATGTAAAATCATTGTAAAAAAAACAAAAGATTTCGGCTCAGTTATGCTCATGTGGCGCCCGAGTTGGAAGGCTCGAATAAGTTAAAAAAAAAAAACTTAGATATTAAGTTACTTGTATCGCCAATATTGACAAAATATTTGCACCAAAAGTTGTCCTGATGTTTTGCATATTGCATACCCAAAAGAAACTATAAACTAATTGCACTTATCTCGCCAATGAGGCATGCTTAAGAGTTCGCAACAATCTCCAAAGGGGCTAACATCAAGCTAAATTTTCACCAGAGACGTCGAGTTAAGCAGACGCTATAAACCCAAAAGCATCAACCGGGCGATGAGAGCAATCCTTGCGTCCCGACATGTGGACCGGTTGGTGGTAGATGGGGCAGGAGGAGGAAAAATTAATTTATATTTAAATTTTCATATCAATTTTCCTTCTTGTTCACTTGGCTGGAGCTTCTTGAGCGATGATGAAGTGACGTTGCTTTCTGCGCTGCTACTCAAAACTTGCACGATGCAAAGCGGAAACTCTATAAGAACCGAGTGCGATTTCATCCTCTCCCCAGCAGCGGACGACGACATGAAGCTAAAGTTTAAGAAAATGTTTCCTTCTGGTCTACGACGGAGGAACCACCAACGACGACGACGACGACAAGTCGATTTGAGGTTCCTTTGTTTCAGCGACCGAAGCGTTTGAGAAGCACGCCACCATCCCTGATGTGCCGCCGACGGTGACGTGTCGTCGATATGCGATGCCAGGACTTGGCCATCCCAGCCAAGCCCAGCGCAGCGGAAGCACTCGGGAAATAAGTTCAATGCTCGACAATTTCCCCTCAGTTTTCATTTCCTCCTTGAGGTAAGGAGCTCCAGATTGGCAAAACGAGAGAGTACACCACCGTGGGCGAAGAACGCCGCCACTGCACTACTGTGAGAGAGCGAGTTGCTTGATTTTAATGAAGCGTACAAATTGATTGTGCTATATTTGATGACTGCGTGACATCCAGTTCGTGCAATTTGGCTTACCCGAGTTGGTTGTCGCCGTTCTGTGCGGGAACTCTTCGGGGAGGAGGATACGATGCGTCTAACAACCGCAACAGAAGCGACACATGTTGGAATGATAACAACGATATGCATGATTTAATCCCGAAGAGGGAAATATGGCGGGCTTAATGGGTAGATTGAATAGATGTTATGCGGTACCGTACTCGAATACGGGGACCAGACGTGCGTGGTTTCATGGCAGCATCGTTCTATAGAGTTGTGCAACGTGAAACGAGTTTAAGCTTGTCAACCGCATGTCGTCACTTTGGGGAAGTAAGCATGCAGGAGCGATCCGCGAGAGATTGATTGATAGATTTAAGCAAGAAGAGTACTTGCTGGTTTTACTATGGTATGATGGACCGATTACACTTGAAAGTTTTGATCCATCTTAGCGAATTCCGGGGCTGCAAAAGGGTGTTTCGATAAGGAGAGAGGCCACCATTTCTCTGGTCCTCACAAGCTCCTACATCATGCTTCCATTGGTCAAGTGATGACGAAGACCGCCAACAACGCGAAATAGCGGACAAGAATTGGAACTTGGAATGTATTAACCCTAGCCCAGCAGGGTAAACTGGCACAACAAGTCAATGAGGCACGTCGTATGAAGCTTGAGATCCTAGGACTGAGCGAAGTCCGTTGGTCGAACTTTGGAGAACACAGATTAGCGTCGGGTCAAATTCTGCTATACTCTGGAGGTGAACATGTTCCTCGCCACTGTGGAGTTGGTTTCCTGCTCAGCGCTCACGCCCACGCTGCGCTCATGAAGTGGGAACCTAGTAATGAGAGGATAATTATAGCCAGATTCAGAACACGGATTCGAAACCTTACTATGATCCAATATTACACGCCAACCGATGCTGCCGAATTGCACGATAAAGAGAACTTTTACAGCCAACTGAATGCTGTCGTGGACAAGATTCCGAAAGGTGACGTCAAGATCCTCATGGGCGACTTCAGCGCGAATTGGTTCCGACGCCATGGGACGCCATGGTCTCGGAGAAATGAGCGAAAACGGAGAGCTGTTTGCGAAGTTTTGCAGCAACAATGACATGGTGATTAGGGGATCGCTCTTTCCTCATAGACCAGTGTACAAAGTGACATGGGTTTCCCATGTTGATGTCATGGAAAATTAAATCGATCACATCTGCATCAGCCGAAAATGGAGACGGAGCATTCTTGATTGCAGGACAAACGTGGCGGGACAAACATTGCGTCCGACCATCATTTCTAATCGACGAGATCCGACTGCGCATTGTTAGGATCCATCGACAGGAGAAGAAAATCAGGCGCCGGTTCAACACACGCCGACTGGAAGACGCTGTGAGGTCCTTCTTCGAGACACTGCAGAACCGTGCTGCGGATATTCCGGAAGGTGGACGCGTAGAAGATCAATGAAACGCTAACTAGAACGTCTTCACCGCGTGCGTTGCCAACCTTCCAGATTTATCTGGATTTTTCCAGACATTTGTTTTCGGAATTTGTAAGGTTTTTTTGGTATTTGTAAGGTTTTGCCCGGAATTTGTAGGGTTTTTCACACGATCCAGACTTTTCCAGACCAATCTTCCTTTTTTTATTAATGTGTATTTTAACTAAAAGCTAATTCTGCACTTATGCCGTTACAAATATTTATTTCACATTTTTGTCCCACATCTCTTTGGCAGGATAAAAATAATACAAAGCATTTAATCTGAAAAATATTTAAAACTCATCGGATTTGTTAAATAATTTTCACCAAACCCCGATATTATGTTAAATCAATACAAAACAAACAAAAAGTCAAAACTAAATTTGTATCGGCCTTATTACAAACCCAAGTAACAATTCAAAATCATTAATAAGCATGTCAGTTGATTAAATGTGCTACAAAGGCGCCGACAGTTGTACAAGAGTATATGTTGAACAAAATGGCGAATAAATGTTTCATGCAGTGGAAACTGCACGTTTGTTAAACATATTTCTGCTCATTGAATAACCAATGGTATAAAAGTTTAAAGACAGTTGCTTAGGTATTCACATCATCTGTCCTATAGTGCTCTAATAATGATAGAATGCAAGCTGCTTCCGACGTATTAGATGCCGTTATTCCACATAAGATCTTCAATGGAACAAGTAGCTTATTTAAAGTTTAACAACTTTTGCTTGATCATTTTATTCAACCACACTAATATAGCTTAACAACAAGATGTTACTACGTTTCTTTAATACAAATGTTACACTTTTATTCAAGCAATGTTGATTAGCAGTGGTACTGTGACACTTAATTATCGTTGTTCGCCATGCCCCTTTGTGTAAACACGATTGCTGATTAGGAGCCTAAAAAGAGCAACCGCGGCTACAAGCTAGAAGACCAAACAAACTTCTTGCAGCAGCTCTAAATATCACACTTTTCACACTTTTAAAAACATTCTGACTCACCTTTTACATTACACGCTCCAACGACAGCAAAATCGGCAACAAAAACACCAGAAAATGCAGCTTAAGTGGATCCCGGGTTAAATAAATGATTAAGTAAAAAAAGTGGATCTCGGGCGGCTCCTCTTTTTGGTATTCACAATCTACTCTATCCACTTTGGTGCCACCGGTCAAACCGGGCTCAGCTTCCTTATGTTCATATCTTATAGCTGCCTGGAGATATACACAAGTTTTACACATTATCCTCCCGGCACAAAACAGGAGCAGTGAAAATTCACTTGTTTGTACGTTAGAATAAAAAAAAGTTCGAAGCGATACCAATCTCACAACACAACACCGTGAATTTCTGACAGACAAACAAAATAATTAGCGTGCATGCCTTATGATTAAACGTTGCGGTCACAATTATTCAAACATTGATCAACTTCAATGTTTATGAAGATAATCAGTTGAATAAAATATTTATTTAAGCAATGTTTAAGCAACATATGTACGGTAATGTATTCGACTCAGGGATTGAATATTTATTGCTGCTTTAAATCTGCCGATTCATGTAATTCGGATTTGAAGCAGAGCGGATGCAGACGAGTGTGAACCCAAAGGTCCAGAGTTCGAGTCTTTCCATTGATGTGATTTGTCCCATAAAATGTAGTAAAATAAAAAGATTGGGGGTACATAATCAGAGAGAGATATTCCAGACACAAATGCAAAAATATAGAAAGTTAAATCATTTTCTCATTTTATTGTTACAATGATATTGAAGAAACATTAAAGAAACGTTTTTGTAGCAATTATTAAACCATTTCTATAAATAGAAATAAATTTCATAAGTTGTATCACGGCTCCAGCATGTTTTGATTGTATTATGGTGGAATAAATATCGATGAAAGCTTGCTATTATGCACTATGCTGCTAGTGCATAATAATGGTTTCTAAAACCATTCTTAAATGATTGAACAAATAGCATCATACAACATTGTTTAATAAACGTTGAAGAAAAGTTTATGATGTTTGTGTAAATTGCTGATGGTTCTAACGTTGAACAAGAGTTTCACAACCGAGGTACGATCATTCGATAAACATTTATTTCATCGTGCTTATAGAACGGTTGATGTTGAATAGATTCTCATTTTTGGGCGAACAAGAGTTGATGAACAGTTTTATTTCAAAATTATTCAAATATAATACGACTTCCAGTTTAACAACGTTGCTTTGAGAAACATTTCTTGAAGCAAAAATTGTTTCTTGGGAATCTTCCTAAATCATCCAGATTTTTCAAAAATTGACCTGGCGCCCCTGTTTACCGCTACCCGTGCTGTGAGGACCATATTGTCACGCTCCGTATCATCTTGGAGCAAATCAATACCTAAATTCCAAGAATCTCTCTACCTGGTGATCATCGATTACGAACAATTTTTCGACCGTCTTAATCATATGGGGATCACTCTGGCGCAAGAGTGTCCCTGAGAAAATCATCGGCCTCATTGAAGAAGCACTGTACAGGGCATTTTTGTGCGATTACTGCATAATAATGAATAATGAAGTCTTGTCCGATCCCATCCGGGTCGTTGCTAGAGTCAGACAAGGATGTACCCTGGCACCTCTACTGTTACTCATCGTAATTGACGAGATCCTGGCAGATTGTGGTTGATTGTGAACCAAATCGTGGGTTACTGTGGCAGCCCTTTTACCTTGGTGCACCTAAATCACTTCGAATTGGCTCATGACGTTGCTCTTTTAGCTCAAAGGTGCTCTGATATGCAGAGTAAGCTCGATAATCTTGCCAATGACTCCTCAGCGGCAGGTCTTACTATCAACGTCAACAAGACTAAATCGTTGGATGGAAACACGCGGTTAACCCCTCCAGCTTCATGATAGCTGGGCAATCAGTGGAGAATGTTGAAAGCTTCCAATATCTTGGTAGCCAAATGGCAGCCGATGGCGGCACCAAGATCGAGATGAGAGCTCCTTTGCGAGTTTAAGAAGTGTATGGAAAAACAATCGGATTGGTCGACGCACCAAAATCCGAATTTTAGCTTGAACGTGAAATCGGTGCTGCTGTACGCCAGTGAAACTTGGTGTGTATCAGTAGAGAACACTCAATGGCAGCAGGTCTTCATCAATTGATGCCTGCGGTATATAATTCGTGCATGGTGACCTCCAGGATTTCCAAAAGTACTGCTGCATGACAGCAATCTGATGAATGTTACCCATTTTTCCTCGTGACAGCCACGCAACAGGGCTGCGATTGAGAGCAGTCTCGTGACGTTCATCAAAAGTGGTTTCTGCTTTTACTGGTGCTGCATGTACGTACACGTTGCATTACACGAACACTACCTGATTTACTGATAGAAAATATATACTACTAGTTTATTTGTGGACGCAGTAGCGCCCGTATCAAGTGATTTTTTTTTTTTCAATATAAACGGTTCATGTGTTATTCACGCTTGCAGATTTTAAATAAGAAAAGCATTACGTTTTTCTACGTTTTGAATAGAGTTTTTATTCGGTGAGTTCAATGCAGCTTATATTTACATCTGAAAAACTACGGTGAAGTCACCGGACAGACAAACAGGGCTATCTGTGTTATTTGAAGCAACTGCTGCATTCGATTGTCTAAGAGTGACTTTTCTGCATTCTGCTGTGTCTGGTTGTCACTGGATTTGTTTTCTGCATTTGATAGTAAAAAAGAATTAAATTGTCGAATATTTAAAAAAAAATAAAAATAAATCAACGTCTGTTGTCTGTGATTTTTTTTTCATCAAATGCTGTGTCTGGTTGTCTAAGGTTGTCACTGGATTTGTTTTCTGCACCTGATAGTGAAAAAGAGTTAAAGTGTCAAATATTGGAAAAGAAATTCAAAATTTTCAACGTCTGTTGTCTATGATATTTTCAACGTCTGTTGTCTATGATTTTTTTTATTAAATGCTGTCTGCATCTGATAGTAAAAAAGAGTTGAAGTGTCAAATATGAAAACAATCAAAACTTTTAACGTCTGTTATCTGTGATTTTTTTTTCATTAAATGCTGTGTCTGTTTGTCTATGGTTGTCACTGGATTTGTTTTTTGCATCTGATAGTGAAAAAAGGCTGAAGTGTCAAATATTTCAAAAAAATAAAAAAATTCAACGTCTGTTGTCTGTGATTTTTTCATCAAATGCTGTATCTGGTTGTCTAAGGTTGCCACTGGTTTTGTTTTCTGCATCTGATAGTAAAAAAGAGTTAGTGTCAAATATTGAAAAAAAATCGAAATTTTCAACGTCTGTTGTCTATGATTTTTTTCATTAAATGCTGTATCTGGATGTCTATGGTTGTCACTGGATTTGTTTTCTGCATTTGATTGTAAAAAAGAATTGAAATGTCAAATATTTAAAAAAAACAAAAATTTCAACGTCTGTTGTCTGTATTTTTTTTCATCAATTGCTGTGTCTGGTTGTCTAAGGTTGTCACTGGTTTTATTTTCTGAATCTGATAGTAAAAAAGAGTTAGTGTCAAATATTGAAAAAAAAAATCGAAATTTTCAACGTCTGTTGTCTATGATTTTTTTCATTAAATGCTGTATCTGGATGTCTATGGTTGTCACTGGATTTGTTTTCTGCATTTGATTGTAAAAAAGAATTGAAATGTCAAATATTTAAAAAAAAATTAAAAAAAATCCACGTCTGTTGTCTGTGATTTTTTTTCATCAAATGTTGTGTCTGGTTGTCTAAGGCTGTCACTATTTTTGTTTTCTGCATCTGATAGTAAAAGAGAGTTAAAGCGTCAAATATTTAAAAAAAAATCAAAATTTTCAACGTCTG
This sequence comes from Aedes albopictus, assembly GCF_035046485.1. NCBI lineage: Eukaryota > Metazoa > Arthropoda > Insecta > Diptera > Culicidae > Aedes > Aedes albopictus. The sequence goes on from NC_085137.1 coordinate 378,498,269, forward strand.
TTGTCTGTGATTTTTTCATCAAATGCTGTGTCTGGTTGTCTAAGGTTGTCACTGGTTTTGTTTTCTGCATCTGATAGTAAAAAGGAATTGAAATTTCAAATATTTTATTTTTTGAGAGAATTTCCCCGCGTACTGCGTCTGATTGGCTAGTCACCGGACAGACAAACAGCCCGAGCAAAGTCCAACAACAAAATTACAGCAAATCGAAAACATGATTTGTATTCAGCAACAAATTGATATCACATTTTGATATAATTTTATCTTTACTTAATTTGATTTCAAATTTTGCTTTCGGTTTGCTGTTATTTTAAATTAATGGAAATATTTAGTGTTACAATAGTTTTTAAATCTTTTAGTAAACTATTTAAAGTAATTCTAGGGATATATTATTAGTGCAATTGTATTATTGCATTCATGATTTTATATCAGCCGAAAAATCTCTACATTAAACGATTTTCTATTTTTCTTGCGCTGATAACAAAAACAGTTATCAATTTGCTATCATCGATAGCAGGAATTGTTTTCAATTTGCTGTCACAGGAACATTTTTCTGCTCTCATTTTTGATGTTTTAACCGTTAAAACGACCAAAACGACAACAACCTGTGTTATCAAAATTTGCAATATCACAACATCAAAATTAGTTTTCAATTTGCTATCAGACTTTGCTCGGGAGGGCTATTATATATATGATGATTGAGATAAGTGACATTTCAACATACGATCAATAGCGTGAATTTTTCCATACACTAAAATGCACGCCAATTAAAAGGCTATTCAGTTTGCATATGCAAATATTACCCAATTGATTTGTGTAAAACGGCTAAATTATGATAAAAATAACAAACGCGGTAAGAGTGCACATAGTTTCCCCCAAGTTTCACAACTACATCTACAAAAGAGACACGCAAACATTTGAACGTGATTACTACTATAGTAAACAAAGATCAGCTGTTCCCGTCAAAATCAAATGGACATATTTTCAACCAGCAGGTTTGCATTAGTGTTCGTGGCACCGCGCTGCGAGACCACTATGGCTGTTTCATAGTCGCACGCGTAACGGTTCATAATGAACTGACATGCTAGAGCAGCTGTTGTTTTTGCTTTCTACGCCAGGCCGAAGTTGAATCAATCAGAGCTTCGCGTCATTCGCTCACCGACGAATCGGTCGTGTGCGCTAATGCAAATATGCAAATCGGAGTGGCAGAAAGTGGCGGAAATAATTCAGATGGTCGATATGAGGCGGGATGTAGTGTAACGGGTGGTGGTTCTCAACGCGGGATTGCTGGAAACAGAAAGATCGTGGCAATCTGCTTGGTGCTTGAAAATGGATTTTTAAAGTGCAAATTTGACGCGAGTGCAGGATGCGCGTACAAGCCAAAACCCTCGTGGCTAGATTCTGAATATTTTATAGCGACCTGGCTCGAGCTCGCGGACTGTTTAAGACTGATGATAGTGAACCAAGTGGAACGAAGAAGCGATGGGTGGCAAAAGTTCCGGTAGCGATTGACCCCCAAACAATGGAGTGGAATCGGTGGTCAGAATGACCGGAGTTGAAGACGTTCCAGTGCACAAGCGCTGGAATGAAAAGTATTCCGGTTGCTTTTGGATCCGCTATCGGATGCTTTGGGCATGAAAATCAGCAAAAAAAAAAGTGTGATTAAGGATTTGAGTGCGTGTTAAGGCAAAATCAGGAGCTTCATCCGCGAGGAAGTGCAAGAAAAGCTTATATCGGTGAAAATAGATTCAGCGTCGTGTCATGACCGTCATATTCTGGGCATTAACGTTCAGTTCTGGGAAGGTCAAAGCGTGGGTTATCTGTACTCTTAGTAAGTTTTGGTTTTTCACTGATTTACATGGTCGGTGTTAAGTCAGAGACGACCATGTGTCTTTTACTTAAATTCTAGAAAAACGACTTTAAAGTTTGCAACTCTATAAGTTTTGAGCTTTTCAACAAATGTTCTTGAATTTTTGCCATAAATCTTAGTAACTATTCATCACAGCATCGCTCTGTATTGATCGCGAAAAAACGTAAAATAAAGCTTGAAACTGAGAAATTATTAAGTAATTGATTGTACTTAGTCCACTCTGTCTGAACGGTTTTTGGAAAATCTTTAACCAACTACAGTTCACATTAAAGTTTTTACATATTTGAAGAAAAAATAATGCACAAGTAGGACAACAGTTAATGGGAGTAGTGTATAATGTGAGCAGGAAGTTTGAAATTTGATATTACTGTTATTACACTGTTGATTACCATTTCAATTTTTTATGTTCAGTCAGAGTGGACCAAATACAACAGTTCAATATCACATGAAGGGTAGTCAATTAATGAGCCATTTAAGAATTCTTAACTTGAATATTTAAGAGCTAACAACTTTTGAATGTATTTTTATAGTTCGGTTCGTTTTTTGAAATATTGTAGTTGGACAGTTCATAATAATTTATTCAGAGGACTGGCATTTTTCAAAAATTCATTCAGACAGAGTGAACCAAGTACAAAATTCTTGAATAATCAGTAGAATCAATTTTTTTATGAAACAAGTATTGGTACATTTCTATATGAGGCCCAACAGCTACTAAACAAACGTATTTTGATTTGGAAAGGATTACGAAGAATAAGGTAATTTCAACTATTTTTCTTAGAGACACATGGTCCACTCTGTCTGCACGCGAAATGCCACAATATGCGTCAACACGATGATCTGTAAAATACGATATTGACCATAATAAAATGGACTTTCAGGTCTTTCTTGATCAATAATCATAGAAAATTGCGTTAGGGAGTCATACGATGCAGAAACGTATTACACTTTGATAATAAACTATTTTATTTATTGGATTTTACCCAATACACATTTTTTTCGACTCTCCTGACATCAAGCATATGGTCCACTCTGACTGCACACTATTATAGATTTTTGCGGTTCAATCAAAATAAAATTGTGCTATAACTCTCGTTGATTGTAATATTAAGAAAATTGGGTGAATGTTCCAAGTAGCTTAAATAATGCTTAATCAAAAGCCGTGAAAATATAATTTTCGTCAATTTGGTAACTTGGTCCCCTCTGACTTAACGCCGACCACATACGAGGCACGTAAATAAACCCTAATATACTAATAGTTTATGATTATCGACACTTGATATTGAAATTATGAAATTAATTTGTTTATATTTAAAAATTGCCAGGCTTAGATATAACTCAAAAAAAATTCAAAGATCTATTGGAAAAACTCGCGAGAGGTAGTTTGGAAGAAATCCAGTGAAAAACTGGAACAACTCGGAATAAATAAAATCTGGGAGTGATGCTCGGGATCCTATTGAAAAATCAGTTCGGAATTTGTTTGGGAGCGATTTGTCGAATCACCTCTCGTCGCATTTTGTACTGGGCGGAGCTGTCAAGCAGTCGACTCATGACAAAAGAAAAATATTCCACAAATTCAATAAGTTTTATAAACACTCCGATAGGGTAATTCATGTATTTTGGACAGGCTGAGGACAACGCTGGAAAAATCGTCCCCTAGCTTCCTCAAAAAGGAATTGATTATTTTGCAAAGTTGCTATTACGCTTGTAACATGATTGTACTTTGCGTTCCTGGTGACAAAAACCTTAACGAAAGCATTTTAAGCTGAGAAAATCACAATTTCCGATCGCCTGTAAGAATGGCATTTTGGACACCGAATATATGTTTTGGACACCCTCAGGTATATATAATTTGGACAGGGCAATTATCTCAATGTTTAACCATGAATACTGCAAAATCATGGAAGTAGCATAAATTAACAAATATTTTCTTACAAATAATCAAATTTCTCCGCTTAACAGGCATCTATTTTGATAACTATTACAGTTTTTGTTAAAATCGAGGAAATATCGCCAGACCCACAGAATACGCCTCCAAGTATGCAATCGCACAGCTTCCCCATGTAGTTCGTCAGATGACCAAAATATATTTACAGTAGAAAACTTGTAATGTATTTTGGACACCACCTATTTTAGGCGTTGTAGACGAATGTTAAGAGATTGGCTGCCCAATGCTTCTTAATTGAACAGTTTTCATTGCAATAAGGCTTTTAAATTTCAATTCAACGATTTTGAGGTGAATATTGTATGTGACTGTGAAGTGTTTGTCGTCTTGCATACCTGTGCATTTGAGGGGTTTCAGTGAAAAATTTTACATTTTCGATAATTTCGAAGTAAATTCTTAATTGTTAAGCGTATTTTCAACGTAAGTCATCAGAATAGGGTATGTTTGATCCAATAATCGATATTCAAAAGTATCTACTTTTATTAGCGCTTCGGAACAAGACATACATCGCAGTGCATGTCCAAATTATATACATGTCTAAATTATATTTTTTACCCTATGCTGCACAAAACGTGACCCATAATTGTGTGATTTTCGGTGTTCCTTAGCACAATAATGAGTCACTTAAATTTTTCCCGAAGTAAGCTTTAATTAGCTGCAGTCACATGAATTTCTGCATTTTGAACGTAAATTATACCTTTGTTCTGGTGACGATACCATTTCTCACTTGAAAATCACTAAAGCTCACTTTTACAGAGCTTAAGAAAGTAGCACACGCATTTTCCGATATTCACATTCGAAGCGTTACTTTGACAAATGGTTTTGCGCCGAACAAAAACTTATTGAAAATATGTATGTTTAGACTATAAGCCTATGTGCGATAGGTGTAGTGACACGAAACAAATCAACTAATGAAAGAGCAATGATAATGGTTAACAAAAGCTTGCAATTAATTAGTATTTATCTATTAAAGTGGAAAGTGATTAATAATTGTGTGTGACCCATAATTGTGTAATGAGTGTATTATCAAACAATGGAACAGTGCAGTTGAAACTAGAAATCAGTTTGTCGTTATAGTAAACTGAAAAATCCGCAGTTTATTTTTCATGATAGAGGATTACACTTTCTTATATTTTACTAAATCTATTTTTATCAAAATTTTAAATAACGGGATTTACTAAACAGATTAAACAGCTGCGTAAGCCATAATTATCTGATTATTGGAATGTTTAATGAAATCGTGAATGAAGTAATCGAAGATTGCATTAGCGATCGCGACGTTTAACCAGCGGTTTACGCTGTTTAATGAATCCCCCTAACATGAACAGATTTGAATGAACTAAAGTTTGTATTCCTTGTAAAGATCTAAATTGAACGGGCAGCACCGACATTTGCATGTTTTGAAATTGAAACTTGACTGTTTGTAATACCAACATTTCGGTGTTCAAAATTTAACTCGGACAGGCTTTTTTGCCTCACAAAATTCAACAATTGAGTAAACGGTCCACGTTCCGTTAATAAAATAAACACCCTGCTATAAAAGTATCTACCCGGCCGTTATGCAACACCACCAGTGCATCTTAAATACCAAAATTGGTCCATTCAAAAGTATCTTGACCGTGGAAACCGGAGTGAAATTGCCAACAGAGCTCCATCATCGTCTTCCTTCCAACAGCATAACCCATGGGCCAATGTGTCCCCAACGGAACCCGATTCGCGTGCGTCCGGAAAAGTCCCGTTCCATTTCAATGCCTTTTATTGAATATTAAGCGTTTTTCGATAGCCGATGCTCGAGAACATTTACCAGCAGCACTCACAATCCACGGAATGCGACGAAGAAGCTACCACGCCATCGTCCAACGACGATGACTAGGACGACGACGACGACGACGACAGCAGTATTTTAAGATCGTAAAGCGAGGATAATGCCGTCGAACGTGCCAACGATGGAAACTGCTCTGGGAATTGTCAGCGCCTTGTTGCCCCCGCCGCCCGTATAGTAGTCAGTTACCGAATCGCCGCCACCGACACATACCACATTTCAAGGGTGGTGGTGGTGCTAGGGATCAAGAAAAACTGCCACCAAGCGGATCTAAATGCGCCACTTCTGTGGTTGGTGGACGGAGAAGCGCCCTCGAAGGGTGCCTTATGGAATGCTGTGGTTTGAGATTTCATTCACTCATTCGTTTGCTGAGTAGAAGGTTACTTAAGAAAAGGGGAGTCGAAATAAAATACACTGCTGCGAATAAATCCGTTCACCCAATATTCTAACGATATTATCCGAAAAACTGATGGTATTTGAGAATTGTTATGGAATTTTAGACATTACTATTCCACCGTTCAAGAATTAATGGAGTTTTAATACTGTATTTACAATTTAAATATCTAGTTTCCAAGAGACCGTACTTCACCCCCACCTCCCCTCTGAAGCAGCACAACAAAGAAGCTGATCCGCTCATACACAAAGTAGAACCACATGCGCTTTGCAGCTTGTTTAGATAATGCTTAGTTTCTTTATGGCGTAAACGGCAACCCGTTTTATGAACCCATGCTTCATATTGGGTTGCAAAATGTGATGACTTACGATAGCTCGAACAAATTTCCGTGTTACCACCAGCCCCATCTTTGGTACCATCACCACATATCGCTATTTATATACGTGTATTCTACCTCCGAAAGATGATGATACAGCGAACCGAACGATTTTATAGCCAGACAATAAAGTAGGGCCAATTCGTCCTTATCGGTTTGGCCGCACCTCGTGTGCTTTCCGACGACCCTGGTTATTACCTGCCGATTTTGGCTGGAAATCTCGTGTTCACGCGATTAAACCATGATTGGGTCGTTTCAAGCCATTTTTACAACTTATTTTAGGAGGGCAGACATCTTCGGACTTTAGACAGTGAAAACGATCGATCATAATGGGGTTCCAATGCTGAACAAATGATATTTAGGCATAGACAGATGATTGACGAAAACAGTACATATCATCTGAAGATAAATTTTACCTCATAAATGATGAAGGAGAAATCGGCAGGAGTTATGCTGCTATATGTCGGATCACGTTCCTCGAGGGCTTTGTCCAAGTAATATTTCAGGAAGGCTTCTCTATCTGAAAAAAAGGAAAAATTTAAATTAATATTCTGCAGAAATATTAAAATGAATCATAAGGTCTCCTTCAAGCCATGCGATGTCAAAGACTGCCAGTTAAGAATTTTGTGCTTAGCTGATAGTGCAGCCTGTGCAGTGTTGATCTTATAATGAGGTACGTAGCGTTTGTTCACCAAACAGGTGCGGCTCAAACAGCGTCTGTTCTGGGCTCTGGCATCCAGCGGCTAAGTATGAAATGCTTCTCCACCGGAAGCTATACCTAACATGGCAACTCCACCACGGTATATACAGGGGATAGACAAAATGATCGGGACAGGCAAAATTTTCACTTTTCAAAAAGTGTTCAATTAGCTGTAACTTTTCGAAAAGTGCATCAAATATTTTCAAATTTTTACTGCAAGTTCCTCAACTAGTTGTGTATCAGTGGACAAAATTTGGAAAAGATCGGAAAATTCTTCACGAAGTTATAAAGATTTTTGAAAAAGGTAAAATTATCCGATAGCCAACTTTGAGCTGTTATATCTCCGAATTCAATGAACCGAATGCAATGAAATTTTGTCCATTTATGACTTATATAATGAGCTATGAAAAACCATTGACTTGACTTAATATTCTTAACACGGAAGAAAGTTATAACGATTAGATTATTTTTCTAGAAAAACATCAAATTATCCAAAACATCAACATCGTTTCAAAATTCAAGATGCAAATTATAGTTTATTTAGTTTCCCTCTAATTGACTTATATATAAATGCGTTTTGAAGGAAAGTAACAACATAGCCGCCAATAAATTGAAAAAGTAATGGGATGCATATTAAAAATAGACCAATTTACTAAAAAATCGTGAAAAAAATAAAATCGCTATAACTTTTTCGCTTGTTAAAAATTTCAAGTTAAGTCAAATGTTTTCCAGAGTTCATTATATAAGTCATGAATGGTCAAAATTTCATTGCAATCGGTTCATTGAATCCGGAGATATAACAGCTCAAAGTTGGCTATCGGATAATTTTATCTTTTTCAAAAAATTTTATAACTTCGAGAAGAATTGTCCGATCTTTTCCAAATTTTGTCCACTGATACACAACTAGTTGAAGAACTCACAGTAAAAATTTGAGAATATTTGATGCACTTTTCGAAAAGTTACAGCTAGTTGAACATTTTTTGGAAAGTGAAAATTTTGCCTGTCCCGATCATTTTGTCTATCCCCTGTAGGTGACCTAGGCCAACAACCTACTGTTCCCAAAACCCAAAAAAAAAACCGTTACAGAAACCTAAAATGAACGATTACGAACTGATTCAACGGCAACGATATTTTGCGCGAAACAACTGGAACTTGGGATGTGTTAATCTTAGCTCAGCAGGCACAACTGCCAATGAGGCATGCCGTATGAAGCTTGAGAACCTAGGACTGAGCGAAGTGCGTTGGTCGAACTTTGGAGAACACAGATTAGTTATTCAGGTCTGATTCACTTCATATTCAAATGATTTAGGTCTGATTCACTTCATGTTCAAGTGATTCAAGGCTCATCCACTTCATATTCAAGTGATTTAGGTCCGAGTCATTTTAATCAAAGTGATGCAGGTCTGATTCACTTCATATTCGAGTGATTAAGGTCTGATTCACTTTATATTCAAGTGATTCAGCTCTGACTCACTCCATAATCAAGTGATTCAGGTCTGATTTACTTCATATCGACGTGATTCAGGTCTGATTTACTTCAGATTCAAGTGTTTCAGGTCTGATTTACTTTAAATTCAAGCGATTCAAATCTGATTCGCTTGATATTCATGATATTCAAGTGATTAAGGTCAGATTCAATTCATGTTAAAGTGATTCAAGGCTCATTCATATGCAAGTGATTCAGTTTTGCGTTATTTTAATCCAAGTTATTCAGGTCTGCTTCACTTCATGTTCAAGTGATTCAAGGCTCATTCACTTCATATTCAAGTGATTTAGATCTGAGTCATTTTAATCCAAGTGATTCAGGTCTAAGTCATTTTAATTCAATGATTCAGGTCTGATTTAGCTCATATTCAAGTCTGATTCACTTTATGTTCAAGCGAAACAAATCCGATTACTTTTTTTTATTCTTAATCACTTAACCTAATTTACAGCTCTATTGTCCACTGGGGCACTACGTGAGCTATTTCAATTGACAGCTGCACTTTTGTACAGCGCCTACATTCTATTCTACTTTATCGAACTGGTTGCCTTTCTGCTGCTTTCACTTTTTCTACTTTATACCTAGTAGAATGATGAGCACAAGGATGATGATGGATGGCCGTTGTTACTTTCCAGTCCGATTGGGGGTCAATTATGAGTAGAAGTTCACCGATTGCCAGGTATCCGGGTCCGTTTGAGCCATGGGGCTCAGAAGAGGGTCACAGTGTCAGTTGCTTTCTTGGGAAAAGCAACTGACGAAAAATTGCAAGTGCCGGGGCTGGGAATCAAACCCATGACCATCCGCATATGAAGCGAACGTGTGACCAACTACGCCACGGGCCCCAGCCCTTATATCCGATTACTTGATGTTCATGATTTTCAAGTGATTCAGGTCTGATCTACTTTATGTTCAAGTAATTCAAGGCTCATCATATACAAGTAATTCAGGTCAGATTTACTTCATATCCAAGTGATTCAAGTACGAGTACGATCGCTGGCCAAGCCACGACGTCAAGATCATCATAGGAGATTTAAACGCTCAGGTAGGCCAGGAGGAGGAATTCAGACCGACGATTGGTAAGTTCAGCGCCCACCAGCAAACGAACGAAAACGGCCTTCGACTCATTGATTTCACCGCCTCCAAAAATATGGCCATACGTAGCACCTTTTTCCAACACAGCCTCCCTTATCGTTACACCTGGAGATCACCACATCAGACGGAATCTGATGGAATCCGTGGCGACCGAGACGGTACAACCTAGAGCGACTGAAGCAATCGGATGTCGCCTCAGCACACGCGCAGAATCTCGAAGCCGCGTTGCCAGACGAGGGCGAGCTCGATGAGGCCCCTCTAGAGGACTGCTGGAGTACAGTGAAAGCAGCCATCAACGACGCAGCCGAGAGCACCATCGGGTACGTGGAACGGAATCGACGGAACGAATGGTTCGATGAAGAGTGCAGAACGGTTTTGGAGGAGAAGAACGCAGCGAGGGCGGTAATGCTGCAGCAAGGGACGCGACAGAACGTAGAACGTTATAAACAGAAGCGGAAACAGCAGACCCGCCTCTTTCGGGAGAAAAAGCGCCGCCTGGAAGAAGCGGAGTATGAAGAAATGGAACTGCTGTGCCGTTCCCAAGAAACACGGAAGTTCTATCAGAAGCTCAACGCATCCCGCAACGGCTTCGTGCCGCGAGCTGAAATATGCAGGGATAAAGACGGAGGCCTCTTGACGGACGGACGTGAGGTGATCGAAAGGTGGAAGCAGCACTTCGATCAGCACCTGAACGGCGTGGAGAACGTAGGCACGGGAGCCCACGGCAACGGAAGAAACGACGACGCCAGTGCAGCGGAGGACGGAAATGAACCAACTCCCACGCTGAGGGAAGTTAAGGATGCCATTCACCAGCTCAAAACCACAAAGCAGCTGGTAAGGATGATATCGCAGCTGAACTCATCAAGATGGGCCCAGAAAAGTTGGCCACCTGTCTGCATCGGCTGATAGTCAGGATCTGGGAAACCGAACAGCTACCGGAGGAGTGGAAGGAAGGGATTATCTGCCCCATTCACAAGAAAGGCGACCATTTGGAATGTGAGAACTTCAGGGCGATCACTATTTTGAATGCTGCCTACAAAGTGCTACCCCAGATCATCTTCCGTCGTCTGTCACCTAAAACAAATGAGTTCGTGGGAAGTTATCAAGCCGGCTTCATCGACGGGCGGTCGACAACGGACCAGATCTTTACCGTACGGCAAATCATCCAGAAATGCCGTGAATACCCAACGCATCACCTGTTCATCGACTTCAAAGCGGCATACGACAGTATCGACCGCGCAGAGCTATGGAGAATCATGGACGAAAGCGGCTTTCCTGGGATTGATTAGAGCAACGATGGACGGTGTGCAAAACTGCGTAAGGGTTTCGGGTGAACTATCTAGTTCATTTGCATCTCGCCGGGGACTGCGACAAGGTGATGGACTCTCATGCCTACTCTTCAACATCGCTCTGGAAGGTGTGATGCGACGAGCCGAGCTCAACAGCCGGGGAACGATTTTCATAAAATCCGGACAATTTGTGTGCTTTGCGGACGACATGGACATTATTGGCAGAACATTTGGAACGGTGGCAGAGCTGTACCCGCCTGAAACGCGAAGCAGCAAAGGTCGGACTGGTGGTGAATGCCTCAAAAACAAAGTACATGCTGGTAGGCGGAACCGAAAACGACCGGATCCGTCTGGGTAGTAATGTTACGATAGACGGGGATACTTTCGAGGTGGTGGAGGAATTCGTCTACCTCGGATCCTTACTGACGGCTGACAACAACGTGAGCCGTGAAATTCGGAGGCGCATCATCAGCGGAAGTCGGGCCTACTACGGGCTCCAGAAGAAACTGCGGTTGAAAAAGATTCACCCACGCACCAAATGCGCCATGTACAAAACACTAATAAGACCGGTAATCCTCTACGGGCACGAGACATGGACCATGCTCGAGGAGGACCTGCAAGCACTCGGAGTTTGTCACTTTACGACGAACCCAGCATCCAGAAGGTGGCCAAAGCCGGAAGGATACGGTGGGCAGGGCATGTTGCAAGAATGCCGGACAACAACCCTGCAAAGCTGGTGTTTGCAACTAATCCGGTTGGCACAAGAAGGCGTGGAGCGCAGAGAGCACGATGGGCGGACCAGGTGGAGCGTGACTTGGCGAGCATCGGGCGCGACCGAGGATGGAGAGCGGCAGTAACGAACCGTGTATTATGGAGAAATATTGTTGATTCAGTTTTATCTTGAATTTGATGTAATACTAAATAAATGAATGAAATGATACACTATGAAAACGTGTTAAAACTTTTTAACCATGAAATGGACCCTGTTACTCCAGTGTGCGACGGTTCAACACATGCCGACTGGAAGACGCTGCAGTGAGAAGGTCCTTCGTTGAGGAGCTAGAGTACCGTGCTGCGGGGATTCCAGAAGATCAATGGAGCGCCATCAAGAACGCCTTCATCGCCACCGGCGTGAATAATGGGTGAGAAAGCAAAGGATCATAGATGATACCTGGAGGAAGATAGAGGAGCTAAGGAACACCAAGGCCGCTATAGAGTGAGCGAAAACACGAGGAGCCAAAGCCGTAGCTCTACAGCGCTATCCGACTCTCGAGAAGGAAGTGAAACATTTATATAAACGGGACAAAAGAGCGTGAGCGGACGAAGGCGAGAAAGCCGCAAACACCGACGAGATTCGTCTCCTCTACGATGATTCGCGTCGCGTTAGTGAGACTAAGATGAATGCTACGATGCCCGTGAAAGGCACGTCTGGATAGTTACTGACCAACTCGGCTGACCAGTTGAAATACTGGTTCGAGCACTTTGGAAACCTTTTTGAAGTGTCGTTGATTGCCGGAATCAAATTATAAAATTAGAAAATGCTATCCGTTGAAGAGATTGTTCATGCCAAAAAAAATTTCCTATTTCAGCTCTTATTTTGTTGATGAATCCCTTAGAAATTGGGATACTCGCAGCCATATAAGATTGACATCGGTGCACTGGCATTGGGCAATTTTAAATCGATGTTCGTAACATGTTGGAGCATGATGTTTTTGTTCCTATTAATCGATTTTTTGAATCGATGTTGAAGCCCCACGTAGTCGACCGAATCGATGTTTTATATTCTATTTTTCATTCGATTTAAAAATATTATTTTTTTTTCATAATGCATACAATCGAGGTAAAATATACATAAAATCGAGAGTCTATATCTATATAATCTAGGATCCATTAAATCGAGGCATACCTGTATTGAAGATGGGAAACTGATTCAATTTTGAGAGTGAATCGCAACTCATCTCCGTAACTTGATGAAAAAGGCCATTTTTTATGTTAGTCAACTCCTGTTTTACATGTTCAGTTTTCTAGTTAATCAGCTTGCAAGCTATGATCGTTGACTTAGGGTACACAGGTTCTCGTTCCTTCCACTAAAGAGTCGAATCACTAGCGCGAGCCAATATACGAATGAAAAATTAACAATTGGCAAAGATTGCGATGTTCTGTGTGTCTAATCATCACTAAAGTACGCAGTCAATCCAACTATTTTCGCCTACTTGCTCTACTCGTAATAAACTTTAGCGAATTGTAGCTCTTTTGAAACGAGTCATTATTCACTCACTCGGTTTCGCGAATCGATTCTTTGAGTCGACTCGCGAGTGAGTTACCCATGTCTAACCTGTATATCTCAGGTTTCTTGGGCAATCTTTCCCAATCTAAGTGAATCTTTCCCATGATTCTAAAGGAACCCTCCTTATGGTTTAGAGAGTCCTTTTTAGGGTTCTAGCGCATTCTTCTCAGGATTCTAGGTCAGTCTGGATATCGGACATTTTTTTCTTTTCTTTTTTGAGAATTCCTCTCAGGATTCTAGATGATTTTCTCTTAATAATGTGGAGAATCCCGCTCAGGGTTCTTGCGCAATATTTTTCAGGATTCTAATGTCTTTCAATACTGCAGGATTCTGGAAGATTCCGCCAGAGAGTTCTGGGGATATCCGTGTAAGCATTCTAAGAATCCCGAGGAAAAACTTCTCTCAGGATTCTAAGGCAACCCGTCACAGAATTCAGGGAGGATACATCTCGGGAATCTGAGGAATTCCCTGAGGATTCTGGAAGAATTCCTATTAAAGATACTGAGAGAATCCATCTCTGGAAACTGGAGTAATCTCTCTCAGGATTCTTAATAGAATTCAGGGACAATTCCTATTTGGAGGAGTCTTTTTTTTTCTAGAATAAGGTCTCTCAGGATGCCGGTGTGATAATTTTCAGAATTTTGAAGGAATTTCTCATAGAATTTTAGAGGAATCCTCACAGTTACGGAAGAGTCCCTTTAAAAATTCTGGAGGATTTTTTCCAAGTAGTACTATATGGGAATACCTATCTCAGTTCTAGAGAATCTCTGAATTGTAAGGGAATTTCTCCCTACCAAGGGTGAAATCCCTTTCAGGATTCTAACAAATTTCTGAATGATCTGGGTTGATTCTTCTAAGGATTCTAGAAGACTCTCACTTAGGATTCCACTCAGAATTCTGAGGAAATATTTATCAGCATTCTCAGGAAATCCTCTCAGACTTCTTAGAGAATCATACTCAGCATTCTCAGAATTGTGGCGAAATTCTTCTTAGAATGCTGGGGGAATATTTCATAGGATTCTAGGGGAATTCCACACTGGATTCTAAGGGTATCATTCTCAAGACTCTGCGATAGATCCTTTTAAGATTCTGGGGGAATATCATTAAGTATTCTTGGGAAGATTCTCTGAAAATTCGGCTTTGTGTGGGGTAATCCTCGTCAGGAATCTGGGGAAATTTCTCTAAAGATTCTGGGGAATTTGTCTCGTGATTCTGGAGAAATTCTTGGGATTCTTGGGCTATATTTTTCAAGACTCTAGGTCACTTTTTTCAGAATTACTAATTATTGAAGAATCTCTCGCGAGATTCTAGGCAGAATTCTCTAGGGATAAATGGATTTTGGAAAATTCCTCGCATAGATTTTGTGATTCCTCTTAGGGTTCGGAAGAAATCCTTCTCAGCATTTTACGAGAATCCCAGTAGAATTCTGTTTTCTGTATTCTGGAACAGTTGCTCCCAGAAAACCCTTCTCTAAGAGTCGCTCTTAGTAATCAGGAAAAATCCCTGACTATATTATGGGAAGAATCTCTTGAGATTCTGGTGTAACAATTTAAGAGAAATCACTCTTAGATTTTTGGGACAATCCCTTTCAGGAGTTTAGGGGAGTCCTTTCAAAGATTCTAGCTGAATGTCTTTCAGGAATAGGCGGTAATTTTTCTGTATTATGAGGGAATATCTATCAGAATTCCAGGAAAAAACCTCTTATTTTTCTTAAGAATCTGGAAAACCACTCATATTATCCCTCTCAGGATTCTGGGAGAATCACTCGTAGAATTCTGGAGAATACCTTCCGGGATTCTGGCAGAATTATTCTCGGCATTCTAAAGAGTACTACTCAGGATTTTAGGGGAATTCTATGAGAATACTTTAAAGGATTCTGCAAAAATTCTTCTCAGGATTCTGGGAGAATCCTATTTCAAAGAATTCTGTGAGAGTATATCTCAGGTTTCTTTGGCAATCCCGCCTAGTATTGAGGGGTCATTTCTTTTAAGTTTCTTGGGGAATTCACCCGAGAAATCCGAAAAATCTTTTATTTGTGAGAGTCTTTCTCAGTATTCTAGATGAATTTATCTCAAGAATATGGGAGAACCACTCTTGGAATTCCATATAGGACTCTGGGAGAATTCATCTTAGAATTCTGGGATAATCCATCTTAGGATTCTGGAACATTTTGGGAGAATCTCAAGGGGAAGCTTCTTTTAGGATTCTGAGACAACCTATCACATAATTCTGGGAGATATCTCTGAAATCTATGAAAACCAGGAAGAATTCAGAGAGAATTCCTATCAAGATACCGGAAGAGTGTTGCTTTATTGTGTAGATAATGTCGCTCAGGATCCTGGTGTAATCATTTTTAGCATTCTGAAGAAATCTCTCTCATAATTCTATAGGAACTCCTCTTAGAGTTCTGGAGGAGTCTCTTTAAAGATACTGGGGGAATTTATCTCAGCAGTCTGCGGGAGTTTATCCCAGTACAATATGGGAATACTTCTCAGAGTTTTTGGGATTATCAGGGTTTCCCCAACAGGAGAAGGATAACATTTCCACAGAAATATGTTCCAAAACATTCCAAAAGGATATGGAGGAATCTCAGAAGGAACTTCCAGAAGAATTTCAGAAGGAACTCCTAGAAGAATTTTGTAAGGAAATCATAGAGAAATTTCAAAATATACTCCGTGAGGAGTTCCTTGAGCAAATCTAGATGGAACATTTGGAGAAATCTTGCATAAACTTCTGGAAGAGTCTCAGAAGGAGATATTTGTAAATTCTCAGAAGGAACTCCGGGTTCAACTTCTGAAGAAAACGCCGAAGGAATTTTTGAAAGAATCCAGGAAAGAATCTCTGAAGGAATCCCGAATGTAACTTTTAGGGAATCACGGAAGATTAACTGGATATAACTCCTGGTGAAGTCTAAGACAGAAAATCCTGGAGGAATTCCAGAAGGAACAATGGGAGGAATCCGTATAGGGATTCCTCGCGGAATTCTATGGGAATGGAGGGATGCCAGAAAAAGTTCCTTGAGGAGTCCCGGGCCTGGATAAATCCTAGAAGAAAGTCCTCGAGGAATTCCAGAAGAATCCAAGAAAAAAAAACCCTGAAGGAATCCGAAAAATAACTCCTGGAGGAATCCCAGAAGCAATTCCTGGGAAGGTTTTTAAAAAATGGCGGTGGGGTTTCTTGCCGAGATCTCGGAATAAATATCTGAGTGAATTCCTGAGGGAAATCGAGAAGGAACTCCTGGAGGAATCCCGGAAGGAACTTCTATGGGAAACACAGAAAGAAGTTCTGATGGAATCTCAAAAGAAATTCCGGTTAAAATCTCTGAAGAAACTGCTTTGGAAGAGAGGAGAAGACAGCCTTGAAAGAACTCTTGAAGGAAACCATTAATCCAGAAAAACATTACAAAACAAATTCCTGGAGAAATCTCAGAAGGAACTTTTGGAGGAATCTAAGAAGGAACTTCGGAAGGAGATATTGGAGGGATCTCTGAAGGAACTTCGGAAGGAGATATTGGAGGGATCTCTGAAGGAACCCCTGAAGGAATACAATAAAGAGGAATTTTCAAATGGAATCCCAAAGGAAATTGTTGGAGTAATCCCAGAAGGAAGTCCTGGAGGAATTAAAAAGAAAGAAATTCTCACAAACGGGAATCCCAAAAGAAACTCCTTGAAGAATTCCAAAATGAACTGCTGTAATAATTTTAGAAGAAACTCCTGCTGGGTCCTTCAAATGCCGTGGTGAATTTTATTCAAATGAAACCAATTTGATATTTTGAAAAGATTTATTAGTGAGCAAACTAATATCTTCCGAAGAGCAAAGGCTAATATGGTATATAACCATGTGATTGAAATCAGAGCTAAATTTGAGTTTTTTTTTTTTTTGTTTTTTGACATGATTTTTTTAGGGGGGGGGGTGTGTTTAAGAAGCTTCGTCATTTATAGAGGGGGTATCTGAATTTGTGACGAAATGCTACGAGGGGGAAGGGGGTATTAAAAATCGCTTAAAAAAGCTACGTCATTTATGGACGACCCCAAAGTATGGGCACAACTTTGTATAGCGAAAATACAATCATTTTCTTAACAAACAACAATTTTTATATTTCTCTATTTTTATTCAAGGTATTTTGATTGATACCTGTAAAGAATTTATTCATTTAAAAGGGTTTTTCTATGCAGAATGTTTAAAATGAAAAAAACATCTTTCAAAACTTCTGCACAAACTACTATTTTATGGTTTTGCCAAATATCCAAATTCGAAACATTTTTTTTCGAATTTTTTTCACATGATATATTCGAAAACATGTTTCCTCAGATGGTTGATTGAATTTTTTTTATTAAAATATGTTTTGCCTATGCGCACGGGTATTTAAGAATTTTGAGAAAACTGGAAAATTCGCCTTTTCTGTTTCTGGATAAGACATGCCCACAGATATTCGAGTTTTTAAACATGTTTTAACGAGAATAAAAATAATTCAATCTACACTTTATAAAGCTGGAGCATTTATTTTACCTATAGTGAAATTGACATGTAATTTTCTGCATGTTGTGATATATATTCAGAAGCTAGTTTTCAACTATTAGAAAAACGGGTTTTCAAAAATATCGATTTTGGTGTTAAAATTTATTTTTCAGGTTCAAAAGTATATGTTTTCAATTCAAACTAAAGGTTGTATAATACATAAGCATATAGAGGAACACGGATATATTTTTTGAAATTTTTATCGAGCCTAACTTTGTGCGTAGAAAACAATTTGTTAAGCGATGTTATTGAAAAATATAGCAAATTGTGCAGGAGCTTTAAAAGGTATTTTAGGGAATGTTCTACCGCATTCAAACGAAGTATCAAATTCAAATTTTAATTGATTTGATGTTCATACATTAAGGCAGGATATGTGTGAAAATAAAGTTTGTTTATGCATCCATTCCCAAATGGCAGAGGTGCAAAGTTGTGCCCATACTATCTGGGACACCCTATAGACGACCTACCCTTAATTTCTTAAGTGTGGACGGTCCAGTGTTGGGCAGATAATGGAAAAAATCTATTATGCTGATTCGTACAATGCTTGATGGATCTAATTATGTATACAAGTGTACGGCTTGTGAATGAAATTTCGACATCCAACTTTCCAGCTTGATGCGCTGTCAAACTTGTTGTTCAATATTTCTCTAGGACAACTGGCATGCAAAGAAGCAATAACGGCTATCACACGGGCGCAATGTCCAAAATTTTGTGAACAATAGATCGATATTATCGGAATTGACCGTTGAAGAGGCGGAAGAGGCATTCGTGCCTTTAAAAGGGAGACAGCAAGTATTGGTTGCAAAATCAGTATCAGCATGAAAAGGTACATGATCGCTAGTAGAGACCAAGGGTCCAACAGTTATATTGGGAATCTATGAGAAAAGGTCGAAAGACAAGGTCGAAGGACAAAAGGTCGAATGGATAAAAGGTCGAATGGACAAAAGGATGAAAAGGGCAAAAAGGTTAAATAGACTAAAGCCAAACTGGAAGACATGAAAATGTTATTAGAAAAACAACGATTAAAAACTTGAACGAGTGTTACCAAAATTATACAACAACTTTAAAACAATCATTATTGGAAGATAGGAAAGTGTCTACTAAAACTTGCATTAGCTTATATGCAGCAATTTATTACCGCATTACAATTCGAAATAGATGTCCATAAATGATGGAAAGTAATGTTATTCATTAAGGTTAAATATGGAAAACATTATTCCTTGAAAGAACACCCTATGGGTTGAAGGAGGATGAATCATAGATCGGAATATTGTCATTTGAAGTAGAAAAGGACATGAAGTACGTCACGATAATAGGGGGTAGAAGGGTTTGCAAAAGTGTAACAAGCAATATCGTTAGTATAGAACAGGGAGAGGGGGATCGAAAATTCACAATTTTCGGCTTCATGCCTGTATGAGCCAACAAAATTAAACTGTTTACTTATACAGTATAATTATTAGGATCTACCTATCAATCCAAGATGGCATGATCACTAAGCACAAGTAGTCAATGAATATTTCCGCAGTACAGTTAAAAAGAACAGCTATTGAAAAGAAGAAGGCAAAATTTCTGATTGCCTAAGGAGTAGACCTGTGCGCCGATTACATTTTGCTCGGCGGCGGCGTGAGGGCCATTTTTGACCGGCGGCGGCGGCGTCATCGGCGTCACGCCGGTGGCAGCTTTCGGCGGCGGCGGCGGCGTGAATCGGCGTGACCAAAATTTGATCATAATTTCAGCATTGGCAATGCGAATAAGTTGTTTTACGCTCCAGAATGTAGTCTGAGCTTTTTCATGACCATTGATGGCATAAAAATGAATACCTTTTTTATTTCTGTTCGGGTCCGTGACTGCGTGATTAGACTTGTTGCGATTTTTTTTACTTATTCGTTTATTTGAAAGGCTCAGGCACCACATCCCAAGAAACAGAACTAGTTGAATAACAGTTTCTTAAACTAAAATTTGCTCAAGAGTTTTTTTTTTGTTCCACTCCTGTACAGCTAAAATGTTTGTTGGGATGGGCATAAATGAGCCGAAATGATTTGTATATTTTTGTTTTTACGTTGTTAACATTTTGCAAATTTTTAACTGCCTCTTATACTATATTAGTTTGGGAAACCGAAGTACTCGCGGCTGTTTCGAGGTTAGGGATAAAAATTGAAAAGGAATATTTAGACATTACCAATATCCTTAGTATAATTATTGTGTTACTCCATTGCAAATTTGGGGCAATTAATTATTGATTTTGCTACAGTTTTTGGTTTTGTTTCCTCAGAATCTTCAGAAGCTATCAAACTTTATAATAAAGTCACATTATTTACACTAAGGAATTGTCGAATTATTTCAGGGAGGAATATCAGAAGCAATCCTAGGAGGAGCCTGAAAGAAACTCCTGAAGAAATCCATGAAGAAAATTCTGGACTAATCTCTGCAAGACTGCTGTATGAAACCCTGAAGAAACTTCTGCAGCAATCTCTGGCGGTTCAAGAATCTCTTTTAGAAGAATTCTCTGACTCATTTTTTTAGGTTTCGTGCTGAATCTCTGAATTGAAGTTTTCGAGGAATTTCAGAAGGAAATCCAGGACGAATCTCCGAAACAAATTCCAGGAGGATTCCTTAAACGAATTGAAGCAGGAATCCCATGGGAATTATGGCAGGAATTTTCAAAAGAATTCCAGGAGGAATCCCCGACGGAATTCTCGGAAATTTCTAAAGAATTTCGAGAAGGAATCTTCAAAGGATTTCAAGGAGGAATCAACGAAAAATATTGAGAAGGAATTCCAGCAGAAATCTCCGAGAGAATGCTAGGAGGAATTTCCAAAGGAATTATAGGAGAAATCACCGAAGAAATTCAAGAAGGAAATCCCGAAGGAATTCCAGGAGGAGTAAGGATTTTTTTGAAAGAATGAATGTGTTGGGACAGTTTCCCCCGGAATAAAACACTTATTGACAGCAGATCCTCTTCGATTAGCTTCAATGCTGGAATATATTATTTTTAATAACTACAACTAATTACTATTTACAAACTTACATCCTAGGATTTCATATAATTCCCGAAGGAGCAACTTCCCAACATATCGTTCGCCTTGAGCACTTTCTCCACTGAATCTATTATTCAATTAAAATAGTAGATAGAACCTATTATATATCCATCGAAAAATTATTTTCAGTTTCAATACAAATAATTCTGAGAATCTCCGAAGGAAACCTAAGAGGCATCACCAAAGGAATTCCAGGAGGAATCCACGACAAGAATCCCCAAAAAAATCTCAGGACGATTTGATGAAGGAAGTCCAGAAGGAATCCCCAAGAAAACCCTGATTTTTATTTGAAGGAATTCAAGAAGAAATCCTCAAGTATTTCTAGGGGGGAGCATCGAACAATATCCAGGAGGAATCCTCGTAGGAATTCCATGAGAAAATTCCAGGAGCAATCTCCGAAAAAAATCCAAGGCAAATTCTCGTAGACATTTCAGGAGGAATCCCCGACGGAATATCAGGAGGGATCCCAAAATAAATTTCAGTTCAAATCCCCTAAGAGATTCTAGAAGGAATTTAAGGAGGAATCTTCGAGTTAATTCCAGGAGGAATCCCTAAACGAATTCCAGAAGGATTCCCCGAAGGAAGTCCAGGAGAAATCCCTGAAGGAGGTCCAGCAGGAATATCCGACGGGGTTCCTGGAAGAATTCCTGAAGCAATTCCTGGAAAAATCCCCGATGAAATGAAAGGAGAAATCCCTGCAGAAATCCCAGGGGGAACCCCTGAAGGAATTCTTGGAGGAATCTTCAAAGGATTTCCAAGCGGAATACTCGAAGGACCCATATAGCCGAGGCAGTAAACGCACGGGTATTCAGCATGACCATGCTGAGGGTGACGGGTTCGATTCCCAGTCGGTCCAGGATCTTTTCGTAAAGGAAATTTCCTTGACTTCCTTGGGCATAGAGTATCTTCGTGCCTGCCACACGATATACACATGCAAAATGGTCATTGGCAGAGGAAGCTCTCAGTTAATAACTGTGGAAGTGCTGGAAGCTGAGAAGCAGGCTTTGTCCCAGTGAGGACGTTACGCCATTAAGAGAGAGAGAGACTCGAAGGATTTCCAAAGGAATTCCAGGAAGAAACCCTGAAGAAATTTCTAGGAGAAATCACTGAAGCAATTCCATAAGAAAATCCCAAAGAAATTCCAGAAGGACTCCTGAATGAATTCCATGAGGAATCACTGAAGCAAATCCAGGAAGACTCTGAAGGAATTCTAAGAGGAATCATCAAAGAAATTCCAGAAGGAAACCACGAGGAAATTTCTGGAGAAATCCACGTTAGAATATCAGGAGAAAACCCCGAAAGAATTTCAGGAGGAATCCATGAAAAATGTCTAGGAGGAATACCCGAAGGAATTCCAAAAGGAATCCCCAAAGGAATTTCATGAGACATTCCAGAATGAATTCTAGGAGGAATCCCTGAATAAAGTGCAGGAGAAATCCCTATAGGAATTCCAGGTGGAATCTCTGAAAGACTTCTCATAGAAACCACCAAACAAATTTGACGGAATATTAGAAGGAATCCCCGAAAGAATTTCAGGAAGAATCCTCGAAGGAAGTCTAGGAGGAAACCCCGAAAGAAAATCTAGAGAGAATCTCTGGAGGAATTCCAAGAGGAAACCCCGAAAGAATTCCAGGAAAAAGCCAGGAGCAATCCTCGAAGGAAGTCCAGGGGAACCCCTGAAGGAAATCCAGGAGGAATCCCCGAAAAAATAGAAAATCCTGAAGGGATTCCAGGGGAATGCTCGAAGGAATTTCGGTAGGAATATCCACAGGATTTCCAGGCGATATTCTCGAAGGATTTTCAGCGGATCTTTCCGGGTAGGGGGAAGAATTTGCAGTAGGTATTCTCTAAAGAATTCCAGAAGGAAATCCTTGAGAAATTCTTGTAGGAGCTCCATGATAGATCCCTCAAGAATATCC
This sequence comes from Aedes albopictus, assembly GCF_035046485.1. Taxonomy (NCBI): domain Eukaryota; kingdom Metazoa; phylum Arthropoda; class Insecta; order Diptera; family Culicidae; genus Aedes; species Aedes albopictus. The sequence continues at coordinate 378,520,996 of NC_085137.1, forward strand.
TGGAGATTTGCCTGATTATAATCCTAAGGGAATTATTGAAAGGCCTCCTACAAGATTTCCTGAAGGAACTCCTGTAGGAATTCCTGAATGAGCTTCTGGAGAAATCTCTGATGTAGCTCCTGAAAGCATCCGTGAGTCTTCCTGACAAAAAATCAATCTTAATCTACACTCTGAAAGAACCACAGGAGCGATCCCTGGAAGAACTCCTGGAAGAATTCTTGAAGGACCTTCTCGAACAATCCCCTATGGATATCTTGAAGAAGACTTGGAAGGAACTCTTAAATAGGAATCATTGAATACACTTCTGGGGTAATCCCTGAGTTCTCCTGGATCTTCGTATAAGATTCTCTGAAGGAACTTCTGTAGGAATCTCTGAAGAAATTAAGCAAGAATCTCTGAAGAAACATCTGCAAGAATCCCTGAAACTCCTAGAGGAATTTCTGATGGAACTCCTGGAAAGAACTGCTGTAGGAATTTCTAATGGTACTTCAGAAGAAATCCCTGCAAGAACTCCTAGACTAATTTCTAAAGACCTTCTGTAGGAATTCCTGAAGAAACTTCTCACGGGATTCTTGATGGAACTTCAGGTGGCATTTATGAATTCTCCTGAAAGAATATTAAAAGGGACTTCAGAAAGGATACCTCAACGAACTTCGTTTAAAGAAGTTCTGAAGGAATTCCTAATGAACCCACGGAGGCATCCCTGAATCCTCCTGGAGCTATTAGGGAGGCCCCAGAGCGAACTCCTGGAGAGATCACCGAATGAACTTCTGGAGCAATCCTTGAAGAACTCCTGAAAGAATCTCTGCAAATTTTTCGAGAAGATCCTTCAGGAATTTTTCATAGGAGGTTCTTCAGAGATTAGTCTGAGAGTTCGGGATGCCGAAGTAATACCAAGAGGAATCCCCGAAGGAATTTCAGGAGGGATTCTTGAATAAATTCCAGGAATTTTTGATAGATTTCTAGATTCTAGAGATACTCCTGTAGGAATTGCTGAAGGACCTTCTGAAGCAATTCATGAAGGAACTCTCAGGCTAATCTCTGAAGAACCTCCTATGAAGAATTCCTGAAGGATCTTCTGGATGAATCTCTGATGTAACTCTAGTAGGCATCCCTGAATTCTCTTGAAATTATTTTTGAAGGTGCTCCTGTCGAGATATTCATGAAAAAAAAAACATCCTGGAGGCATCCCTGAAGATTTTTCTGGAGGAACCTCAGGTGGATCTCCAGAAGGCATCACTAAATCCTTCTGGAAGATTCATTGAAGAAGCGTCTGGAGAGATGTGAATGTGTGTTCGAAGAGTTGAGAAATCACTTATTGTAATCGAACTTTTATGATAGTGATCGTGAGATTTGTTTATCTCAACTTTATATAAACTTAATTTTGTTAGTGCACTGATCAGCGGCGCGAGAAATGAAAATCGGCGGCGTGACAAACAGCGGCGTATGGCGCGCCGCCGATACCTGGATCGGCGTCGGCGTGGGACAAAAAGTGTCGGCGGCGGCGGCGTGGCGTGGCGGCGCACAGGTCTACTAAGGAGTCAATAATTATTTCTGTAACAAAAGTTAAAATCAAACAAAATTGCCATTAAATAAATATTACATGACCAGAACTTGAAATAACAAGTTTCGAGCATTTGTCCTTTCGACCTTTTTTTTTATCTGTATTGACGAGATTTTTAGCCCTGGGCTAGTTCATCTCGGGACCCACGCTTTACTTCCCTTCCGAAGGAAGAACTCACATTTTGTGAGTTTGTCGGGAGTGGGATTCGATCCCAGGTCCTCGGCGTGATAGTCACGTGTTCTAACCATCCAACCAGGACCTTTTGTCCCATTTGACCTTTTGTCCCATTCAACCTTTTGTCCCATTCGACCATTTGTACCTTCGACCTTTTGTCCATTCGGCATTTTCTCCATTCGACCTTTTGTCCATTCGACCTTTTGTCCATTCGACCTTTTGTCCTTCGACCTTCTGTCCCAAAGCCATTAATGGGGACATTAAAGCACTCGACGTCCAGAGGACTACAAGCGATTGGCACAGGACCGACACCAGTGGAGAAGGTTTCTTCATTCGGCGTAGGGTAAGGTGGGGTAAGTTGCCATTTTATTTTCAAACATTCATCGTTTTCAATGATAAATAGATACCAAACAGGCAATCAAAGCGGTAACAGCAACTATATTTGCTTGATACTTCAGCAGTAATATTCACGAAACTAATGCATTTTCAACGATTTTTAGCGATTTAAAAAATTGTTGCGTAAAACGGAAGTGGCGCAAAAGAGTCATCTGTTATGCGGTAATATGCCACTTTCATCGGTTGAAGATAATCACCGTGGATCTTTACTATTATTTGGTTTGATTGGCTTTTATCGGTGAATTCACCGATAAAAGCCAATCAAACCAAATAATAGTAATATGCCACTTTATTTCATCATTTTTTGGGCTTATCAAACCCTCTCAGTCTGTCTTTTACGTATAATCAATACTTTCACACTTTCACAAACCCCCTCACCCCTAAACGATGATCGTCATATTGGAATGACCCTTAACGTAAATAGCGTAGACATGAACAACCATGCGCCTCCATGTGTTTCTCTTTCTCCTTGGAAACATTCGGCTGATTATAAAATCACTAGAAAACCTTAATTGCAAGCAAGAAAAACCGGAAGTTGTCAATTTTCATTGGGAAATCTAAAAATTTTCCGTGGGTTCTGCCAGGCTTCTAGAAGGGCGTTTCATGCAAACATATCATGACATTAATCACTTAGGCGCTGTCTGTTGGGGCGCTTGATTGCCCCAAGGGAAATGGCCAGGGGTTGGTCTTTCCTCGGAAAGATAACGGGAAGGGGTGGTCTTTCGCAGGAGAAAGATGACGTTTATTTACGATGTTGTTGACCTTTCGCCAGGTCGGAATGGACTGTACTTGTTTGCCCTGGAAGGGTGGCGTTTTATAGGGCTGTGAAGGTGTTTGGAACCTTCTGGAAGGCTACTGCTGTCATGGTGATGCCTTAAATACAATATAACATATAATGTACATAACATAGTTACTTATTCCTAATAGATTGCTGCGATGCATTTGTCCGTTGGAGGCGAACGTAGAAAATCTGAGCTGACCACGTGGTTTCCGGAGCGGTTTGGGCGCGAACACTGTCCATAAACTACGTAGATTCATTTTTGGCCACCTCAGAACCCCCCTCGTAGATTTTTTTTCGCAAACAAAATCTTCGAAATTTGTATGGAGCGTAGACTTTGGTCAGACCCCCTGTCCCCCCAGGAATCTACGCAGTTTATTGACAGGCCCTTATAATAATGATCAAAACACATTCAGAAATGTTTTGGGCTTAGTTTCCCTATTCCAACGGAACAAATTGTAACCCATCAAGACCAATTAAGTATTGGAATAAAGGTACGCTAAAGCTATCAAGTTACAGGAATTTTTACACAATAATTTCAATATGTCTAGCACTCATTTTACTTATCTAAGACAAAGTTTTAAACCCTTTTCGCAAATCATTCAAGAAACATCACAACACTATGTAGCGAATGTTATCATTACAACATTCAAAATACCAACCTTCGGGTGCAACGGCATCAAAATATCGTTGTGCAGCGGAAACCTCGCCTCTTGCCTTTCCATGGCTAAATGCGAAAACTTTTCCCGCTAATCCGACGGTAATCAGCAAGATTACGGCTGCTAAGCTTCCCGTTTTTCGCATCTCTGCTGATATTATTGCTTCCGTCTCTGTCTGTCTAATTTCATAACCGCACTTGTCTCCCACCCAGCACCAACCGACCAACCGACTGGAGCGCGCACAACAACTGAAGCAAGAAATGAAAATCTCGATTTCCGCTGCCGATCAATGATGTCTTTCCTTAGCTTATCTCCGCAAGCTCTATGACGGAACCCGGCGGCACTTGTTTGCACACACTTTTCCCGACACACAATAACTTGACACAATTTCCACTTAATGTTTCGTTCACTTCCTATCCCAGCTGGGATCTTCTGGCTCACGCTTCCTTTTCAGAGGATTTGTATCAGCTCGTTCAAATCAAAAGTGCTAATCTGCTCTGCTTTGTCACTTTTCTAGCGCCAATTTAGCGCGTCGTCCTCGTCGTCGAATCTTCTTCCCTTGGGAATGGGTGTTAACTACTGTGGCATCGAAGGCTCTTCACGCTCGATTGGAAGGGGAGGCAATCGAAGCCGAAATAAAAATTAATTCCTGCTCAAACACGGAGGGCCAGTCATCACCCGTTCAGGCGGCCAGCAGTACAGCGGTCCCACCAACAAAGAACAACAACACCGCTGCCGCCGCCGACGACCCGAAAGCCAAACGGATTCAAGATTAGAGAAACGGATCCAATTGGGCCAATCAAGCCGTATCGGGTCGGCATAGGTGTAGCTAGTGGGTGGTTCTTCCTTTTTTCTCAACTATATTTTTTATTGGTTGTGCGGTAAAAAATGGTGAGTCGATAACTTGAAAGAATCGTCCAGCATGGATTTGATCCTCACAAGTTCCTACTCTATGTGATTTATCTTCTTTATACCTACCAATTTTGGAGGAGCATTCGTATAAATTACGTTTTGTATGAAATATAGATACATATTTGAGCTGGCGGAGTTATTTATTAATTGCATGGGATCTCACTAGCCATACCGGCCGGAGTGTCCTCTACTGTACGTAGGAGTCGTTTCAATTGCACTCTGCGAAGGGTCCGCAAATCAATCCATCTCGCTCGCCGCACAGTACGTCGTCTTGTACCGGTCGGATGGCTGTCGAGAACTCTTTTGATCAGGTTGCTATCCGACATCCTGATGACGTGACCCGTCCACCGATTCCAGCCTACCGATTCTTGCGGTGTGGACCATGGATGGTTCTCACAGTAGCTGATGCAGCTCGTGGTTCATTCGCCCTCTCCAAGTCCAATCTTCAATCTGCACTTTGCTGTAGATGGTGCGCGCAACATCTTCCGTTCGAATACTCTAAGGGCGCGTTGATCCCCTGCACGTAGGGTCCATGCTTCGTGCCCATAGAGGACTACCGGTCTAATAAGCGTTTTATAGATAATTAAATTCGTGTGACGGCGAACTTCGTTCGATCGTAGAGTGCTGCGGAATCCAAAGTAAGCTCGATTTCCTGCCACAAAGCGTCTCTGAATGTCTCAGCTTGTGTCGTTGTCGGCGGTCACTAGTGAGCCCAAGTACACGATTTTAATCACCATCGATAGAAATTCGGGGTGGCGGGCGCGGTGTTTCTCCCTGGAGTTCTTTGTCATTATGTTGTTTTCGAAACATTGATGACTAATCGGATTCGCCTGACTTCACTCTTTAGTCGGATGTACGTTTCCGCCACCGTCTCAAATTTAAGAGCTATAATATCAATATCATCAGCGAAACCAAGCAGCTTAACGGGCTTCGTGAAACCCGTATTTATGCCCGCTCTCCTTATTACTCACCCTAAAGCAATGTTGAACAGCAAGCACGAAAGACCATCACCTTGCCATAATCCTCTGCTAGATTCAAAGGGACTCGAGAGTGTCCCTGATACTCGAACTACGCACATCACTCGATCCATCGTCGCCTTGATCAATCGTATCAGTTTATCCGGGAATCCGTATTCGTGCATAATCTGGCATAGCTGTTCTCGATCGAATGTATCATACGCCGATTTGAAATCGATGAACCAGTGATGTATGGGCACGTTGTATTCGCGGCATTGTTGCAACACCTGGCGCAGGGCGAACATCTGGTCCGTTGTAGCGCGTTCACCGATGATATCCAGCCTGATATTGCCCCACGAACTCTCTTGCAATCGGTGATAGACGACGGCATACAATTTGAGAGAGTATCTTGTAGGCAGCGCTCAGTAGTGTGAGAACTACCGCGCTCCCGCAATCCAATTTGTTGCCCTTTTTGTAGATGGGACACACGATACCTCCCATCCACTCCTCCGGTGATACTTTCTCCTCCAAATCTTGGTAATGACCCAGTGTAGTGCTCTCACCAGTGCTTCTCCACCGTATTTTAGAAGCTCGCTTGGTAGTTGATCTGATCCAGCGGATTTGTTGTTTTTCAACCGGCCAAACACCTCCTCTATCTCTTGGAGGTTACGGACCGGAAGTCTTTCGTTCTGTGCACATACTCCTAGATCTGTTATCAAGCCACCTTCGGTACTTGCAACGTCGCCATTGAGGTGCTCATCGTAATGCTGCCGCCACCTTTCGACCACCTCACGCTCGCTCGTGAGAATATTCCCGTGATTACCTCGGCACATGTCGGCTTGTGGCACAAAGCCTCTGCGCGTTCTCGTAGAACTTTCGTGTGTCCTTAGGGGCTGTCCATAAACCACGTGGACCAAAATTTGGCCATCTCAGACCCCCCCCCCCCCCCTCTCGTAGACATTTTTCCATATAAAAAAATTAAAATTTGTATGTAGCGTAGATTTTGGCTAGACCTCCCCCTCCCCCCAAAAAGTCTACGTGGTTCATGAACGGCCCCTTAGCGCGGTACAGCTCTTCCATCGCTTCGCGATCTCGTTCTTCCTGCTGGCGCTTCTTCATCCGGAAGACTGAGTTCTGCCTGTTCCGTGCCTGTTTGTAACGTGCCTCATTCGCTCTTGTACGGTGTTGCAGCATTCTCGCCCATGCTGCATTCTTCTCGTTTTTCAACTGTTTACATTCGCCGTCGTACCAGTCGTCTTTGTGATTAGGAGTCACGAAGCCTAGTGCTGTAGCCGAGGTACTACCTATGACGGATCGGATGTCCCTCCAGCCATCTTCAAGTGTAGCTGCGCCAAGCTGCTCTTCCGCTACGGCTAAAATATAAACGACTCATAAGAAAGTGATCATTCTTCATAAATAATTCGAAAAGTCCCAGTGAAGAAACAGGGCTGTGAGCAGTAATAAAAAACAAAATTTCCATAAACAAATAAAAAAATGCATAAATAAATCAAAAGTTTCCATAAATAATTGATTTTTGGGCAATTAAAAACGTCAAAAATGCAATGAATAATTCAACTGTTGCAATAGAAAAAGCCAATTTTCCAACCAGAAAACTTCGAATTTTCCATAAATAAATTCGATTTTTCCATAATAAATTAGAAAATTCACAATAAAAAAATATCTAAGAAGCAATTAATAATTCAAAAAGTGCAATAAATAAAAAAAAATAAATTATCAATAAATGTCAAAAAACGAGCAATAAACGTAGATGCATTTTGAGCCAAAATAGCCGGTATAATGCAAATATAGATGTTATCCCTTTTTTAGGTCCGACGAGCGATAGCGAGTTCGGACAGCAAGCAATGGCTCGGTAAATTGCAATCATAGTAACGCAGGCTTTCCAGTCGTTCCAGTCATATAAGTGCGATTCAGCATTTCACTGCTTCATACTTTCCTGCATTTGTTTTTCATGGGTAATTTAGTCATTTTTTATTGCATTATTTGAATTTTTTATTGCTTTTTCGATATTTTTTAATTGTGAATTTTCTAATTTATTATGGAAAAATCGGATTTATTTATGGAAAATTCGAAGTTATTTAGTGGGAAAAATGGCTTTTTTTATTGCAACAGTTGAATTATTCATTGCATTTTTGACGTTTTTAATTGCTCAAACATCAATTATTTATGGAAACTTTTGATTTATTTATGCATTTTTTTTATTTGTTTATGGAAATTTTGTTATTTATTACTGCTTACACCCCTGTTTCTTCACTGGGACTTTTCGAATTATTTCTGTGAAATTTTGTATTGATTATGGAACGTTTAATTGTCTGCCCTTCTGCTACTGTTAACTGCTGCGCGTAGTCTTGAGCCACTTCTTCGTTACGCAGCTGCTCGATGTTGAGCCGCGGCGTTCGACTTCGACGCGTGGTGATAACTGTCGAAAGTTTTGAGCGCATGCATACAGCGACTAAGTAGTGATCTGCGGTCCGCACTGCGGTATGTGCGGACATTCCGAGTAGAATTTACCGTCGATTAGAACGTGGTCGATTTGGTTTTCTGTTTGGGGGTCCGGTGATCTCCAGGTGGCTTTGTGGATATTTTTGCGGGGGAAGAAGGTGCTTCGGACTACCATACCACGGGAGGCTGCAAAGTTTACGCATCGCTGGCCGTTATCATTCCATACGGCGTGCAGGCTGTTACGCCCGATTACCGGTCTGTTCTCCAGTTAGCCTAGTGGTGAAGGCTATGGATCGCCAATCCGGAAACGGCGGGTTCGATTCCCGATCCGGTCGGGAAAATTTTCTCGACTCCCTGGGCATAGTGTATCATTGTACTTGCCTCACAATATATGTACCAATTCATACAAAGGCAGGCAAAGAAAGCCCTTCGATTAATAACTTTTTTTTTTGTTTTTATTTATGTGTGTGGAAGTGCTCAAAGAACACTTAGTTGAAGCGAGGCAGGTCAATCCCAGTGGGGAGGTCGAGCCATAAAGAAGAAGCAGAAGAAGAATCATATAAATAAATACACAGAAAAAAATATGTAATTAAAATTTTCTTAGGACAACCTTCCAGGGATTTTTCCTAAAATCTCCCCTAGATTCGTTCCTCCAGGAGTTTCAGAAACACAGAAAAAAATATGTAATTAAAATTCAGCGAGAAATCATGCACACAAAGGGAATGCAAGAGTTAGTGCACTTTTACATGAGATAAAATGTAAAATTACATTATCATCGTGTAAATTTACGCCAACCATCGCGTAAACCATTATGGGCTCCAACCGGTTACGCGACTATTAGCGGAAATTTACACGATCGTAACATAATTTTACATGATATCTCATGCAGTGAAGAGAATTGTCAGACAAAAGAGACACGAAACAAGCTACAAAGAAGACGCGGCGATTACTCTTTATCCCAACTGGTAACAGATAATGATATGATTTCGAAAATTTTTGTTGCAGACAAAATCCAACCAGCATTTGTTGCGTACTTTTCAACTCGTGAATAATCAATTATTACCAACCCAAAATCGAAACTTTTTGATGATACATCTTCAGCAGCGTTGCAGTATTTAGGGCTTGTTCACAAATATCATAACGCTGGAGGGGGTGGGTGGGTGTCCTTCATGGTGTTACAGCCCCAACAAATAAAATTTTTCCCCATATAAATAGTGTTACGAAGGGGTGGGTGGGTGTCAGGAAAGGCCAATTTTGGCGTTATGAAATTTGTGAATGAACCCTTACCGACTCCAAGTTACCTCTCGAAAATCACAATGCAAGCCTTAAAAATCTCTAATTTCGTGGGGCACGATCTTTGTCCTATTCTGTTCAAGTTGGGACAAACCTATGTCGCATTGGGTAGAATGTCGCAAAAATTCAGGTTGCGACATTGTCGTTACTGTCGCGCGATGGTTGAATTTTGATTCACTGATCTCATGTAAATATGCACTAACTTTAGCATTCCCTCTATGTGCATGATTTCTAGCTGAATTTTACATGAATATTTTTTTTTCTGTGTAAGATCATATAAATATAAATATAAATAAGATCACATAAATAAAACGATTTTTCCTTAGCTGTGAAATACATTGTCAAACATTTTCATGATTGGCGCGATTACTAGATACAATATTAATCTCTATGTAAGCTCAATATGATGACCAGAGTTGGATTTCATAAACAAAACTTACGGAAGTGCTCCTTTTCTTCTTCTTCTTCTTCTTCTTCTTCTTCTTTATGGCTCTACGTCCCCACTGGGACTTGGCTTGCCTCTTTTCAACTTAGTGTTCTTAGAGCACTTACACAGTTATTAATTGAAGGGCTTTCTTTGCCTGCCATTGCATGAATTTGTACAGGGGATAGACAAAATGATCGGGACAGGCAAAATTTCCACTTTTCAAAAAATGTTCAATTAGCTGTAACTTTTCGAAAAGTCCATCAAATATTCTCAAAATTTTACTGTAAGTTCTTCATCTAGTTGCGTATCAGTGAACAAAATTTGGAAAAGATCGGACAATTCTTCACGAAGTTATGAAGATTTTTGAAAAAGGTAAAACTATCCGATAGCCAACTTTGAGCTGTTATATCTCCGGATTCAATGAACCGAATGTAATGAAATTTTGACCATTTATGACTTATATAATGAGCTATGAAAAATCATTGACTTAACTTAGTATTCTTAACACGAAAGAAAATTATATCGATTAGATTATTTTTCTAATAAAACACCAAATTATCCAAAACATCAACATCGTTTCAAAATTCAAGATGCAAATTATAGTTCATTTAGTTTCCCTCTTATTGCCTTATATATAAATGCGTTTTGAAGGAAAGTAACAACATAGCCGCCAATAAGTTGAAAAAGTAATGGGATGCATATTAAAAATAGATCAATTTACTAAAAAATCGTGAAAAAAATAAAACCCCTATAACTTTTTTGCTTGTTAAAAATTTCAAGTTAAGTCAAATGTTTTCCAGAGATCATTATATAAGTCATGAATTGTCAAAATTTCATTGCGATCGGTTCATTGAATCCGGAGATATAACACCTCAAAGTTGGCTATCGGGTAATTCTATCTTTTTCAAAAATCTTTATAACTTCGTGAAGAATTGTCCGATCTTTTTCAAATTTTGTCCACTGATACACAAATAGTTGAAGAACTTACAGTAAAAAATTGAGAATATTTGATGCACTTTTCGAAAAGTTACAGTTAGTTGAACATTTTTTGGAAAGTGATAATTTTGCCTGTCCCGATCATTTTGTCTATCCCCTGTATATTGTGAGGCAAGTACAATTATACATTACTAGCTGACCCCGGCAAACTTTGTCTTGCCTACTGCGTTTTTTGACGTTTCAAGTCCCTAGCCAAGTGCAAGTCCCCGTTCAAAATGTATGAGAGCCAAATTTTTTAAAACTCCATATTCTTCCATGTTTTTTACCTCATAAACCTTCCTTGGGTGAAAACTAACAGAACAAAGCTCAGACGACCCAAATCGGACCATCCGTGACTGAGTCAGAAACGATATCCTGAAGTCTGTATGAACTAATATGACCACCCCGGAACATCTAGCATAGGTTCCACGGGGAAGACATCGGGGACATTTCTGGTTTGCAACCAAAACATGCCGTGTGACGTATCAAACTTCATGATTTCAAGAGATTCGGGCAAAAAAAAATGACTGAAGTGTGTAGCAACTGATATGGCCGCTCCGGAATACCTGAAACAGGTTCCGCGGGAGCCTCTCAAACACAATAACACACGAAATAATCACTTTCAGCCATTTGACAAAACAGACCCCTCACCCACCTTCTGACCCCAGTACAATCCGGAATATCTCCGGAATGGTTCCGGATATGACATAACCACTTGAGTGTAATAAACTTGCATCAATTTATGATCGATTAAGGGCGACTTCAAAAAAATCGGATGAAAATTGACGGATGATTTTGAAAATGAGTTGGTGGTGGGCGGGTATGTGAAGGTTAACTAAATTTACGTTTGATGTTTTCAACTTAACGTATTTAACGATTTTTGTACATAAAAATGTTATGTAAAGTTAGCACATTTTACCACGCTTCAAAAAATGAGGCAACTTTACTTTAAGTTTTAGTATGTAAATTTCAACAAATATGTGTGGTTCAATGTCTATGCAGTAAGTATCATTCATTTTGTTTCAAATAAGCCAAGAAGAATTAAAATTGAATGAAAGATGACAAAGATATCAACAAATCACTTTTCCATGTTTTACGATAGTGACCCCAAACTTTTGGCCGATACAGCATTTTGAGGGGTGACCCCAAACTTTTGGTCGATGACATCAAGGATTAATTTACTTAATAACTTTTTTTCTAGATGTTTTAGCTAAGTTCTGTAAAATGCAGTTGAAAGCTAATAGAAAATGGGTCATATTACCGCTATCATCTTAAAATTTGGTCGACCCAACTTCCAGCGACACTGCCGTAAGTTTATATTCAATTTTTAGAAAATTTGGCAATTTTGGGTTAAGTTTACATACAAATTTTTTTGAAAAAGTTTCTTTTAAATCATGTTCAAAGTTTCTTTGACGTATTATCTTTTGAATGAAACCTAGGGTTTTGAAATCGGACGCAAATTGGCGGAGATATGGGCCTAAAAAAATACATGTTTTTGAGGGGGTGACCCCAAACTTTTGAACGGGAGTGTAGATGCCCAGGGGTCGAGAAAATTTTCCCGACCAGAACGGGAATCGAACCCGCCGTCTCCGGATTGGCGATCCATAGCCTTAACCACTAGGCTAACTTGATACCCTGTGCTCCTTTTCTATAACAGGCGATTTATTTAAAGTAGGCTTTAAAACCATAAGCTAATTGCCTACCTTTAGGCGTTATTGGCGGTAAACAGAAGTTTAATCCTAAAATAACCCAAATGTAAGAATTGACTCCGTCTTGGTTCGTCGTTGCATCGCGTCGTCGTTCTGTGTGCGTGTTTTTAGAGGAAGAAAAACTAGTTTTCGTGCGAGTCGGTTGTGTGATGCCAGCAGCGGATGACATTTCACTCCGTCTTGGTTCGTCGTTGCATCGCGTCGTCGTCCTATATGCGTGCTCATCTTCATACGGGGCGGTTTAGTGTGTTTTTGGAGGCAAAGTGGAAGTGCCGCTTTTTTCATTCGGATCGGCTGCGTCGTCGTCGACAATTTGAATGTGCACATCGTCGTACTCGTGTGTTGTCGTAGCGGTTCAGTGTGATTTCGAGGCCAGTTAGTGGAAGATGCTGCAGCACATACGCACTGGACACTTCAAAGGACGTTTATTGGTGAGCTCGTTCCATTTTATCATAATTAATGCTAAAGAATGTATAAAATTCTGCTCTGGTTTTTGTGTATTTATCTAACAAATATTGAAAAGTTCGTCACGTCATGTGTCGGCGCTAGTTCCAAATGCACATTTAGTTGATAATAAATAATTTTCTTTCATTTTTTGCATGTACACAAAAAATTTGAATGGTTCGTCATCTTCGGTGTCGACATTTATAATATTTTAGTGTAAATGAATAAATGTTTTGACTCAAATAAAAAGGTTGCATCAATTTCTGGAAAAAGAGAGGGTCGGTAAAAGATAGACGGCGAACCATGCGGTAAGATCTTTCTGATTTATTTATCACGTGTTATTTTGTTAATACCTGTGAATCGATCGCGTTCAGCATTGTCTCGCGCGGAAACGAGAACTACAGATGCGTCGGAGTTTAACATTGTGTTCACCTTAGTTGTGAATGAATAACTTATGTGGGGTGAGTTTTGAGGCACAATAGATCGCGTTCGTCGTCCAAGGTTAAGAAGGGTATTTCTTCGCGAGCGCATTATTGATCGCGAATCAAAACATTACATTCGTTCACTACGACGAAATCCTAAACACATCTCCATTTACCCTGTTCCAAACTCCTAGTGATTTCTCGTAGTAACGCAGAGAATTCCTCGGTTATTGGCCTAAGCGAGAATCACGTCATCACTTCCTTCCCTATCCTCAATTGACCTGCATTCGGACGCGGCCGGCGCTGGTATTGCTTATTGAAAAGTATTGGGATTCCAGCATTTACACAATGAAGAGAAAGCTAATCCCAAGCATCATCTGTTGGTTCTTTGTGTAAATGCAGTTGTCCTTGCAATAACAGAGGAGCAACCGCGGGCGGTCAATCATGCTCATGCTCATGCTCATGCTCAAAATAACCCAAATGTAAGAATTTGTACAAAATATTCGAAATCAGAGCCCTTAAATTTAGTAAGTAAGGGTATATTCAACACCAACGAACATTTTTCACTTATGTGATCAACACGCAGAAAAATGGCGCTTGTTTAAAACAATAAAACGCATGGTTGATATTCAAACTGAGAATATACTTATTCCAAAGTTATATTTCTTTGTTTTCATTTAGAGTTTATCGATAAAAGCAACCGATTACCATCATTTCATATTATGTCAAAAATTTCATTTGTTTCAATAAAATAAAAACCATAAACATGGTCCGAAAGCACTCACACATCTTTAAAATGCTTATCCCAACATCGCCACAACGAAGAAGGTGTAGCAAATCCATCACGCCAACTTCCAAGTGCAGCTTTGGCCGTGGTGGATAACGCGCTGGTACTCACGACAGCATCCACAAAAAGTTGGTCGGTTTCGCCTTTTTGTCTTTTTTTTATTCGTTCTCGCTTCCATCCGCTCGACGAGTGTCTAAAAATAGATTTCCGAGCTGCCGCAGTTGCTGCCGTCACCAACACAATCACATTCCGGGTTTGTTAGTGGCAAAAGTGCAGTCGTTTGAATCAATCCATTATTTCATGTTGAAAATACCATATCTCTAATTGTTTTAACAAACTCTCAAAAATTTCGACAAATGAAAGTGTTTGTATTATCAAACAATAGAACAGTTCACTTTAAACTGGAAATCAGTTTGTCGCTATAGTAAACTGAAAAATTGGTTGATTTGAACTAGAATTTAATTGTGTTTACAATTTATTTTTCTGCGTGAATGTTACCCCAAATCAACAAAATCAAAAATTAGAATAAAAAGCATATTTTTTCAAGTAGCTAAACACATACTCAGAGGATCAGTACTTGTTTTAAAAAAATATATATGTTACGTTCGCTTAAACAAGGGAATTATTCAATAAAGTTCGAAAATTTTGATCAATGTTACCTTGGATTACGGTACTTGAGAGAGAAAGGTCAGAGAACCTGGAGGCGCCGAACGTAGGGCATTTGTGATGCTCCATTTTATTCTTCGTAACAGGCTTCCTGAACCCCAAAAACCACTACGCCCCCGTCAGCGGGCAAACCGCATTACCATTGCCACCACTTATCAAAGGCAAGAGCTTTTATTGCACTACTTGATGGAATCGATTGGTTGTTGTTTGTGAGGCAGTTCGGTCGCCCCTAATCAGAAGATACTATTTGTTTATCATTTTGCACGGGATATGGCATGAGGAGACGACACTCCAGCCCAGCCAGATGGGGCGCCCCCACGCTGCCGATTGATAGCCGGGTCAGGTCGTAAATTTCTTTGTCAGAGTAGAGAATCACAGACAGCACGAGGGGAGACGTCCTACGGGAAGGACTTTCGGGGGTTAAGGATTAAGGAGCTGTTTCCAAGGTTCGGTAGGAGAGTCACCGCTTGTTTTGAAATGACATACATTTATTAACCCTTCTTAGTGGGAGCTGCACAAATAGACCATAGACCAATCTTGTGTTATAAACTCAATGAGTCACTTCGATAACAGTAGTCAATCAAACGGAATCTCCCATCTGGTAGCCATAAAATCTTTTGAGCTATCACATCAAATCGGAGTAATTTATTCTGCCATAATTTACTCACCACACTGCCTGTGATGTTTTACAAATTGTAAGCGATATCTCAAATAAGAGCTTATAAAATGGGTTACATTTCATCCTTTTTTTTTTAATAACTCGTATTTAATGATTGACCCCCTGTAATCTTTGGTTAGCAAAAAATCCACTAGCAATAAGGACTGTTCAATTTATAAAACGGACAACTTGCTTGTGCGATATCTTTTTAATTTTTCAATAAAATCATTATCAGTTTTTTGCATAACTTTCTATAGCTATTCTCAAATGTAGGAAAAATAAAACATTAAGCGAAATGTTCTTTATTGTGTAACTGAAGCGGTTTTCGTAAAACATCAATAAAAACCCATTTCTCAAAATTCGACATAACTTTTTACATACTTAATATGCATATTTTCATGATGTTTTCAATGTATTGAAATCTTAAACTATTCTACTAAAGGTAAAGCTTAATAGTTGGTCAGTAATAATGCACCAAGCAGTCTCCGGCTTGATATGGTGAGTTGCCTTATTTTCATAGAAATTATGAAAAAATGTTCATTTAAGTCCTTTGCTGCAATAACATCACGGATTCGGCTAAAAATTTGTCCAGAGTAGTAGAATATTGCTCTCTGGATGATACAGAAGAAAAATTTACTTATAATTGCATTTTTCATCAAAAATTTAATCCATAAAGATGGCCATATTTAAAAATGTCACACTTTTTGCTCCATTGATGCAGATTTTCGACTCTAGCGAATCTTGTTATTATTTTTTTTTTCAGCAATGCTGGTCCTATGTTATTGTACACCTTATTTAATAATAATCGGATGCAAAGTTTTCATTTCCAACATTATCGTTATGCAAAATTTGCATTAGGTTACATTGCTAATTGTAAGAACCTTCAAGGAACGAAACCGTTTTGATTACTGTGTCTGCAATAGCGCACAGTAACCAAACCAGCAATGTTATTAAGAAGCAGTTTTCTGCATTTAAAACCACATTATTCCCACTTTCGACTAGATGCATAAAAAAATTGATTATTTAATATTTTCATGCACTTTTTGCTTTACAATTGAATTTTATTGAAAAAATCGAATCTTACTTGAGACTTTAATATCTCAACACTTAATTTCCCGATTGAGTTTAAATTTTACCAGAATGTTTATTACTCATGCTGCTGTCACATGGCACATACTTTTCTGGTATTAAAAACGATATACCATATGTGAACAGTAATTTTATATATATTTTCAATTTTCAGCAATCGAAAAATTCACCTTATTCAACACCTGGCCGATTTTCTATAAAATAAAACTATTTTTATTCGATTCAAAAATGATCATTGTAATGACAGATGATGTACTGAACAACGAAGCAAGGGTGGTTAAATTTGAACGACGCGTCTTCTTTTTATAGCCTTATAAAGTTGTCCGTTTTATAAATTGAACAGTCCTTAACATAATTCATCCTATAGGACGAATATAGTTGTGTGGCATAATAAGATGAAAGTTTATATGTATTATTTGCTTAAAGGGCAATACATTCGAAAAACAGCCACTCATTAACAGTCGTCAGTCTCATACATCGTGGATACAGTAGAAAATGGAATAGAAAACATTCAGATTCTGTAGACAGTGTTGATACAGCTATCAATTAGAATCGTCCGCGTCTAAGTGGACGATTAAACTGTATGTTGGATGAGGCAGATAAGAATAAAATACACTCCGTTGCGGCTGTAAAATGTGTATGACGACAAGGCTCATAACATGAAGTGTTGCAATACGTTCAGAAAAGATGTTATAGGTCAGTAAGCACGATAAGCGTTAAGCTTCAAAACAAGTGCGTATGTATTTATCTGGCTGTAAACATTAATCAAATGGTTAATTTCACTACTGAATAATATCTCATCTCAAGATGTAAATCCTAAAATTTTTTTTTTGTAGTTTAAAAATTTGTATCGTACTAAGCTGCGACATTTTTAAGCATGTAAAGATGTCGCACGCTTGTTAAAATTATGGCATAAGTTGCATGCAAGTTATCGTGAAAGAATCTTGTATACCGTAAAGTATTTCTACACGTTTATAAATACTATCCAATCGAATAGGTCGATTCTAGATCGATTCTATCCGGATTTCCATGTTATTCCTTGCTATCAAAATCTGAGTTACCGTAATCCGGGGTAACATTGATCAGAATTTTCTATCTTTCTTGAATAATTCTCTTGTTAAAGCAAACGTTACATGTTTTATATTTTTAAAACAAGTACTGGCCCTCTGAGTATGTGTTAAGCTACTCGAAAAAGTATTGTAAAACTTTAAAACATGTTTAAATAAGTTTTTTTAATCTAATTTTTTATTGTGTTGATTTGGGGTAACATTGATCATGTTAGTGATCAATGTTCATTTGTGTTGAAAATACCCTTACTTACTAAATTCGGGGTCGCTGATTACGAATATGTTGTCCAAATTCTTACAAATTTTGTACTTTTTAAGTTATTTTAGGATTAAAATCCTCTAAACCACGAATAACGCCTAAATGTAGGCAATGGTTAAAGGAATTGATAGCCGACTTTTAATAAATCGTATGTTTTACTGAAAAATAGCATTTTCATAAAGGTTTCGTTTATTAAATCCAACTCTAGGATATCATATTGAAGTAATACAGTGATTTCGAACCTCATATTGTATCTAGTATTCACGCCAAGCATGAATGTTTGACAATGTAACTCATTGCGCTACGAAACACAGTTATGGAAAAATCGATTTAATTCAATGTTTATGAAATTCAATTTTCATAAATTGCATGTCATTTAATAGCTAAATGATAACAGATTACGATATACCATTACATAGTAGAAACTGATTCAATGTTAAATGCTTGTTTGAACATTTCATGAGGTGGGTCAAGCCGATCAATGTTACCCCGCTGATCAATGATACCCCGGATTACGGTACCTATCTCACATAAAACTAATAAGCTTTTACCCTGATTCTGCGTAATGAGAGCTATTTTAGACTTCGAACCCCATTTATGTGTGCTGTTGTCAAAATCTGGGTAATAGTAGTTTACGCAACAAGGTGCAGAAATAAGGTTTTTACAGCACGAGTCGTACATTTATCCAACGAGGCCGCCGAGTTGGATACTTACGACGAGTGCTGTAAAAATCGAGTTCTGCACCGAGTTTCGTACAACGTTTTTTGCAATTTTATAAACTACCACTTCAGGATAGTTTTTATCAAACATTGTTCACCTAACTGCACACAGATGTTCATAGTCATGTTTAAGAAAATCTGATCATAGCAGGCTATACTGTGCAGTTGTCACATTTTTTCAAACCTGCGTCCCGAAACCATCAAGAATTTGATCAAAACTGAAAACAGTGCTGTAATGGTTCATTACGCAACGCAAATGAGTGCTGTAATGAACCATTACCCAACAAACAATCACTCATTTAACAGGCACCATTATGACGAATTAGTTCAGCTGAATTAGTTTAGTTGAATAACATTTGAATTATTTTCACGTACAACTTATGTTCGGGTTTTGTTCACACAAATTTGGAGAAGTTATTAAGCATCATCCCAACTAACAATCGCTCATTAAACAGGCATCATTATGACGAATTAATTCAGCGTAATGTTGAATAACATTTGAATTATTTTCACGTACAACCTATGTTCGGGTTTTGTTCACACAAATTTGGAGAAGTTATAAAGCATCATGTTGTGCACCAACTTATTTTTTTGTTTTTCAAAGCGTTTTACAAATGCACAAGAAAGTTGTTATTAAGCTATGGCAAAACTAACTGAAAATAAATAAAATGCAAAAATGTTGAACTCTCACGAGAGTAATTATTTGCTCTCATGTTGATTTTGAAATAAGAATTACATATAAAATTACCTAAATCCGGATTAGAACTCGAGACCTGTCGATTGCCAGCCACATGCCTTCCTATCTGCGCCATCCTAGAGATGATGAGATGCAGCACCCAAAGCAAAACATAATCTTCCCATGACTCAATAATGATCATTCCTGAACTTGTGTTCAGTAGTGGTGAATAAGCACAGCACGTGGTAATCAACTGAACAACGCCTTATACTTCAACAGCTATTCAGCCCAAAACACGTGTTTTCCATTCTGATTTCGCTGTCAGTATTACGGTGAGAAAACTTGTATCGAATGCGGCCAAAAAGTGTTGGTCCTTATTGAAGATATTGTTTCCAGACGTACTAATTGCGATATGGATATGTTTTTATTTTTATTACCGTCGATGGGGGTGACAATGGGTCTGGGGGGTGAGATTGGGTCAAAACGGAGAAACATAAAATTTGAAATAGCTCGACAACTATGGCTAATTTATATTGAAAACTTTATATTATTTTAAAGAGGAGATGTTTTTAAACGTCATGATGCAGAAAAAGATGTTTAGCAATAATCGTTTTTTGCTCAAATTGTGGCTAAACTTATATGATGAAACTACTAGTAAATTACTCTGAAAAAATTTCTCCTTCGCAATGTTTCACACAAGCACCTAACCATAAATTTTCTTATAAGTAGTTAGCTGTAGGTATAACCTGGTTGATGCAACGAAAAAAGTGGGCTGTCAATGAACTTTTTGTAAAAAAAATTCAATATTTTCGACCCTATGTCTAAATATTAAAAATGGGGGTGAGATTGGGTCAAGCAAGTTATCGAGTGCACATAACCTTAAATAAAAAATCAACTTATTATCCAGTCCCCATTTGATGTTAGAGTGGAGCCATGTTTACCGTATCTTCATAAAAGTACGTTTTTTTCGAAAATATGTCGCAGAAGTGTCTAGCGAGTGTGTTCATACGTTTAGTGCCTAAAATCATTTAGAACAATAAACATGGACATGGACAGCTCCTCTAATCATCATCTAACGTTTAGTGTGCTGCAATATCGTAAGCTCGCAAAATAGACTTAAAAACGTTCTTCTTCTCCACTCATTTTTGAAATTTTAAGGAAATATCCTGAAACTACCAGACAGTAGTGGGATTTAGGAAATACAGGGGCTATAAAACCGGTGAAATAGTACGATGTCGGAAAGTGAATGAACGTCGAATCTTGGTTTGGTTAAACATTTCCCATGCAATCTTTCAATGCGTCCCTCTCTCATTGTAATCCCCCCTCCTCTCATGGAGGTTGAAACTTTAAATGAGGATGATTATGGTGGCAAAAAATGGCGATACAACATTCAAACGTTATTTTATCAAATTTCAACATTTTTTTCGGTTATGTTGGCCCTTTTAGGTGGATTAATCATCTTTTAAAATTTCTTTCAAAATTACAAATGTTTTTAGTCATGGTTATATTGTTTTTTAAGTAGGCTTACTATATATGATCAATAAAATTAACTTATATTCATAGATAGGCGATTTCGAATACTTTGACCCATTCTCACCCCCTCTAAGGGGTGAGATTGGGTCAATTTTCAAACATTTGTAGTTTGGTAAGCAATTCATAAAATGTAATACTTTCTTGCTAAACTATCAATACCACATAGAAGAGTATACATACCAAATAAAAAGTTATTCCGACTTCAATTGTATTTGTTATTTAACAAACAATCTTTGAGTATCCTTTTTTGACCCATTCTCACCCCCAACGACGGAATTAATTATCGATCTTTAAAAATGTATGACAATTTGTGGTGCGGTATGGTCTTGGACATGGACATGGCGCATTCACAGCATCTGTTCAGGTAATCTACTCATTCTCAGTCGAAGATCCGTTAAGCAATTGTTTTATTTATGCTGTTGTCATTGAATCTTGATACTATGTTCAATAAATTGTGCATAAGGATGTTTGGGGATACTTGAAATGTGTCGATTTCTGAATGCTGTTTGGTTATCTAGGTGACTGTGAGAACAATATTTAGTAAACACTACAGCACTGAAATGTCAAATGCATCGATCCAAGCGTCTCGTACAATCGAACTGCTGCGGAAGATAAACAATATAATAATCAAGGTACAAGATATCTTGTTACAGACTTATAATAATAAATGAATGCCTCATTTTTACGTTGATTACGTCTCTTGGCACTCAATGTTAAACTACATAATTATATTCTGTTTTATTTTATGTGATTCGTTTAAAATATTGGTTCATTAATAACATGGTTGTCTCAACAGTTTTAGCCATGATTTATCCCATAATCCGAACAAAGTTCCGAATCAAACTATGACGGGTTGGAGGCGTTTATTTGACAAGTGAAAAGCACATTGTTCAGGAGCATATGCTTATCGATACATCAGCTTAATAAGATGCAAACAAATGTTTTGTTAAACTCTTTTGTTAAGGAATCAATGCTTGTCGAATAAATTTCTTATTAAACTTTTGAAAAGTGTTTTAATTTATCATTGTTGATACCGATGAGGAAAGTCGAACATTGACTACTTTTTCAATTGTAAAATCATTTAAACAGTAATGTGTAGAGCATAATTTTAGTTCAGCTATCATTACCATTATTAAGCAACAATTCAGCAGGCTTGCTTGTTTGTGACTTGCAATTGTTAGTTGGGTACAGCACTGCTAATTTAGTGTGGGAAAGTAGGCCTTTTCCTGGCAGATTGGCATGCAGTAAAACAGCCTATTACGATGAGAAATTCCAAAAAAGCTTTAACAACATTGGCACATTGTCCGCAGCGTTTCATCAAGCGGCAACTTCATCGGTTTCCGCAAGAGTACTGGGATTCTCATCTGAAAATTCAGCCATGAATAAACTTCGGGAGGTGTTGGATGGTGGAAGCTACCAGCTTTTGACCGGTAAGAGTATTTCATGATTTTCGTAAACTGGTTTTTACATATCCCAACATTATTTAGGCATTCAGTGCCGCCTTTTCAGCTGCAACAAGTTTGTTGTTGGGGAAGAATCTGTTTTTCAACATATCATAAGTCTTTGCCCAACATACGTTATAGCGTCATTATCAACATTCCGATTGCTTGCGGTGATTGCAGTCTAGTTTTTCACAATTATGTTATACGTTAGTTGTCGGTAACATATACCGAGAATCCACAATCCAGCAACTAGAGAGGTTATGTTGGGCAGTGAAACAGCGTTTGAAAATCGTCAATCGGAACCGATATCAATGATATTGTAAACCCAGTGTATTTTTGCGATCCATTAGACCCAGTTGAAATCAGAAACAAAGGGTTGTACATGTGGGAGCAAATTTATGCAGTGACGTGAAGTCCATACCGGAGACTAAATTGGCTGGTATTATTGATGTGATGACTTAAAATCTCGTAAATGCATACCAACCTTTTGCTATGGGCAAAATAAAGAACTTCGCCAAAAAGAAGGGGATAGATGAACACGACGAAGACTTTGTCGAGTTTATCAATTAATTGTAACCCGATGACCCGTACACCGACGTTAGAACTCGAGCATCCTGTCCAACCTTGCATGGGAACGTCCATAAATTACGTCACGCTTTGAGGGGGGAGGGGGAGTTCAGCAAAGTGTGACGACCCATACGAAAATTTCAGAGGTCCAATACAAAAAGTGTGACATAGGGGGGAGGGGGGGTTGAAAATGGTCGATTTTTGCGTGACGTAATTTATGGACGTTCCCCATATGAATCGGATGGTTCTGTGCCATCTAAGAGACTGTTCTTTGCAAAAGAACAGTTACACAACAAGTGCCTTGCCTGGATGTGATACGCGATTTGGTTGAGTGAGGATGATTCGTAAAACCAAAATATTGAGGCTCATTCCGCATTACTTCGAAATCAACAAGATGGTGGACCTTGTCGTGAGGGATCCAGAAGCAAGAGCTCAAGTAATTGTTGCAAAAGAGTAAAGTGTGTTGATACGTAATTTCAAAGACGGCTCAACATCAATATATTTTAAAGATTAATCCAAACAAAAGATATTATAGTACAAGATGAAGATTGTCGCTCTCGTCGCTGTCCGCAACATCTCCGGGCCATGGTTGTCAAACGGTTTGTTTACAGTATCAGCTGGTGGCGATGAATGGCTAACATATGAAAGTGTTTGAAATAGAATATGTCAGCCTCCATACTGTGTGACGAAATCTTGAAAATGTTTGATACTGAAATCAATGATTTAAGTAATCTGAGCCGAACATTAACAATAGAAATGTTTGTCAGGTTCTTCAACGCCGTCTAACAAAAAAAAATCTAAGAGACGAGTACTCCGCATGTGAGAAAAAGTGATTCAGGGTATTATCAAATGTTGAGATAGAAACATTGAAAGGCAAATGAGAGGAACTAGGGATCCCAATGCAAATCGTGCTGATTATCGTCGATGATCAGCATAATCGGTGTAGTGATTTCAATACATCCATATTCTGTTTTGACAGATATGCATAGGCTAAACTACTGGGGGTGCCGGGGGTGCCAGGCACCCCCTAGAATTTGAATGCGTTGCTGTGAGATATGGGGCGATGAATGATGAATGGATGAACTAATGAATATTTGTTTGTAGTGCACCCCCTGATAAAAATCCGTAGTTTCGCCAATGCAGATATGTACCTGAGATGCTCTGACGCCAGAACAATGCGACCACTAGCGACAATCTCTATCTTGTACTATAATATATTTTATCCAAACATAATCAGAATTGTAGTGCATACAACGAGGTTGAGTCTTTAAACCCTCTAGGATCGAGGAAAGGGCAGAAAAAATAACGATCATAAGCATGAAGATTAAAAATATTGTCCCAGTTGTGAATCCTCAGCTTGATCGCGTTTATTTCCTCTCTGCGGTTCAACCAACTATTCTGAAGAAGTATGCAGTAGAGTGGGTCATCGTTTATATGGAAAAATGAAAAATTTAATGGTATCCCATCAGATCAAAGCTTTTTTGATCCCATTTCAGGACCTAAATAAGTGTGCAAAATTTGGGCACGATCGGTTATGCCTACGTTTTGCGCATCGCGTTTGAATTTTGTATGGGGTTTTACATGGGAAAACACACTTTTTTGCATTTCTCCCATAACAAGCTCGATTTTTTCTGAAACCGTGTAACCGATAAAGTGAAAACATAGCCTAGGGTGTCCTGGAAAACTTTGTCGAAGACCGTGAAGTGGTCTGATGCTTATGAAAAAAGTTATAGCGTTGGTATTGCTTGGCGAAACAGTATGATTTTGTTGCTATTGTTATTCCTTTACATGTTAAAACATAAACACATGCATGCGGTTCGTTGGTTATAACTATTTTCACAAGAATCGGATCGCTTTGCGGTCTTCAACAAAGTTTTTCAGAACATCCTAGGCTATCATTTTACAGTATCGGCTAAAAAGTTTCAGACAAACTTTTTCAACTTATGGCTAAAATGCAAAAAAGTATGTTTTCCCATACAAAATCCCATACAAATTTCAATTGCAATGCGCAAAGTGTAGACGCAACCGATTGTGCTCAAATTTTGCACAGATACTCAGGGCCCGAAACGGAACCAAAAAAGCTTTGATTTGAGAAAACGGTTCCGATGACGCACACTAGTATGCAGATCGTGTGTGATAATAAGCTGTGCTCGATAATGTAATCGGTGATGCTGCAGCTGCACATGTAATTTCCAATATTATCATATGGGTCCTCCCTCAGTCAAAGCTTTTTTGTAGAGTTTGTTATATCTCCAGCGACGAATTCCGTGCAGTTCACAGCTGATCGGCGTTAAGTCAGAGTGGACTAGACGATTTTTTGGACAGTTAAAGATAAGCGAAGGATTTCGAATATGATCTTTTTTGCGTAATTTTGATGCAGATGCTTTATTACATTACGTGGTAACGGATCTAGGAGAACGTGCGCAAGACGAAAGACAACCTCAAAGAGATTGAGGAGCAGGTTTGGCGGTCAAAAACAATAAGCCCCTGGATCAGATCAACTAAAAGCGAGCTTCTAAAATACGGTGGAAAAGCACTGGTGATAGCACTACACCGGATCATTAGGGGCCGTTCATAAACCACGTAGACTTTTTAGGGGGAGGGGGGAGGGGGTCTGGCCATAGTCTACGCTCCATACAAATTTCAAAATTTTTGTATGGACAAAAGTGTACGAGGGGGGAGGGGGTCTGAAATGACCAAATTTTGGTCCACGTGGTTTATGAACAGCCCCTTACCAAGATAAGAGAGCAGGAAGTGTTACCGGAGGAATGGATGGAAGGTATCATGTGTCCCATCTACAGAAAGGGCGACAAGTTGGATTGCGGGAACTATCGCGCGGTCACACTACTGAGCAATACCTAAAAGATACTATCTCAAATTTTATGCCGCCGTCTATCACCGATTGTAAGAAAATTCGTGCGGCAATATGAGGCTGGATTCATAAGTGTGCACATCACTTGCTCATCGATTTCAAATCGGCGTATGATACAATCGATCGAGAACAGCTATGGCAGATTATGCACGAATACGGATTCCCGGATAAACTGATACGGTTGATCAAGGCGACGATGGATCGAGTGATGTGCGTAGTTCGAGTATCAGGGACACTCTCGAATCCCTTCGAATCTCGCAGAGGGCTACGGCAAGGTGATGGTCTTTCGTGCTTGCTGTTCAACATTGCTTTGGAGGGTGTGATAAGAAAAGCGGGGATAAACACGAGTGGAACGATTTTCACGAAATCCGTTCAGCTGCTTGGTTTCGCCGATGATATTGATATTATTGCTCGTAAATTTGAGTCGATGGTGGAAACGTACATCCGACTAAAGAGTGAAGCCAGGCGAATCGGATTAGTCATTAATGTGTCGAAGACAAAGTACATTATGTCAAAAGGCTCCAGGGAGGAATCACCGCGCCCGATACCCCGAATTCATATCGACGGTGATGAAATCGAGGCGGTTGAAGAATTCGTGTACTTGGGCTCACTGGCGACAGCCGACAACGACACCAGCAGAGAAATTCAGAGGCGCATTGTGGCAGGAAATCGTTCTTACTTTGGACTCCGCAGAACTCTACGATCAAATAAAGTTCGCCGTAACACGAAGTTAACCATCTACAAAACGCTGATTAGACCGGTCGTCCTCTATGGGCACGAAACTTGGACCCTACGTGCAGAGGACCAACGCGCCCTTGGAGTTTTCGAACGGAAGGTGTTGCGTACCATCTACGGCGGAGTGCAGATGGAAGACGGGACTTGGAGAAGGCGAATGAACCACGAGCTGCATCAGCTGCTGAGAGAACCAACCATCGTCCATACCGCGAAAATCGGGAGGCTACGGTGGGCGGGTCACGTCATCAGGATGTCGGATAACAACCCTTCTAAAATGGTTCTCGAGAGTCATCCGACCGGTACAAGAAGACGTGGAGCGCAGAAAGCTAGGTGGGTCGACCAAGTGGAGGACGATCTGCGGACCCTACGCAGAGTGCGGAACTGGAGACAAACATCCATGGATCGAGTGGAATGGAGGCGGCTACTATGTACAGTAGAGGCCACCCCGGCCTTAGCCTGACCGGTAAGGTAAGTAATGATTATCTGATTATTGAAATGTTTCATGAATTTGCGAATGAAATAATCAAAGACTGCGTTGGTGATCGCGACGTTTAATCAGGAAGATGTTTAATCAGCGGTTTACGCTGTTCAGTAAATTGCCCTGTTGTAATATCGATGTTCAAATTTAACTTTATGAACCGAATCGTGTTTACACAAATAACACATTTGTTGTAGGACCTGATTTAATTCACGCTCCCCGCTTTTGGGCGTGAATGGAGGTTTTAATGTACTTACCCGTTTGAGCAGATTTCGGATCATACAGATGCAATATGACAAAATAAACAGTGAATTGTTTTGTTTTCCGTTTCTCATTATACTTTCCGTTTAATCCTAAGTCTATTCGCAATAAATATGTACAAAATTTTCATATTATGATAATAAATTCACCTAATTCTGCAATGATACACATAATGAAGGCATTCAAGTTCACTTTGATTTGAAGAGAAATGCACGAAGATATGGTAAGTTTGAAATTTCCTTTTATCATTAAAATTGGATAACAAAAAGTGTGTTTGATTTTTTTTGAAGGCATAGGAAAAATGATAACTAACAATCAACAATCGGTAGAATGCTACTTCTCCCTTCACATTGCATTACAATCTTTCAGATTGCGTTTTAGTACGTTTTTCTTCCGTTTAGAATTACTTTAGTTAAAATGGTTATTTACAAGGTCGATAAAAGGCACCGTTTACTGTTTTCTCTTCACTCGTATCATTCGAAGTTTTATGTTGTAAATCCCTAATTAAAAATCTTAAGGCTCTTATGGTAATGACTTTGACTGAAATATTTGTGTTTCTTTGTTATAGCAGAAAACCAATTGGAAATCCTATGGTGGTTGAATTGGAACAAAAAATATTAACATGTAGAATAGACTTTGTATACTGAAACTAAGAAAATCGATTCAGTTGCTTGTGCGTTTGCTGGAACACACTGGTTCAGAAAAAAATATTCATAAGTTCTTTGTATCACGACGTGTTTTACTGTTACTGCTCAAGGGTCCAGATGGAGGGGTTTCCATTTAAGGCTCCCTCGGAGAAGGGATCTGGCTGGGTCACTGGCTCGAAATAGTGTGTATAGTTGTTTGCACTGCGCTCGGAACAAATTGTGAGATCAATTTACTGACGCAAAACTCATCGTCTGCTGCTTCTGCTGTTGCTACGTATGTTATTTCTCGTTCTCACATGGGGGGCTGGTCGGTTGAATTGGGCATAGTTTCTTTCCCTTCTCGAACTCACAAAATCTCAATCACTCGATCGCTGAACTTACTCCTCGGAAGCGAACTGGTAACAAATGACGAACGCAAACCTCGCGCGCTCCGACTCAGGCTGATTAGAAGTTCAGTGCGAGCCCTAGCAGTGCTGAGAACAGGATAATACTGACGTTGGTCCAGATGGAGCTCGCCCCACTTCCTCGGTTGTAGTCGTCGCCGGCAGGTCGCTCGTCGGTACCGGCTGTTTTTTTCCGGCGTGATGAAAAGAGACTTGGATTAGCTTTTTGGTACTGAAGGGATTGAACGTGTTTTCAAAAAGTGCTGCACACTGTATTTTTTCTTGGCAAAGCTTAACAAAACTCAGCAAAAATCAATGGAAACATCAATCGTAAATAATATACTTAAAACCCATCAGCTGGAGGCAAAAACCTACATCTCTTCGCATAATTGCTACTAAATAAAATTGGCTGGGCTGCAGTCTTCGATGGTTGTTGGCCATAGAGTGGGGTGTTTGTCTGTTGGTGTGGTGGTTGTGTCTTGTCTGCATCCGAACTTAAAAACAATCTTACGAGCATAGTTTTGGCCACCCTGAATCGTCCGGAATGCTCACGCGTTACAGAATGAAAATGGCCAAACATTTCCGCTCGTATTTTTTTTTTTTTTGTTTCGATAATTTCCTCTACAATACATAATCATAACGGAACAGAAGCGAGACTCTAAACTGATAACGAAACAAAAGCGCCACTACTGGCGGCGGATGGAAGCTGTGTATGAGTTTCGGTAGAAAACTTTCATCATGCTAGAATGAACGGAAGAAAAGAAACGGTTTGGGGAAAAGAAAAACGGCGTTAATTAAAACAAAAACCGGAACTTTTGTTCGATCGGGTTTTCTTACTAAAGGGTGCATCCAAACGCGTCAAACTACCCCAAAAGCTACCATACCATGCCAATAGGAATAGTGTATGCATAATAGGTGCTAAGATTTTGCACTGAATAGTCCAGATAGTGATAGCATATCCATGATGGAAATGTCAGCCTGGGAAAAACGCGTGCAATATTTTTTTTTTGCATTCTGCCGGTGAAGAAAGGATCTTGTACTGAAGTGTAAGCGTGCAAAGTGTAGTTGTGTAGATGTGTTGAATTTGTTCGTGCATGACTAACTACTAACTACAGGTGGAAAATGAAAAGTATGATATTCTGTAACGGAAGGGAAAAGAAAATAGAAGAAGAATTTTTCATTTCTTCTTTATTCGGGTAATTCCAAACTGTGTGAAGTGACCGTTGTGTCTAAATGAACCTTAGTCCGTCCCTAGTTTTGTAAAAATTAAAAATCAAAAAGGATTGCATCGTTAAAGCTATCGTTAAAGCTAAAAACAACCATGTCAAAATTTGAAGTCCGTAACTCAATGCAAATTTCATGATATTTGTGTCCCTAAACAATTTTCTAGAACTTTTCCGAAGAGCAGTGCAATCATGGTCAAATCAGTGGTCATTACTTCAAGGTTTACAAATATCAGTGCCCCTATACTGGTACCGTGATTTCGGGTGAAATTGATCACTTTTCGCAGTTTTTTGCGTCTAATTTTTAAATGTTGGTCGATATGATTAAATTCAATGTTTTAAAACAAGTACGACCATGGTTTTCGTCATTTAACGAGGTTGAAACTTTTACAGCAAATCATTTTATTATAATAAATATCATTTTAAACAAAAAATCAAAAATTTTACTTTCGGGGTGAAATTGATCAGTCAGTGAAATGCCTTTGTAAATGCTGAAAATAGCTTTACCATCTAAATTAACCACCCTAGAATGCGAAAAGCTATACAAAACTGTTACAAGTTTACTAAATATTTAATTTTATTTAAGTTTAATGTTTAATAAATCGAAAGAAAACGCCTAAAAGTATGCAATTTTCTCACTAATTCTGTGTATCAATATTGTACTTCTGAAAAAGTGCAATTGCATGCATAAATTATAATATTTATAGAACTTCGATGACGAAATGGGTTTAGCGAACATTTGGCAGCTATAAACATTCATTCGAATATTCATTACATGTGTGATACAACTACGGTAACAAAAGTTTGGAAGTGTCTATGAAGATCGCCTAACACGCAGTTTTGGAAAATATTGACTTAATACCGAAATATGTATCTAATTGGCTGTAAAACATGTAAACTCATCATCCAATAACCCTTGAACAAGGTGATGGCCATTTTCCACAAATTGTTTGAAGTTTAAAGCGTTATTTTTAACAAATAAAAATGGACCTCTCGTCGATCAATTCCACCCCACTGATCAATTTCACCCGAAATCGCGGTACGTCCCCAAGAAAACCCATCCATGCCCTATTATTCCACGAAATTTTACTTTAATTATCGATGTCCTTGTTGGAATTCCTTTTATGAGTTCAGCAAGAATTCTTCTCAAAGTTTCTAAGAAATTACCAAGGATTAACCCTAGGGACATCGCCTTTTGAGGATTCTTTTAGGTTTTATTAAAAAAATTTCTGAAATGTTTACATAAAAGAGATTCGCACAGGATTTCTTACAATTATTTAAGCAAGAATTCTAAACATTCTTCTTACTATCCTTTCAGAATGCATCTCTGTCTGTGGATTTTTTTTTTTGAAAATTACTCGAGGGATTCCTTCAGAGATTATTTCAGGAATTTCCACAGGATTTTATCCTGGTGCATCTTCGGCAGTTTATCAAGTAATTTCTCAAAAGATTTATCCTGAAACTGGTCGCTGGGTTTCATCAGAAAAACCTCCTGGGATTCCTTAAGGGATACTGTAGGAATTTTCTTCAAGGATCGCTACATAAGTTCATGCTGGTATTTCCTAATGGGTTTCTTCTAACTTTTTTGAGGAATTTCTTCAGAAATACATCGAGATTTTTTTCCAGGAGTTTTTCATTGGGATGTCTGCAAATATATCTATGAATTATCTATGCATTCCAGCATAGATGCATAGATGCGCAATTCCAGGAGAATTAATTTCTCAAATATCTGGAGATTTTTTCACAAATTCCACCAAGGTTTTTTTTTAGAAATTCTAAAACTTTTCCAGATATTTTTTTAGAAATTACAGCTTGATTTTCTCCAGAACTTACATTTATTCAAGTGGTTTCTTGGGCATGTATTTTAAAATTCTTGTAGAAACTTCAAGACATTCTTCTGAAAGTTCTTTATTTCAGACATTTGGATTTATTTATTTTTATCAAATAAAAAAAAATCTCAATAATTGTAGCAGAAAGTACTCCAGAATCTTTTCATTCGCATTTCACGTTTTTTTAAAGAAATTTTCTATGAATACCAGCAGAGGGTTCTGCAGCTCTTCCAGGTATTATTTAATTTTTTTATCTGTATTAACGAGCTTTTAACCCTAGGCTAGTTCATCTCGGGACCCTCGCTTTACTTCCTGAAGGAAGAACTCACATCTTGCGAATTTATCGGGAGTGCGATTCAATCCCAGGTCCTCGGCGTGATGGTCATGTGCTTACTTCGAAGATTCCCCTAAGGAACTCCAAAGAATTTCCCCAGGAAATTTCTTCAGAAATGGTATAATAATTTTACCTTTGAATTTCTTCAAAGGTATCTCCAGTAGTTCTTCTAAGGATTCCTTCAGATATTCTTTCATACAAACCTTAGAAATTGATTGCAGAAATCCCTTCGAAATATTCTAGGAATAACCTAAAGTATCACAAAATTTCTGTCAGAGAAGTAAGAAGCTATTTTAAAATGTTTCTTCAGGTAATCTTCTTAGTATTATTTCAGGTATTCATGCTGAAATTGTTTAGGACATAACTTAAGATATTGCTGCAGGTATTATTTTGCAGAAAAGGCTCCATAAATTTTCCAAGATTTTCTTCTCGGAGTTTCCAAAGGCATCTCCAGTTTTTAAAGAAATTTATAGAAAATATTCTCCAGGTATTTCTTGAAGAATTCTTTAGTATTGATGGTGTAATTTTAGGAAGAACATCTGAAAAATTCCAGGAGGAATATCTGAAGAAATTATGCAGGGATCCCTAAAGACATCCCAGAAGGATTTGTATAGAAAATTTTAGAAAAAATCAGAAAAAAAAACTCCATTGAGGAGCTTTTGCTAGCTGAAATTTCTGAAATTTCGAAGATTTTCTGGAGATAACAATAAGTTCTCAAACGAATTTTAAGGAGAATTCCAGCGGGAATTTGCGAAAGAAACCCTGAAGAAATTTCTGAAAAATTATCGGTAAAATTTCTATAGAAGCCTTGGAAAGTAGATTTGACTAAAACTCTAGAGGAATATCCGAAGAAATCCCAGGAAAATTTTTGAAAGAATTCAAGGATGAGTTTCTGAAGTACCCTGAAAAAAAACAAGGATTTGTAGGATAATTCCTGCAGAAATCCTTTAATTAAATTTTTGAAGGGTTTTCTGAAAGTTTTCCTAGAGAAACATGTGAACGATTTCTGAAAAAAAAGCTCTTAAGAACAAGGATGGAAATCTAGTGATCATGATTAGATTTCGAATGTGTCGCGGTTGAAAGGCATCGTGCGATCATAGAAACAACGATAACATTTTGTCGTCAAGCATCATAACAAACTACGGTCCGAGAAGAATGATTAGCTCGGCATGTGCGGGCGCGATGCGATCGCTATCATAAAGTTGAAATGATAAATTCGCGATTTCATTCACTTTTTGAGCATTCTCACTTATTTAACTTCAAGATATGCTTATGAATGTATTATTTATAATAATGAATGCGGTTTACGGGTACATAAGTGGCCTAAATTGTGATGAATAAAATTTATCACGACTTGTAACATGATCCGATAACGCAGTGGTGCTCAGGTTGGAGGATACCGCGGGCCAAATTTGCAATTCGCGATCGATCTGCGGGCCGCATAAAACATCGATGCACAAAAACAACAAAAAGGACAATTCTAAAGCATATTTTTTAAAAATCTGAACTGTTCAGAACTTGTGTAAGGGTCAAACTTTATAATCTATTGCCCTTTGTGAAGTTCAATTTAGATTAATAAATTTGGTTGAGAAAAACGTTTGAGCTTCAAATTGAAATGCAAACAAATAATTTAGAAGTTGCCCCTAGAATTGCCTTGAAGCCACTTCAAGGAGCTTTTACAAGAATTTCTTTTGAATCGCTCCAAAAAGGTTTGCTGAATTTTCTACTGAAATTTCTTGTGGAGTTGCTCCAGAAGGGTTTCGAGAAATTTCTTGAAGTTTCTTTAAGTTTTCTAGAATTCTTTTGGAACACCTCCAGGAACTCCTCTTAGATTTACCTTTGGAACTGCCCTGAAGTTACTTCAGGAATTCCTTATTAATCGTTTCCAAAGATTTCTCCTAGAATAGCTTTCGGATCTTTCCGAAAATTTTACAGGAGTTTTTGAAGATTTTAGTAAATTCTTTCCATAAGTCTCTTCTAAAGTTGATGAGATACTTCATCATTAAATTTCTTCAAAAATTAGATTTTTGACAATTGTATCTGGAAGTTTGTTCAACATTATCAGTTGCTGCATAAGTTGCTTCAAACTTATTATTCAAATTTTCCTCACGAGTTCTAGGCATCTTTTGTGTCTTGATGCAGTTGGTCCTGGAATCTTGTTTGTAGTTACTCCTGAAAATTCTCTTCTTGTTGCTCGAGGAATTTATTCTGAAGTTGTTTAAGAATTTTCTGTTAGAGTGGCACTTAGAACATTTTTCTAGGAGATGTTTCTAAAATTTCCATGCAGTATCGTCACAACTTTCTCATTGAGTTTCTTCAGGTTTATTTTCTCCAGGATAATTTGAGTTTCTCCATATATTTCGTTTAAAGTTGCTTAAAAATTTTCTCCAATAATGCTTCTTGGAGCTTCTCCAAAAATGTATCCAAAAGTTTCCCCAAAAGAGCATTGTGTTTTTATATTCTTCGGAAAGGCGAAATGTGAAATATTTGCTCAGCGTTGCATTGACTACGCTTAAAAACTGCAACTAATTTTTAAAATGATTCAAGATTACATTTTTAACAAACTTTCATTTGATTCGTACCACTTATAAATAACTATAAGCTGGCTTCGCGACTTAGCTGAAATGCCGAAATATTTTGGAGTTGCGATTTCAAATCTTACCAGAACGGATTGTTCTTTTTGTTTATTTATCATTTAATTTGTTTTCAGCATTTTTGTTTGTTTTTTGTTTGATTTCTTAATAAATTTAACGAGTTATTTCAAATAATCGTTCGAAAATTTCGATTCGTGAAGTACTCCGCGGGCCGCATCTTAAGGCTTGGAGGGCCGCAGGATGAGCACCACTGCGATAACGGGTCATCACGCGATAAAGCGTGCATCAGATGCTTTGATTGCTCTGTGATACGAGTACGGTGTGAGGCGTCGGCATCATGCTACTGCAAGAACAAGGCTATCTTGGATTATTCGTATCCTGTATCATTTATCGCTTGAAGTGATTTTCTTCCATCCTTGCTTAAGAAATTTATAATGAAAATTCCGTAGAAAGTCCTAAGAAATGTTTTTGATAAAGTTTCGTAAAGAATCCTTGGATGAATTATTGTAGTTTTTCTTAGAGGAAGTGTAGTATAAATTTCAGGAATACCTGGATGGAATCCAGAACAAATTCCTGTATGAGCTCCTTTATCCCACGTCTCCACTAGAGAGAAATGTCTTGCAATTTTGCTGCCAGAAAGAGAAAATGTAACAGAAATGTTCAACACTGCTGCTCTCCTTGCAAATGGCGACAAATTTTTCTTGTCATGATTCATCTGTCCGGAATAAAGGTGAGATATTTCTGTTTAGTGGAGACTTCAGGCTAGGAATCTTTGGAAGAATTACTGCCTAAACAACTGAAAGTGGTAATGCAAGAATCTTTGGAGGATTTTATAAATATATCCTTGAAGGGAATTCTGGATACATTTATGTAAAAATCTTCAATGGAATTCCCAGAGCAATTCCTGAACAAATTTCTGGTGGACTGAAGAAGAAATACCTAAACGAGTTTCTGAAGGAACATTCGGAAAATTTCCTGAAGAAACCGCTGGAAGAATTCACTAAAGAATCTTTTAAAGAATTTCTAAAGAAATACCTATAAAAGTTATGAAAGAATCCTTAAAGTTTTTTCCGATTATTTTCCAAACAAATCCCTAGAAGGATTGCTTAAGTAATTCCTGGTGGAGCTTCAGAAGGAATCAATAGAAATTTTATATCTTATATAATTCTTGATGGAATATATGGAGAAATCCATCAGTCAATAGCTGAAGGAAGCCCAGGAAACATTCATTAAATAACCCGTGGCAGAATTTCTAAGAAAAAAAAAAATCTCCGGGGAAGTTTCTAATACAATCCTGGATAAATTTCAAAACCGCATTCCTGGAGTAATTTCTGAAGGAATCCATGGATTAATTTTGAATGAAATCCATAGAAGATTTCCTTGGACACACAATTAAAGGAGCAATATGATGAGAAGTTGAAGGAATTGCAGGGGAATTTATAAAAAAAAACCCTGGAAGAATTTCAGGAAATATTTTCTAAAAAAACTACTAAAAATCTGGAAAAACTTTTTATTTGACCCAGGAATTTTCTCCACAGATTCTTCGAGGAATTCTTTCCGAGATCCCTCAAGAAATTCGTTTTACAATTTTTCATGAAGGTTATGAGTGTCTTCTGGTGTTTCTCAATTTGCTACTTTTATCATAAGAGAAGGATCTGCTAAATGAGTCCCGTAAACTGGGGTCAAATTGTTCTTCAGGTCGAAATCGATCAGACGTTTTTCTGTTAGATTGAGCATATTTTACATAGTTTCTTTTTATGTATTGTGCTGTTCAATAGATTTGCATCAAAAATATTTTAAGTATACTTTATCCAATGAAAAAACGTCTGATCAATTTCGACCCGGGGATCAATTTGACCCCGGTTTACGATCCCAGACAAAGTTTTGGAGTGGAAAAGTGGAAATCCTAAAAAGAGATCCTTGAGAATTAAAATTCTCCAGAGAGTAGGGGTTTTGCAGGAATCTAAGATGAAATATCTAGAGCAGTTGCAGAAGCATTCCTTGAAAAATCCCAGAGGCAGCTGATTTAAAAATCTCTTTTTTTTTTAAAATTTGGAGAAATCTCAGATACATCTGAAGTAATTCCAGAAGGAATCACGGAAAACAGCACTAATTATAGGGAAAAGTACAGAGTAAAGACTTATTTAACATTCCGGCAGTCGCGCGGTTGGCCACCCTTACCAGCACCACGCTAATGCTGAGTACAAAAAGCGAGATTTTTTCAACGTGTTGTACAAAATACAACAGCGGGATCGCTCGAGGGTTAAACTCCAGTTAGAATTACTTGACAAATCGTAAGCAGAATGCTCGCTGAGCTCTCAGAACGAGTTTCTTAAAAACAGTAGAAGGAACAAAATTGAAAAAAAAATCTTTAAACCCAAACTCCAAACCATTTATGAGTTTTACTAAAAGCTACATAAACATAAACCATCTCGGCTCGGGATTTAACTCTATCGGTCTATAGAGCTTGCTGACGTTTATTCACCTCTCTCTTTCAAGCATGCAGGCGGGATGGGATTTGTTTTCATCGGGAAACCTTTCCTGATGACAACAAATCCTATTTCGCCTGCAGGTTTGAAAGAGAAAGGTGAATAAACGTCAGCAAGCTCTATTTACCCAGGATTCTGAGCATTCTTTCAGATATGTTTGATGAGAAATCCTCCAGATGCTTTGGGGATTCCTGGGTTGACCACTAAAAAAAAATACACGGTCATGAATATTATTGGGTACCCGAATGCACAGACAAAATTAATCTTTTCGGTACCGTAAACCGGGGTCAAATTGATCTCCGGGTTGAAATTGATCAGTCGTTTTTCAAGTAG
Organism: Aedes albopictus; assembly: GCF_035046485.1. Lineage (NCBI taxonomy): Eukaryota > Metazoa > Arthropoda > Insecta > Diptera > Culicidae > Aedes > Aedes albopictus. The sequence goes on from NC_085137.1 coordinate 378,557,806, forward strand.
GTAAAGCATTTTTTGAATAGTTTCCTTACAAAAAACATTGAGTATCAGATTCCAACAGCACGATAATTAAAAGGAAACTAATAAAAATATGATTTTTCTAACGTAAAAACGTCTGATCAATTTCGACCCGAAGATCAATTTGACCCCGGTTTACGGTACATTGAGATGTTGAATTAGTCTGTGTAATTGATCCAGCCATTGCCTCTCGGCAATCCTTTAAACATTTCTATTGGGGAACCGCAATTGCTTAGTTTTAATTTTTTTCGTATTCCTTTATTTTTTAAAATTATTATTTTTTTATTTTAACCCTTCTGGCGCGCGCTGTTGTAAAAAAATACAACACTACCAAAAAACTTCGCTCGTCGTATACAACGCGAGCGCGGTGGAGTTTCAACTGCTTGATGGCGCGCGTCCTGAGAGGTTAAGGATGCCTACAAGAGTTTAGTCTAGGATTCCTCGGGGAATTTCTTATGGGGAATTCGATCTGGAGATTTATCCAGAAGTTTTCTTCTGAAGGTTCTCCGAAAGAGAGCCTGGAGGAATCCGAAAATAAACACCGGGATGATTTCCAGAATTCCTGGAGGATTTCCAGAAAAAAAACTCCTGGATGATCCTCAAAAGGAACATATGGAGGATTTCCCAATGAAACTTCGGGCGGGTTTCCAGATGGAATCCTTAATGGATTCCTAGAAGGCAGCTCTGCAGGATTCCCAGAAGATACTCCTAGAAGATTCCTAGAAAGAACTCCAGGAAAATTCCAAAGATAAATTTCTGCAGAATTTCCACAACACATTTCCGGAAGGAAGTCCTGGAAGATTGAGCATTTTTTTAAGATTCCCAAACGGAAAAACTATGGCAATCCAAAAACAGTTTTGGAATGGTTCTTACTAGAACCTGCTGGAAGATTCATAGAAAGCTTGAAAATGGCTCTTCCAGTCTTGACAAAATTTAAATACAGCTATTTAATCTTGTCTGACGTTTCGGTCTCATTTAGGAAGAAGGTCCTAAATGAGACCGAAACGTCGGACAAGATTAAATAGCTGTATTTAAATTTTGTCAAGACTGGAAGAGCCATTTTCAAGCTAAAATCTATCACACTCGAATCCAAAAAGTGATTCATAGAAAGGACTCTTGGAAAATTCCAAAGAGGAATTTCTAAAGATTTTTTTTAAAGAGGAGAATTTTCAGAAATATCCATAATTTCAAGAATAAGCTCCATTTGAACTTCCAGAAAAAAATACTGTTGGCGTGTTTAAGGAGAAAATCAAAGAAGATTTCCAGAAGAAAATCCTATAGGATTTCCCGAAGTAACTCCTGGTGGACTTCCAGCAGGAGTTCTTGTAGGATTTCCAGATGGAATCCTTGACGAATTTCCGAAAAGATGCCCTGAGGACTCCTCAGGGCCGGATCTAAGGGGGGGCCGGGGGGGGGGGGCCCGGGCCCCGGGCCCCCACATTTTGGGGGCCCCCAGAAAAACCTTTTTTGGTTGCTAACACTAGCTTTATTTTTCATATTACTCAAGTACTGTACTGAAAATAAGGAAAAACATTTTTGGTCATCTCTCCGAAGGGCCTCCACATCCCCTCGGGCCCCGGCCCCCCACAATCCTTAATCCGGGCCTGGGATTCCTGAAGGGATATTTTAAGATTCCCATACAGAAGTCCTGGAGGAGTCCTAAACCAGCTTTTAGAGGATTCTCTCGAGAAGCTGCTGGAAGATTACTAGAAAGTTTTCCTGAAAGCTTCATAAGTGGAACTTTCGAAGGGTTTTAATTAGGAACTCTAAGAGGACTTTTATAGGGGATTTCTGAAGGATTCCCAGAATGAAACTCCTGGAAGATTTCTAGAATGAACTTCTGGGAGGGCTCCCAGAATGATTTTTTAAATGATTCTCCAAACAAACTTTTGGAGGATTTCCAGATGAAATCCTTGAAGGGTTTATAAAAGGCAGTCCTGCAGGATACTCAGAAAGAACTCCGGATTCCCCGGAAGAACTCCTGGAGAAATGAAAAATAGCTCTGAATGATTCTCGCAAGGAGCTCCTGTAAGGGCACTCCTGGAAAATTGCAAAGAGGAATTTTCAAAGAATTTTCACAAGATATATTTGGAGGATTTGAAGTAAGACCTTCGATGGATATTCAGAAAGATACAGGATTTTCAGAAAGAACTTCTTTACGACTTCCAGAAGAAAATTCTGGAGGACTTCTGGCAGGGACTCCTGGAGGGTTTCCACCTTAGTAGCACACATGCTCTAGAATTGCATTTGTAACTCCTATACGACCAAATTCAGTTCAGTACAACAGTTACATGTACTTTTGAAGAACATGTGTGCTACTCAGGCAGATGGAATGCCTTTAGGATTCTCGGAAGGATGTCCTGCAGGATTATCAGAAGGTTTATTTATATTCCCAAACAGAACTTTTGCAGAAATACAATAGCATATTTCGGAGGATTCTCTCAAGAAGCTGCTGGAAGATTCCTAGAAGGAGCTCCTGGAAGATTCCGAAGAGGAACTTCTGAAGGATTTGCACAAGGAACTTCAGTAGGACTTATAGCATGCATTTTTGAAGGATTCTCAGAAGGAGAAGATTTCTAGAATGAACTCCATGAGGGCACCAAGATTTTAGGATGATTCCTTAAAGAAACTCCTGGATGAATTTCAGATGGAATCCCTGAAGAATTCCCAGAAGGCAGTCTTGCAGGGTTCCCAGGGGGAACTTCTGAAGGATTCCAGATGAAAACCTCAAAGGATTTCCAGGAGGAGCTCCCGGGGAATAAAAAGAGATTTTCGAATCTCGCATGGATCTATTTTTAGATTTCTAGAAAGAACTCATGGAAAATTCTAAGGAGGACTTCAGAAGTTTGAAGAACTTTACCAAGAAACCACTAAAAGATTTTATGATTGAGCTTCCAAAGGAGATTCAGAATGAACTCCTACAGGATTTCTGGAATGAACTCCATTAGGATTAACAGAAGACAATTTTGGAACACTTCCAGAAGGGACTCCCGGTGGATTTCCAGATGGAATGCTGGAAGGATTCCGAGAAGAAACTCCTGCAGGATTCCCAAAAGCATTTTTTTTTTCAGATTCCCAGACAAAACTTTTGCAGGAATACAAAAACAGATTTCGGAGGATTCTTTCAAGAAGCTGCTGGAAAAATCGGAGAAAAGGGCTTCTGGAAGACTCCCAAGAGGAACTTCTGAAGGTTTTTCACAACAAACTCCATGAGGATTTTTCAAAGGAATTTTTGAAATATTCTCAGAAAGAATTCCTGGAAGCTTTCTAGAATGAACTCCATGAGGGCTCTAAGAAGGATTTTTTTGAGAATTCCCTAAAGAAACTCTTGGATGATTTCCAGATGGAATACTTGAAGGACTCCCAGTAGGTAGTATTGCAGGATTTCCAGAAGGAACTCCTGAAGGTTCCTAGAAGGAACTTCTTAGAGGATTGTCAGATGAAAACCTTGAAGAATTCCCAGGAGGAATTCCTGGAAAAATAAAACAAATCATTCAAAATTCTCGCAAAGAGTGCCTATAAGTAGCACTTTTGAAAAATTTCCAAAGAGGAGCTTCTAAAGAATTTTTCCAAGAAACATCAGAATGATTTTAGGTAAAAGCTTACGGAGGCTATTCAGATAAAACTTCTGCCGGATTTCAAGAATGAACTCCATTAGGATTTCCAGAAGAACCTCCTGTAGGATTTCCAAGTAGAACTCCTGGAAGAATACAAAAACAGCGTTCGGAGGATCCTCGCAAGAAGCTACTGAAAGATTCCTAGAAAGAGCTCCTGGAATATTCTCAAGAGAAACTTCTGAAGTATTTTCAGAAGGGGCTTTAGGAGAACTTTTACAAGAAAATTTCGATGGATTCTCAGAAAGAACGCATGGAAGATTTCTAGGATGAACTTCAAGAGGGCTCCCAGAAGGATTTTTTGGAGGATTCCCTAAAAAACTCCAAGATAATTTCCAGATGGAATCCTAGAAGTACATATTCGCAGAAGGCGTGCAGGATTCTCAGAAGGAACTCATGAAAGATCTCTAGAAAGACCTTCTGGAGGAATAAAACTGCTCTGGAGAATTCTCGGAGCTCCTCTAAAAACACTCCTGGAAAACTCCTGGAAGGAACATTTAAAGAATTTTCACAAGAAACTTCTGGAGGATTTGAAGCGAGAGCTTCCGGAGGATATTCAGAAAGAACTCCTGCAGGAATTACAGAAGCCTCCATTAGGGTTTCCAGATGAAACTCCTGGAGGATTTCCAGGTGGAACTTCTAGAGCAATACAAAAACAGCCTTCGAATGATTTCTAGAAAAAGGTTCTGCAAGATTCCCAAGAGGAACTTTTGAAAGATTTTCATAAGGAACTTATTGCCACTGCCCGAGTAAATATCATCTAAGTAAGATTGGAAAAATCCAATCCTCCGAGTGTCGTTTCTGTCAAACGGAAAACGAAACTGCCGAGCATTTACTCTGCAACTGCGGAGTGCTGTACCATCACAGATTGGCGATATTTGGTAAAGGGTTTCTAGAGCCCTTGGAAATTTGGAGAAGTAATCCCAACAGGGTAATAAACTTTATAAAACGAGTTGTGCCTAGTTGGGATCAGGTGTTACATCAACCATTGTCCATCACAGCTCAATTGTGACAGGATACTTGACTAGCACCAAATTAAATATGGGTCATACCACAATATTCCTAAATAATGGACGCAGTGGTTAAAAGGCTCTACAGATGAGGGAAAAAAAAAAACTTCTGAAGGATTCCCAGAAGATGTTTTGAATAGACTGCAGAATTTTGAGATGGAACTTAGACAGAATTGAGATTTCCAGAAGGAATTTCTGAATAATTTTTCGTATGAACTCCTAGAGGACCCTCATATTGAACTTCTGGAGAAGTCCCTGCTGGAACTCTTGGAGAATAACCACTAGATAACCTTGAAGAATTTCTTTTCTCTGGAGAATCCAGCAGAAGCTCTTGGAAGTCTTCAAAACACCCACTGGAGTTCGGATAAGAGGGTACTTTATAAGCTAAACAACTTGTGTGCGGAGTTCCAGCAAGCCTCATTGTTAGCATCTTAAGCAGCCAAAAAGTTCCATTCGCGGAACTTGAAGGTGCATTCCGTCATGGGGAGCGGAACTTTTGTTTACTTGGGCAAGCATGCCCGGGCAGAGGTCAAGTACGGACGATCGAAACGTGCTATTGGTTTGATTGATATAAGAGATAAAAGTACTGAAAATAGCAAAAAAATGTTCCTAGGACGTCTGACCAATAGCAAAATTTGCTATTTGAAGATCAACCGAATAGCTCGCTGCTATTGGTTAGCTCTCAAAAGAGCTAAATTTGTTATGATGATGTTGGTCGAGGAGTAAATTTTAGCTATTATTTCCAGTACTTTTACCTCTTATATCAAACAAACCAATATCAGTTTTTGATCTCCATATCAAAATATTCTTTTATTGAGTTTTTTTCTTCAGCTCGGGTGTGGATGAATTTCCGAAATCACTCCAGCAGAAATTGAAAAAAAAAGAATTCTGAATCTCCCATGAGAATAAGCGAGCTATAAGATTTAAACAGAACATGGATACTTACATGATCAACGAAAGTTGACCGCGCAAATGTGGGAATACTTAGTTAAGTGGACACGTATAAATAGTTCCTTATCATTTACATTAGTCTGAAGCTCGAGCAATCACCAATCCAACTAACAGCATTAATTAGGGCTGATATAGGACAGCGAATTCCTTAGTCACCCATGAATGAATAGAGACCAATCGCATATATTTGGATTGGTGTTTTGGAATTCTATATAGTTTAGTGACCCTAAGCCATTCGGTAAGTTACCATGCCAATAATAGAACCGCATAATTTTACATCATAGGTACAATCAATATCCCATAGAGTGTGTTAGTGTGAAAGTGTTCAATTATGCTTAAGAGTGCTCATTCCAGTTAAACCCATGCTCTACAAAACTATTAGTAGTAAAGTGCCAATTGATGCAATGTGCAATATAAGCTAGTCGTGCCTCTTATCATCTAAAATAAATAAAAAGCCACCAGAAATGATTTGATTTCAGTTCACTATCGTATGTGTTATGTGGTACGTTTTTTTTTGGTTTCCTGGGTGAGAAACCGACCTCTTGCTGGCTGGCATCCGTTTCCACTGATGGCTTAGATATGTTTGGGCAAAAGTTGTTGTAAGTGAGAAGCAGGATTCGCTTTATTATTTTCTGGAGGTAAATTTTTGAATGAAGCTCAACTCTTTTTCGTTAATTTCGATGAGAAATTGAAGGTTAGCACATTGTTTTAGGCATATTAGTGTTTTTTTAAGGGAATAGTTTATGGGGCTATTAGAGCACATGTTAGGAACAGTTGCATCATTCACGACTTAGTCACGTTTAAACCTACAAGTCTTAAAATCGAGAGTTAGATGACGGAGCTTGTTTGATCCACTGTCAGCAGCGATTGGTAAATGGTTAGTCATGCACACACTGTTGTAGGAGGAGGGCTACCCCGCATCGGTAACGGAGAGCTTAGCTACGATGGATGATCTTTCGGAATGTCACTCTCAATGGAATCTACAAATGGCGATTATGCAACATCGAAGACAGGCAGAGGCGATGTGTTGATAATTTAGAACATACACGTATGGAAAACAAACGGACAAATTGTTCTCAGGGTGATAGACAGTTGTTGATGGAACTGTTGCGAGAGTTGCGGGATTTTCCTTCCCGCTTGATGGGCACCAATTACGATTACGGAGATTTCCGTTTTATGCTTAACGCTATCATATTGACAACAGATGGCTACAGAAGGGGATGATGAATGCTGTTGGTTGTTTGCCGGTAATGACCAACACAAATTGCACAGAACATGATGATTGGATGACGATAGGTACAGGAAAAAGGCGAACATCACGTTCTAGGCATCACACCAACCAATTCAGATACGATTTAGAGAGGATGAACATAATTAACACAGAGGAATTCAAACTATGTAATAACTCTACAACACAGCTGCTTACTAGGGGATCACCACGTGGATCGGGAGTGTGTTGCAATGCAGCAACACAGGCGGAGTTTGGGTTTGGAGTTGGTTCGAGGAAAGGGGGGATATCCACCCACAAGCTAGCTAGACATCACGGCCTTCATTATTGACTCTGAGCGAAGGATGCATGTGTTCTGCTGAAAAAATGTACAAAAAGCAAACAATCATCCATCAGTACAGTTTGTTTCCGTTTTGGAAGATTTGAGAGTATAAAATTACATTCACCTTATACGAAATGGATGATTATGATGAGTAATGCAATAATCGTTGGTTGGAGGGATCCATGGATTTTCAGAAAGCTTCTATTGCAAAGAGAGAATACTGTTCTGATTCTGAGAAGTAGAGAGATTTTTCATGAGAACTTCCCTTGGCAAGCGGAACAAAATATCTCTTGAAAGTTGGAGAGACTTTCCTTGTGAATTTGGAGAGCATTCCCTAGGAAAGTTGAAGAAACTTCTTTCCGGAATTGGAGAGATTTTCCTTAGGAAGCTGGAGATACTTCCTTTTGGATGGTTAGAGAAACTCCCTTGTTGAGTTGGAGAGACTTTTTTTGGGAAGTTGAGCAGACTTCGCTTGGGAAGTGGGAGAGACTAGCCTTCGAAAGCTGGAGAGATTTTCCTTGGAAAGTAGGAGAGGTTTATTTTGGGTAGTTGGAGAAACTTAACTTGGGAAGTGGAAGAGACTTGTTGTGGATATGGGAGAAACTTCCCTAGGAAGCTAGAGAAACTCTTTATTTTTTTTAAGAGAAGGTATTTCCATTAAAAAGTAGAAGAGATTTTCTTCGGGTAGTTTGGAGACACATTTCTTGGAAAACTGGAGAGACTTCCCTTAGATAGCTGGAGAGATTCTCTTTGGGAAGTTTAACAGGCTTTCCTTGAGAAGTTAGATAGACTTTCTTCAGAAGTTGGACAGACTTCCTTTGGGTAGTTGGAGATAATGCTCTTAAGAAATTGGAGAGACTTCAATTGGAAAGTTTAAACTTTCCTGCGGAAGTTGAAGAGACTTCCCTTGGGAAGTTGAAGGCTCTTCTTTTGAGTTGTTTGAAAACTACCCTTAGGAAGTTGGAGAGTTTTTCTTTGAAAAGTTGGAAAGACCGCCCTTGGGAAATTGTAGAAACTTCTCTTATGGAATTTTACAGACTTTTTTTGAAAGTTGGAAGGCTTTCCGTGGGAAGCGGGAAAGACTTCCCTTTGGAATTTGGAGAGATTTTCCTTGGGAAGAATTGGAGCAACTGGAGAGATTTGCTTGGGGAATTGGAGAACCTTCTCTTGGGAAATTGAAGAGAATTTCTTTGGGTAGTTGAGAAACTTCCCTAGGGAAGATGGAGAATCTCTCTTAAGGAAGTTGGAGAGATATATCTTGGGAAGTTGGAAAAAAAATCGTCAGTGTGCTGGAGATACTCTATTTGGGATGTTGGAGAGATTTCTCTTAGTTGACTTGAAAGTCTCTCTTTGGTAAGTTTGGGAGACTTTCCTTGGAAAATTGGAGAGATTTTGCTTTGGAAGTTGGAGAGTTTTACCTTGAAAAACTGGAGACTCTTTTTTTGGGTAGTCAGAGAAACTTTCCCTATGAAGTTGGAGATTTTTTGATTTTGAGAAGTTAGAAAGACTTCCCTTGGGAAATAGTAAAAACTTCCCTTATGAAGTTGTAGAGACTTTCTTTGAAAAGTTGGACAGACACGCTTTGGAAAACTGAAAAGACTTCCCTTTATAAGTTGGAAGCGAATTTCTTTGGGAAGTTGGAGAGAATTGCTTTGGCGAGTTGGAGAAACTCGTCTTGGGAAGTTGGAGAGAACTGTTTTAAGCAGTTGAGAAGCTTCCCTAGAGAAGTAAGAGAATCTCTCTTTGAGGAATTGGGGGAACTTTCCTTGGAAAGTTGGAGAATTTTTTTTTGGGATGTTGGATAGATTTGTTTTTGGTAGTTGAGTAACTGCCATAGGGTAGTTGAAGAATTTCTCTTTGGGAAGTTGGAGAAACTCTCCTTGAGAAGTTGGAAAGACTTTTTTCGGGAAGTCGGACAGACTTTCCTTAAGATGCTGCAGAGTCTCTTTCGGGAAGTTAAAGAAACTTTCCTTAGAAAGTTGGCAAGACATCCTTTGCGTAGATGGAGAAACATGCCATGGGAAGTTGTAGAGATTTTCCTTTAGAAGTTGGAGAGACTTCCCTTGGGTAAAAATGGGAACTTCTCTTATGAAATTGTACAGATTTTCTTTGTGAAGTTAGGAACACTTCCAAGCTGAAACGGCTTCCCTATGGAAGTTGGAAACGAATTTCCTTGGGAAGTTGGTGAGAATTGCTTTGGAGAGTTGGAGAAACTTGTCTTGGGAAGTTGGAGAGAATTATTTTATGTAGTTGAGAAACTTTCTCTGGTAGTTGAGAAAGTTCCTCTGTGTAGTTGAGAAACTACCCTAGGGAAGATAGAGAATCTCTGTTTGGGAATTTTGAGAAACTTTCCTTAAAAAGTTGGAGAAATTTTCTTTGGGAATTTAGACAGCCTTTCCTTAAGAATCTGGAGAGTCTATCTTCGGGAAGTTGAAGAAACTTCTTTAAAAAGTTGGAGACACATCTTTTGTGTTGTTGGAGAAACATCTCAAGGGAAGTTGTACAGATTTCCCTTCAGAAGTTGGAAAGGCTTCTCTTGAGAAGTTAGAGAAATGTTTCCTGGACAGATTTCCCTTAGGAAGTTGGAGAGGTTCTTTGAAGAACCTCTCTTTGGAAAGATTTGGAGGCTGTTATTAGGAAGTTGAAGAGATTTTCCTTCGGAAGTTATCTTTGGATAGTAAGAGAGACTTATTTTGAGTAGTTGAGAAACTTTTTTGAATAATTAGAGAAACTTCCCTTGGGAAGTTGGAGAGACTTCCCTTTGGAAACTGGAATGCGGATAGCTTCTCTTTGGGAAGTTGAAGAGACTTTGGCGACAAGCTGGCGAGATTTCAAGAAGTCGGTGATACCAAGGGACATACTTCCTTTGGGAAGTTGGAAAAACGTTTCTTGAAAATTTGGAGAGCAATTTGGAGATTTGGGATATTGTAGAGATTTCACTTGGGATGCTCTATAAAAATCCTCAGAAAGTGAGAGAGACTTCTTTAGGTGGTTGGAGAAATCTTCATTGGTAAGTCGGAGAAACTTTCGTTTCTCTTAAACAGCTCGAAAATCTCTCTTTGGGAGGTTGGAGAGATTTTCCATGGAGCATTGAAGGGGCTTTCCTTTAGAAGTTGGAGGAGATTCCCTTGAGAAGTTGGAGACCCTTTTTTTGGGTAGTTGGAGAAACTTCGCTTAGGAAGTTGGAGAGTTTTTATTTGAAAAGTTGGAAAGACTGCCCTTGGTAAATTGTAGGAACTTTTCTTATGAAGTTGTAGAGACTTTTTTTTGAAGTTGAAAAGACTTCCCTTTGAAAATTGGAGAGATTTTCCTTGAGAAGAATTGGAACAATTAGAAAGACTTGCTTGGGAAGTTGGAGAGTCTTTATTTGGGTAGTTGGAGAAACTTCCCTTGGAAAATTGGAGAATCTCTCTTAGGGAAGTTGTAGAAACTTTCACTCGGTAGTTGGAATGACTTTCTTTGGGAAGTTGGATAGAGTGGAGAGTCTCTCTTCAGTAAGTTGGAGAAACTTTCCTTGAGAAGTTGGAGAGACTTTCCCTCGGAAGTTGGATATTGCTCTCTAAAAGTTGAAGTCTTCCTGTGCGTAGTTGGAGGAACATTCCGTGAGATAGATTCTCTTAGGGAAGTTGGAGGGACTTCCCTTGGAAAGTTGAATAGAATTTCTTTGGGGTGCTGGAGAGCCTCTCTTTGGGATGTTGAAAATTTTTCCCTGGGAAGCAGAACAAATCTCTTGGAAAATTGGAGAGATTTCCCTGGGGGAGAGACTTTCCTTGTAAAGTGAGAGAGACTTCTTTAGGTGGTTGTAGAAATCTTTCCACTGAGAAGTTGGAGAGATTTGTAGTTGAAACTTCTTTTGGGTTGTTGGAGAAACTTTTCTTTGGAAATGTGGAGAGACTTCTCATAGTCAGCTTGAAAGTCTCTCTTTGGAAAGTGGGAAGATTTTTCTTCTGAAGTTGGAGAGACTTTCCTTGGGAAGTTAAAGACTCTTCTCTCGCGTAGTTGGAGAAACTACCTTTAGGAAGTTGGAGAGTTTTTCTTTGAAAAATTTGAAAGACTTCCTTTGGGAGATAGTGAAGTTGTTGAAACTTTCTTTGTGAAGTTGGACAGACTTCTGTTGGAAAGCTGGGAAGACTTCCTTTTGGAAGTTGGAGAGATTTACCTCGGGAAAAATTGGAGCAATTGGAGAGAATTGCTTGGGAAGTTAGAGAAACTTCTCTTAGGTAGTTGGAGAATCTCTCATTGGGAAGTTGGAGAAAATTTCCTTGGAAAGTTGGAGAAACTATTCATCAGAAGTTGGAGAAGCTTCCTTTGGAAGCTTTCTTTGGGAAGTTGGGGATAGTATTTCCTTAAGAAGCTGTAGTGTCCCTTTTCGGAAAGACTTTGGGAACTTCCCTCGGAAGTTGGATAGGCTTCTAAATGTTGAAGAGACTTCCTTTGCGTAGTTGGAGACCCAAGTAACACAGAAAACATCTTCAGAAATAAAAATTACAGAAGATGTTGTATAGTAGTATTATAAGCGGATCTGACAACTTCTTATGTTATTATTTAGCTGAAATTAGGTTGACTAAAAACAAACATCAATAAAAATTACATTGACTCATTTATGTATGAAACATGCTACTTTTACAATTATATAACACTACAAAAGCATCAAATTCAAGTTGATTTATTTATGATCAGTTGCGCAGTCTTTTATGGTTTGTGTTAAATGATTTCGGTGGACTGACCAGCAGTAATATCTCTAGAAAGAATCCACCGAGCTTAGTTCTCGTATTACCACGTCATATTAGGCTATGTTCTGAGCACTTTGGTAAACCATTGATAAGCCACTTCAACCTTTCGGAAAAACAATGTACCCTCTGTGGCCTTTTGCGCCAGTTTTGTGGACTGGCAATATTGCAATGTTCGCAATCCTGATCCAACTTCCCAAATAATTCCGCTCCACACAGCTTGCGCTCTAGCCACCGCGAAAGTTTTAGTATGTATATTAGATGTTTCTTTTCGGACGCCATCGTAAATGCCGGGACTGCTAACAGATCTTGTTGGCCGGATTATAGATCCTGCCGGGTCCCTGTGTCATAAATCCTACAAACTGTGGAATCGTTCATCCTTAGCGCTGCAGGAAACTAACTTCGAACACGGGATGGTCGGGTAAATCATCGACCACCAGGAATCCCGTGAAGACGACAAAATTCCGACGGATGACTAAAACAAACAAGCAGCACGATTGCTAATAACAACATTTTGACGTTTGACAGATATAGTTAAGCCGCGTTAAATGATTAGCTGTAAAAGAGTTAGTTCAGTGTCGCAAAATACTTTCTATGACTAAATTATAAATCTATTGCGAAGTAGTTCGCGAAAAGTAATTTTTACGTAATTTCAACTTATTTACAATGACAACACTAGATTTCGATTGCGGTTTATGTTCCACTAGATAAAATTATGCAGATCACAGTACCACCTAAAAAAATCAGTACATAAATAAAAATGCGGCACAAATTGATTTTTTTTCAAATATTTTTGTTATCAATTGGTGGAAATTGATTTTCTTAAATATAAACTCATTCGGTTAGCAATTGAAGTATGATCAGTTGTTTGAATTACAGGCTAAAATGTAAATATGGTTGAAATTTTAATAATTCTTAATACTTTCAACCGATACTGTAATTCTTATGGATAGCTGCCATATTGTTTATCGAGACAATTTTAAAGAAAAATCGCAAATTTTTATATACATTTTCTAATTCAACTCAATGGCGCTTGAATTCTGATGAAGTAAAACCAGAAGTTTTGCAGTGAATCTAGCCGCGCATGTGAAAAAGCACCGTCTCCACTGACTAATTCCCATTTAATAAATTACACTATCAGCAAAGTTTATAAGCTGTCATATATTATAGCATCCATCACTTGGAAACAAATATCATGTTGTTGCAGCTATCAATACAATTGTTGTCCGATGATACAGTACTTGTACTTATTCATGTAGTGTCAATATTCAATTTAGTGTTTTATTATGGGATGCCACAAGCTATATTACCTTCAAATAACTTAATTCCAACTAATACTTATTGTATGTAATATAACAGCATTCTGCGAGCTGTATTCTTCGAAAAATACCTTATTCCAACTGATGATAAAGGCTGCAATAAATAGGTATTTTGTTAGTTATCAATGAAGACAAATATCTTAATTGCAACCAATTAACATTCAGTGGCTGGGTGGAACGTACCTTGAACGACATAATTAGTACTATACGTGTATTAGCATGCATCTTATATAACTTATAAGATGTTCTATAAGCCGCCATTTTTTGCGCTGTTTTGATTATATAAGTGTGCAAAATTATGTAAATAATGCAAGAAAAATACAACAGATCTAGTATGAAACGTGTAATTTTAACTGTTATATAACAAGTTGTGTTACTTGGGGAGACTTCTCTTTGGAAGTTATAGAAACATTTCTTGGGAAGTTGGAAAAAATTTCTTTAGGGTACTTGACAGACTCGCTTTGGACTGTAGGAGAGACTTCTCTTGGAAAGCAGAGCAAACGTATCTTGGAAAGTTTAAGGGACTTCCCTGGGGAAGTGAAGGAGACTTCTTTGGGTGGTTGAAGAAACCTCCATTGGAAAGTTGGAAAGACTTCTTCCAGTTAGCTTGTTAGTCTCTCTTTGAAAAGATGGAGAGATTTCCCATGAAAAATTGGAGAGACTTGCCGTTGGAATTTGGAGAGTTGTTCGTTGAGAAGTTGGAAATACTTCCTTTGGGAAATAGTAGAAACTTCTCTTATGAAGTTGTAGTGATTTTTTTTGGGAAGCTGAACAGATTACCCTTGGGAAGGTGAGAATTCTTCTCTTAGGGAGTTGGAGCGATTTTCCTGGGAAAATTGGAGAGAATTGCTTTGAAGGGTTGGAGAAAATCCTCTTGGGGAGATGGAGAGACTTGTTTTGGGAAGTTGAGAAACATTTTTTGGGTAGTTGAAGAAACTTTCCTTGTGAAGTAAAAGTGACTTTCTTTGGGAAGTTGGACAGTCTTGGAGAATCCCTCTTCGGGAAGTTGAAGAAACTTTTTCTGGGGAGTTGGAAAAACTTTCCTTCGGAAGTTGGATAGGCTTTCTTTGGAAAGTGGGAGTGACTTCCTTTGCATAGTTGAAGAAACATCCCATGGGAAGTTGTAGAAATATTCCATCAAAACTTGGAGAGCCTTCTCTAGAGAAGTTGGAGAAACATTTTTTGGAATGTTGGACAGACTTCCATTAGGAAGCTGGAGAGACTCTCTTAGGGAAGTTGGAGAGCAATTCCTTAGGGAAGACCTTTGCCCTTTGTGAAATCTAAGAGACTTTCTTTCGGAATTTGGGGAGACTATCTTTGGATAGTTAGAGAGAAGTTGGGAGAACTCTCTTGAAGAGTTGGAGTAATTTTTGTTGTGAAATTGGGGAATCCTTCCTTGGGATATTACAGAGACTTCCCTTGGAATACTCTATAAAAATCGTTTGGGACGTCGACGTCAGAGAGTTTCTTATTGACATATTGTAGGAACTTTCTTCGAGAATTTGAAAACACCCTTGTTAAAATAGGGAGGTTTTGATAAGTAAGATAATCACCACGATTTTTTTGCATTACTCTGTGAATCAACATTTGCAATTTTCTTTCCTAAGCTTAAAGAGAATAAACACACAAACTAACTACGAAACACATATCCCACATTCAATGAATACATAGGATTGATCGACTGGAGACACTGTAACAGAACAGATAGAACAGATGCATCTAATCTACATTCTACACCAATGACCCATCTTTCCGTGGAAATCATAAACCGAAGACACCAGAACCTCTCCGTTCATTAACGATTCATCTCACGTAGACGCGCGAAAGACCCTGATTTTTTGCGCACATGCACGTCGTCGTTCCGCATGCTCGCCAACTGACGGAGACACAACAGAAGAAACACACAATTCACCGCCTAGAATAAGAGACTACACACACGTACGTACACATGGACGAGCAATGAGCAATCCTACATATGAGCTTTAACGGCTAGATTCATTCAAAATTCACCAGAACCGAGGCGCGCTGATGACAATGATCTACGGCGCCCGTCGTCGTCTCAAAGTCACGTGATCAAGCGAGTTACGATCGAGCAATCGCCACTTTCCGACAGTTGACCAGAACCCACAAAGTTGCTGTACCCGTTTACAATGATAACTAACTGCCAGTAGGAAAACGATTCTAGGATTCACTAGTTCAGGGAAGGTCGGTTTCACTCACCCGCATCCAAAATCAAATCATCGGCGACATTGTCGTGCTGGACTTCTTCATTCTTACTAGCTTTAACATTACCTAGCGTGTCGAACGTCGAGGGAGTGTTCTTGCAGCCGTACCACCAGTGCGCCACCGGCCGTGGGAACGGTGGGTCGGATTGGTCAATCTAAAACAGAAAGAGGACTCGCGTGAACAGTGGTTCTCAATTGATGATAACTCAATCGCTTTGCATACTGAGAATGTCCTATCGTTAAACCGATAGTACTTATCGTCCTTGAAGAAGTACGTATAACCATTGGTGTACTGCAGCGCAGCATCAATGTTATTGGGCAGTCCTTCCCAGTTGGAGATGGGTTTCGGATACGTGGACTTGACTGGTGGTCGCTTCAGCGGATCGAACCGCCAGAATTTACTACCCTTGTAGAAGTAGATCTTGCCGTTGCCACCCCACACCAGAGCAGCGTCCAGATGATCCGGAATGCCGGTGAATCCTTCGCTGATCTCTTTCGGGTAGTCTCCGTCCACCTGTCGGCCGGAATACCTCCAGTATTTGGTCCCCTGGAAGAAGTACGTCTTTCCGTTTTTGTATGTGAAGGCGGCGTCGATGTTTCCTGAAAAAAATAATCGAGCTAATAAGTTACAAAAAAACAACTTCAAAACTACACCCAAAACAAACCTGGCAGTCCCGGCCATCCTTCGGCGATCTTCTTCGGGTACCCCTCGGCCACGGCATTCTCCGTCAGCTTGTAGTAGTTGTCTCCCTTGAAGGCGTACGTGCTGCCATCGGCCGTGTTGAACATGGCATCGATCTTCGGTGAGGAGCACAGTTCGGAGTCGGGATCTCGCTGCACAGGGCGTGACGTTGTGCGTGGTGGATTGAAACCACCACCCGCGCCTCCAGCACCACCACCACCGGTTTTACGTCCGTAGAGAGCTTGGATTCCCTGAGGCGGTGAAAAGATCATTATGAAATGTGCTGAACTTAGGGAACCTAACTAAAACAAGCCGATTTTTCAAGGTAAATTCCTCTCTCAACTACACAACTGAATGCCACAATTATTTCTCCCATGTGCCCTGGGGCCGATAATAATAAGACGTGCCTAACCACCGGGATACAATTAGAACAGTATGTGGTATTGTTGAATCGTCTACATTACGGTCCGTGTATGGTGTTGTTTTTTTAGGGTAGGGTTAAGTGCAGCGTTGTCATGGTAAAATCCAAGCTGGTTACTCAATTTTTCCAAGTCCGCGGAAGAGACCTTTTGGAATTAATTTTATGAGCTATGCAAGAATTCTTCTTAAAATTTCAAAAAAAAAAAATCTCAGTGGTTACCTCCAGGGACATCACCAGAAATTTCTTAGGGCATTCTTTGAGAATTTATCTGGACTAAACAATGAATTTTCTCGCAAGATTTCTTGTAATGATATTGGCAAGAATTCTTCTAAAGATTTATCTTAGCATCCTTTGAATATCTCTGTCCATTGATTCCTTCAAAAAATTCTCCAGGGATTCCTCCAGATATTATGTTAGGAATTTCCACTGTAGTTATACTTGTTCCTTCATTAGGAGTTTCTTGAGATTTTTTGAAAATATTATTCTTGAAACTAGCCCACGGGTTTCTTTCGCGATTCGTCTTAGGAACCATTAAGGGATCCTAGTGAATATTCACTGACATTCTTTTCATTTGCTTCTTCAAACATTACTAAAGGAATTCCTGGAGTAATATTGTTCCTGGAGCTTCCAGGAGCTTATCTTTGGGATTTCTTCAAAAACTCAGAATAAGGGCATCTAGGAATTAATCTCCAGAAATTCATCCAAACGTTTCCGTAAAAGATGCAATTCACTAAACAATTCCAGAAGAATTTATGTTTTCTTTTAGAATTTTTTTTCTCTAGATTTTTCCCATAAAATAATGCCTCATGTTCTCCAAAGGTTCCTTGAGGTATTTCTCCATTTATGCAGGGAATTTCTCAGGCATTTAACTGAGGGTATAACTTTTTACACAGCCGTCGGATCACTTCGCGGTCTTCGACAAACTTGTTTGGCATATAGTCACCTACAATAATACCAAAGGGTTTGATTATTGAACGCTTACAGCGCCACCTAGCGGCAAAATTCGAAAACTTAAAATTTCTGCATACATTTAGCCAAGTTTTCCCATACAAACTTCAAGCGTTTTGAGCGCCCCCTTAGGCTCAACCGATTTTGCTCAAATTTTGAACGTAGCTTCTGGGAGTCCAAAACAACTGATTGAGGAGGTAAGACTTGGCATTTCTCGAAATTTTTGTTTTTCATATAAGTGTGAGCCACCCTAATGGGTATATTTGGTACGAGGAAGATGTCCGGACCCGGAGTCCAAAACTGGCGACCAAAATATCCAAGATGGCGATCTAAAATTCAAGATGGCGTTTCAAAATTCAAGATGGCGGCTGTTCAATCAAAGACCGAAAGAAAAAGTTTTGTCTTTGGTTCAATGGAGCTTTAGGCCATAAAACCACACAATATGGGCTTATTTGGTATAAGGAAGAAGTCTGGGCTCCAAAAATGGTGACCAGAGTATCCAAGATGGTGGTCCCAAATTCAAGATGGCGGCTGTCTAATGAAGTTTAAGGCTCTAAAACCATGGAATATTGGTATGAGAAAGATGTCCGCAGTTGAAAAATGGCAACCAGAATATCCAAGATGGCGGACTTAAATCCAAAATGCCAGCTCAAAATTCAAGATAGCGAATTTTCTTAAGAGTTTTAGGCTCAAACATCAAAGCTAGATAAACGATATTATTTCTGATGCCATGAAGTTTTTTTTGTTTAACGTATGAAATTGTGATATTTATCAACTAGAGTTTTGTTGAAATGTGTTTTCGAATGCACGAGACAGGCGTCATCACCGCTAGGTGGATAAATTAGGGTTATTTTAATATCTTAAATGATTCTCCAAAGAATTCATTCAGTTTTATTTACTGTTTCTGCAAATCTCAAAATTTCTTGGACGATTTCTTAAAGAATTTTAACTGCTCTTGAATCTCTATTAAAATACCTGAAAAAACATGTGAAGGAATATCTGAAAAAATCTGAAGAAATTATTGAAGAATTTGCAAAACAATTTTGAGAGAAATCCCTGTTTGAAATTTTGAGAAAATCCCTAGAGAAGTAATTCCTGAAGCAATGGTGGAGTTTCGGAAAGAATCCATAGAAATCTATAAAAAAAAAACTTGGAGAGGGAATCTCAGAAGGAAGCTATGAAGAAATTTCGTGAACACTTACTGGAAGAATTTCTGAAAAACGAGCCGAAGGGTTCCTGTAAGAAACCTTCCACAGAAGATTTCCTTGGAATTGAAATCTTTGGACAAATTAATGGAGGAATCTCATAAGAAGTATTTGTAAGAATCTGTAGGGAAATTTTTAACGAATCCCTAAAAGAATTTCTGGAGTATTTTTTGTAAGAATTTCCGCAAAAGATTGCCTAAATAAATCATTGAAGAAATTTCTGGAGGAATCGTTGAGTTTCTAAAGAATCGCTGAATGCATTTCTGATGGAAACCATGGATGATTTCCTGAAAAAAATTCTTGTAAAACATTTTGAAAAAAAAAATCTATGAACGATTTCTTAGCTTAACCCATGATCAATTTTCTGGAGGCATTTTCGAAGAAATTTCTGTAGATCAACGGCGATTCCAAAGCAAATTATAGAGGAAATTTTGAGGCAATGCATGGAAAATGTTCTAATGAACTTTCAAAAGTAACCCGTGGAAGACTTTCCGAAAGGAATTCCTGGAACATTTAACAAAGAAATCGATGAAACGACACCAATTCCCTTCGAGAAGGATTAATACAAAAAAAAAACTATATTAACTTCTGGGGCAATCTTCAGAAAACTTTTGATAAAGTTACAAAGGCAACTAAGATTTTTTTAATCAATGGAAGAATGCCTGAAGGATTTGTCAGAAAAATCTTCGATGATAAATGGCAGAATTATTTAAAAAATCCTCCGAAAGTTTTCTGTAATTTTCGCTGGTGGAATTTCTGAATATTTGAGAAACTTGAGAAATCCCTAGAGAAAATTTCCGAATAGATTTTTAAGGAGCCCGTAGAGATATTACTTTTGAGGTAATTCTTGGATATATTTCTGAAAAATCCTGTGACGGATTTCTAAAAGAATCTTCGAAATATTTCATTCATTTGTAAGGATTTTCAAAGCAATCCCCGTAAGAACTCTCAATATCACAGAGTTTCTTTATTGCACATGTGAGAGCGCAAATAATAGGAAAACTTACAAAAGTAACTTATTCTTTCCACATATATGAGGTCCCAAAAATGTGATATTCCATATATAGAAGAAAGTATTACCACTATATTTGGAGGCACAGAAATTGTAATATTCTCATGAGTTGTTTGTGAGAGCGCAGAAAGATTAAAACAATCGTATAGGTTAATGTATTATATTCAGGAGGGTGAAATAAAAATCCTTTAATATGAAAAAGGAAATTGGGGAAGCACAATATATTTAAAATGGCACTGGACCGACAATCTCAACAGTGTTAACACTGAGAACAGACATCCAAGTCCAGTTCCGAAACTGTGTAAGGAATTTAACGGCCATTTGAAATCGGCAACACAAGTGGCAATAGCGTGGCGCTAAAATAGGATAATTTACCATACTAATTTAATTCACCACTTGAAATGTTTTAATTCACCACTGACTGTGGCAATATGGTGTTTGGTGGCGTTAGTGTTGTCATCGTGTATTGGTTTGCAACCTTACTCAAGTAAAGATTCAAATTCTTACACAACTTTCCGAATGAAATTTGTTCTAGCCTGGATGTCTGTTTTCTGTGGTGTTAATCAGACATTTCTTTCCAAATTTTACCAAAATCATCTTTTCACATAATATTAAAGATGATATAGATAGAGATGAAAATATTTGCGGTGCAAGTTAAGAAAAGGATGAAGCATGATCGATGAGATTTAAATTACCTTATGACAACTTAAATGCCGTGTCATTAATTGACTCGGTTACCGTGTCATTGTTGAGTTCATTAAAAAATCATTAATTGACCACACGGATTGGTATACCGAAGACTTCACCCTTAAGACAGTTTAAACTTTATTTTTTATCAGCTACCAGGCACTAAAAATGATAAAAAAAATGGATTTCGGTACAGCTTTGCGTGCAGTTTTAGAATAAATATGCAATTGCCCTAAGCCTCTATAAACTCTAACTTCGTCAGCCATTAGTTGGGAAATTTCCTTTTTTTTTTTTTCATAAAATCAGTTTCAATAATGCAACGAACAACTCTTGCATAGTTTGTTTCTGATTTTTTTTAATTATTGTGAAATTCAACTTAAAGCTGGTTTACCACTCATTGCTATCATATCCATTTAAGATTTTTGAGGAAATTCTATGAAACATTTTGGTTCTTGCTGCATCACTCGCTTATAGTGATGGGGATCAACCCATTCCAAATATCTAACTCCTTGACACCTATGGGGGCGCCGGCGAGACGCTGGCCTTTCATAAAGTAGGTGTCATATAATCACATCCTTTCCTTTCCTCGTAACGGAGAAGATGGGCGTGGCCGGCAATGGAAGTTTTCATGTCTTTTTCTTCAACCTCTAATTGCATAGCTATTCCTTCCCAAATAGCACTCCATAAGCAATTAGAATAGGAGTATTATGGTTTTAACATGACAACTTTCAGTATGCAATCTACGAATTACTCCGTTACAACGCAACGCAACGCAACGCAATTCTATGGAACATTTTGCCAAAAATACAAAAATAATAAAGGACTTTGCATTATAAGAAAGTTTAGTATTATGAAAAAAAAAATCATTATTCAGAAAATCTCGTATTTTTTTCTTAGGAAATTCAGTAAGAAATTATTTTAGCAATTCTATTTAATAATTGAATTAAGATTCATTTTAAATTTATGCCAGATGCTTATAAGATATTTATCCAAAGATTTTTTGTCAATTCCTTTAATGTTGTCACCCGACGTTGTTTGAGAAAATAGAATTTACCAAAACCTTGTATAGCAATTATTCGGGAAATCATTTGCCACAGAATTCCACCGTAGCTCTCAAAGTCTAATAACAATAATGACTCGTTTCAACAAATTTAGCTAAACTCCCAAAATTGCAACAAAACACCCTTCATCAACTTTCAAGAAATTTTGCAAAAAATCCCAAATGAACTTTTTTTAGAAATTCCTGCAAAAAACTCAACGATTTTTACTAGTTCATGTTCATTTTCTTATCTGAGGTGTTTGATGCAGTTCCTAAAAAAACACGATTGAATTAAAAAAAAAAACATGAACGCTACTAAAATTGGTATAAACATTCATCAATTAATTCGTTCAAAAAATCATTCAAATCATGGACCATTCATTAATGTATGATATTTTTATGAAAATTTTCAATAACTCAATAGTATGATTCTCTGATTTGACTCGCAATTCTTGAAAATTTTACCCCACCAATTTTTTAGAATTTTTCAATATGTTATCAACGCCATTTCTGCAGTCTGACTAAAAACAGGAAATTTTTAATGATGTGACCAGTATCAACCGGGCATGTTCAGTGGAGTGCAAAATTTGGGAGCGATTGCTCCTCTAATTATGAAGTTTTCCAGCACATCTGCGGTTGTATCTTAACATTATCGGTTATATAGTTGAAGAACAATTAAAGTCCTTTATGACTAAACGAAAATTATAATCGGCTATCTTGGCAGAAATTTCCAGGAATGTAAGAATAATTTCCGATAGAAAAACAAAATCCTTTAAGATTCTTTGTTGAAATTTCCAAGGCTTTTTTCATTGATTTCATAGCATGGTTTATGAAATCTCTAGAGCTTATATAGGCTTAAATGATGATTTTTTTATTGAGATTTTATAAGCTGTATAGACAATTCTGCAAAGAATTCATCCAGAAAACCTGTTAGTACTTCTTCGAATTCAACCAGAATATCCTACAGAAGCTCCTTCCTGATTTTAATTGATTTCATAGAATTTTTACCACAGAAATTGACAGGTATCGCGAAAAACACAGTTACAAATTTTCTAGATAGATCTTACCAAACAGTCTTTCGAATACCCAACCAAAAAGTTGTTCCTAAAGTTCTGCAGGTAATTCCATGAGTAATCTTATTATTCTTATTTCCGGAGAAATAGTTCCAAATACTGTGAGGTCCTTCCAAACGTTTCTCAGTAAATTCCAAAAATCAATATTCACAAACATTCAGATATTAATGTGTAGCTTCGCAATCATAAAATTCTCGAGTTAGTTTTTTCGAGCAAAATTAGAGGAACACTTTAGAAACATCAAAACCGTAATTTCTTGAATTGTACAAGAATTTTATTTTAAAATTTTTAGCCAAGAATTAACTCCAGAGCTCCAGGTATTCACTTAAAATGTGTTCAACGCGTTCACTATAACTTGCTCGTGAATCTTTGTTTGATTCCTTCTAAAACTACTTCACATGCAATTTTCACTTCAATTTAAAAATCTAATAAATCTTCGGAATTTCTTAAAAATGTTTGTGTTTCTGTGCATTGGTGCGATTATCGACAAAAAATCATTGAAATTATACCAAGGTTCTGTCTTTGAATTATGAAATTTTTATACAAAAATATTCTTCTAAATAAAAAAAAATACTCAAAAGGCAGACTATTTTTTTTTGCAAAAGTTGAAGTTCAAAGTTCAATGTCTCAAAATGATTTTTTTAGCTGAAAGAACAATCATGTCCATATTTGAAGTCCGAATCTGTAGGCTAACGAAACATGAACAGCAGGACTATTTTTTGAGATCCCAAAGGAAACCTACCCGGTTTACCGATAACTAAAAAACTAATCATGTGTACTGCATGAGACTATAGACGATTCGGTAAGCGCATGGGTGGGTATTAGGTTGTCCCAAGTAACAGAACTAGCTGAATAACAGTTTCTTAAGCTAAAGTTTGCTTAAGAGTGGTTTGTTCCCCTCTTGTACAGCAAAAATGTTTGTCCCAAAATTGCACATGGTCGAAAAGCTTGGGCCTCACCCTGCAAATAATAGCTGAGGGTATTAGAAACAAATTTTTGTATGACGGCAACTTTCAGAAATGACGTTTAGAGGTCGCCCTGGCGAGATTTTTGAAAAATGGCCATTTTTCTTAATAAGTTGAGGTTGATGGAAACTTCCTCGTGCACAGAGTAGCTTTGAGTCAGTCACACGATGAGCACACGCAAAATGGTCATTGGCAGAAGAAGCTCTCAGTTAATAATCTGTGAAAATGCTCATCGAACACTAAGCAGAGAGGGAAATTTTGTCCCAGAAGGGATGTAACGCCAAAAAGAAGAAGGTTGTGGCAAACACTTTTTAAGGACAGACTTGTTAGAATCCCAAAATGGCCACCACAATGGCCGACTCTGGCATTTGAGTTTCTTATTTTAAGCGTATTACAAGTGAGCAAGAACAGAATAATGAAATGCACTAATGTTTGAATCTTGCTTCTTGAGATTTGTGCGTCTGAAGTTTTGATGCACTTTTGAAGCGGGATTTTAAGACGTTTGTCCTTAAGATGGATACACCTGCTTCAGATTTTCTGTGGAAATAATATTTTTTTTTTTTTCAATGAACTCACCTGAACATCATCAGAATCCAACCGGAAGACCGGATCATACCCCCGGTAGAACGGTGCCATCAGCGCCGACCGTACATCCGAATGGCTCAACCCGAGCGAGTGACCAAACTCATGGGCAGCAACCTGGAACAGATTCGTCCCTCGACTTTTCCCGATCGTCCAAAACTCCGCATCGTCAAAGTGAGCGTCCCCTCCGTACACTGGGAAGTAAGCGTGCGCCAGAGTTCCTCCCGGACCGTCGAACGGATCGCCATCACCGTGCTCGTTCACTTCGAACCTAATATCTATGTGCACCGGAGCGCTCTTCTTCGCCGTGAACGATAGATCGGTGTATTCGCTCCACACCGAGAACGCCTTGGCTATTTCCTTATCTACTTCGTTTCGATCTAGTCGCGACGGATACTTGGATATCCTGTAGGTGAGGGCTTTCACCTTCCACCGACTGCCCTGCAGGGCGTATCGTTTCGATCGGGAATCCGAACCGAACCCGACCTTATCTCGTACTCCGCACCGAGGCAGTGACATGAGCTCCATCGTATCGCCATCCAACTCGCCGGTTACGTTGAGCCCGGCAAAGCTCTGGAACTCCATGATTGCCTTCTCCCATGTATCCTTCTCCAGAAGACTCCCACTGGTGGGATTTCGGAACTTTGCACTGAGGTAGCCAAACTGTGACAGGTAGAGCTGCGGACGGAAAAGAAAATACAAAACATTCATTAGATAACGGCACTTTCTAATAAGAGCCCTTCTCCATTACCGGGAACCCATTCGTACAAGTAACGATCGCCGCCGCCAAAGCGTAAAACCCCAAAAGCAACACCATTCTATGTACTAGAATCAACCTCCTCTCGTGACAACTTTCCCATGCCAAATGAATCCCATGGAACTAGTTTTGTGGAACAAACATCTTGACCGTGGCCAATGGGGAACACAATTAGTATTCCGCGGACGGAAGATGACACCTGAATCGAGGAGTGCTCGCTTGGCGATCGAGAACCCCAAGGACATTCTATGGGCCACCGCGCGCCGTGCCGGTAGCCATTAGCAGGGCCATTATCGTCACCCCATCGATGTTGTGGTACATTAGTGATTCCGGACGTGTTAGGCGAACGCGCGCAGTTTACGGCCTGCCTGGGGAGGTGAGCTGGTATGGTAAATGAAGGCGAGATGCGTTGCAAGATCAAGATCGAGATCAACTGGCGACGATAGCAGAAAATGTCCATCGTCATCGTCGTCATGAATAGGACATTGGCAGGATGTTCGCTGAATTGGGTGTCGTTAAAATTGGCAATTGATGAAGCCGTAATCAGAATCGATGAGCAATAAATTAGTTGGATTAGTGCTTAAATGCGAGTTCATTCGATGAATACTGAAATATTGGACAATTGTTGGCCGTATTCATTCATAAATAAATTAACAGGCGATCACTGTTGCCTCAAATAAACAACATAAACTTTTGATATTCTTCTTTAGAACATGGTTTTTTAAGCACTTTTGTTTTTCAAGTGTCGGCCACGTCATTAACACCTCAGCATGATCCGCCAAGGATTCGACGCATTACCCGTGTCAACACCGAAGCTCCATCTGTGCAGGAGATAGAAACAGCCATCCGTAGCATGAAATGGAACAGGGCCCCAGGGGTCGATCGCATATCTGCTGAGATGCTCAAAGCTGACTCCGTAGTATCCGTACAACTAATGCATCAATTATTCTGCAACATATGGGAAACCGCGGCCGCCGTCACTTTAACATCTTATTCAACATCTTATGGATCACTGATTGCCTGGGCGGGTCTCTACCTGGTGCTCATTGATTACGAATATTTTTTAGACCGTTAATCACGATAACATATGGGAAGCCCTGGGGCGCAAAGGTTTCCCTAAGTAAATCAGCGGCCTCATTGAAGCACAGTTCGGGGCATTTTCGTGCAGAATACTGCACAACAGTGTCTTGTCCGACCCCATCCGGGTCGTTGCTGGAGTGAGGCAAGGATTTTTACTTTCAGCGCTACTGTTGCTCATCGTAATCGACGGGATCCTGGTAAGTGCGATTGATCGTGTACCAAATCGTGAAATGCTGTGGCAGCCCATTACCATGGAGCACCTAAATGACTTTGGACTGGCTGGTGACGTTGCTCTCCTAGCTCTCCTAGCGCTCTGATATGCAGAATAAGCTTGCTGATCTAACCGATCGCTCCTCGGCTGCAAGTCTCACCAAATATAATAATTTAAAAACAATATAATAACTTAAAAATCTTTGATCTCACCATCAACGTCAACAAGACCAAATCCTTGGATATAAACACGGTCAACCCTTTCAGCTTCATGGTAGCTGGGCAAGCAGTGGAGAATGTTGAAAGCTTCACGGATCATGGATCAAGGAGGCGATCTCAAGAAATGTATGGAAAACTATCAGATTGTGCAACGCACCAAAATCCGAATTTTTAACTCAAACGTGAAATCTGTGCTGCTGTACGCCAGTGAAACCTGGTGTGTATCATTAGAAAATACTTTATGGCTGTAGGTCTTCATCAATAGATTCCTGTGGCATTATTCGTATATGGTGGCCTTACAATAGGATCTTCAATTGGGTTGTTTAGTGAATAAAGTATTGCTATTTTCTATAGCCTAATCGAAAGAGCTCATTTTTCTGAGTATAACGTGATTTTATTGCGTTCCAATTCCTTCGTTTTGATGGTTAAACAAACAAAACAGTTTTAATTTCCGTGGATAGAATGACAGTTCAATCGATAAAGTGACAGTTCGCCCCGAACAAAAAATTTTCCCCATACAAACTTCAAATGCATTTTAAAAATAGTTCCCGGGCACCAAAAATGATGAAATTTTGGATTTTGGCTAATTTTTGGACGGAGATTCCGATTATGCAATAATCTGGATACCCCTAAAGAACCCAATTTGGAGCTCTATCGTCGATGTCATCAAAGGCCGATAGCGACAGAAATTCGGGAGCGGAAGTGGAGGTGGGTCGGCCACACTCTACGCAGGCCAATCGTGGCTTTGACATTCCATTGTTTTCTCTGCGTCCGCAGTTCAGCTAAATTGCTCTCGACGGTGACGATACAAGCTTCCTGATAGTGGTTCATTAATGCGGGCTGACCAAATATTCCACGGTCAGTATCAATGTTATCTTCCGTTTGGTGACATTCACCTAATCCCTGGTCTACTTTCATTATCACTCACAATTTCTCCCAAAGAAATGAGATACCTATGTATATTGAATCAATTGATCACTTGCCACTGACCCACCTGATTTCCCAATGTTTACCATAGCTTTGTGCGATGCATGATGACAATGTTTACAAATAACTTATCATGATATGCTACGACTCTCCTTGAATACTTTCGCCATGCCGCTGTTTTCCTGAGGTGGTGCGTGTGATATGATAAGCTAGTGAGTAAATCGGTGCCCAACTGATAACGGGTTGCTCACTCCCCACAGAGAGGGTGCGTTCCCTAGCGTGAAGCTCAAGATCAAATGAATTCAGAGTCACGTTGTCGTCGTCGTTGGTCTTGGTAACTGAATGGTCGGTTCTGCTGGACGCCCCATACCGATAAATTTCAAGGTGAATCTACACTTTACCCGATGGCCGGCGATAGTTTTGGTTGCATGATTTATCTGTAAGTCGATTATCGGACGATAACTAACACCATCAATTGTATGGTTTCAAGGTTAGGTTCAGTGATCGTAATATGAGGTTTTACAGTGCAAGGGAATCATTCGTTGGCACATACCAGCTTACGGCTTTTTACTAATTTGCAAAAACAGAATGAGGGGTATTGCTTTCTCAGCGTCTTGTCACTGAAATTCTTTTGTATCACAGCTTTTCAAGGTTGAAGCTTCCTATGTCCCATCCGGGAAGGAGAGCTTCAAGGGAGTGACATTAACTTTCTTAGCAACGTCACTCCTAACGTCTTTACTTCTGATCTATACTAAATACTATAAAGAGCGGCTGACGAGATGTCGTCGCTCCATGGTTTTGTTTAAATGTATTAAAAAAATACTGCACAGTAGGCCTGGCCGCTTCAATACTTGTAATCTCTCGTAATAACATCTTCGATGTACTGCAAGTATTGATAATGACAAGAACAATGATAGAAGTAATCGATTCCAACATTTTCCAGGATTCTTCCAACGGATGGCTGTGTATGTGTAGACTAGACTAGACAGCTTTTCAAGGTTTAAGGAATCGAAACAGTGTGATAGTATGAAAATTCGTAGTTAATTTTTTACCATCAAATCATTATTTGGAAAAAAAAGAAAAGTTCATTTGCTGGCTAATTCTAAAACAAGTGAATATTTTAAAATTTTGAGTAGATGGCGAACATAAGTCTCGGTTTCTCTCTCAACTCGAAAGTTTGTAAACCTATATTTTAATAACACTTGCTTCTCACTGCCAGAGGGACACAATGTATTTTTCCCCTTACATTATTATGAATTTCTACGATGAAAAACAGCATTCCTCGACGGGAGGATCATCATGATTACACGGCGTCAAACAACTCTCGATTCGACTAATTGACTAATCGAGTGATTTACACCGGTCTCGCCGCAATAGTCTTGTAATTATCCAACACACAGGTTTTGCGCGCAAGGGATACAGTCAAATATAATACTTGAGATGTATCATCTCAACGTGTTTCCTATTATCCGGCCATCCATCAACGAATCCGTTCCTAGTGGCTTATGAATGCATCCATACCGGTTGCTGCCATCGCATCGCAAACCACCATTATGAATGCAATCCTAGCATCATCAGCAGCAAGGAAGTAAGCTCACATCGTTGTTTGTTACTGTCCCACCGCGGTGGTGAAGCAAAGCTCGCAAATCAATTTCAGTCAGTTGGCACACGGACGTCATCCGTTTTGTTCGTTCGTTGGTGCATCCTCAACAATTCCGCCCTACACATTGGGTTCATGTACCCGCGTGTACCGGTGTGCTGCACAGTGACAGTTGTTTATCGAGAGGATACATTCCTGTCTGAAGCCGGGGGAAATTGGCTGGTGGTGCGCAGGAAGGCTATTTGCATAACATGACTCGGATAAGACATTTCGTGTCTAAATATTGACAGCAATAAATTTTATTCACAAAAACGCAAACCTGCTCGGTCGGGACGACAGCAGCGTGGCTTCTGGTTGATTGGTACCACAGTCCAAAGTACGATGAGCTTTAGAGGTATTCATTCTTCGGGGCTTTTTGGGTTGGAATTCGACACATTAATAGAAGTGTGTCGCAGTGTTTTCAATCACGTACATAACACTTGAACTTAAGAAAGTAGGGGGTCGTCCATAAATGACGTAGCTTTTTTTTGGGGGAGGGGGTGTTTGTGATTTTGTGACGAAGTGTGATGATAGGGGGGTAGGGGTTTATGAAATGCTACGTAGTTTTCTACAAGGCCTATTGAAAAAAAATCATAATTAATCAACTTTTAACTTGCATTATGTATCATTATCCAGTAATCAAAAAAAATAATATTGCATGATTTTTTTTTCCGTTCACATTAATGTAAAAAACAAATAATGGAAATAAATGCCGGCTTCATTTCATAAGACATGCAGCTATCGGATGCATCAACAGTATCTGAGAAAGTTGTATTGAAATCCTGCGTAAAGAATAATTTATTGTGTTTGCAGACAAAAATCAATTTCGCTCAAATGCTTCTCAAGACCAATAGTCTGCTGCTTGGTATAGGGCACTGCACGCCGCTAAGGTTGCAAAGGATTTTTTTTAAGTTTTTGGCATTACGGTATTATTCCAGGAGTTCCTTACATAGTTTCTACAGGACTTCCTCGAAGAATTTATCCAACAATTTCTTAAAGAGCTCCTCTAGCAACTTTGTAAGGAATTTCTCGTTGTGTTCTTTATAGGTTTCCTCAACAGTAGAAGGGTAGCATTTCTACAGGAATTCTTACTGGGAATCCCAGAAAAAAAAACTTCTGAGAGCATTCCAAAAGGATCTGGAGGAATCTCAGAAGGAATCCCTGAAGGAACTTCCAGAAAAATTTCAGAAAGTACTCCTGGAACAATCCTGAAAAGAAATAGAGAAATTTCAAAAGAAATTCCGTGAGGAGTACCTGGAACAAATTCAGATGAAGCTTTCGGAGAAATCTTGACTAAACTTTTGGAAGAATCTTAGAAGGAAATATTTGTAGATTGTCAGAAGGAACTCCTTGTTTTATTTCTGAAGAAAGCACGGAAGAAATAATTGAAAGGATACCGTAAGGAATTTCTGAAGGAAAAACAAATCCTGGATAAATCCTAGAAGGAAGTCCTCGAGGAATCCCAGAAGAATCCAGGAAGGAATTCTTGAAGGAATCCAAAAAAGAACACCTGGAGGAATTCCAGAAGCAACTCCTGGGAGGTTTTTGAAAGAATGCCGGAGGGGTTACCTGCCGAGACTTGGAATGAATATCTGAATGAATTCCTGAAGTAAACCAAGACGGAACTCCTGGAGGAATTTCGAAAGGAACTTCTTCAGGAAACACAGAAAGAAATTCCGGTTAAAATCCCTGTAGAGGTGTCCAAAGAAACTGTAGGTGGAAGAGGAGGAGAAGAAAACCTTGAAAGAACTCCTGAAGGAAACCATGGATATACTTTTAGAAAAACCTTAGAAAAAAAAAACTTCTGGAGAAATCTCAGTAGGAGCTTTTGGAGGAATCTAAGAAGGAACTCCGGAATGAATTATTGGAGGAATCTTTGAAGGAATCCCTGAAGGAATATGTACAATAAGGAGGAATTCTATAATGGAATCCTAAAGAAAATTCATGGAGAAATTCCAGAAGAAAGTGCTGGAGGAACTAAAAAGGGAGACATTTGCAAACATGGGAATCCCAAAAGAAACTTCTCGAGGAATTCTAAAATGAACTGCTGTAAGAAATTTTAGAAGAAACTCCTGCAGGGTCCTTCGAATGTCGTGATGAATTTAATTCAAATGAAACCAATTTGATATTCTTTATTTATTAGTGAGCATAATAATATCTTCGGAAGAGCATCTAGGCTAATATCTAATTGATGCTCCCAAATTTCCGGTCCTTCGGCATCAAGCAGAACGATGGGTAGTTTGTTGAGTCATTAGCTTTGGTGATAATCTCCACTGGTTGCACCTATGGTCTCATGTCGGCAATCTGAACGAGGCAGTCGGCAATGTTTTCTTGCTATTGTTTTTTTTCATAATATTTTATTAACATACAAGTTAAAAGTAAAATTAGAGCTAAGTTCGAGTTTTTTTACATGAAAATTTGGTTGAGAGGGGGGGGGGTATTTAACAAGCTACGTCATTTATAGAGGGGGGTATCTGAATTTGTGACGAAATGCTACGAGGGGGGAGGGAGGTATCGCTTAAAAAAGCTACGTCATTTGTGGACGCCCCTTCGAATCTGTCAATTTATTTAGTAAATGCCTCTTATTATTAATCTGCAATGAAATTTTAGTATTGTGCAATTTGTTATTGTTTTTTGTTGCTTCTGTACAATGGAAGTTTCATATGAATTGATTAGTTTTTTTTGTCGAAATGCTTCAGTTTTTAGACTTATTCCAGCTTGATATGTAAGTACACATTAAATCTTTATTATGTACTTGTATCAGCATTCTGTCTTCTTTCATGGCATTTTGTTCCAACTGAACTCGGCCTCGGATTCTATCTATGAGCAGAGGGTCTTGTTTTGAAAATATATGACTTAGACATAGGAGTAGCGAAGGCATTGAAGAACTTGGGAGAGCGCCCAGCGGACCAAATGGCTGAATGGAAACCAGATTCCTGAGTATGAATATAATAATATAAGGTCATCTCTCTTCAGCCCGAAATAAAATTACATGTAATTGTTACATGTACAAGTTGTCCGGGACAAATAGCCACATTTTACAGATAGCAGAACTTTTAAAGGGATTGTAAGAGAAATTTCTGGGGAAATCCCCAATTACCTTGAGTTATTTGGAACATGTAAGACATGAAAAAGTTGTAGGTGGAAGTCCAGGAGAAGTTGTCGTCGGATATTTTTAACTAATTTCCAACGACTTTTACATTTCTAAAATAAAAAATAAATTAAGACTCAACACAATTCCTGGATAAAACTTTGCTATTTCTGCAAGCAAATCTGATAATTTTTTTTTCCAACAAAATTTGTTGGAAAAGTAATATCAAAATTTCTAGCTCTAGCATCTTTAGATTACTTAATAAATCTTCGATAAAGCTTTTCAAATAATCTTAAAGAAATGTTTTTTTTTTTTTAATTTACTTCATGAAATGCATAAGAGATGTCTTGGAACCTCCAGGAGTTTCTCCTTTCATCTTTGACGACTCAACCCAGAAATTTTACTGATCTTGTTTGTTGACATTAAAGTTGCCAACACAACCTACAATAATTTCTTCAAATGTTTCTTTGTTGTCTTTACAAGAAATTCTTCTTTTGTTATTTATCTTATTCCATAATATTGCCTTACTTACTATCGTTTTTTGCTTCGCGATTTCTTCAAAAGTATCTGGAATCTTATTTCCACTAACTTCAGATTATCCAAAAAAGGCTGCCAGAAACAGCTGCAAGAATTCCAGACATCTCCAGATTGTTTTGCAGAAGCATTATCCTTCAGTGACTCTTTTCGAGATACGTGCCAAGATTTCTTTTGGAATTCTTTCCAATATTCTACTCAGGATTTATCATGAGATTCCTTTCAAGATTGCGTAAAAGTAGTTCTTCCCAAGATTGATTTCAGTGATTCTCCTAGGAATTTCCACCGGGGTTTTTCATTGGTTTCTCATGAGAATTTTTTTAATTGCCTTCTGGGTTTACGTCAAATATTCCTCACGGGCTTTCTTCGAAAATTTCTTTATTGCTTTTGCTTTAAATTCTTTCATGATTTTATCCCGGCGTTTTCTCCGGAATTCCGTTTGAGAATCTTCCCTGCGATTCCTTTAGTGAAACTTCCCGAGTTTCCTTGAGAAATTTCTCCTGGGATTCTGACTAGGATTTCCACAGGATTTTTTTTCTGTAATTCCGTAAGGAATTCCTCCTCAGATTCTTTAATTTATTCCTCCTGGAATCCTTAAGGGTTTTTTTCAAGAATTTATTTAAAGATATTTCCCAGAATTCCATCAGGGATTCCTTCACTGATTTCACCCAGGATTCCTTAGATTATTTCTCCCGGGATTCCTTTAGAGATTTCTTCCAGGATTCCTATCGGGTTCTTTAACGAATTATTTCAATGATTTTAATCAGTTTGCTCTCGGACGTCGATGCGTTAACACGTGTTTATCGGCTGTACTGGGAATTGTTTTTTGTCGCACTTTTAGTGCATTTTTTTTTCTTTTTCTTCAAACGGAATCTATTCTCTGAATAGATATTAATAAAATGGACAAAGTACGTAAGAATACACTGAAAGTAATTTTCGCGAGTGGAGTTAGAGCACCTGCTCATCTAGATGTTATTCGGTTCACGGCGAACGTACTGAAGATCCCCGCGCCGGAGGTGCACACCATCTACAAGGATGAAAACGACCGATGCTTCTACATTAACCTTTGCTGTACTAACATACTTTTTGGCACATCATTTTTACCTTCAATTTGCTCTAACTTAGTCAAATCTTAACCGATTTTAATTCTCTTGGCTCGGTTGGATCGGGATTTTTCCCTAGTTTTGACGGTCCAAGGATGGATTGGATTGGCCAACTGGTTCCGGAGATATTCCGGATTCCGTTGGGGTAATAGATTATCTTGGACCAGAGAACTCTAGAATTTGTCATCAGCTTGATGGTTTTCGCATTATTTCTAGGCTATTTATCCTACAAAAACTCGGTAAAATGTTTCGACAATATCCGGAAGCACTCATGAACTCTCTGGGAACCACCTGGCCACGTTACAGATTCCACGCCCCCAGGGAAGTGGCCAATTACCGACCTGAGCCAAACCCTAACGTGCGACCTATCAAACTTCATGAATTTTCAGTGCCAGCTCGTTGGTGATCATTACAAGGATGACCCTTCTTTGTGGAACCACTTGACCATGTTCCGGACTGAAGGCCACGCCCCCGGGGAAGTGGCCAATTACAGACCTGAGCCAAACCCTAACGTGCGACCTATCAAACTTCATGAATTTTCAGTGCCAGCTCGTTGGTGATCATTACAAGGATGACCCTTCTTTGTGGAACCACTTGGCCATGTTCCGGACTGAAGGCCACGCCCCCGGGGAAGTGGCCAATTACAGACCTGAGCCAAACCCTAACGTGCGACCTATCAAACTTCATGAATTTTCAGTGCCAGCTCGTTGGTGATCATTACAAGGATGACCCTTCTTTGTGGAACCACTTGGTCATGTTCCGGACTGAAGGCCACGCCCCCGGGGAAGTGGCCAATTACAGACCTGAGCCAAACCCTAACGTGCGACCTATCAAACTTCATGAATTTTCAGTGCCAGCTCGTTGGTGATCATTACAAGGATGACCCTTCTTTGTGGAACCACTTGGCCATGTTCCGGACTGAAGGCCACGCCCCTGGGGAAGTGGCCAATTTCAGACCTGAGCTAAACCCTAACGTGCGACCTATCAAACTTCATGAATTTTCAGTGCCAGCTCTCTGGTGACCATTACAAGGATGACCTTTCTTTGTGGAACAATTTGGCCATGTTCTGAACTAGAGGCCATGCCCCCGGGGAAGTGGCCACTTACCGACATGAAACAAACCCTTGCATGCGACCTATCCAAGTTCTTGAATTTTCAGTACCAGCTCTTTGGTGACCATTACAAAGTTGACCTTTTTTGTGGAACCATTTGGCCATTTTCCGGACTAGGGGTCATGCCTTCAGGGAAGTGGCCACTCACCTACATGAAACAAACCCTAGTATGCGACCTAACAAACTTCTAGAATTTTCAGCGCCAGCTTGTCGGTGACTATTACAAGTACAACTTTTCTATGTGAAACCACTTGGCCATGTTCCTGAAGTTCCTTTAGAAATTCTTTTGGATGTTCCTTCATAAATTCCACTGGGATTCGTTTCCGAAATCCTCTGAAATTTCTTTCAAAAATTTCACTGGAGGCCTCTTCAGTAATTCTTTGGATGCTGCTCCTGGAATTTCTCTGAAAGTTCTTTTAGTAATTCTTCTGGAAGTTCCTTCAAGAATTACTGAAGAACTTCCAGAGAAATTCCTGAAGAGACTTCCAGTGAAATTCCTGAAGGAACTTCCAGAGAAATCTAGAGGAATTCCTAAAGAAATTTCAAGATCAATTCCTGAAGGGGTTTTCAGTGAAATACAAGAAGGAACATCCGTAGAAACTTCCTGAAGAATTCCTGAAGGAACTATCAAAGAAAAGAAAATCTAGGAGAACTCCTGAAGAAACTCCCTGAAGAGTTTATAAAGGAATTCTCAAAAAACATCCCGAAGAAAACTCCAGAAGAATTCCCGAAGAAAATTCAAGAAGAAATTCAAGAAGAATTCCCGAAAAAATATCCAGATAAATTCCCGAAGAAAACTTCAGAGGAATTCCTGTAGGAAATTCCATAGGAGTTCCCGAAGGAAATTCCAGAGGAATTCCCTACGGACATTCCAGAGGAATTTACGAAGGAAATTTTAGAGGAATTCCCGAAGGAAATTCCAGAGGAATTCCAGAATGAAATTCCAGAGGAATTCCCGAAGGAAATTCCAGAGGAATTCCCGAAGGAAATTCCAGAGGAATTCCCGAAGGAAATTCCAGAGGAATTCCCGAAGGAAATTCCAGAGGAATTCCCGAAGGAAATTCCAGAGGAATTCCCGAAGGAAATTCCAGAGGAATTCCCGAAGGAAATACCAGAGGAATTCCCGAAGGAAATACCAGAGGAATTCCCGAAGGAAATTCCAGAGGAATTCCCGAAGGAAATTCCAGAGGAATTCCCGAAGGAAATTCCAGAGGAATTCCCGAAGGAAATTCCAGAGCAATTCCCGTAGGAAACTCCAGAGCAATTCCCGTAGAAAATTCCAGAGGAATTCCCGTAGGAAATTCCAAAGGAATTCCCGAAGGAAATTCCTATGGGAATTGCTTTGGAATTTCCTACGGGAATTCCTTTGGAATTTCCTACGGGAATTCTTTTGGAATTTCCTACGGGAATTCCTTTGAAATTTCCTACGGGAATTCCTTTGGAATTTCTTACGGGAATTCCTTTGGAATTTGCTACGGGAATTCCTTTGGAATTTGCTACGGGAATTCCTTTGGAATTTGCTACGGGAATTCCTTTGGAATTTGCTACGGGAATTCCTTTGGAATTTCCTACGGAAATTCCTTTGGAATTCACTACGGGAATTCCTTTGGAAATTCCTACGGGAATTGCATTGGAATTTCCTATGGGAATTCCTTTGGAATTTCCTACGAGAATTCCTTTGGAATTTCCTACGGGAATTGCTTTGGAATGTCCTACGGAAATTCCTTTGGAATCTCCTACAGGAATTCCTTTGGAATTTCCTACGGGAATTGCTTTGGAATGTCCTACGGAAATTCCTTTGGAATTTCCTACGGGAATTCCTTTGGAATTTCCTACGGGAATTCCTTTGAAATTTCCTACAGGAATTCCTTAGGAATTCCCTTGCATGCGACCTATCCAAGTTCTTGAATTTTCAGTACCAGCTCTTTGGTGACCATTACAAAGTTGACCTTTTTTGTGGAACCATTTGGCCATTTTCCGGACTAGGGGTCATGCCTTCAGGGAAGTGGCCACTCACCTACATGAAACAAACCCTAGTATGCGACCTAACAAACTTCTAGAATTTTCAGCGCCAGCTTGTCGGTGACTATTACAAGTACAACTTTTCTATGTGAAACCACTTGGCCATGTTCCTGAAGTTCCTTTAGAAATTCTTTTGGATGTTCCTTCATAAATTCCACTGGGATTCGTTTCCGAAATCCTCTGAAATTTCTTTCAAAAATTTCACTGGAGGCCTCTTCAGTAATTCTTTGGATGCTGCTCCTGGAATTTCTCTGAAAGTTCTTTTAGTAATTCTTCTGGAAGTTCCTTCAAGAATTACTGAAGAACTTCCAGAGAAATTCCTGAAGAGACTTCCAGTGAAATTCCTGAAGGAACTTCCAGAGAAATCTAGAGGAATTCCTAAAGAAATTTCAAGATCAATTCCTGAAGGGGTTTTCAGTGAAATACAAGAAGGAACATCCGTAGAAACTTCCTGAAGAATTCCTGAAGGAACTATCAAAGAAAAGAAAATCTAGGAGAACTCCTGAAGAAACTCCCTGAAGAGTTTATAAAGGAATTCTCAAAAAACATCCCGAAGAAAACTCCAGAAGAATTCCCGAAGAAAATTCAAGAAGAAATTCAAGAAGAATTCCCGAAAAAATATCCAGATAAATTCCCGAAGAAAACTTCAGAGGAATTCCTGTAGGAAATTCCATAGGAGTTCCCGAAGGAAATTCCAGAGGAATTCCCTACGGACATTCCAGAGGAATTTACGAAGGAAATTTTAGAGGAATTCCCGAAGGAAATTCCAGAGGAATTCCAGAATGAAATTCCAGAGGAATTCCCGAAGGAAATTCCAGAGGAATTCCCGAAGGAAATTCCAGAGGAATTCCCGAAGGAAATTCCAGAGGAATTCCCGAAGGAAATTCCAGAGGAATTCCCGAAGGAAATTCCAGAGGAATTCCCGAAGGAAATTCCAGAGGAATTCCCGAAGGAAATTCCAGAGGAATTCCCGAAGGAAATACCAGAGGAATTCCCGAAGGAAATTCCAGAGGAATTCCCGAAGGAAATTCCAGAGGAATTCCCGAAGGAAATTCCAGAGGAATTCCCGAAGGAAATTCCAGAGCAATTCCCGTAGGAAACTCCAGAGCAATTCCCGTAGAAAATTCCAGAGGAATTCCCGTAGGAAATTCCAAAGGAATTCCCGAAGGAAATTCCTATGGAAATTGCTTTGGAATTTCCTACGGGAATTCCTTTGGAATTTCCTACGGGAATTCTTTTGGAATTTCCTACGGGAATTCCTTTGAAATTTCCTACGGGAATTCCTTTGGAATTTCTTACGGGAATTCCTTTGGAATTTGCTACGGGAATTCCTTTGGAATTTGCTACGGGAATTCCTTTGGAATTTGCTACGGGAATTCCTTTGGAATTTGCTACGGGAATTCCTTTGGAATTTCCTACGGGAATTCCTTTGGAATTCACTACGGGAATTCCT
This sequence comes from Aedes albopictus, assembly GCF_035046485.1. Lineage (NCBI taxonomy): Eukaryota > Metazoa > Arthropoda > Insecta > Diptera > Culicidae > Aedes > Aedes albopictus. Next base: position 378,595,981 of record NC_085137.1, read on the forward strand.
TTGGAAATTCCTACGGGAATTGCATTGGAATTTCCTATGGGAATTCCTTTGGAATTTCCTACGAGAATTCCTTTGGAATTTCCTACGGGAATTGCTTTGGAATGTCCTACGGAAATTCCTTTGGAATCTCCTACAGGAATTCCTTTGGAATTTCCTACGGGAATTGCTTTGGAATGTCCTACGGAAATTCCTTTGGAATTTCCTACGGGAATTCCTTTGGAATTTCCTACGGGAATTCCTTTGAAATTTCCTACAGGAATTCCTTAGGAATTTCCTACGGGAATTTCTTTGGAATTTCCTACGGGAATTCCTTTGAAATTTCCTACAGGAATTCCTTAGGAATTTCCTACGGGAATTTCTTTGGAATTTCCTACGGGAATTCCTTTGGAATTTCCTACGGGAATTGCTTTGGAATTTCCTACGGGAATTTCTTTGGAATTTCCTACGGGAATTTCTTTGGAATTTTCTACGGGAATTCCTTTGGCATTTCCCCTGGAATTTCCTACGGGAATTCCTTTGGAATTTCATACGGGAATTCCTCTGGAATTTCCTACGGGAATTTCTCTGGAGTTTCCTACGGGAATTTCCTATGGGAATTTCTCTGGAATTCCAGAGGAATTCCCGTAGGAAATTCCAGAGGAATTCCCGTAGGAAATTCCAGAGGAATTCCCGTAGGAAATTCCAGAGGAATTCCCGTAGGAAATTCCAGAGGAATTCCCGTAGGAAATTCCAGAGGAATTCCCGTAGGAAATTCCAGAGGAATTCCCGTAGGAAATTCCAGAGGAATTCCCGTAGGAAATTCCAGAGGAATTCATGTAGGAAATTCCCGTAGGAAATTCCAGAGGAATTCCCGTAGGAAATTCCAGAGGAATTCCCGTAGGAAATTCCAGAGGAATTCCCGTAGGAAATTCCAAAGAAATTCCCGTAGGAAATTCCAAAGAAATTCCCGTAGCAAATTCCAGAGGAATTCCCGTAGGAAATTCCAAAGGAATTCCCGTAGGAAATTCCAGAGGAATTCCCGTAGGAAATTCCAGAGGAATTCCCGTAGGAAATTCCAGAGGAATTCCCGTAGGAAATTCCAGAGGAATTCCCGTAGGAAATTCCAGAGGAATTCCCGTAGGAAATTCCAGAGGAATTCCCGTAGGAAATTCCAGAGGAATTCCCGTAGGAAATTCCAGAGGAATTCCCGTAGGAAATTCCAGAGGAATTCCCGTAGGAAATTCCAGAGGAATTCCCGTAGGAAATTCCAGAGGAATTCCCGTAGGAAATTCCAGAGGAATTCCCGTAGGAAATTCCAGAGGAATTCCCGTAGGAAATTCCAGAGGAATTCCCGTAGGAAATTCCAGAAGAATTCCCGTAGGAAATTCCAGAGGAATTCCCGTAGGAAATTCCAGAGGAATTCCCGTAGGAAATTCCAAAGAAATTCCCGTAGGAAATTCCAAAGAAATTCCCGTAGCAAATTCCAAGGGAATTCCCGTAGGAAATTCCAAAGGAATTCCCGTAGGAAATTCCAGAGGAATTCCCGTAGGAAATTCCAGAGGAATTCCCGTAGGAAATTCCAGAGGAATTCCCGTAGGAAATTCCAGAGGAATTCCCGTAGGAAATTCCAGAGCAATTCCCGTAGGAAATTCCAGAGCAATTCCCGTAGGAAATTCCAGAGGAATTCCCGTAGGAAATTCCAGAGGAATTCCCGTAGAAAATTCCAGAGGAATTCCCGTAGGAAATTCCAGAGCAATTCCCGTAGGAAATTCCAGAGGAATTCCCGTAGGAAATTCCAAATGAATTTTCGTAGGAAATTCCAGAGGAATTCCCGGCGGAAATTCCAAAGGAATTCACGTAGGAAATTCCAAAGGAATTCTCGTAGGAAATTCCAAAGGAATTCCCGTAGGAAATTCCAATGCAATTCCCGTAGGAAATTCTAAAGGAATTCCCGTAGGAAATTCTAAAGGAATTCCCGTAGGAAATCCCAAAGGAATTCCCGTAGGAAATTCCAAAGGAATTCCCGTAGGAAATTCCAAAGGAATTCCCGTAGGAAAATCCAAAGGAATTCCCGTAGCAAATTCCAAAGGAATTCCCGTAAGAAACTCCAAAGGAATTCCCGTAGGAAATTTCAAAGGAATTCCCGTTGGAAATTCCAAAAGAATTCCCGTAGGAAATTCCAAATGAATGGAATTTCCTACAGGAATTCCATAGGATTTTCCCTCGGGAATTCCTCTCGAATTCCTTCGGGAATTCCTCTGAAATTCCTTCGGGAATTCCTCTGGAATTCCTTCGGGAATTCCTCTGGAATTTCCTTCTAGAATTCCTCTGGAATTTCCTTCGGGAATCCCTCTGGAATTTCCTTCGGGAATCCCTCTGGAATTTCCTTCGGGAATTCCTCTGGAATTTCCTTCGGGAATTCCTCTGGAATTTCCTTCGGGAATTCCTCTGGAATTTCCTTCGGGAATTCCTCTGGAATTTCCTTCGGGAATTCCTCTGGAATTTCCTTCGGGAATTCCTCTGGAATTTCCTTCGGGAATTCCTCTGGAATTTCCTTCGGGAATTCCTCTGGAATTTCCTTCGGGAATTCCTCTGGAATTTCCTTCGGGAATTCCTCTGGAATTTCCTTCGGGAATTCCTCTGGAATTTCCTTCGGGAATTCCTCTGGAATTTCCTTCGGGAATTCCTCTGGAATTTCCTTCGGGAATTCCTCTGGAATTTCCTTCGGGAATTCCTCTGGAATTTCCTTCGGGAATTCCTCTGTAATTTCCTTCGGGAATTCCTCTGGAATTTCCTTCGGGAATTCCTCTAAAATTTCCTTCGGGAATTCCTCTAAAATTTCCTTCGTAAATTCCTCTGGAATGTCCGTAGGGAATTCCTCTGGAATTTCCTTCGGGAACTCCTATGGAATTTCCTACAGGAGTTCCTCTGGAGTTTTCTTCGGGAATTTATCCGGATATTTTTTCGGGAATTCTTCTTGAATTTTCTTCGGGAATTCTTCTGGAGTTTTCTTCGGGAATTTTTTTGAGAATTCCTTTATAAACTCTTCAGGAAGTTTCTTCGGGAGTTCCCCTAGATTTTCTTTTCTTTGATAGTTCCTTCAGGAATTCTTCAGGAAGTTTCTACGGATTTTCCTTCTTGTATTTCACTGAAAACACCTTCAGGAATTGATCTTGAAATTTCTTTAAGAATTCCTCTAGATTTCTCTGGAAGTTCCTTCAGGAATTTCACTGGAAGTTTCTTCAGGAATTTCTCTGGAAGTTCTTCAGTAATTCTTGAAGGAACTTCCAGAAGAATTACTAAAAGAACTTCCAGAGAAATTTCAGGAGCAGCATCCAAAGGAGTTACTGAAGAGGCCTCCAGTGAAATTTTTGAAAGAAATTTCAGAGGATTTCAGGAACGAACCCCAGTAGAATTTATGAAGGAACATCCAAAAGAATTTCTAAAGGAACTTCAGGAACATGGCCAAGTGGTTTCACATAGAAAAGTTGTACTTGTAATAGTCACCGACAAGCTGGCGCTGAAAATTCTAGAAGTTTGTTAGGTCGCATACTAGGGTTTGTTTCATGTAGGTAAGTGGCCACTTCCCTGAATGCATGACCCCTAGTCCGGAAAATGGCCAAATGGTTCCACAAAAAAAGGTCAACTTTGTAATGGTCACCAAAGAGCTGGTACTGAAAATTCAAGAATTTGGATAGGTCGCATGCAAGGGTTTGTTTCATGTCGGTAAGTGGCCACTTCCCCGGGGGCATGGCCTCTAGTTCAGAACATGGCCAAATTGTTCCACAAAGAAAGGTCATCCTTGTAATGGTCACCAGAGAGCTGGCACTGAAAATTCATGAAGTTTGATAGGTCGCACGTTAGGGTTTAGCTAAGGTCTGTAATTGGCCACTTCCCCAGGGGCATGGCCTTCAGTCCAGAACATGGCCAAGTGGTTCCACAAAGAAGGGTCATCCTTGTAATGATCACCAACGAGCTGGCACTGAAAATTCATGAAGTTTGATAGGTCGCACGTTAGGGTTTGGCTCAGGTCTGTAATTGGCCACTTCCCCGGGGGCGTGGCCTTCAGTCCGGAACATGACCAAGTGGTTCCACAAAGAAGGGTCATCCTTGTAATGATCACCAACGAGCTGGCACTGAAAATTCATGAAGTTTGATAGGTCGCACGTTAGGGTTTGGCTCAGGTCTGTAATTGGCCACTTCCCCAGGGGCGTGGCCTTCAGTCCGGAACATGGCCAAGTGGTTCCACAAAGAAGGGTCATCCTTGTAATGATCACCAACGAGCTGGCACTGAAAATTCATGAAGTTTGATAGGTCGCACGTTAGGGTTTGGCTCAGGTCTGTAATTGGCCACTTCCCCGGGGGCGTGGCCTTCAGTCCGGAACATGACCAAGTGGTTCCACAAAGAAGGGTCATCCTTGTAATGATCACCAACGAGCTGGCACTGAAAATTCATGAAGTTTGATAGGTCGCACGTTAGGGTTTGGCTCAGGTCTGTAATTGGCCACTTCCCCGGGGGCGTGGCCTTCAGTCCGGAACATGGCCAAGTGGTTCCACAAAGAAGGGTCATCCTTGTAATGATCACCAACGAGCTGGCACTGAAAATTCATGAAGTTTGATAGGTCGCACGTTAGGGTTTGGCTCAGGTCTGTAATTGGCCACTTCCCCAGGGGCGTGGCCTTCAGTCCGGAACATGGCCAAGTGGTTCCACAAAGAAGGGTCATCCTTGTAATGATCACCAACGAGCTGGCACTGAAAATTCATGAAGTTTGATAGGTCGCACGTTAGGGTTTGGCTCAGGTCTGTAATTGGCCACTTCCCCGGGGGCGTGGCCTTCAGTCCGGAACATGACCAAGTGGTTCCACAAAGAAGGGTCATCCTTGTAATGATCACCAACGAGCTGGCACTGAAAATTCATGAAGTTTGATAGGTCGCACGTTAGGGTTTGGCTCAGGTCTGTAATTGGCCACTTCCCCGGGGGCGTGGCCTTCAGTCCGGAACATGGCCAAGTGGTTCCACAAAGAAGGGTCATCCTTGTAATGATCACCAACGAGCTGGCACTGAAAATTCATGAAGTTTGATAGGTCGCACGTTAGGGTTTGGCTCAGGTCGGTAATTGGCCACTTCCCTGGGGGCGTGGAATCTGTAACGTGGCCAGGTGGTTCCCAGAGAGTTCATGAGTGCTTCCGGATATTGTCGAAACATTTTACCGAGCTTTTTTAGGATAAATAGCCTAGAAATAATGCGAAAACCATCAAGCTGATGACAAATTCTAGAGTTCTCTGGTCCAAGATAATCTATTACCCCAACGGAATCCGGAATATCTCCGGAACCAGTTGGCCAATCCAATCCATCCTTGGACCGTCAAAACTAGGGAAAAATCCCGATCCAACCGAGCCAAGAGAATTAAAATCGGTTAAGATTTGACTAAGTTAGAGCAAATTGAAGGTAAAAATGATGTGCCAAAAAGTATGTTAGTACAGCAAAGGTTAATGTAGAAGCATCGGTCGTTTTCATCCAAACCTTCTGGACGAACCGGATTTCAATTGCTTTGTTTCTGGAATGGAGGAGCACTACCGCTTTGAGTATGGTGATGGAGAGTCCACGTTCGTGAAGCTCGAGGTAGCCAGTCGATTGTTTCGATACGTGAGGATTTTTAACCTCCCACCGGAGGTAGATGACAAAGACATCGCCGCAGCCCTTGGCCAATTCGGGACCATAAGGCAACATGTTCGGGAGCGCTACCCTGCTGATTATGGATACGCGGTGTTTAGTGGCATCCGTGGAGTCCATATGGAAATCTCCAAAGAAATACCAGCTAACCTTTACATTAGCCACTTCAAAGCTCGTCTGTATTATGAGGGCTTGAAGAACAGATGTTTCTTCTGTAAACAGGAAAGGCATCTAAAAGCCGAATGCCCCAAAGCGAAGAATGTCAAGGTCACAGCTTCCACAGGGTCATACAGCGGTATAGTAACGGGAGCCCTGATGAACAATATGTCGAAAGCCAGAGACGATTCATCTCAGCTGAATATGACGCCATTACAGTCAAAAAACAGTGGAACCGCTTCGAAAACAAACGATCAACTCGTTACGCAGCCGGGTACCTCAGCCGGAACAAGTGCAAAGACAAGGATAGCTAGTTCAACGGAGTCAACGCATCAGAAGATAGGAGATGGAGGCGAGAACATGGATGCTACCGATACCATAGCAACGCAGAAGAGAACGATCACCGATACTTCGCAGAGCGACGGGGGCGACGGGGGCGACGGAGACGTCGGAGGCGACGGAGGCTCAACCAGCAGAGTATCTCCCAGAAGAGGACGATCGCGGAGCAAAAAACAGACCGTTGAACGTAAAATGGAACAACTGCTATTGCAGCTATCTGGTCGATCCAGGTCTCGAAGTAAGGGTAAGCGAGAAGGTAAGAGTGAAGGTAAGGAGAGTGGAGATCGAGCGTAATGCCAATCTCTGCAGATCTGTTGATCAACGATTTTTTTGAATCCGAAATGACGGTAATAGCTGATAGTGTGAGTGAGTGTAACCCACGAAACTCACGAGTGAGATTGTAAACTATCCATGCCGTTTATCCGCAAGGTAGCAACCATTAACTTAAATGCAATCAACTCGCCTGTGAAAAAGTCTCTCTTGAGAGATTTTATTTTGGATTATGATCTTGACATTATTTTTGTCCAGGAACTCGCCTTTGAAAATTTTTTCGTTTATTAGTAGCCATACAGCCATAGTGAACATCAGTGAAGACAAAAAGGGAACTGGGGTACTTCTGCGTAACAATGTGAACTACTCCGATGTGATCCTGAACGTTAACGGTCGTATCACGTCATTGACTGTCGACTCTATCAATTACATTAACATTTACGGCCATTCAGGCAGCGGTTTTGAAAAGGAAAGGGAAATTTTGTTCCGTGATGATATACTCATTCATCTAGCTCATGGAAAAGAAAATTTGATAGTAGGAGACTTTAATTGTGTGCTGAATGGAGATGATATGACTGGATCGGTTAAAAATTTTTGTGGTGGTCTCAAAACATTGATAGCATTACTTGAGTTGAAAGATATTGAAAAAGTAATTATGAAAAATCAATCTCAGTACACATTCGTTAGAGGTACTTCTAGATCACGTTTAGATCGTTTTTATGCTTCAGAACAAATTATTCGTTCAGTACGGGAAGTTAAAACAGTGCCACTATGTTTCTCTGATCACCACAGCGTGATTCTCAAACTAGAAGTTCCGGAAACTCAAGATATTATTTTTACTGGACGCGGGTATTGGAAGTTAAATTCGCATATTTTGACCGATGACGAGACGATGATAAAATTTGAAAATTTTTACAATTCATTGAAAACTCGAAATTCATACAATAATATCAACTTTTGGTGGAATAACGATTTCAAGTCCAGTGTAAAAACATTCTTTAAAAAAGAGCATTTTCAACGAAATCAACAAATTAACAGAGAAAAGAGCTTTCATTACAACTGTTTGCACGAGTTGTTCTTAGAACAAAATAATGGCAAATCCGTCGAAAATGAAATGAAAATAGTTAAATCTAAATTGATGCAAATTGAGCAAAATAAGCTGGCTTTTTATAAAGGAACGCTGCACAGCGACAATATTTTGCAAGATGAAAAAATAAGTTTGTTTCAAATCGCCACTCGGCTAAAAAAATCTACTCCATCATCGCACGCACGTTTACGAATTAACGGACAGCTAACTTCCAATACCAGTATTTTGAAGGCTGGTTTATATGATCACTACTCACAGAATTTCAAAAAACATGTCGATTCTAACTTTGACAACGACGATGTACTCAGCACAATAAGATTGTTCCTTTCAGACGCGGATAAGGAAGCTCTTATCCAACCAATCGAAATGTCAGAGCTTGATGATGTTGTGCGAAATGCATCGAAAAATTCCTCGCCCGGTCCAGATGGACTACCTTACGCATTTTACAGAAAATGTTATGACATTTTGAAGCATGATTTGCTTAAATTGTTTAACCAATACCTAACGCAAGGCGATTTTCCGCCTGCCCTTTTTTCGGCTGGGATCATAACTTTGATTCCCAAGAAAGGAGATAGTCACGACTTAAATAACCGCCGTCCCATCAGTATGCTTAACACGGACTACAAGTTATTTACAAAAATACTGTGGTCAAGATTGCAGCCCCTACTAAATAAATTGCTTGGGCCAGGTCAATCCGCCTGTGTCGTAGAACAGTCTTGTGTCAACAACGTACGTACTCTCCGAAATATAATTCTAAAAGCAAAACAGACCAAACATTTGAAAGGAATGCTATTAAGCTTAGATCTCGAGAAAGCATTCGATCGTGTAGACCATGATTTTTTGTGGTCAGTTCTGGAAAAGTTTAATTTCCCAGCCGTGTTTATTAACTGCCTTAAAAGACTCTACAAAAACGCTACATCAAAGGTATTATTTAATGGGTTTTTATCAAATGCTTTTCCGATTGAAACTTCTGTACGACAAGGATGCCCATTGAGTATGGCGCTGTTTTGTTTGTACATCGAACCACTAGTACGCATGTTGTATGATGCGGTTGGTGGTTGTCTGATTGGCAACTACTTTGTCAAGGTAGTTGCATACGCGGATGACATCAATGTCCTAATCCGTAATAACCACGAGTTTGATAAGGTCTTGGAGTTAGTCAACTACTTTAGTATTTATGCTAAAATAAAGTTGAACATTGTTAAATCGAAATTCATTCGGTTTAACAATTGTAACTCTGGGCCTCACCAGATAGAAGAGGTCGATTACCTAAAAATTCTCGGAGTTAAGTTGTACACTAATTACAATGCAATTATTGAAACTAACTACACCGATCTGATTTCAAAGATAAAATATATAGTTAACCTGCACCAACGTCGAAATTTGAATATTTTCCAAAAGACCATAACAATCAATACCTTATTACTATCAAAGCTATGGTACATAGCGCAAATTTTCCCGCCAAACAATAAGCACATTGCTCAAATACGGCAGATTTGCTTCAGATTCCTGTGGAAAGGGCAGTTTTATCATACCTCGAAAGACCAGCTTTACCTTCCTGTATACAAGGGCGGATTGGCGTTGGAAGACGTTGAGTGCAAAGCAAAAAGTCTCTTTATTCGAAATATCTTGTACATGCGCAAAGAATCACAACAGAATATCGATGAATTCATGCTTCAACAAAACAATAACAGAACTGTAACTAGAAACACTCGAGAATGGTTGCTAGTGGCTCAACGAGTGAAACAACAGAACACATTGAGCACAACAAGTTTAATATACGCCTATCTGTTGAACGAAAAAAATATAACCCCAAAAATTCAAGACAGGTTACCGAACATAAATTGGGAATCAATTTGGGAAAACATGAACCAAAACTTTTTATCAACATCAGCTAAATCAAGTTTATTTCTAATCTTGAATGATTTAATACCGACCAGAAGCAAAATGTTTAGACACAAAATATCTGGAATACAGAATTCCTTCTGTGAGATATGCAACCTCAATGATACGATGCAGCATCGAGTTGAAATATGTGGAATCTCTAAAACTACGTGGAATTGGGTGAAAAACATCATACGAAATCGATTAAAAATTATGATCACAAGCCCCGATGAAATCTTGACAGTAAACATTGGAGTAAGAGATTGCAAATCCAAAGCAGCGTTATGGCTTGTCACCGAGGTAATGAAGTTCAATCTAGAAAATTATGGCAAAAACAGCATGGATGGTCTTAGTCATTTTAAAAATGTAATACGAGAATCAAGATGGAACAATAAGGTTTGTTTTATGCGAAATTTCAAACATTTCTTAAACATTTGTTAATAATACAAACAATTGTAAGATAATCTATGTATACTAATACGATTTTTTGATTTGTTATATAAGGTATGTATATCGATATTATATGTTTAATAAAAAAAAGAGTCTAAAAAAAATGCCTCCAGAATTCTTCCAAATTTTTCGGCCAAGATGCCTTCAGGGATTTCTCCCAGGCTTTCGGAAAGCATTCCTCTCAGGAATCCCTAGTAATATTTTGATGACCAATTACTCTTGTAGAGGTTTTGAAAACGGTCATAAAACCTAATACTTTTAGCTTTGGTTTTATGATGCTAAAAAGAACTTCTTCTAGTTTATTTGACTAGAAAATGTTACTTTGGTTTCTTCATTAATTCTTTCCGAGATGCCTTTATGTTTAGGGATTTTTCCCGGGATTGATCCCGACGTTCATGAAGGCAGAGTTTCATAAAATGGTTCCTGTGGAGGTTTCTCGTGGATTTTTTCGCAATTGCTTCAGAAATCCCTTCTGGAATTTCTTCATTTATTTCTCATGCGGTTGCCTTAGAAATTCCTCCTAGATTTTCCATAAGGATTCCTTCGAAGGTTCCATCTGGTTCCCTGGATTTCTTTCCGGAATCCCCCTAGTGATTTCCTCTAGGATTGCTTTCGGCAGTATTATCGGGATTTCTTCATGGGTCCCTGCCTCCCAGCCAACACACAATCGCATACGATGCAGAATATGTGTACACTTTACACGCGGTTCAATGGAAGCATGTACGCATTCCAAGTAACATTTTAAGTTTTGTTCGGCTCTATAAGAGATCTTCATGACCAATTTTATAAAACTTGCAATAAAACTGATTTATACATCAAAACCTCTTGATAACCTCCTTAAGAGCATTTTCCGGCTGAGTGGACCACTCTCGGAGAGGTTTTGCAAACAACATTAGGAGTAGCAATAACACTACTGTTTTGAAAACTATTAGAAAAAATGTTCATTCTCGAAAAGAGCATTTCCACAGCTGAGAAAGGCATTTAAATTAACATTGAGCCAAATCTAAGGGTGAACCAAAAACCTGCGGTGTCGAAACTCCTTTGTAACATGTGTGCTACTTGGGATTGTAATACATGCAATGTACATGCTCATTGAGACGCAGAACCCAAAAATGGGAGCAAAATGGGCTCCTCCACAGCGTAAGGGTGTACCGTTTGGGCAGGTGGACCTATTTTGGGCGCTTGCTGCTATAACTAAGTCAATTTTAAACGGATTGATTTGAATATTTGTACAGAGATAGATACTATACGTGCCTAACTCTATACAAAAATTCAAATCAACCGGTCCATTTCAAGACTTAGTTATAACAGAAAATGCCCAAAATAGGTACACCTGCTCAAATGGTACAAGATCCTATCTTCACAATCATATTAGTCTAAAATATGCTTTGGGTCGCCAATCCGGAGACGGTGAGGCCGATTCCCGTTCCGGTCGGGAAAATTTTCTCGACTTCCTGGGCATAGTGTATCATTGTGCTTGCCTCACAATATACAAATTCATGCAATGGCAGGCAAAGAAAGCCCTTCAATTAATAATCGTGGAAATGCTCAAAGAACACTAAGTTGAAGCGAGGCAGGCCAAGTCCCAGTGGGGACGTAGAGCCATAAAGAAGAAGAAATATTCTATCAATCATCGACCGTTGCACTCTTTCTGACTACTTAACTTACAACTCATCAGTTCCTGGAAATACCAAACCCATTAACGCTAACATTTTTCTCCGTTCCTATTCACTCGATAATTTATTTGACATTAATTCATGAAACGCCGCTAAAACGATCTACCCACAAGTGTTCCGAAAAAGGCAATATGACTCTTTCTCCAACCGTTCGATTTCGCCAGGCCTACGGGAAGCTACCAACTAACAGATGCAGTAGCACAGAGATCACACATCAGATATCTACCTACAAAAAACATGAATGAATGAGCGGTGTGACTGCTGTTGAAGTTGAATGAATAACACAAAACTCCCCTCCGCTGTATGCTTCTCCAGCCCCTCTGCCTCAGCCACGGCAAACAAGACTAGACACTAAGCATCCCATACTCAGCCGGCGCGGCGGTCAACAACTGCCACCAAGCAAGTGTGAATCAGTACCAACTTCCTTGGAAAAAGTGACGACTGATTGGGTGGAACTTCGAACTCCACGCCCGGTAGGCACGCTACATAGGTAGATATCGATGATCTCCACGCGTGGAATTCAATCCAGTTCTCTGAAGCGTGTGTGAACAGGTGGCCGGCACGGACGGGAGAAGAAAAGTTCAAAACTACAGCGCGTTCTGATCTTTCAACGCTCCAGCCCAGACAAGAGGGCCGGAGTTATTCAATTAACACTTTGCTCTATGGGTTGATCAATTATGGGGCGGTAGTGAGTGAGTTTATGGAGTAAAGGCATTTGTTGGGTGAACTTTTCCAGCTAGAACTGCCGGCGGCGCTTGGAATGTGCTACTTGTTAGCTGGACTGTAATAACGAGATGTGATTGGAAATCAGCTGTTTTATGATAAATGCGCATATTCTGACGTATGTTACCGACATGGAAGTATACCTAGGTGTATTCAAAAGAAGTTTTAGTAATCAGCAATTTCTCGCAAAAACTCGTATCATATCGATTTGCGAAAAAGTTGGGATTTCCTGACACGGATGATCAGCTGAAAATTGCTTTAGACCAGGCTGGTATCATCATTATCATCATCATTTCTAGCACAAACAACAGCAATCATTATAGTAATACGAACGCTTCGCGATCATCGTTAGTCGATTAGCGGGTTGAAACAACCGGCCTTTTCATAGCGACCAGCCGTTTGTTGCGTTGCTGTATGGATTATTATTTATTGTATTCTTTCATAGTCCAGCAGCCCGCGATTCGTACTCACACCACCCGTCGAAGAGAGGCTCGTTGAAGTCCGATACGCGGAAAGAGGTGATAGTATGGCAAATGGTGGTGGAAGTTAAATAACCCCTTTCCGCGTCGAGGTTAAATCGAATGAGGAAGTAACTAGCGGCCTCTTCTCCCGGCGGCGTGGCAGTGGCGATGCCGATATGGATGAACATAAAGCGTGACAAAACAATGTGAGCCGCAAATTACAAGATGCATGATTATTTTGACGACAATGTTCATACAGTTGACGGGAATCAATCACGACGTAGTGTGCACTGCAATGTGAGTTTAATGATTTCCAGATTTCCTTGTTGAACTTTGTTTTACGCTTCAACCAGAGTTACTCTCACGACCAACCAACAACGGCCCCCGAAAGCTATTAGACATGTGATGAACAACGCCATCAACACCTCGTAAACATCTTGCGCATGGCCAGAACAAACAACTCCTCGCTCGCGAAAGATGAACCCAGCCAGATAACATTTGACAAATTAATTACCCAATCGGTTTCGTGTGTAGAACGGTTGCTGCTGTCTCGAGTTACTGCAGTTGGACCGAAAGCGTGAACATGACGAGAGCGATCCCTCCATGCATAATGGAGCAGCAGTCCACTTATCAGCGTTGGTCACGTGGAATCTTTTGGGGCCGAGCGCGACACGGTGCGGAGATAAAGGCTTTCCTGCACGCCAACGCATACCAACTGACTCATGCACACGGCTGGGCTTGGGGGCTTCAAGCAGCAGCCAGATATTGGAATCAATTAATTTCTCACCAAATTAGGCCGACGACGCACGGCGGCGCGGTGCAGAGAAAGAGCACACTTTGGCGGGAGATTTCGACGCAGAGGCATGATGACTCATAATAACCGGGGGCTTGTTTCGTTGCGACTCGAGCCGGATTGTCGCGGAGACACTGGCGCTGCTGTTTCGTATGTACATATGTTTACCATCTGACTAGGCACAACTGGCGAAGTGGTTCTTGGAAAACGAATGCGAGGATGAACCATCGGCGATCGGCGGCAGGTTGATTCATCAGTTAAAGTGTAGTTGCTACGGTTATCTAGGTTTATCGCTTCAAAGGAAGGTGCATGCCTCAGAATAGCATTAGCATTAGCATTAGCATTAAGCAAGTCACACAAATTCGTAGGTGGTACAACAATGGATCGCTGTTATGAGGGTTGCATCCTTTCTGCCCGTTACCAAAGCACAAAGATTTGGGACTAATCTCTGACTCTTAGACAATATTGACGCAATCCTCCAACGGTCAAGTGCTGTCCTGGCCACGTCCTTGCGACAGCTGAGGGATGGGAAGGAAAGATTAGTTGGACACCTATGAAAGTACATAGAGACCTCTACATTCTTTCAGGCCTAGGCGTCACGGGAATTTGGGTGTTAGTGGAAGGTTGAAGTTCAAAGGAAACGTTTGGTCAACGTTCAGGTGCACAACATATTTTGGTTGATGTCTGGTTCCTTTCCGAATTTGATCCTTATTGGGTGTTCGATTTTAAGTCACTTATATTGGCGTAATGCATGCCTCAGAATAGCGTTCAAAATTGATGTTTTCTTTTTGAGATGCTAAACAGCGCTTCAAAGCAGTCTACTATTCGCATCTAGCAGCTAAATGCCCATTTCCATAGATATAAAACCATCAGTCGAAGAATTGATCGTCATTAGTTCGGCCAATATACGACTTAATTATAACGCTACTAGTTGCAAAGGCCAGTGGTTACCAAGCTGGTGTCACAGGCCATGATAGTGGTTTTTAATCTAGTGAGAGGGGTTATTGCTATATTGCTATTAGTATTACTTGTAACGCAAAGTCTAGAAAGCATTTGCACTTCTTCCAAGCACTATGTGATTTAAAATATGGCGCCCTTGGTGATAATTGTGGGAAAACACTAATATACAAGTTCGCCGAATATCACGTTTTGATATTAGGATTCTTAACTGGGTTACAGATAAATGAGTCAAACGATTTCCAGGAGATCGAAAACATCATTTTTGACACACAACTGTATAAATGCTCCCCAAGCTTTTAAATCCGAAAAACAATTTTAATGGCTCGTGACCATAAATTGAAAACCACTGATATTTGCAACATATTTACATTGAAGATACTTCTGCTACAGATGAGTAATCTGAAAAAACATCTGCACCTTTTGAAAACCATTGAGTTTTGCTACACAACTACAATCAGAGCTCTGTAAGGCGCAGAACCGAAAAAAAAATCATTTTCATTTCATCCTCAAATTAATGGTTCTTGAGAATTTTCGAAATTTTGAGAAAATCCCAAAAACTTTTCCATTTCGTTTTCACACTTACGGTTCTTGAGGTATTCGCGTCACCGTGAATTGGAAACTGCTGGTTTTTTTTTCAATTATCTATATTGGAGATACTGATTCTTGAGATGATCAATTTGGAAAACATTTGCACTTCTTCCTAGCACTTTCGATTCTTGGGAAATTCTTGTGGTCCGTAACCCCAGATTGGGAACCACTGTAATGAGTGCTCCCTGATGTGCAGAATCCGAAAAACCTTTTCACTTCTTCCTAACACCTTCGGTTCCTCAGAAACTCGCTTGGCCCATGACCGTAGACCACTGAACTTTGACATTAACGATTTGGATTATTGATTATAACTAAATAACTCAAACTAAAATAACTTATCACCGGTTCGAAACTTTGTAATTTCGATCTTCACTAACTAAATCTGGGGTCTCCAGCTAGCCTAGCGATAAGGGAACGTTCAAAAATTACGTCCAATATTTTGGGGAGAGGGGGGGTGTGGTCTAAGAAAAAGTGACAGTAGGGGAGACTGGGGAGACTTGATCCCTTTTTCTTAATTTACCTGAAACTTTAAGAAAAACACAAAACTAGATCCGATTTCCGTACAAAATGGCAGGTAAACATCTATTGCAAGTTAATACACAACATAAGGCCTTTAAATTATTGTTAAAGTTTTCAAAACTGTGTTTTTATGGAGGCATGTCTTATGGTGTATTTTTCAAAAATGGGTGACACTTGATCCCCCTTTGAGCACATGGTTTATTTGAAGGGAAAAGAATTCCAGAGTCTTCCTATTCATTTTCTATTCGAGTTTTCTTGTATTTTCGATGAATATGGAGTGTTTGAAATTGTAAGATTTCCTTAAATTTTTAAGGATATGCCGTATTCTCAAAATGGGGAGACTTGATCCCCCTTTTCTTGGTTTGTACTAAAGTTATAATTATCTGACACATTTTATCGTTGAAAAGACTAGAATTCCAAGTAAATAGAGGATTCCGAATAGAATTTTATTTTTCACACGTATAATGTGTGTGTAATCCTCAAGGGATCAAGTCTCCCCATGTCACTGTTGTGTATACTAAGCTGAATTAATTAAAATATATTAACATCTGCCTTATTTTGATAAATAAGTTTGAAAGTATTTTATTTAAACTATGTGCTGTGAAATTTTGACACGATTTTGTTCAATTTTCACAAAGTTATTGAGATTTTTCGGAATCGCCTAAAAGATTTCTGAAGGACTGAAAACAAACCATCAGCCGTTAAAAAATAATGCAATGTACAATCGAAATCACTTGTAGCCAAAACATAGTCGTTTGTCCTGGAGTAATTTTGGAAAAAATATGCTAGAAGAAAAATGTTTTTGATTCCGAGCAAATATGGGGGGAACAAGTCTCCCCAGGGATCAAGTCTCCTCAGTCTCCCCTACTTGTATCTGGTATAGAAAAATAGCGTGACAGAGGGGGGCGTGGGCCTAGAAATCCAGAAAAACGATGGACGTAATAAATGAATCTTCCCTAAGAACTATGGATCGCCAATCCGGAGATGACGGGTTCGATTCCCGCTTGGTCGGGAAACTTTTCTCGACTCCCTAGGCATAGTGTTTCATTGTGCTTGCCTCACATAGTACAAATGCATGCAATGGCAGGCAAAGAAAGTCCATCAATCAATAACTGTGGAAATACTGAGAACACGAGAGAGCTCTAGCTTGCGCAGCTTTTTCTTTTTTCTCCCTCACTCACGAGATAGAGGAAGATGAAAAAAGGGGCATTTTGCCCCTCTTTTATCTCGCTCTTTCTTGAGTTAATCAAAGAGAATGAGTGAGAAGAAAGAAAAAGCTGCTCACGCTAGTGCTAGAGAGGCAGGTCAAATTCCAGTGAGAACGTAGAGCCATAAAGAAGAAAAAGAAAAATAAGAATAAGAAACTAAATCTTAAACTGATAAAAAATAACGCTCCCTCCATTTATGCACTAGGGTAAAAATTATCTTCGTCGTATGCACTAATTCCCGTCACATCAGACGGGAAACAGCCAATCATTACAAAAATTCGGATTTACCTGTGCCAATGTCTAATTAGATGCAAGCAAACAGATGTAGACTACCGATAACCAGCCTCTTTAGTACTGGAAATCTAATAATTATAATTAGAAATATTTTGAGGATTTTTTTTTTCAGAAATTACCTCACAAACTTTTCTTGAAATTTTTCCATGGACTGTTTAAAAAATCTATCACACCTAATTTCAAAAAAAATTCTTCAAAGATTAGTTCATATATTTCATTCGATATTCCTCCGAAACGTTTCAAAATATCATTTTAGAAAATCTTGCATTGATTGCTTCCAAAATTCTTTGGGAGACTCCTTCAGAAAATTATCAAAACATTTTTTTAGTCCTGAATGGTGTTGTAAACACAAAAAAAAACTCGCTCGTCGTTTAGCGTCAAATAAACCAAAAAATGTTTCAGGTATTTATTGAGAAATTCTTCCAGTGATTTGAATTGATCAGAAAATATTGAGTTTCTTGGAGAATTTTTTCGAAAGTTTTCTAGAGATAACCTCCGAAATTAATTAAGAAATCTTTTCAAAACCATTCCTGGATTCCTTCCGACATTGCCCCAAAGATTTCTTTTAGATCTTTTTCCAGGAATTCCTTTCGGGATGCCTTCCATTGATTTATTGTTCAAGCTATTAAGAACATCTTCCAAGTACTGCTTCAGAATTTTCTGTAGAATTTTCTTCGGAATTGTTTTTAGAGAATCAAAAACAAATTTCCCCAAAAAATCCTCTAGAAAAGCTTTGACGGTTTTTCTTAAAAATTCCTCCATACATTTTTAAAAGGATTTCTTCCAAAATAATTCCATGAATTCCTTCAGATATCACTACAGAAATTCAGTCTTGAAATCTATCAAGGCTTCACTTAGAAGCTCACCTACTGTTTTTTTTTTTCAAAAATTCTTTCAGAGATCCTTTCAAGAATTTCTCCGGGAATCCCAGATATTCCCAATTTCTTAAAGAATTCTTTTAGGTTGATTTCCACGGGTTCTTTCTGAAATGCCATAAGAAATTACTTTGAAAATTCTTCTGGAGATTCATTTAAATAATAAATTGAAAAATTTTCCAGAGATTTCTTTAGAATTTTCAACAAGGTCCATTACTTTTTCTTCAAAGATTCTTTCACAAGTCCTACCAAAGGTTTCTTTGGAAAATTTCCCAAATATTCCTTCAGAAATTCGTTCAGGTATTTCTTCAGGATGTCCACCAGAGGCTTGTTCAGCAATTGTTTACCAAAATTTTAATTGGATAATTTCTCCAGTATTTTTTCTATCAATTACTTCATATTTTTTCTAAGAATTTCACCAAGGGTTTCCCGAGAAGTTTCTCCAGCAAACTCCTAAGAAATTCCTCTGAAATTCCTTGGAGATTTGTTTTTGGGATTTCTTCAGATATTCACTCAAACGTACTTCTTAAGATTTCTGCAAGGATTCTACTGAAGAATTCTCTAGAAAATAACTCAGGGATTCCTTCTGAAATACCTTTTAAGAAATATGTAGTTGTATCTTCAGAGACTTCAGAATTTTAGGGATTTCTTCAGGAACTTCAGCAAGGGATTTCTTCAGAAGTTCTTCCATGGAGTTTTCAGAAATTCATATGGGAATTTCAGCAGAAATTCTTTTTTTTTTAGAAATTGCTCTTGCGGTTCCATTAGAAATATCTCCTGGAATATCTTCAGCAGTGTTTTTTTTTCCAAATATTTCCCCAGGGATTTTTATGAGTTCTTCCAAAAATTACACGAAAAATACTGAAGAATTCTTTAGAAAAATCCAGGTGGGAATTTCTGATTAATCCCTGGAGGGACATCTCTAAGAAATCTCCCAGAGAAACCGTTGGACTCTCCTAGAAGAGTTTTTTTTTAATTTCCTGCAGGAAAATTGGACAAACATTCCTGAAGCAATTTCTGAAGCTATCTCTCGAGAAATTATGGATGAATGCCAAGGATAATACCTTGGGGAATACCTGATGAAAAAAAAAATCATTTGAGACATCTGGAGGAAAAATTTCTGAAGGAATCTCTTACAAATTTCTTACAGCATTTTTTCCTTTATAATAGTGTTTTTAACTTACGCTAGTTCAACGCTTTGTCAAGTTATAGGTCAACAGAATGGTGCCTCAACAAGGGACCACAGGGGCGCATCCGAAGAAGTATAGGTGATCCTAGGAAACCTTCCGATCCCAACCAAGGGGTCTCATCTTCCAGAAATTGCAGACTAAGGTACTGGTGGATTTTTTTTTATCTGTATTAACGAGATTTTTAGCCCTAGGCCAGTTCATCTCGGACTGGTGGAATTATTGAAAAAACTCGTCAATAAATTTCTGATGGATCCCTGCAGGATTTTCTGAATGAACTCTTGGAAGAACTCCAGGAGTTAGCTCTGGAGGATTTCTCAGAAAAAAGCTTGTATAGGGGAACTTACGTATTCTCGGCAGTTTTGTTCTCTTCGTCATGGTTTTTTTTTTTTGAAACCTGTAGGTCTCAAAATTGGCCTCAAATCCTTTCCAACCAAGCTGAGTTATATGCCCCAATTTCAGACAATTCGGCCCACAAAATCCCCCATGACGAAGAGAACAAACCTGCCGATAATGCCCATCGTCACCCTATTTGCTGAAAAGATTTTTACACAAAAATCCGTAACTTACTACCTGAAGAAATTTCTGAAGAAAATCCTGCAGAAACAACAATAAAATATCCTTTGGAAAACCACTGGAGAAATTAAAAAAAAAACTTGAGGAATACAAAAAAATCTTTGAAAAAATACCGAGAACAACTGAAGAACGCTCTGCAGGTAAGGACTGTATTGTTAATTATGAGTACACCTTAAAATTAGTTTCCCTTTCATCAAAGTTAACTATTTCTCAATGGGCCTTATTTACGGGCAATTAAGAGGATTCATTGCCTTTTCCACAAATTGAACATTGTTTACTTCATACCTGTCAAAGGTGTCACGCGCATAGTGGCAGGATGCCAAATCCGG
This sequence comes from Aedes albopictus, assembly GCF_035046485.1. Taxonomy (NCBI): domain Eukaryota; kingdom Metazoa; phylum Arthropoda; class Insecta; order Diptera; family Culicidae; genus Aedes; species Aedes albopictus. The sequence goes on from NC_085137.1 coordinate 378,616,008, forward strand.
CCAAAGTAATGTAGGACCTTTGTGTTTTCAGATGAGTGGCAGAATATGTTTCTGGAGACATTCCTCCCGGTATATTTCGACGTTCATACCTGGGACGGTGAAGAAAGGTGACGATTTCATACCACATTGACAAATTGCTTGCCTAACCAACACATTTTCCAATTTTTTTTTCGCAAAAAATCGATTTCTCCTAATTTGTAACATCCGTGCCATGCTTAACAGTGAAAATCTGTGCCCCTGGAAGTACCTTGTAGTCCAATTTGACATACGTTTCATCATCCATGAATATGCACATGCAATTTTTGCTCAAAACATCGTCGTACAGCTTCCAAGCCTGAGTTTTCACATAATCCGCCAGAATTTGACTGCGTTTTGGACATTTCTGTTTTGGGTAGGTCTTCGGGGAATTACGCTCCTTGGCGCGTTGAACCATACCAACAGTCGTTTCACACTTTTTTGCGAAATCTCTAATGGATACCTCCTATTTTCCTTCAACGATTTTGCAAATTTTGCTGTCCAAATTTGACTTGGACGCACCTGTTTTTTGCCGCGTCCGGGTAAGTCTTTCAGTGTGTTATGCATACTGAATCGTTTGATAGCATTTTGGACAACAAAAACCCTAACACATTCAATTTTTGCTAATTTTCTTAGCGATGATCATTTTTCCTTGCAGTGCCTGGTCACAATCGATTTCCGCTTCTCCTCCGTAAACCCTCGCATTGTTCCACTAGAGGAAAAACTTTAACTTTTAATTAAAGTTATCGTTTGTTTACAACGTTAGCAACACATAGACACAAAGCATAGACATAGTCTTTTTATTACAGAGCCTCAAAGGTGTACTCATAATTAACGATACAGTCCTTATTCATTGAACAATTTCTCGAAAAAATCCTAAGCTAAAGAATACATTGTGGAGTAATTTTTGCAAAAAAATGTAGAAAGATACTTAAAAAAAACTTCTGAAAGAATCCCTTTAGGAAGTTTGGAATAAATCCAAAGCAATGCTTGTAGGAAGTTTTTGAGAAAACCCTAGAAGAACCTCCACAAGACTTGTTTGTGATTTTTTTAGAGGCATTTCCAAATCAGTACCCGAAAAAACGCGGAGCGGACCTGGTGTGATGGTTTGAACACGCCGCGGACCTGGGATCGAATATCACTCCAGATAAACTTACAAAAATGACGGGCTTGGTGGTCTAGAGGCTACCACTTCTGATTCCTATGCAGAAGGTCCTGGGTTCAATCCCTGGCCCGTCCCTTTCCTCCAACTTTGTATCTTTCTGTATACTTTCACCTTCCTATCTACATGTACAACTCAAGTTCATAGCCATCGCTAGAGCAGAAAAGTGTTGAAAAATCCGTTCCCCTTCTTTCCAAAACTTTCACAGCACAGTGTCAATCTATCATATCCCAAGCGACACACATGGTTACAAAACAGTGACGGCATCATTGCGTAGTAAGTCACAGTGACTTCTGTGCAACCCTTGCATACGCTGCTGTCACTGTTTTGTAACCATGTGTGTTTCTTGGGATATAACGCTTACGAGTAATGCAATCAAGCGAACTGTGCCGCATTATCTTCCGCCTGGCATTCACACACCAATGCAACATTCCGACATCCGCATGAATTTATGCAGATGCAGAGGTATATTCGGTCTACTTGCATACAAACGAATACATGAATTGATGTAGCAATTCTTGAATTCTTGAATTCCTAAGAGAATCTTAGGAGGAAATGTAGAAGTTATTTTTAAAGAAACTTGTGGATCAGTTTCAAGATTAATCTTGTGATTTTTTCGATAACCTCTTGAAGAAATCCCAAAAAAATCCTGAAAGAATCTTTAGAGGGATACCAGGAGAACCGTTCAAAAAAAAAAAAAAAAACAGACAGGAACAAGGATGCTTTTTGAAGGGATAATTAGGGGAATCTTTATAGGCATTATTAATAAAATCATGCCAAGTAATCCTGCAAGAATATTTTCTCTGTGAATTTTCCAGAACTTTTTTGATAAACCCTGAAAGCCTCCCCAAATTGGTAATCCAGGATATTCTTTTGGAAACTGTAAGAAAAATTCTAGATAAACTCTAGTTTGCCCAAGAAAATGGGGGCGTTCAAGTATTTATAGGGCGCACAGAAGTTTGATTTTAATATGACAGCACTGCTTGCATCACACAGTTGCCATCATTCATTGGAATCACCAAACGATGACACCTAACGACGATCGTCGTTACACAAACATTGACAAAAAGTTTAAAGCTTAGGCTTAGAGCCATCAACCACCATCGTCAAAATAGTACGTAGGTATGTAACAATATGAAAACAAAATCAAGTAATCGTCATCAAATTGATTACCGGGTTTTGGCTGTGGTGTGGAAGAAGTTACTCTACTCTGGCCGAAACTCATTTGTGTATTCCATTGTGGTACGGTAGAGCAGCACTCGACCCGAAATGGTATGCGGCAGCGGCAGGCCCGATCCAAACGTTTCCACACCAAGGTTGTGAGAATAAATAAAAATTCGCGTTCGTTCTAGCCTGTGTATGACAACTGCGGCTGAACGCTTCTTTACTGGAATCGATTCGCCCGCCGCACTATTTTAGCTCACGAGCAATCTGCACACAATGACAGTTAAAGTTTATTCGCCCCCGGAGTTGATGCAAGCAGGTGGACAAATTGGTTGCGAATTGTTTATACGGTCCAAGTCGTTTGAATCAGGGGGAGAGGTACGAAAGTCCATAAATCCCGGCAGAGGTCGCCCCAGCCGGAGAAATTATAATTCCATTGAGAGGTTCAATGTAGCTGTAAATATTCTTGGCTGGTGTGTTTGTTCGCCTAAGGACGATGATCGGGGGGTTCTTGTTTTGATAAATGTTTCTGCCAATGGTATTGTAGGATGTGAGCTAGGTAGGGTAGATGGTTCAGTAATAGCAGTAGATTAAATGCCTTGAAGTATTAAGTTATTAAACTAAAAATGAAATCGTCATTGGATATGCAGAGATGGATGGAAACGTGCATTCTGTAATTATTACTGGTAAAACGACCATTACTGACAGTATTACCCTAAGCAGAACTTTCACTCACTTGCTTCAAGGATGACCGGAAGCGTGGGACATATGGAAGGGTTGGCGAAGTGGTGGAGACTGATATTTACGAGTATTTCAGTCTCGGTGGCGGTTGCGTTTGGAAATCACACAGAACTTTGAAACCGTGACAAATTGGATGCCACACAGCGGCTTTTAGTATTGCCGAGCACGAGAAGTGAGTTCGCAAGTTTAATTTATTGTTTTTGAAGGTAACTGAGAAAGTTCTCGCCAAGGTCTACTTACGATCCATCACGTAATGGGAGGCATTTACCTGTACCGAGACGCTGACCTAGTTTAAACCTGCGGTTTGTGTCATTGAGAAGTATCATCAATAAAAACCTGAGTTAACCTATTTTTGAGGGTACGGTGATGAACGCACGGCTGCTCAACAAGGCAAAGCTGAGAGTGTCTGAGTTCGATTCCCAATTAGTTCAAGGTATATTGATGACATTTTCTATAATAGACATACTATTTAGACATAGAGTATCCTTAGACAATTTCAAAAGGTAGCTTTCGGTCAATAACTGTGGAGGTGCTCAAAGAACAATACGTTGAGGATCAAAATTTGTCCCAGTTTGGACGTAACGTCAACAAGAAAGCAAGAAGAACATACTTTGCCTCCACTGAAATACAAATAGAAGGTGATTTACTCATACCCAGCATTTTGGCACAAAGTCATCCTTGAAAGCTCAACCTTTATAGCGTGCCATGAACAGCACCTGTTAGGTATTCCGTTGACCTTTGCTGGCGCCAACAATGTATTACCTGACGATGCTATCTTTCCGTGAACCAGCAGTTTTTTTTGGTCGGAAAAGTTCACCGGCTTGGTTTTCCATCTATCCTTTCCATCCGTTTCCAAAGAGAAAATCCATGAACTTGGCCTTTGCAAGAGTCCGACCAATAGCAGACCCTTCACAAATTGCACCAACATCCGAATCATGTAATTCAATCGCGAATAATCGTTCAAGGTGTCAACTTCTGATAGAATAAGTCATCGTGATAGGATTATCATATTTTCAAATGATAAAACTTGCTACCTCAATCATTCAAGCGAAACTGGAAGTAAACATTCTCCTCAAGATTCCTGAGCCAACCTGTAGTACGTGCCTTCGATTAACTATCCCTTCACTTCTAGCTACGGCAACGACCGTGTGGGGATGTAAACAACATATCTTCTTCCCATCACAATGAGGACCCATCCAAAGATTACGTAACATTTTAGGAGGGGAGAGATAATTTTGAGGTCCCTACATATCATTCCCACACAATAGAATTTAAGCCAGATCCAGATGTTGGTAGAAATTATCTCACGTAATCAATGAACAGCCCCCGGAATCGTGCCAAAACAAATCAATTCATCATCGTACAGTGTTCCCACAGGAGATTGCAACAACACTTCATCACGGCACGGGCGGCGGAGAGGAATGCAATAGAAAATAGGTGGGTATCCTCCCATTTTTACACGGGCTGAAATGGGGACTTGAAGCTATTATTAGCCTGCTGGAAGCCGTAAACGGTTCGTGTACCGCTACTATATGTAGCTGCTGGCTAGCTGGCAAAACGTCGTTGTCGTCGTCGTCGTCGTAGTCGGTAAACTGTTGCCCTCTGACCTGATAGAGTGCAACTAATTAGCATATTTGCTGCTGTCTTGGAGCTGTCTACCAGCGAACTCTAAAGCTTGAAGGATTTTAATAGCTGGGTAGGTCATAAATATGAGATTAATAGCGATTTCACATACACTTATACGAGCGTATTTATAATTTTGAAATTCATAGCCACTGAAGCAATGCATTTAAATAATTTTGTTAATTCTACATATTTAAAAAAAAAATAAAAAAAAAATAATAGGGCAGATCGGTGAAGTACTAGATTTGTAGTAATGAGCTGAATTTCAGTATGGTGAGAAGGTCAATTCTCCGTTTCTGCAATGAAATGGTGCTAAAAGCGTAGATATTTTGATTCCTTGCCTAATTTGATACTGTTTGAGCAAAACAGTGTTGTTGTTTTCTTCATTGCTTGCAACATAAACAACATAGTTATGTAAAGTTTTGCTCAAATAGCATCAAATTAGGCAAGGAATCATAATACCCACGCTTTTTGCACCATTTCATTGCAGAAACGGAGAACTAACCTTCTCACCATGCTAAAATTCAGCTCATTACTACAAATCTAGTACTACACCGAACGTGCCCCATTGCACAATAACCTGGAGCTGTAAGGCCCAATATCGTATGATGAACTCACATTCCCTAGTACAATCTTTGAAGAAAACTTTGAAAGATGTATTCCTACGAAAACATCTCCAGGTGTTCAAGGATTGAAATCTCTTAAGGATACATTCGGATTTTTCTACATGGATTGCAATTGAAATTGCTCCAACGGTTAATTGAGAAATAACACTAGTGATTGCTTCATAAACTTTACAAAGTATTCTGTTGGAAAAATTTCCATGGATTGCTACAGCAGTTTCTTCAAAGAATCCTTCAAAAATTTCTTCAGAAGTTACTGCAGACATTAACATTTACATTGTTATGAAATTCTTTCAGAGATTCCTTTAGACAATCCTTCAAAAATACATTCATGAATGCTTACGTTTTTTTTTCAGAAAAACTTCAAAAATCCTTTAAGAAATTCATCAGGAAATTTTGTCAAGCATTCATCCAAAAATTCCCCCAGTAATTTCTTCACGGATTTTTTTGAAGGGTTTCCAAGGATTCATTTGGTGATTATCTAAAAAACTTTCCATTGACTTTCTTGGAAACTTCTCCAGTGATTGTTCTCCTGGGAATCTCTCGAAAAAAAAATTTCCACGATTTTGCTTAAGAACTTCTTCAGCGATTCCCTTAGAAAATCAGCACTTCAGAATTTGTTCAGATATTCCTCCAAAGATTTCTACATAAATTCTCCAGAGATTCTAAGAGCTACTTCAAGAAACCTCACCGAGGATTCCTGTAGAAATGTCTTCCAGAATTTCTTCCTGTATTCGTTTAGATATACAACACATATACCTCCTGGGCTTCTTTCTGAAAATAATTCGCATGTTTCCTTCGCAATTATTACAAGAAATACTTAAGAGATACACCAATCTACGATTGGAAATCTCCATAATAAAGTAATAATAGATCTAGGAATTAATTCATAATTCGTTCACTCTAGAAAATCTTCTAGGTGTTCCTTTAGAAAATCTTTTTCCTCTGGGGATTCCATTGGATTTTTTTTGGGGATTCCTTCAGGGATCTGAACATTCCTTCAAAAATTTTTACAAGTATTCAATTTGAAAAACTTCTATCGATTCCTCAAGAATTCCCTTCTAGAATTCGCTTGGCAAATTTTCTAGAGGTACCCGGAAAGCTAGGAAATCTTGCATCCTTCAGAAATTTCTCGGGAAAATCCTTCAGAAATTTCTCGCTGGACTTTTTTTTTTATGTCTTTATTATCGAGACTTTCAGCCCAAGGCTAGTTCGTCTCCAAAAGGACTTTTTTTGTAAGTCTTCCGTGGGTTGCTTTACCAATTTCTTCAGAGTTTGTTTCAAAAATTTGTCTTCTCCAGAAATGTCTCCAAGCCTTGCTTTAGAAAGCCTTCCAAAGATGAGAGTTTAGAATTAGCCATTGTCAAAATACACGATAAAAAAAAACAAATATTTCTCCAGTAAATTCTCAACGAAATCCTTTACATAATCCTCCAAAGATTTCTTCAAAAATCTCCCCATGTTTTTTTTTTCATTACCTCCAGGTAATCTCTTTAGATTTCTTTTGGAAAATCTTCCAAGATTACTGCGCTGACTCCTTGGGAACATTCCTCCAGGGATTCTTTTCGGAAAATTTTCCTATGATGCCCTAAAAATAGAAATTTATTTGAAAACTCTTGAATCGATTGCTTCAGAAACATTTCCATGATTTTAATCTGCATTATCTTTACAAGATTCCTACTGATATGTCTCTAAAAAATCTTCCATTGACTTTCTTAGAAATTCCTGCATGGATTCTTTTACAAATTCCTCCTGGGATTCTTAACAAAAATATTTCACGGATTCCTTCAAAATTCCATCAGCGATTCCCTTAGAAAAACAGCAATTTAGAATTTCTTCAGAAATCCCTCCTAACATTTCTACTTAAATTTTTCCGTGGATTCCAAGAGTCACTTCAAGAAATTTCACAGAGGATTCCTTCTGAAAATCTTCAACGAATGTCTTCCAGAATTGCATCTTGTATTCTTTTAAATACCTCCTGGGCAGGCCCTTGCACAGAAGTGGCACCAAGGGAGCAGACTTTCCCCCTTCCGCACGGGTTTGCTCTTGTGATTCTATTTAAAAATCGTTCGCAAATTTCCGAAATTATTCCTGGAATTCCTTAAGAGATTAACCAGCCTAGGGCTGAAAATCTTCATAATAAAGTAATAACGGCCTGCCCATAATCTATATAGACTGTGAGGGGGGACGGGAAGTTCTGGCCAAAGTCTACGCTCCATACAAACTTTAAATTTTTTGAATAAACAAAAGTCTACAAAAGTTCCGTCGGAAAAAAAAATCAATGGTTCCTTCAAATATTCCCTAAAATTTCTTTGTATATTCTTTCAGGCATCTTTAGAATTTTTTATAGGTATTCCTAAACGAACTGTTCCAGAGATTTCATTGGAAATTTAAGAAATTCAGATTTTTCAGAAATTTATACAAGGATTCTTCCAGAAATCCCATCTGTTTTTTTTTTCTTTTTGAAAAAATCTTTCAGAAAATCAGAAATTTAGATTTTTTTCAGAAATTTTCTATATTAATTCTTACATGGATTCCAAGAATTACTTCAAGAAATTTCTCCTTTAGAAAATTTCAACTTATGACTTCCAGAATTGTATCATGTATTCTTTTAGAAATTTCTCCTAGGGAACATATTTGCAAATGTTTCGCATGTTTCTTTCAAAATTATTCCGGGAATTCCTTAAGAGATGAACCAGCCTAAAGTTGAAAGTCTCTTTAACAAAATATCTCCCGAAGATTTATTTATAAATACTTGCAGCCTTCAGAAATTTCTCAAGAAAGCCTTCTAGGCATTCATTTGGGAAATCATTTTCCTCGGGCGACTCTATCGAAAAATTCCTTCAGATATTCCCCAGAAACTTCTTTAGAATTTCTTTCAGGCAGCTTCAAAATTCTTATAGGTGTTCCTAAACGAAAACGAACTGCTCCAGAGACTTAATTAAATATTTCTAAATAAAATCTTCTCAAATTTATTAAAGGAATCCTTCACAGAATCATGTATGATTTCTTCCAATGGTTTCAGCAGCCTTTTTTCAGAGTTACCTACTGCAGCAATTCCACCGGGTATTGTATTTGATTTTCAGAAATAGTTCCTAAGAATTTTAACAGGATATATTTACCAAATATTACCCTGATATTCATCTAGGGATTTCTTCAGAAATACTTCCACGAATTCTAACAATTCCTTCAGAAAATATTTAAGGAATTTTTAGTAATTATTCCAGGAATTCAAAAAAACCTCTAGAGATTCTCTATGGGGACCCAGTGGAATCGATCACCATGGGTTACCAACTCAAGGATTGTCAGAGATTGCAGCAGGAATATTTTCAGTACCTATTTGGTATCCCAAGGATTTTTTCAGAAATCTCAGCAAAGATTTCAGAGAGTTTCAGAGGAGTTTAAGGGTTACTTCAGAAGGGTTTTGTGGAGGTTTTCAGATGATCTGCAACACAGTGACGCTACACAGAATTTTTCGTTTGACGAGAAGTTTTTTTTTTCAGCCGGGTGGGAATTGAACTCACACTCAGAAGCTAACGTTATGCCTAAACGGCTGCCTTCGCTGAATTGAGGGGATTTCAGGGTTTTTTTTTATTCCTGTTCGGGCCTGTCACTGCGAGCAGTTTTTAGATCTATGGTGACATTACCCGTATCTTTAGTGTAGTGCATGTCGCATTACTCAATTGCCATTGAAGAGCAATAAAGTGTCGATTTTGATACAGATTTTGTATCGTTTTCTTTGAAATTTCTTTCTTATAGAAAACAAAACAAGAGCACTGATAATTGGCCATGCATCGGAGACCTTGCATCACCCTTGTTTACCGCTAAATTCTCCACAGTAAGAAATTTAGAACCCGGGTTATAACATTAGCAGCAATACCATTCCAATAATGAAACATGTGTTCAGTAATAAGCATTCTAGCATGTGCCTTGCGTACTAGCACTTTCCAGTCTTCGAAGAGTTAGTGCATACATAGATCCCTAACCCAATTAGATTTCCTTTGCATTGAGTTTAGCCTCAGATGGTGAGGTTTTTAACTATATTCAAAGCAAAGTTGGTAAACTTAGTTTTATTCAATAACTTGAAGACACTAAAACACCAGTAGCAAGGACTAAATACTATAATTCCTGGAATTACCAGAACACATAGGATAGCGAACCACTTGGGCAGTGGCCAGTATTTTGGGTACTCTTCGCTATAACTCAGTCAATTCCAAACCAATTGCCTTAAAATTTTGTACACGGCTAGATACTATACGTATCTCATCGCGTTACAAAAATTGTGTCAATTGGTTCAGAATTGGCTGAGTTATAGCAGAAAAGTGCCCAAAATAGGACCCCTGCCGAGATGGTTCCACTTCCCTATTCCAAAATTGAAAAATTGAACGATACTAGATTTCGGTTTGGTAGATCTTTCACCGCAACGCAACCCAAAAAGGAGATCTACCCACGCTACGGGCTTCGTTAGAGATCGAACATATTTAAATCCTCTCAACCATTCATCTCTCAGCACGGGTCGCCTGACACCTTGGATTGGGGCTACCTGTTTGGTGAACTTTTACCCCCGGAACAGGTGGTCTGTAATGCTATTCTTAACCGGCAGCTACACTGGCATTTCAGGGGGTTACTGACGCATCCAAGACATTTGAGAGAATTTGCGAGAAGGTTTCAGGTTTCAGGTAATAATGATCGATGATCAATAATTACGACCTTAATGGAGTTTCAAGATTTTTTTTTTGAAAGTTTCAAGGAGTTTTCGGGGATTCCCATGGATTTCAGGCAGATGTTTTAAGTAAGTTTTTCATAATAATCACTAGATCACTAGTTACATTGGTAGATTCGATTACTAAGCTCATGGGAATTCTTAGGAATCCTCAACAAGGTTCTGTGAGTATAAACTTGACACTTAGTACCAAAAACTAGCTTTTCGGAGGCAATCACGGTGTGGCGCGGAATCATACTGAGCGTAGTAGTTATGCTACCTTGTAGTTTGTGGGTGTTAACAAACAAGCGTGTTGGCCATCAATATCAATGATGCGATTCAAAACATGATTGCCCCTGAAAAGCTAGTTTTTAGGACACATTTGACTTTCACGAATTTAAATAATGTTTGCTCAACTCGTACAGCATTGATTGATGTCAAAGAAGCAAATAACCACAAAACATTATTGAATGCCGTTTGTTTTGCACCTTCCAGAGCAAAATCTATCGAAAAATCAACTTTTCATGGTTGTTTGGATTACAATGGGATAATTACACAGTGCAACATTTTTGTCTCAAGAGCAAACTTATGTGTCTCTGATAGATTTTGGGCCGCTGAATCCGAATCTGGGCTCAGATTTGGTAAAATCGAAATATTTTGCTTGAGTCGTTAATTTAGATGTTAATTGACCAATTTATCTTTTGATTGCTTAAAAAAAATTTCCATGCTTAATGGCTTGCAGTCAAAAAAGCCCAAAATCGCATATTTTGCCCTATAAATTGAGGTACAGCTCAAAATTGTGACGTGCTGGAGCAAATCTGAGCCCGGATTTGAATTCAGCGGACCAAAATCTGCCAGAGACTCATAAGTTTGCTCTTGAGACAGACCAAAAGTTAATTTTTGTTACGCTGTGTTACATATGTTTTCTTTAATTTTATTGGCATACGTTGTTCGGAGAACTTGTGCAAACAAGTATATCTTTCAAATTGTTCTAAAAGATTTAATTTTTTTCTGGCTTTAGTAGAGTTATGATGTTTTGAAGTTCAAAAATAGTAGAAAAAACACAAAATTTTCACCAGTTACTTCTTTTGGGATGCCAATCAAAATATGGGGGTGGACTTGAGAATCAGAGAAAATTTTTGAAAAAGTTGACAAGCTTTCGAAATATCTCCGGTATACTATTTTTATCTTTGTCATTAATCAAATTGACATTTCTTCCCCGTAAACAGGTAATTCAACTAACTGATTCGTAGTTTATTTCTTGGTTGGCAAGCAATCGACAGTCACGAACACCTTACCGCAAAATATTGTGTATTCAGTTGCATTTTTCATTGTATTGGTCCCTCAGAAAATTTCCCCGCTTTGTATCAAGGCTGCAGTTCTCGAGCACATAGGGGAACAAAGCCCCAAAATGCCAAGATGGGGTAAAATGGCCCAACTCATAAAATCATTGCTGAACGGGATCATTCCTATAGGTGAATGGTGTCAAGATATGTTTGCATCGAACATTCTTCTAGTAGCTAGGCCACCAAACCCACGAAAAATCTTTTGATTTATCAATAAAAATTGGCAACTTCCGGTTTTTCGTGCTTGCAATTAAGGTTTTCTAGTGATTTTATTATCAGCTAGGTGTTTCCAACGAAATTGAGGCGCACATGGAGACGCATGGTTGTTGATGTCTACGCTTACCATGTTAGGGGTCATTGAAATATGACGACCATCGTTTTGCGGGGAGGGGGATTACACCCCATTTATTGAATATCAGAAAAAAGCGGGACAGAGGGAGAAAAAAACAGTTGGAAATGCCCGAAAATTGATGGACGTAATTTTTGAATGTTTTAATGAAGTGGCATCTTTCCCCATGGCAGATGGTCTTTTTGCACCACTTCCGTTTTACGAATCAGTTTTTAAAATAGTTAAAAATCGATGGAAATGCAATAGTTTAGTGAATATTTTTGCTTAAGTATCGAGCAAATATTGTCTAGTTGCTGTTACCACTTTGAAAACCTAACAAATGAGGCTAATTATCATTGAAAACTATGAAAGTTTGAAAAATGGCATCTTACCCCACTTGACCCTACATCAAACAACACCAACCCATCAATTGACCCGTCAACGACCAACAGCAACAACAGCCAGCCGGTGAATGTGCACTGGAACCGGTGCGGCGCGGCGCGGTCGGTGGCGTGGAGATGCCTCGGCGTGATTCTGTGGTCAGTGTAGTTGATGAATCGTGCCGCTGCTCTGCCATCACCTGTTAATTGTTCTGTTGTTTTGATCGGAAATTACGATGCCTTCTCTCATAGCCACGTCGCGCCACCCAACTCAAACCCGGAGTTTGGCGGGCAGTCGCTCTGAGTTGAGCTATCAAATAAACAAAATCGACCAGAGGCGGCGGCGACGCGACATCAACGTACATCTCGCTTCCACAATGAGTAATGAATTCAGTTTTTCGATGTTTATTTGAGGTGCAAATTCACACGACAGCGTCAATAGTGTGGACCGTGCTCTCTGCGAACCCCAACTCAAGTCCCTGACTTCCGCGCGAATCAAGTTCAATGAACCACTCTCTGGTCGGCCTGGTACTGGCTACCTACGTCAACTGACCGACCGACCACACAGTCGAATGCGCGCGCGAAAGGGGGGAGAAATGTTGAATGTGACAAACCCCAGAAATGCGGTCAAAAGTTGAACAAACTTTTCAAACGGTGGAGAATAGAAATATCGATCCTGTGGCTAGGACACGCCACTGTGTGTTGTTGGAAGGTGACAAATGCTTTTTGCGTCAGGTAAGGATTCTAGCGTTCAGACAAGAAATTAAAAAAAATCTGGAGCTCGATTTGAATAGGTCGTATGTGCTTTTGTCGATATAAAATTCGATCAGTTTATTTTAGTCATTGTAGCAATATGGCAGATATTTTGCAAACTTTTAATCATGGAACAGAAAGCATGTTTTGTGAGGATTCGGCTGTATGTATCAACTTTGCTCAATTTCAACGGTTTTCGCTATAATAAGCGAATCCAACTGATCGAATTTTAATCGACAAAAGCACATACGACCTATTCAAATCGAGCTCCAGAAATATATATATCAGCACCAGGGGGAGCGACACTAGTTTTGCCTGCTAAGCCGAAAAAACCCCAAAACAACACGAAAAAAACCGATAAAACCTCCAAAACTGTTGCGGGTTTTACCGGGTTTTCGTCTTTTTTGGGGATTTTCGGCTTGGCAAAACTAGTGTCGCCCCCTCCTGATAGACACGTATGTTATTATCAAGAGCTCTGTCCACAGACAAACAGACGTAACGCTCAGATAATTCCCATCGCACACCGATTTAACGGTCTGTTCAAAAATTTGATCGTGAACCAATTGCCCACTCGTCCCCGTGGCGCTCACATTGTTTTGTTCGAGTTTAAGGTGAAGGTTGCTCGAGATCATAATAATAAGCTTGGCTCCCGCTCTAATAACCCTCTCAACCACCCACTCAAAACAAGCAAATCATACGAAGCACAGTGTAGTGTGACTTGGTCAAATAAACTAACAAAAACAAAATGAGCTGTATTAAAATAGCAGTTGTACCTTTGAATTTTGGCACACATATGATTTTTTGCATGTGCCCACCAACACAATTTCTTCTTATAAAATATTTTTTAATTTATTTAAATCCCTACTTTGCCCAATATTTTCACCAATTATCCCATTATGCACCACTTTATAGAGCTTGCTGACGTTTATTCACCTCTCTCTTTCAAGCATGCAGGCGGGATAGGATTTGTTTTCATCGGGAAACCTTTCCTGATGACAACAAATCCTATTCCGCCTGCATGTTTGAAAGAGAAAGGTGAATAAACGTCAGCAAGCTCTATTAACGTTTTTGTTGACAACTCTCTCCTCTCTTCTCTCGTACTTTTTCTCTCTGACCGTAGAAAACTACCGTGTTATGGGGTGACATTAATTGATGTAATTTCAACTCATAAACAGCGAACGATTGTTCTGTTATCTATTGAAATCACATTAGCAGCATGATATTTAAAATAGTTAAAAAGATTAACAAAATAACAGCCTTGTTTCGTGATAAGCATGAACTGCGGTTTAATCAATTTCACCGTACGTTGAACAATACCACTCAGTTTAACGGTACGCTTTTCCGTTTTAGCGAACCGCGATGTAAATTGATTCGGGTTTTCGACCACAAAAGTGAAAAACGCGTAAGTTTTTCGCGATAAACGGTAGGTTAGGCGAAAGTGAAGACAATTTTACGTAATCGATCAACTTATTACAGTGCTGTGTTGTGTAGAAGACTGTTAAAAAGTGATTTGAAAAAAGGGTGAGGCGCTTGTCGAAGAAAAAAAGTGCAGTTTGTGCTACATTTTGACACGAAAATGTGAAAATATTGTGAAAATTGCAAAGCAGTACTTCCTGACGGATGAAAAATATAGTTGTCTACCACAAGTAGCAACCTGAGTGCAATTTGAGAAGGTAAGCAAGTATAATTTTGAGAAATTGTTGAGGAGGGGAGGGAGGTATAAGGGAGAGAGTGGCGGCCATACTCGCTGCCATTTTGTAACCCCTGCAACTATGTCCTCTCTGACACCCCCAGAAATACCTATGAAAAACTACTGGAACTTCTTGAGCGCTCAACGCAGCTTACACCGATCAGATGGTCATTAGTGACGAAGTATGCGTTAATCAGGTTTCTATTGTTATACATACTGTTATTCTTAGACACGTGACGAGAGTGCAGGCGATTGAAATCCTAGCCCAAAGCAGAAATTTGGAGCAAATTTTGAATAGGAACCAAGAGATCTTGTGTCTTGTAACGAAAACACTAAGCAGCCCGCAGCGAAACAGCGGCCCGCCCAAACAAACAAACACCGTTATCCGTTATCCCAAAGTTTGGTGTTCCAGTTTGTCTTCTTATTCCACAGAATCGTAACTTGTCTTGTGGGTTAGTTGGTTAAAGCGCCGGACTAGCAATACGATGTCATGGGTTCGAATTTCACCAAATAAGTGGTAAAGGAGTTCCGCAGATTTATGTCTAAAATGTCAATGTGCGTTTACATTGTGTCATGTTTTATGTTTCCCGAGACCCCAAGAAACGTCCATGGAAATCCCCACAAATTGCTTGAGTCTCCTTGAAACGCCACCCAGACCTCCTGAAAAACCTATGAAACTCTCTGTAATGTCCTTTCAAACTCCAGCAACTCCCTGAAACATCAGGAAATGCCCTTGGAACCCCCTGAAATGCCTCTAAAATTCCAGAAACGCTTCATGAACACACTGCACAGTGGCTGATTTCGTCATTTTAGCGCGCTTAATTAATAACTTTTTTACTATGAAGTTTAGCGTCATGGTGTCTTCGGGAAAGTGTTTCACTATAATAAGGAGCTTCTTTTGAGCTTCTGTGAAAAATGATCAATCCCCCTAAAAGTGAGATAGAAAATTTATATTTTGAATTTTTCAAGATACGAGGTTGGTGTCTTCACAAAAGTTGTAGAAAATGTTGTTTGGAGCAACTTTGCCGAAGGCACCAAGATTGTAACTCCGTTACTTTTCAAGATACGTTACGTTTTCTTTCATCAGCCCCTAGAAAAAGGTTTTTGCGCAATAACTTTCTAAAAATTGATTCTACAATTTTCTCATGTTCTACAAAGTTATAGATAATGGAAAAACACACAACTTTGCCGAACATGACATCCCGCTGATTCCAAAATTAAAGTAGTTATAACGGTTTTTATAGTTTTTTGGGCCATATTTCAAGCATATATAACTTAGCTATAGGCAATTATATGCAAATTTCCTTTTACGCATGCGAAAGTACATGTAATTGCCTCTCTTAAAAAGCCAAAATCATCAAACTGTAAGAAAATGTAAGATGGTTTTTGTATAGAAACTTACATCCATTTATGTTACTCTTATATGGGATTTATATATATTTTCAACATATTTATTTGACATTTCATGTCAGCTTGCATTTTTATTGTTATTGCAAGTGTGTGTTAACATAAAGAAAGGTTTTTGGTGAATTTTGAATCATTCGTGAAGTACGTTACATAAAAACTTACCATCTAATTCTTTTGTCTTACTAACTCAAGTGCTCCACGTAGTCCACGATAAGATCGAATGAAGCGCCATTTCTTAAAAAATTCCAAACATGCGCGTGACATATTCTGTCAACGCTCTCACTAGTACATATCTATGTCTACATTGGTTATAGTAAATAATAAATCTTATTGCACTTCAAAGAAAGCTGCTGTTAAATCGTGATCCGACGAAAGAAGTTTCACTTTATGTGTTTTTTTCGTGGACTACGTGGAGCATTGTGAGTTAGTAAGAAAATAGAAGTAGTTGGTGAGTTTTTATGTAACGTACTTCATGAATGATCCAAAATACACAACAAACCTTTCTTTATTTTAACACACACTTACAATAACAATTAAAATGCAAGCTGACATAAAATGTCAAATAAATATGTTGAAAATATATATAAATCACATATAAGAGTAACATAAATGGATGTAAGTTTCTATACAAAAACCATCTTACAGTTTCTTACAGTTTGATGATTTTGGCTTTCTAAGAGAGGCAATTACATGTACTTTCACATGCGTAAAAGGAAATTTGCATATAATTGCCTATAGCTAAGTTATATATGCTTGAAATATGGCCCAAAAAACTATAAAAACCGTTATAACTATTTTAATTTTGGAATCAGCGGGATGTCATGTTCGGCAAAGTTGTGTGTTTTTCCATTATCTATAACTTTGTAGAACATGAGAAAATTGTAGAATCAATTTTTAGAAAGTTATTGCGCAAAAACCTTTTTCTAGGGGCTGATGAAAGAAAACGTAACGTATCTTGAAAAGTAACGGAGTTACAATCTTGGTGCCTTCGGCAAAGTTGCTCCAAACAACATTTTCTACAACTTTTGTGAAGACACCAACCTCGTATCTTGAAAAATTCAAAATATAAATTTTCTATCTCACTTTTAGGGGGATTGATCATTTTTCACAGAAGCTCAAAAGAAGCTCCTTATTATAGTGAAAAACTTTCCCGAAGACACCATGACGCTAAACTTCATAGTAAAAAAGTTATTAATTAAGCGCGCTAAAATGACGAAATCAGCCACTGTGCACTGTCAACTGAAATAGCTGCCATAGTGGTCGAAAGAGCTGCAAATAAGATGAAGTGGTTAAGAATATAAAGTTAGGAGTTATATAAGCCCTATTTTTCTTAGAACTTTTGAAAAAATGCACTTTTGAAGCATTTTTTGCCTTTATTGTATGCATTTAACAAAGTGTACTGGTATAAGGTAGGTTTCTGACACATTGTCTTTTAGGTTATAGTATTTCTCTCGTTTTAAAATTTGGGTGACTCAATTTCTAATAACACTGTCCTTATTTTTAATCAACATTTTTAAAATGCTGCAAATTTAGTTAAAGTTTTCGAATTCAATTTTTGGCAAAAGTTAACAGCAAAAAGTTGTTGCGACCATAACAAATTGCAAATACTCCAGAGAAAATCATGATTCTTTATAGAGCGCTTTTTGATTTTCTATGGAGCGTTTTTAGTTGTTTATGGGTGCAATAAATAGGCTGCCAAAGTTAACCCTTACCCTTTTATGATTATTTATTGTTTCTGAACCTTTTTTTCTGAAATTTTGACGTGCATAACAGATTAAAATCGGAACGGCACATGTCCTGATAATTATTCCGGAATGCCATTTTTAGTATTTTTGTGTATATTAGTCAAACTTCAGGTCAAGTGATACCCCGAGGAAAATTGATCAATTTTTCATGAGCTCAGTTATCTGGCTTGCAACGTATCAAACTTCTTGAACTTTTTAAACAATAAACGACATTTTTTATATTTTTTAGGTTATATAGGTCACATGTCTTGGGACTTAAAGACACGGACACGTTTAATGCTTCCAGTGAGCTATTTGCTCTTTGAAGGAAGCACGACACTAGACAACGGACTCTCTGGAATTCTTCCAGATATTCCTAGAATTCTGCAGAAGTTTCGCCGTGGTTACTTACACGAATTATTTCTGTAAGTTCTTCAACGAAGGATCTTTTTGAGATTACTCCATGACTTTTTTCTGTTATTTTTTCTGAAGTTTTTGTTTTTTTATCATAAAATCATTCTGGGATCTCTCCAAAACGTCAATTTTAAATAAATAAATAAATAAATATCAGATAGAATATACCTTTAGAATTTCGGAAGAAAGTACAGAAAAAAAACCCAAAAGAATTTCTTGAGTGACCTTAAAAAACTTAATGAGGAGTTTCATATGAAGTATTCTGAAAAAAGGATCTTTCAGAGGGGCCTCCTGTAGAAATCCCAGAAAAAAATCTAATAAAATTCCCCAAAACGAACTGTAGAAGAAGTTTGAAAAGTAAACGCAGGGTTTATCTCAGGGAGAAGTCCTTGAACAATGTTGGAAGGACTTGTCTAAGGAATCTACAGAAAAGATATTTCTGTAGAACTTTCTGAAACTATCCTAGAAGGAACTGTAAGAGGAATATCAGTTGAATTCCTGGAAAACTTCTTATTGGAGGGATTGCAATAAAAATATTCTTGAGAACTCACGGACGAATCTCTAGGAGTAATACTATAATGTAAACTTATCAATACATTTCAGAAGAATTTTCCTAATATATCCTAAAGAATCACACATCCTAAGGAATTCCAACAAAAAATGCAGAATGAACACCAGCCTGCCATGCGGGAGACCGGTGTTCAATTCCCCGTTGGGAAGACGAGATGATTTTTTAGACGAGCTTGGTGGTCTAGTGCCCAGATAACCAATTTGCACGTATAATGAAGTTTATGTTCATGTTATACGTACTTTTATACGGTAAAGTTACATCGCATAATATGCAGTAAAAGTGCCTTATGCGTACAAAAGTGGAGGCGCTATACGTGCATTGACGGGAAAATAATGACGCTATATGACTTGAAGCGATATCTTATGCGGTGTACGGTATGCACTATTGCGACGTAATGTGGCACCTTATGCGACTTAAAATATTCAAAATAAAAAAATCTTGTCACCTAAGTATCGAACTAATAACCTTTGAATTATCGAGCCGCACTTCACACTTAGCACCAAACACTACTTATGAAACACACTGATTAAATGTCATGACATTCTAACTCACCTCAGTGCTTGTTGGAATGCACTTGGTTTCCGTGCGCTGTACGTGTTCGGCAGGCTCTTTGGAAATCAAAATGATGTAGCTTGATTTCCCGCACAGTTATCACTACTCCTCTCTTACTAGCACCACTTACACAAGTTTACAAAATACAACGAAAGTCGTGAACTTCTGTCAACGATCAAAATTTTTGAAGCAAAATTTAATGCTGATTCCGAAACCAACCTTCAAAAAATTTAAAGTAGAACAGTTTTTGAGTTTTAGCTCAATATCGAGTTTTGTAACTTTTCAAAATATGTAATTTACTAAAATTCAAATATATTGCGTTTTGTTCAACCAATTTTAAATCTGTTTCCATAAATTAAAAGCTGAATACAATACCATTCGATCATCTGAATGCAGGTTTTGCGTCAGATTGATGAAATTCAAGATATTGGCGAGTTTTAGGGACGATCTTCTTAAATTTTTGCAAAATTCCCAAATTTTTTTGAAGAAATGTATTTTTTCAATAAGAAAAAACCAACCTAAAAAATTCTTTCTCGACGTTTATTTGACATAGCATATGTAGGCGAGTTACAGTAAAAATTTCAGCTCAATCGGAGCATTGATTACGGAGAATTAGATGTTTGAAATGAGCGACTTTGCTTAAAAATAGAACAAAAATCGATTTCAAATCATCAACCTTGTATGGAAAGTCGAAAAAATTTCCGCTCTACTGTAATTTTTTTCCTTCGCGTTTTCGAACTCAGGGCATGATTCTACAACAAAAATGATCATCAGCTTACCGAGTTCAAAAATGCTGTAAACTAGTGTTATTGTTAATTATAAGGTCAACAAAACTAAAATGATGACTTTGTAACTTGTTTTGTAACCATAATGATGACTTTTCACTTTCTTTTAACTTTTTGGCACTCCAACAGCACCTCTTTCATTGTTATCACATATCACATCGCAATATGCCAACGTTAACGATTCTACACAGATATAGGGTATTGGTTCCCTTATTAAGCATGTGGCTCCCATTTTCATCCTACGAAAAACAAAGGAATGAAGCACTGTTTGTTTTGTTTCTTATTTTTGTATTTTTTGTTAGAAGTGAGCACGCATGAAAACAAAAAGAACGGAATCAATTGGTGCCGTAATCACTTGTTTTCGAATAGGATGAAATTGGGAGCGTGAGATTACTGATGGAACACAAACCCTAAATAATGAGATTTACACGTCATGTAAATTTCATTTTAGTCATGTAAACTTAGTGTTATGATGGTTTACATGATATATCATGTAAATGTAAACACTCAGAGTCATGCTGAATTACATGACATATAATGGAAGTTTACATGACATTTTATGACTTTTACATGATATGTCATGTAAACTTCTGTGGTATCCCACGCTCCAATTATGTGCATCATATGTCACAGAATTTTACACACAGAAAAAAATATTCATGTAAAATTCAACGAGCAATCATGCACATAAAAGGAATGCTAGAGTTAGTGCATATTTACATGAGATATCATGTAAAATTACGTTACAATCGTGTAAATTTCCGCTAATAGTCACGTAACCGGTTGGAGTTCATAATGGTTCACGCGATGATTGGCGGAAATTTACACGATGGTAATGTAATTTTACATTATATGTCATGTAAAAGTGCACTAACTCTAGCATTCCCTTTATGTGCATGATTTCTCGCTGAATTTTAATTACATATTTTTCTCTGTGCACTCTTTTTTCGATCTGGGTAGCTTTTGCGAGTTTGTATGTACATTTGAACGAGTTTATTTTCATTTTTATGCGATTTAGTTTGTACACCAATGCGAGTTAAAGTGACATAATAAGAAAAGCACCAAGCGAAGTCGTATAATCATCGCAGTACGCAATTATGCGAATTCAATTGACACTTTGCGAGTTCACTCGAACGCTTTTGCGAATAAGCAAAGTTCGTCGCAACAAAACATCGGAATGTCGTCTACTACGATGTAGTCATGCATTATAAGAGTTAATTTGCACTCTTATATGATTTTACCAGATACATCGCAGTAAGTTCAAAAAATAACATCATATGCGATGAAAATTGTCCCTCAGCCGTACATATATGCGATAGTGACTTAAAATAGTACTTTATACCATGTACAGCGTGCATTCTTATGTGATTCCTGGTTATCTGGGTGGCTACTGATACTGAATCTGGTCCTGGGTTCATTTCTTGGCTCGTCCCTTCCCTTCTACTTTGTATCTTTCTCTATACTATCTCTCTCTTCTATATATAAGTTACAATGAGGCAAGTTGGAACGGTTTTCAGGTATCAGGATGTCGGCTCCAGAGGCACGTTCACCTCCATTTGGGAAATTTGTGCCATCGCCACAATTGGAACGGGTGGGGTAAGATGAATCAGCGGATTATTGTGAAGTTATTCAACCATGATAAAAACAGTTTGAATCATACAATCATTTGGTGAAGAAACAGTTTCAAAAATATAGGGTATTGTACCATCTAGGCGGGTGTACCTATTTTGGGCACTTGCTGCTATAACTAAGTCAATTTAAAGCCGATTGATTTGAATTTTTGTACAGAGTTAGATACAGTGCGTGCCCAACTCTGTACAAAAATTCAAATCAATCGGTTTTGAACTGACTTAGTTATAGCGACAAATGCCCAAAATAGGTACACCTGCCCAAATGGTACAAGACCCTATTGAATTCTATTTCAAAACTTCGCGGTTCATCTTGCACCGGTTTACCTTCATCTCAAGCATATTCGTATGTTCGTAGCCATCGCTAGAACCAGAAACGAATTAAAAAAAACTTTTCCCTTGCGGCTATCCCGTTGATTCCTTATGTGAGTATATTTGATCTTGCAATACTTGGGTGGCATCTCAAGCATCAAGCTTAAGCTTCTTCATGACTCGGTAATTCTACTTCGATACATTTCGGTTGGCCTGGTTGATCAGGTAGATCAATGAAGATGATTTGAATAGGTACATTACCGATCCAATAGTAGTTTGCAATTGAGCGGCATAACTAACCCCTCAAAGTATCCGACCATATAAGTCAATCACGATCGTGTGCCATACGACGGCGACAGAAAGAATTCGGAATTACACACGTTTCATGTGCAGTGCCGCCAGGCCGTGCCGCCGCCACCGTAATGCAGTAGTGTGATGAGGGCGCGGACAACGACGGGAATGGCAATGTAGAGTGTCGTCGACTTGTCCGAAGTCGCCACATCTGACGCATCGTGATTTGTTTATATTTTTTTGAACTAGTGGCGACGATGATATGGATCCACCACGGCGATACCAACGTGAGCTGCTTGGAATGCGCTCGGCGCGGCGCGAGAGCGAGAGAGAATCGGAAGTATTGTTTTCTGTCGCCGAACCGGGCGTCTTTGTCGTTTTGCTGCACACAATAGATACCTAGTATAAGTAGAAGCCGGTGGTGTCCCCAAGTGGCGGCGGCGATCGACCAGACACGCCTGAGATACCGAACTGACCTTCCGCGTTTGATGTGTTAATAGATTAGTAATGATGGATGCGGTGAATCGGAGAAACGTTGTTGCCCGGTGTGCGGTTTGCGGTTTTTTTATGGATGTCATCTTCGCTTGCGGAGAACAATTTGTCGGGTTCTGTAAAATCATGCATCAGTCAACAATTGGGACCTTGGTTGGATGCAAAGGGGTCATATGGGATGATAGGTATGGAGATGCAAATAACACAAGAGACCAGGGTCGGAAGATGATGTGTTTGTGCTTACTTGTATAACATTGAAATTTATTTAAATTAGGGGTGAAATGCTACTTTGATTTTTGGTTCAAACGATAAAGCAGTAGTGCTTATGTACTTACACTTTTTCTATCTTGCTTTTTGCTTTATTAGGTAATGATCTTATGACTTATGTTCACGTTCAGTTTTAAACTACTGCAGTACTGTTTCATAAGATCGTTTGCGAAGCCTCAATAGGTTTTGTCAAATTGAATAACGTGAAGACTGAAAGCTCGTGACGGGTGATATGCATAGCTGCGTGATCAGTTAGTGACCGATCGACGAAAAAGTGTGCATGATGAGGATCAAGGGCTGATTCTTCCATCACCCTCGCTCTGGAAGCACTGATGCTGAGAAGGATGAGCAACTCAAACATTTGTACGATCGCTGGCCAAGCCAAGATCATCGTAGGAGACCTAAACGTTCTGGTCGGCCAGGAGGAGAAATTCAGACCGTTGATAGGGATGTTCAGCTCCACAAAGTTGACAAACTAGAACGGCCGAAGACTGATTTTGCCGCCTCCAAGAATATGGCCAGACCACTCCCTGTGGAGATCACCACAGCAGACGGAATCCAAGATCGATCACGTTCTGACAGTTGAACGACTTCTATCCGACATTATCGAGGTCAGGACCTATCGTGGCGCTAACATCGACCCTGACCACTACTCGATGATGGTCAAACTGCCCCAAAACATTTCGCCATCAACAATGAGCAGTACCGACAACTACCACGGTAATTAATGACACCGAACGATTAGCTCTCAGTTAACGCAGCAGTTGTGTTTTTGTCCAGCCGTATTCTAATGAGCTCGCACACCATTCGCTACCGCAAGCCTACTCGTAAGCTCTCGTAAGTAGGTGATGTGTTTTTGCCATTCTCGTACACTAAGTGTACTGGAAAGGCTATATGTTCACTCCAAAAATGACTTTTTGATAGAAGGCCCGGAGGGTCGAGTCACATATACCAATCAACTCAGCTCGACGAATTGAGGTGATGTCTGTGTGTATGTATGCGTGTGTGTATGTTTGTGTGTGTACAAAAAACTCACATCACTTTTTGGCAGTAAACTTCAACCAATTTTAATGACCGACGGTTCATTCGACGCGGAATCTGGTCCCATTGTTTCCTATTGAAAATGGTTTGGATCGGTCCATCCGTTCCGGAGTTATGGCCATTTAGGTGTTCCGGACCGGTACCCCAGGAAGGGGCCAGATATGAAAATGCAACAACCCTATGCATGCGACACATAAAACCGCGGCATTTTCCATAACCTGATGAACGGTATGCAGGAAAATACTCTCAGACCATATCTGAACCGGAAGTGGCCAAATATTGAAGTGGAGCAAAGCTATGCACGCGACACATCAAATCGCGGCTTTTTGGATAACCTGATAAACGGTTAGCAAGAAAATAGGCTCACACCACATTAGAAACTACAGGTAGTGTTCCGGAACCGGTTCCGAGTGTCGCGCCGGAATTGGCCAAATACAAAAGTGAACCAAACCCATGCATGCGACACACCAAATTGCGGCTTTTCTGATAACCTGATGAACGGTAAGTAGGAAAAGAGTCTTAGACCATTAGACCATATCTGAACCGGTGGTGTTCCGGAACTGATTCCGAGTGTCCCGCCGGAAGTGGCCAAATACATAAGTGAACCAAAGTAATGCATACAACACATCAAATTGCGGCTTTTTCGAAACCCGATGAACGATTAGCAAGAAAATAGAACCAGACTACATAAGAAACTACCGGTAGTGTTCCGGAATCGGTTACAGTTGTCGCGCCGGAAGTGGTCAAATGTAAAAGAGAACCAAACCCATGCATGTGACACATCAATTCGCAGCTTTTTAGGTAATCTGATGAAGGTTAACAAATAAATCTCAGACCACATTAGGGAAAACCAGTAGCGTTCCAGAACCGATTCCGGGTGTCCCGCCGGAAGTGGACGAATGTGGAAGGAAACCAAACACATGCGTGCGGCTCATTAAATACCGGCTTTTTCGATAACCTGAAGAACGATCAGCAAGAAAATAGTCTCAGATCACATTAGAGACTACCGGTAGTGTTCCAGAACCGGTTCCGGGTGTCCTGCTGGAATTGGTAAAATGTAAAAATGATCCAAACCCATGCATGTGACACATCAATTCGTGGCTTTCTAGGAAATCGGGTGAACAGTTAGAGGAAACTAGTTTCATGCCATATTTGGGACAATTGGTACTGTCCTGGTTCCAGATGTCTCGCCGTAAGTGGTATAATGTAAAATTGAACCAAACTCATGCATTCGGTGCATCAAATCACAGCCTTTTCGATTACCTGATCAACGGTTAGTAAGAAAATAGGCACAGACTACATAAGTTACTACCGGTAGTGTTTGTGGTTCCGGGTGTCCCACCGGAAGTGGCCATATACAAAAGTTAACCAAACTAATGCATGCCACACGTCAAATCGCGGCTTTTTTGATAATAGGCTCAAACCACATTAGAAACTACCAGCAGTATTACAGAACCAACTTTGGGTGCTTTGCCGGAACTACGAAAGTGAGCAAAATCATAGCAAGCGATAGATATGTGTATTTGTTCTCTTCATCATGACAAAACTAAAGTGATCTCAGAACTCATCAAATCACACCATTTCAGATTCCTACTCATCCTTACAGTCAACGTTGTATGGGGAAATTAAAATTTAATCGCAACAACCCTGAACATTTTTCTTCAATCCCCTTTTGCGTCTAAAGTTACTACACAAAATTCTGATGTGACTGCTTGCGCCCTCGCGCTCTGTAATGTGGTTGAAATTTTATTGGGATTTAGTTTGGGAAATTTCACTTGCTTGCATTTTTTTTTGTTCAATTTTACATGGATCTTGTAATCAGCGATAATAAAATATAGCCTAAAGTGTACAGAAAAAACTTTGTCGACGACCCCAAAGTGATCTGTGGTTGTGAAAAATGTTATATCTTATCTTGTTATCATCGTCTTCATATTCGCAGTCAACTGATATTTTTAAGCTCTGCCTATACGTTGAACATAACGTCGGAATATGCCTCATCAATAAGTTTTTCTATTCGATAATGGCTTTGATAAAATTCTTGCTTTTCTCAATAAAGTATTCTCAGGATTCAGGAACACTTCGGCTTACGTCGACATCATGAGTACATATTCGTCGAGAAAGGCGCTATTACCACTAGGTGGATTAATCAGGGTTTTTTGTATCATCTTATCCTCGTGATGATGATACTGACTGACGATGATCATAGAGGTATTGTTCAGATAATTGATCCCATTGTAATGGGATAGATCAACTTCCGATATTGTAAAAACTGAAAAAGCAACATTCGATAATCGGCACTTTTAGAGAACTTCACTCGCTTATTCGAGAGTGTTCGTATGACTAAGATGATGATTCATACCTGATTGACTGGTCGTGCTTCTTTTTACCTTCGAAACCTCAAACCTTCCTTCAGTTGGGTGATAGCATCATCATATAGTCACAACTAGATATTTCCTTCATCATTCCCGTCGCGTTGTAGACCTCTTCCTCTGATTCTTTCCATCTCACCCACAGACGCAACAGCGTGCTACTGTTCAGCAGCGGTCAAGAACAAGCTAGGGTTACAGAACGATCGAGTGCGTAGTCTCAAATCATGAACCAGCTTCCATTGCGCTAAATGGGTTCTTGCATTTCTCCGAATCCATCTGATGATAATTGCAATTAATTTCAATTAACTTGCTCCCTGGCGAGTCGTGTCGAGTTGCGATTGAAGAACGCGACCAAGATGTGTTACTCGAGATTTTGGTGAACTCTATTCCGTGTTTCGTTCGGATTGTTGATCTGGTGGTCGACGAGATAATTGGGTGATGAAATTGAATTAAAGCTGTACGTACACTCGCGTTTCTTTGCCCGCGGTTAGGAGACGGAAGGGAAGTATCCAATAAACTTACATCTACATGAGGTTGTTATTGTTTTACGTCCGAATTACTACGCAGCGATAATTGTTGACCGATGATGAGCAGCGAGACGAGCAACTGAGGCAAATATGCTCCCGCAAAAAATAAATGTTGGCACGCCGTTGGCGCTGCGCTGGTTGAGCAGAACAAAGAGGAAATTTTCTGAAGAGAGTTTCGCAAACACTCTTCGGTGCCAGAAGGATGATTTACGAACGTCAATGGATTAAGTGCCATGAGTATGAATATAAATATTTGGTTGGAGGAAGAGGCAACTGACGGTGAACCGCTGCTACTCCGGCTGTTTGGCGCGGCGCTCGCAGCGGACTAATTGAGCTCACCCACATGAGAGCTGGAGCGGGATGCTCACTTCTGTTCTTTTTTGTGTGGTCCTGCCCGACGAGTCTGTTTACGCCAATTTTACAATTGTTCAATCAGAAATGGTAATTAATCGGGAAGCCCGCTTTGCGTTGTTTCCTCTGGATAATAATTTGCGGATGAGGTTGTGAAATTTGTACTCTCATTTCTGCATTAACAATCGGGAAGGAATTCGGGACTGATCAAATTATACCAATTTGTTGGAGGATCACTTGTTCTAGAAGGTCATTAATTAAAGCCACGTGTAGCTTTACTATAAATGATAAGTTATTTCATTGGGTACACTCGAGTCTCCTATTAGACGCTGCCACCCACTTTACGCCCACCGCAATTTCTCAGCTGTCTTGCATCCAATCCAGCTGATTTTTTAGCACAGTAAGTGCTTACTGTAGACTCATCACATATAAAAAATGAATTGAATTGGTCGAACCTTGGATTTCAGCTCAGTTTGACATGCAGATTCAGAATATGGAATTATCTCAACACCGTTAAAGAAGCCAATTAAGATCGAGCCCTGAGGAAGATCCAACCCAACGGTCGAAACATTGGCAATGATATAAAATTATGAACACTTTTCCCATGACTGAAAGCCGAAAAGCTCCATAGCCATACTTTTTTTCGAGGATGTCTTTAAGGTTTTATGACATTATTTAGAAAAAAAAAACCTCAATGTACTTCAGCAAATATATGAAAATCAAACACTGCGCATCTAAAATTGTGTCTTATTCTGACGTACCGTCCTGATAGAGTTGATTGAATCTTTTGGCACGTGAGTTGTAGATGGTTGAAGTGAACATAGTTGCGATTCAGGAGGTATAGATTTAGAAAAGGTGAATTCATACTGCGAATCCCAGCCAACACATTCTTCAAGTACAGCATCTACCAAAACGACGAAAATAAAAGGTAGAAAATGGAATTAGCTTTATAGTGACTGGGCAGTGGATGAAACGAGTTATGAGGTAAGGTAGAAACCGGAACAAATCTGGGAGGAACGGGATAAGTGCTTCAATTACATCTATACGCTTTCAAACGATAAACTCGATGACATGATGGACGCGTTTCACGAATTTCCCGATAAACCTTACGGAGAGTGCTTAAAGCATGACGAGACATTTTTTTATGGGTTGCCAACGCTCAAATTGGAAAAGAGTACTGTTCTTTCCGATACTTGGTAAGAAGAGTCTTCACTCTGCTACCAAGGATAATGGTCTGAGACTAATGATTTTCACTGCAGTTAGAGCGGGATAGCCTTAGCCGGCCATCATTATGGGTCACCTATTCCAGTGGTATAAGAGTCCACCAAACAGGGTAACCCCAATTCGAGATGTAAAGCAACCTTTGCTGATGAATGAATGTAGAACATCAACAAAGACATCAAGCAGACTTCGTAAGTCAACGATAGTGACCAATCCGGACTATGATAAACTCTTGGCAACGGTGGCAGCAGCAGATCCTGTGATGCTGTAGGTGTCGGAAACTACCCAGACTAAGGCCTTTGCATTCGTGCGTAGCCTGAAAGATCCCAGGCGGAATTCGTAAGGTCATGAGGTTGTAAACCCCGAGATTGAATGGCAACAACGCAGGCAAGTTGGACCCAATCAGGTTGGAAAAGATGAGCCTGAAAAAGGCCGGCCCGTCCTGGGTCGAATTAAATAGATCCTCAGTTACCATAGGTTAAGGTGATACCGGTGGAGGATGTACTCTGGATCCCAGTGGATAGGCAGAAGAAGATGAAGAAAAGGAATATGAACAGAAGCGCAGGGACACCTAGCTAAGGAAAGGTGAAGGCCAGTCTGTCCATGTTCGCATAGTTGACATAACCACCATTGGCAAAGTCAGCATATACAAGAAAATCAGTGGCGTAGCCAAACATTTGCTCTGGAAGGGGTTTTCGATGATCAATAATTATTTTTTTTTACTTAACACTCACATTTCGTAAACAACAATGAACAATCCTTGATGAGAGTGCCAAGACCAAAAACCTTGACGAGATCACGGACGCGGAAAAGCGGCAGTAGTGCGAGGTGTAGGTGGTCATCACACTGCCGTTCTTCTGCAAAGTGACGTAAGCGACATTGACAATTTTGGTACATTTTTGGTGAGTATTCATGAAACACTTGACCGTTCGCTATGTTTTCTTCCATAGATGCTAGATTACCACTATATCTTGCATCCTTATATTGCAGACATACCACAGTGTTATTTATCATTTCACCAGATGTGAACCAAGAAAGGTCGAAATATGAAATGGCGCTTACGTCACTTTGCAGAAAAACGGCAGCACAGCAATTCGGCTTCAGAATGGACTGGCAGTAACGCATGCGGCCTTGGTTCAGCTACATGTGGTGGACCCTAATAACTCCGTTGAAGTACGCAAGCTTAAGGAAGGATAGCTAGTCGATATGTCTCCTGGGCATACACGAACCACCGGAGGTTTGCTTCAAGTACCTTGATCTAGGACTCTAATCGAGGGACTGTAAAAGCCCCTACAGGAGCAATCTTTGTAAGCATTGTTGAGATGTAGGTCATAGGGCGCCCGGCTATAAAACCCTCCCAAGTGCTTGATTTGTTCCGGGAAATCCATGAATAACAAGTACCCGACGGGAGGCCCAGGTGCCTGGTATACAAGTCTTCGAGCTATCAAGCAATAGTGCAGCAAACGCAGCTGAACCTGAACCATGTGACGCTGCCCAGTCACTGCTATGTCAGGCAGCTTCTGAGTGGGGGATTGATATAGCCATCATATTGGATCCATACCGAGTACCCATTGGTAATGGCAACTGCGTCACGGATGGATTCAAAATAAAGGCGATATGGACAACGAGTAAATGCCCAATACAAGAACGTTACGAGGGCAACGGGGTGCTCTGATATGAGCATTCACGGTAGTCGATCAAGCAGTTCATGCAGATGCTGCATTGCATCACGGCCGTGCTAATAGGGCGAAGGCCGGTGGTAAAGTGGTTGACTTCTATGTCTGGATCGTGGAATGATGAAGTCGTTTCACGAACCAGTATAATATCCTGCTAGAGGCACTGGTCCTAATGTTCAATGTTTATTTGGCTTATTTTAAAGAAGAAAAAAAAACAAATAGAACAGATCACAACGGAATCACAACATTTTAATAATACTATGGAACCACTTTTTATGCACATACCTGGGGGTGCATGAATTACTAAAAAAGACATAAAAAGAGGGAAAATTGTGCATATATCAAGTTTGGACTTAATGAACAAATCTAGTTCGCTTGAGATGGGGCTAAGGGGGTTTCCAGAATGTTTCCAGAGAGAGGATGTTCCAGAGATTTCTGGGGCGTTTCAGGTGGTTGTTTCATGAGAAAGGGATTTGAGGGACGTTTCAAGGTATTTCAGAGAGTTTCAGGGGTTACAGTAACATTTTGAGCGCGTTTTCAGAGGTTTTAGGGGCGTTTGGTAGTATTTCAAGGGCGTTTCAAAGAGATTACGGAGGTTTCAGAGGCATTTCAAGGCAATTCAGGTTAGGGTCCTCAGAAGGGGGTTTCAAAAGCATCTTTAAATCAAATGACATTTCAGAGGCGCTTCAAAAGATATTGTGTGGCGTCTCTGAAAATCCTCTGAAACTCCCTGAAACGCCTCCAAAATTCCCCCTAAACCCCGTCGGATCCCATGTACATCCGATACTCTCTGAAATCCCCGAAAACGCCTTCGTAACGCCCCTGAATCCCACCGAAAATGATCTGAGACTCACTGAAATGCCCCCAAAATCGCCCTACAATCCCCTCGGACCCCATGTAACGCACCTGAGACCCTCTGAAACTCCCAAAATTGCCTCTACAACGCTTCTGAAACCAGTCTAAAATGCTTTGAGACCTCCTGGAATGCCTCTGAGACCCCCTCAAGATTCACTCGGACCCCATGTAACGCACGTGAGACCCTCGGAAACGGTAAAAGGTTATTGCGGCCATAATAATTACAAAATGCACCATAGGAAAATCAAAATGCACCATAAATAATTAAGCAATGTACCGACAAAATGCACAGCTTTCTCCATAAATAAATAGAAATGTTCCATAATAAATTAAAAATGTAGCGGTAAACCAAAAGATTTTCTAGTTAAAAATGAAACATTGTATCAATAAAAAAATAAATAAAACACCATAAACAAATAAGTTTGCTCCATAAAAAATAATAAAAATATCCATAAATAATGAACATTTGCTCCATAACTATACCATATTTGCTCCATAAAAAATTAAAATTGCACCATAAATATCATCAAATTGCACCATTAACAAACTATAAATTTTACCTCAAAGAATGCAAAATCTACAAAAATTAATCAAATTCTGCATCATTAGCAGTATTTCAATGGCTAGTAGCACTGGAAATATGTAAGTATATAGTAATATGTGGAATTTAAAAGGCTATATTCTGCACCTTCTGCCTAAATTAAAAAAAAATCAAATCTGACTATATATGTCAATGGTTGCTCCTCCGTGATTGATCTGAGCTGGTACCAATTGCACTGGGATCCAAATTAATAAGGGCTGGGACACTCCACTTATTCTAAAAGTGCAATTTAAGCAGCTCATACATTCTTGATCAATAACGGCGCCGGCCACGTCCTTATAGTCAGTTAGGAAGGGAAAGGAATGTTCTAACATTCTAGTGTGCTGGTTGTTGCTACTAAAGACCGAGATCACCTCTGCATCCCCACAACCAGCACGGATGCGATCCATGAATAGGGGTTATTTTTATAGTGTTCGTGATAGATTGTGTGGTGAATAAGGTGAATAAGGTCAAGCGGCACAGCACGCTTTGGTTGCATAACTTGTAGGCGTTATATATACTATGCTGTGAGAAGAAGTTGGAAATGAGGGAAACGACTTTTTTCCAATTCGTTTCTGGTTCTAGTGAAGACTATGAACATATGAATATACATTAGTTGTATATGTAGAGAAGAGAGAGCGAGAGAAAGTGGATAGAAAGATATAAAGTAGGATGAAAGGAACGGGCCAGGGATTGAACCCATGACCTTCTGCATACGAATCAGAAGCGGTAGCCACTAGACCACCAAACCCGTTTTCTGCTCCTCCTGATAATCTAAAAAGAATCTAATAAAAAGAACGTCAGTTGTTAGTTTATTTTATAATTATATAAAACATGGATTAATTTTTTGATAATTTTTCCGATCAAATTGAAATCATTAATAAATATAATATCGACACTGATTCTTCATTAGGGCCTAACTGACATTTTCGATTTCTCTTCATCGATCCTCTCTTTGTGTTATTACGGAATGTGTATTAACTTTTCCTAAAAATTTTTGATTGAAATGCGAAGGAGATGACTACATCTTGCTAGAGAAACAAAAAGAATAATGATTTTGTTAGTTTTGATCAAGCTATTAGCGAAAGAGAGAGTCGATGAAGAGAAATCGATGAAGTCAGTTAGGCCCTTATGAAAAATCATTGTCGATATATTTACATTACATATTATGTAAACTCCAAGGGCTAACCCTTCTTTCAAAATGCGGATTCTTTTAATACATGCGGCGTAGCCTGTGGATGCGTTGTAACTGTGTCGATTCGGTTATAGGTAATCCACAAATCCATGAATTTGCCCGGTATAATGCAAACAGAGATGTTATCCCGTGAGCGTTAGCGAGTTCGAACAGCAAGCGATTATCCGGTAAATTGCATTCATAGTGTTTCCATCTTTTAAGTCGTTCTATCATAGATGCGTGCTTCGGTACATGGTTTCTGTTTATTTTCTTCTTACTTTTCATATTAACATTATCCCATCCACATCCTAAAACTATATGTCGTTGGACACTGCAGCAATGGTACAATAAGATTAAATTCTTTGTGGTGAAATTTACAATTTGTTTATGGTGCAATTTGATTATATTTATGGTGCAATTTCAATTTTTTATGGAGCAAATATGGTATAATTATGGAGCAAATGTTCATTATTTATGGATATTTTTATTATTTTTTATGGAGCAAACTTATTTGTTTATGGTGTTTTATTCAATTTTTTATTGATACAATGTTTCATTTTTAACTAGAATTTTTTTTGGTTTACCGCTACATTTTTAATTTATTATGGAACATTTATATTTATTTATGGAGAATGCTGTGCATTTTATCGGTACATTACTTAATTATTTATGGTGCATTTTTGTTTTTCTATGGTGCACTTTCGTTATCTATGGGTGCATTAAATAGGCTGCCCTCGGAAACCCTCGAAAAAGTACCTGTAACGCCTCTTAAATCCGTGTCGAAAAACTTCTGAAACTCTCTGCAATGCTCTCGAAGACCCTTTCAGACCCCCAAAAACCCCCCCTGAGATCTCCTGGCACCCAGCTGAAGCCCCTTGAGGTCCCTGCTGAAATGCCCCTGTAACCTATTATTATTATTTGGTTAAATTGGCTTTTATCGGTGAATTGAAACACAAGCCCCTGTAACGTCCCTTTGCTCTCCCTTATAAACACTCCCTGGCCACCGTTGCAATAGTTACCGTCATAAACAAATTGTCTTGTGCACAATATGTGTTCTGAGAGTAACAATCTCTTTTCATTCAGGAAATAAAAAACGGCGCATAAATTAAAACTACAGAAAAAAAAACATGTGCAAAAAGAGGTTTTAGTGTACTTTCATTTATCCATTTGGTTTTCATACCCTGAATGAAATGATATTTGTAGCCAGATTTCAAGTCCTTCGTTGAGCAACTGAAGAAGCGTGCTGTTGAGCATATTGGAAAGCATCAACATCAACACGAATCGTCAAGCGAATTAACCAGAAACTCTTTTCTCAAAGTCGTCGGACCGGGAGACGATGACCGAGAGAATCACCTAAAACACGTACATTTTGCGGTCATGATGAAGTGTAACATAGTTGAAAACTTGGAAATTACTAACAAACAACACTAAACGTGTATATTACGAGAGGTGTCAGCGAAAAAGAAAAAATACCATGAGGAAAATGTGATTGCTCAGAGGCAAGCAAGTATAGAGCAGAACGGTATGCGGAGGTTTTTACGAAGCTGTCAATGGCGTGCGGAAAAAAAACAGCGCCTTCTCTCGTCATGTGCATCGACCGTGAAATGACAGACTTAACAATGGTGACTGCCAGATGGAGAGAGTACTTCGAGGAATTGTTGAACGGTGGAAATGGAAGAGCCACAGACAGAATTCGAATCGACGACGACGGACAAGCTGTTGAACCTCCAACGCTAGACGAGGTCAAGACAGCCATTAGAGGACTGAAGAACAATAATGCTGCTGGGAAGGACGAACTTCCGGTCCAGTTTCTCAAGTACGATAGTGAGCAGCTGTATCAACTCCTACACCGTATTATATTGACTATATGGGAAGAGGAAGAACTGCCTGCTAGTTGGTTGGATGTTCTCATTTGCCCTCCATACAAAAAAGGGCATCGACTGGAGTGCGCGAATTACAGAGGAACAACACTTCTCAATTCACCGTACAAAATTTTGCCCGGAATTCTGTTTCACAGGCTGAGGTCGATTGAGGAGTCTTCCGTCGGCCAATATCAGGCGGGTTTTCGTGAGGGCCGATCAACGTTCACCTTGCGGCAGATTATCGATAAGTTTCGGGAGTACAACTTGCAGACCCATCATCTGTTTATTGAATTCAAGGCAGCGTACGGTTCAGTGAAGAGAAACGAATTATGGCAGATTACGATCGAACATGGTTTTCCGGTGAAGCTGATAAGACTGGTTCGTGTGACGCTTGGCAGTTCGAAATCAGGTGTGTGGGTTGCGGACGAAATTTCGTCATTGTTCGTAGCCTTAGACGGGCTGAAGCAGGGCGATGTCCTTTCGAACTTACTGCTCAATATCACACTGGAAAGAGCGATAAGGAGAGCTGGTGTGCAAAGGAGCGGACCCATTGTCACGAAGTCGCATGTGCTCCTAGGCTTCGCGGATGATATCGACATCATCGGGATCGACCGTCGAGCCGTGGAAGAGGCGTTCATACCTTTTACAAGGGAGACTGCGAGGATTGGACTAATGATTAGCACAACAGAGACCAAGTACAAGGTTGTTGGTGGTCAACGTCGCGTCGGTCTGGCCGTGGTATTGGTGAAAAAGTGTGGTGCTAGATGGTGAAAAGTTTGCTGTTGTGGACGAATTTGTTTATTTTGGTACTCTAGTGACGTGCAAAAATTGAGCCTTTTTTGGTCTGCGAAATCAGCTGAAGTCCCGTAGGTTGCAAATGAAGACAAAACTCGCGTTGTACAAAATTCTGATTCTTTTGATCGCTTTATACGGCCATGAATCGTGGACTTGGAGAGAAGCTGATCGGAGAGCCTTTTGAGTTTTCGAACGTAAAGTGCTGTGAACAAAACTCGGTGGTAAACTGGAGTACTGCATCTGGCGGTGTCGCATGAACCACGAATTGTACCAAGTATATACAGAGATGGATATAGTGAAGCGAATAAAACACGGCAGGCTGCGGTGGGCTGGGCACGTAGCTCGCATGCCGGAGGAACGACAAGCTAAAACCATATTCAGAAGAGAACCAGAAAGGGGCCATCAGCTTCGTGGTTGACCGCGCACACGGTGGCTTTTTGCAGTTGAGGAGGACCTAAGCGCTCTAAACATTCAGGGTGACTGGAAGCGGCCCAGTACCGAGACCAGTGGAGGCGAATGCTTCATTCGGCGTAGACTCACCGCTACGAGTTGTAGCCCATCAGGTATCAAGTATCAAGTAAGTCAGTGAAAAAGATCAATGGAGTGCTATAAAAAATTCCTTCATTGCCATTGACGAGAAACGTGGATACCGCATTTCAATGACGAAAACGAGAGGTGCCAAAGCAGCCGCACAGACAAACAGATTTGATGTGTGTTGACCGATTCTCTCCAGAAAATGGCCTGAAAAACATTCAGCAACATGCTTACTATTTTTGGTTATTATATCAAAAACATATTTTCAATTGCCGTACGTTCTTATAAAAAAGATTCTCGGTTTTACTAGAAGCTAATTGTAGATTTTATACATCCTAAAGAAAACCCAGTGATTTTTCTATTTTGTGTTCTATTTTGGACGATTCAGTGCTTGACATTTATTGGCTGCATAAGTTTTTTTTTTGCTAAATTTGGCATTAGCCAACGTAACTCTTAAAATAATCCTTTCAATTCCACTTTCGCAGTTATCATTAGCACAATTTTAAATTCAGCTTAAATCCCAATGCAAACAAGGAAACACACATACATATGCCATCCCACACACGACGGAAGAGAAACGAATGGCAACAAAACATGCTCACCAATGTTTCCATTTCATACACGGAGGAAACATTTCATTCGAGGCATTTAGCACATATGGGTATAATGTTTGCCTTCCCAGAACACTTCATTAAGTATAGCCGAGAGACGCGAATAGAAATTTTCCGGAATTGAAACTGAAACACACCCCCAACAACCCCATCAAAAGCAAACACAACCACCACTCGACAAGAACAACTGACATCGCCGCGCCGCCACCGGCTGCCGTGACACAGTGTGTGGAACCTAAGTATCACTGGGCGGCAGCTGTTGGAAAGTGCCTGGCATTTGCTAGTTCCTCTGGAAAGAGGAGGATAGAGCGAAAAAAAAGCATGCCGCCGGAAGAGCAATTGCAATGGCACGGGTAATTGTGACATTTAGCTATACTCTAAAAATACTCCTTGAGGGGGAACGCGACTCGCGCTTGCAAGCCTAATGATACACCCTAGCTGGAGTCTGAGATTAGCTCAACACCATAGCTAGCTACCTAGCTACTCGATGCAAACAGGTGCTTCTGTGTTTGCGTTTTTAGCCGTAGGTATGTTGGGCATGATACTTTCCAGGAGCTTGCATCCGATTGATATTTAAAGGCTAATTATAACGGCCGAGCATTTATCGCGACTCTTTGGAATTTATTACTACCAGACGAATCCTAAACCAAGGTTCCACGCACCCGCGGTATTCAACCTTCACGGCGAACTTCATCCAACGAATCAAGGGAGGACGATTAATGCCTCCACTGGTGCCTCAATGTAGTGCGCACAGTTTCTTTACGTCCGGCACTTGAGTGTTTTGAATATCGATTTCTTCCAAACTAAGACTTATTTGGAGCAAAGAGTGATAACCTTTCGTGTTTGGAAGTTTCTTTCCGGGGCAAGAAATGCCTAGGTCATCGCACTTTGGTAAGAAAAGCTGTTATTACCATTGCTACAAAAATTGGTTGATTGTGACCGGTATGAGCGTAGGACATCACGAAGTC
Organism: Aedes albopictus; assembly: GCF_035046485.1. Classification (NCBI taxonomy): domain Eukaryota; kingdom Metazoa; phylum Arthropoda; class Insecta; order Diptera; family Culicidae; genus Aedes; species Aedes albopictus. Next base: position 378,653,542 of record NC_085137.1, read on the forward strand.
ATTTGTTGTTTGACTTATTTTCATTAAGCGAGGCAATTAATAATTTTAATTTAACCCTCTCTCAAAAGCAAACAAGTTAAACATAGTAATATTCACTCATTCTCAGAAAAGCTAAGTTTTGTGGCAATTTAACTGGTCGCGCGCTGTTGTAAAAAATACAACACTACCAAAAACCTCACTCGTCATATATAGCGCGAGCGTGGAGCAGTTTCGGCTGCTTGATGGCGCGCATCCTGAAAGGTTAATCAATACGAAAATGTCCATATTTTTTATGTTGACATCTTTCCAAATTACGCTGCTGGAAAATGTCCTCTTCGAACTAGGGTAGCACGTCCACCAAGATTTGTTTTGTCGTCTAGTCAATGTATACTATTTCATCAGGACTTCGATGATTAACTACAGTTCAAGTGAACCCACCCCACGTGCCAAACGAAATCAAAAATTTCCTTCACAAACGACTGACACAAACAGTCGCCATTTGAATAGCGTTGCGTGACTAGACGCTTCCATTCTGGCAGTGAAAAGGAAAGAAAACTTCTGCACCAGCTACCAAACTGCAGACCTCACTCCCAGGAAGAGAACTGAAGGTGGCGACCCAGAACCTGCTCCCCTCGACCACAAACTATTTCGATGCTTCCGAACCGGGGCGGGGAGCCGGCATGAAGGCTATACCTAGCTGAAGTTAACCGGTTTCAACAATCCACCAACCAAGTGCCCAAGAGTAGTGGCGTCATTCGGCTTACGGTATCCATTGGAATGTGACGTCACCACTATTGCCGAAGGATTGTTGAGCGGCCAGAGAGACGAGTGTCTCGCAACACTATGGGCCGGTGACGGCGCGCTCGAGCTGCGGTGATGAGTCATAGGATTCGACCTTCAGCAGGCGAGGCTCCGTTTTTACCGGAGGTGCTGGTGGTCGGGATGATACTGTAGGAACGTGATAATAGTGTAATAACTAATAATTCGTGTCGATGAGGGAAAAGTAAGGAACTGATGGCAGATGAACATTAGCAGTCATTATCACGAATGAAATAAATTAATGAGCCAAGAGGAGGGGTATGAGTTTCAACATTTGTTGTGATATCACCCTGAAGTCATCAAAAATTCAACAACCTCGCTCTGTCTCTGCGATCATACCGGTTCCGTTGCGTTTCGTCTGCATTCGAATCGAAACAACGCAAAACCTTGACTGATATTCGCATATGTTGATCCAACAGTGTAGTCTAGTCAATGGTTATCGTTTCATATTCGTGTACAGAAGATCATGGATTTTAAGCCATCACAAAAAAAAAAGAAACGTGTTGAAAAGCCGTTCCCCTTCCTTCAAACTTCACAGCACAGTTGCAATCTAACATATCCTACCTAAAGGTTAAGCAACCAGTAAACTGTGCGGAATCATCTTCAGAGTTATCAGTCCATCCTATTACCTTACGACATTCACGCACAAACCGAAAACCCTGTGCCATACGACCGTTTCTCAAAAACACTCAGACAACCCACCATGAACGTGTGCAGACGCAGAGGACTCAACGGTCTTTCGTGGGAAATTGAAATCATCCTTTTTTCCTCTTTCCCACATTTACCTGTAACCTGACGTATTCATCCTGAAATATTTCTTTTACGAATTCTTTCACAAAATTCACCAAGGAATCAATCGGAAATTCCATTAAACATTTCTTCAAAAAATACTTAAAGGATCATTTAAAAAAAAAATTAAAAGAATTTTTTGGTTTTCTAAACGGTTCGCAATGATTTTTTCAAAACAATCTCCAGAAACATCTTCAGAAATTCCTCCAGTGATTCCTTTGAAAACTCGTTCAGAAATTCTGTAAGAAATTCTTCCAGGAATTCTTTCTGGGATTTCTCTGAGAACTCTGCTAAGAATAGTTCCAGAGATTTCTTTAGAAAACCCATAGAATCATTTACGATTTCCTCTGAAGTTTCGTTAATAATTATCCAGAAACCAAGAATTAAAAATTTGATAACTCTTTTCTAAATCCATAGATTCCTTTCAAAATTGTTTAACCCTCGAGCGATCGCGCTGTTGTATTTTGTAAAACACGTGAAAAAAAATCACGCTTTTTGTATTCAGCATTAGCGTGGTGCTGACGGTGGTGGCCAACCGTGCGAGTAACGGATGGTTAATGGATTTTTTTGAGAAAATCTTCCACTTTTAGTTAGTTTTTCAGGGATTCTTTTATAAAATCACCTATGCATTGCTATAGAAAATATTCCAAAGTTCCGTGGATTACCTCGGATTTTTCTTCCAGTCATTTCTTTTGGAAAATCAAAAAATCTGCATTCCTTTAGACCATAGTTTCCCAAACTTTTCGAGTGGCGACTCCCGTTCCTACCGGAAGAACTTCTCGAGAAAACCCTTTATTCAACAGGGATTGAAGAACTGGAAGTTGGAATATTTTCATTAAGATATTACATTGTTCGTTGGATTCTTTTAGGCTGTACTAACGGAACTAACTAAATACGGAGCTCACTTCTTTGTTTTTTCTCTAATGTTTACGTAAAATCTCGCCAATTTCGAAACAAAATTATAAAAAAAATTAATGGATCTTGAAAGTTCCTACGATTTAAATATTAAAGAAAACTAATCATATTAACTTTTGTACTCAATATGATAATTAGTAAAACTTTTGGAAATGTAAGCATAAGATAATGAACTTCATGCAAAAATAAGTCAAATCACCGTAATATATTATTTATTCTTGTGAGATAGATATACAAGCTTTGCTTTCGTCATGAAACGATATACTCATGAGGCTTAGAAGTCTTTTCTCACTTTCAACAAACACAACTTCACAGTATTTTCTGTACCAAAAACAAAAAACATTTTCTACCGGGGAAAAAAATCAGGAGATACTTTGATCCACTCTCTACATGTGTGCGAAAACCGATTTTGAAAATATTGCTTCATAATTTATTGAAAAAATAAATTGAGGAAATGCAACCAGTTTCGCCTTAAGAAATTCTTTAGAAATTTCACTCAGAATTCGTTTAGCATGTACTTCATGGACTCTTCCTGAAATCCTACCTAGAATTACTTCAAAAACTCTTCTGAGGTGTCTTTTAGAAAATCTTTTTGAAGGTATCAGAAGTTTCTCCAGGGATCCAGAAGTTTTATATTTTTTTATTATTGAGATTTTTAGACCCAGGCTAGTTCATCAGAAGTTCTATTATAGATTATTTCAGAAATTCTTTCTGCCAGTTGATTTTTACCGACAATTTTCCGGTGGTTTCTTTAGTCAGGTATTTCTTTACGAGCTCCTCAAGAGATTTAATCTGGAAATTCTCCAGGGATCTCATTGAAAATATCCGCGAGAATGTCTCTAGGAATTACGTTAGGGATTCATCCAGAAAATCCAGCAAGAATTCCTCCAGGGACTCTTGCATTATTATTATAAGTGATTCTAGCAGGAATTTCACGGATTCATAAACTTCCCTAGACGTATTTTTCTACATTTTTACAGCACAGGAAATTCATGAGGAGGTATAATTTTTTATTTAATTTCTCTAACATTGTTTAAAAAAAGTTCTCCTGGTACTCTATTTCATATTTTTTGCAGGAACTCAATACATTTTCTTGGAGAATTTTCCCCTGGTATTCCTCAAAGATTTTTATCGGGAATTCCTCCTGAAATTTCTACGGGACTTCTCCTGGGATTTCTTAAAAACCTTCAGAGATTATTTAAGTAATTCTTCCATGGATCCCTTCAAACAATTTTTTACGGATATCTCCAGATACTTTTTCATTATTTTAAGGATTTACACAAATTTCAGCCTGGGATTTCTTCAAAAGTTGTTCATTCAGGATTTCGTACAGGTATTTTTTCAGGAACTTCTCCAGAGATTTTCTTGGGAATACTACTCCAAGGATTTCAGAATATCCGCAGGAATGTCTCCAGGAATTACTTCAGGGATTCATCCAGAAAATCTAGAACGATTTTTCCAAGGATTTTGGCATTATTACTCTCAGTGATTCTAGCAGAGATTTCTTTAGAAATTTCTGCAGAAATTCATACTGCGTTCTTTCAGGAGCTCCATTAGTATTCCTCCGTATATTTCCCAATAAATTACACTAATATTCTCCAAGGTTACGTCTAGGATTGTTCCCACAGATTCGGAAATTTCTCCTGAAATATTTTCCGCGAATTTCTACAGCAATTTCATTGGGAATTTCTCAAAAAAAATAGATTTTTCAAATTACCACAAGATTTTTTTTAAGAAAATCCTCTAGATACTCTAGATACATTCAATGATCTCTCCACCAAAAAGTTTCCCCTGGTATCCCCCCAAGATTTTATTCGGATACTTCTCCTGGGATCTCTTCAAAAACACTTTCAGGGAATTTTCCAAAACAAATTCCTCTATGGGTTCCTTTTGAAATTTCTTCACGATTTTTTCCATAAATTTTCCATAAAGACTCTGTCTATATTTTAAAGGTTTCTTTGGGAACTTCAGCCAGATATTTCTTCGAAAGTTCTTCCATGGTTGTTTTTGCATAAAATTCCATATTGAAAGTCATGCGTAAATTCCACCAGGAATATTGTGAGAAGTTCCCACATGAACCATTGTAGTAATTTCCCAAAGTATTCCTAGTGAATTTTGAAGTGCAATTTTATAAAAAAAAACATGGAAGAACTTTTGAAGAAACCCCTGGCTGAAATTCCTAAAGAATTCCTTAAAATATTGTAACAGTCCCTGAAGATATTTATGGAGAAGTCCTTGAAGAAATTTCAGGAGGAATCCATTTGAACTTGCTCCTGGGATACCGTCAGAAATATCAAAGAATTCTTCAGAGATTTTTGCAGCAATTCTTCTAGAAATTGCCCTAAATATTACTGGGGGACTTTTTATTTTTTAATGAAAACCCATCAATGATTTTTAGAAAGAATCACTGAAAGAACTACAGAAGATACCTGTGGAGATTTCTAGAATTACTTTTTGAAAAAATCTGAGAGGATTCTTGAACTTAAAACCCTCGATGTCATTTCTGAAGTAATCCGTGGAGGAATACTTGGAATAATCCTTGGAGGAACACCTAAAGCAATTCCCTGAGATGTCTCTGAAGAAATTCCTAAAATAATTTTATGGTAAACTTCCTACCGACATCCTTGAGGAGTTTCTGAAGAAATCCCTGGTGAAATTTATTAGGACATATCTGAAAAAAAAAACTCCGGGAGATACCTCAGGAGAAATGCTTTGAAGAATTTATTGTACAATTTCTCAAAATATGAGAAAAAGTACTGATGAAATTTTTGAAACCCAAAGTCCTGGAGAAATTCTTCAAGAAATAACTGCAGAAATTTCTGAAGGAAAGGATTTTTTTGTAATAATTTCTAAAAGAATACATAGAGGAACGGAAGAAACCTCTTCAGGTACTTCCAGAATAATTTCTTGAAATCATCCTTGAAAAATTCCAAGGAATGAAGCCTTGGAAAAATCTTGAAGGATCACCGGACAATAATTCCCGAACAAGTCCTGAAATGGATTGATAAAGTAGTCCTTGGAGGAATACCTGGAGCAAATTTTGGAGAAATCCCTTGAGAATCTATTCGATGTTTTTTTTTTTGAGAATCTTCTAGAGAAATTTCTGGAGTAATTCTAAGGAGTCATTGAAAAACTTATTTAAGCAGAAATGCCTGAGGAAATCTCTGGAGTAAATCTTTATGGTATCTCAGGAGAATACATGGGGGAATAACTCAATGAACCTCTGGAGTAATTTCTGAAACAGTATGTACCTGCAAAAAAATCTGTTGCAGATTTCTCAGAAAAAATCCTGGAAAATATAAATATCATCCTGCAAGCAACTGTAAATAAATGTCTGCCAGAACAACTATTTTAAGGGAATCTCTGGAGGAATACCTAGAAGCATTCCTTAGGAAACCTCTAGAGAAATTCCAACAAAAATTTCTAGAGCAATTTCTGGAGAAATCTGTAAGAAAAATAGCCGGAGGATATTGTTATAATATCCCTGGAAGAATATCTTCAGAAATTTCTGCACGATTTTCTGCACGAATTTTTGAAGGAATATGGTAAAAAATTCTGAAAGAATTCTTGAAGGTAGGTTCCAAGAAGAATATTTTAGGAAGTTTCATGGAAAATTCCTAAAAAAATGGCAAGAGAATCTCCCAGAAGAATTCCTGAGAATCCCTGGAGAAATTTTTCAGGATAGTATAGTAATTTCAGTACCAATATAGTAATAGCAGGTGAATTTTTGGAAAAAAAAATTAGTCTTCTTCTTGGAATAAATCGATATTTTCATCTAATGTTGTAAATAATTTTCACAGTTAACACCAGAAAGGTAAATAGTGTTCAAAAATAAGTGGAAGAATTGGATACAGGAACCACGAAAAAAGCTACGAAATCACTTATTCCATCATCATCATTGACATTTAGTCAAGTGGTTAAGGCTATGGATCGCGAATCTGGAGACGGCGGTTTCGATTCCCGTTTCGGTCGGGAAAACTTTCTCGACTCCCTGGGTAGGGAATCGCGCCACTTGGGCGGTGGCTTCTATATTCGTCTGTTTTCCACTATAACTCATTCAAATTTGAACCAAATGACACAACTTTTGGAATGTGATGAGATAGGTATAGTATCTACTCGTGTACAACATTTCAAGTCAATTGGTTCAAAATTGACTGAGTTATAGTGGAAAACAGACGAATATAGAAGCCACCGCCCAAGTGGCGCGATACCCTATACTGTATCATTGTCCTTGCCTCACAATATACAAATTCATGCAATGGCAGGCAATGAAAGCCCTTCAATTAATAACTGTAGAAGTGCTGAAAGAACACTATGTTGAAGCGTGGCAGGCCAAGTCCCAGTGGGGACGTAGAGCCATAAAGAAGAAGAAGAAGATCCATGACAGTGTTGATGAACTACACTATAAGATGATCGACAATATCGATTTACCTCTGAAGAAGACCAACTGAGTGGCCGAAACGTTGGTAAAATCAAATGGTATCGTTAAATTTCTTAGAGACTGCATAACCATTGCATAGCGGAATGTTGACGAAGTCAATCGGAGGTTTCTGGACGAATTAGCGAGTATTTAAAAAAATGTTATTAGCATTACTATCTTTATTTACGAGATTTTCAGCCATAGACTTAGACAGTTTGTCTTTTAAATTAATTGTGAAAGATTTAAAATTTGGAATGTGAATTTTCGCAAACATTTTCGAAGAATTTTTGCTTTTTTTTAAGAATTGTCAATGGTTTCAAAAACAATTATTTGATATTTTTTTGTAGGTTTTCCGATTCCTATTCAGATTCTTTTATAATAAAAAAATAAATTCACAATAAGAAATACTGAAAAGGAAATAATAAAAATACGAAAATCGTTACGATAAAAAGATTTTAAAATGTTGATAAATTTGTTGCATTTTTCGACGTTTTGTATGGCTTTTTTGATGAATTATTCATAAAAAAAAAATATTCATGCATGTTTTTGAAAAGATAGTGGAAAATATTGGTGTTTAATAATTCTTCCATCTGTATGTCTTTACCTAAAGTTAATATTTTTTCAATTTTATATTTTTGCCATTCATTAGGAGAATCCCTTTGTATGGTTTAAAGTTCATGACGATTGCTGAGAATAAGCTTAGCAGTTTTGAGTTCCTGAAAAAAAAATAAAAAAATTTACGAATGTGAGTCAAAGCTCTATGTGAATTTTTTCATGGATTTTCAAAGTATATTTCAACAAACCCGGTCAAAGAAGTCAGAAATTTCATGGTAAATTTGTTTGTTTTTACATGAGAAATTCGTCTGAATCTTTTATTAGTATCTCAGAAGTTTCTTTGCGATTTCCATTCAAAATTCCATTTGATGTTCCTCAGTACGTTCTTTCTGTGTCGTAACTCTAAGGAATGTTTCAATGATCAGCGCTAAATATCCGCCAAAATTATTTAAAAAAAAACTCTTCCGAGAATTCCCGTAATAATTTCCTACTTGTTTGCTGTTTTAGAAAATAAATAAAATTAAAAGAATAATAATAAACATGAGCAATATCAACAATTATCATTTTTAATATTGCGCATTCAGTTCGCCACTTTTTAATATTGCGCATTCACTGCGCACTCAGTCTTCATAAGTGCGAAAACGTTAATAAAAGTGCGCGATTGAATCAAATCCAGTTGATGTCTTCGGCGCACTATTTTTTTTTTTTTTTTTGATATATGCTGAACAGGGATGGGAACACTCACTTGTGAAGAGTTACATTCACTTGCTATTTTGTCAGCTCAGAATCGTGCAATCAAGAAACGATGCATGAACGACTTTTGCCTTGTGATTTTGTCTTAAATTTTGCCAAATAGAGTGGGGATCGCACACGCATACCAAAGTCGTGACAGAGCTGTGAAAGTGACTCTCCACGAAGTGAGTGTAATTCACATTCACCTCGTGGAGAGTTGCCTTCGCTGCTCTCTGACGACTTCGGTATGCGTATGCGACCCCTACTTTATTCGGCAAACTTTTAGACAAAATCACAAGGCAAAAGTCGTTCATATATCGTTTCTTGATTGCACGCTTCTGAACTGAGAAAATAGCAAGTAAGTATAACTCTTTGCAAGTGAGTGTTCCCATCCTTGATGCTGAATAAGTGCTCCGAACACACTGAGTTGATTTGTAGCAATCGCGCACTTTTATTTAAGTTTCCGCACTCTTAAGAACTCGTGCGATAGTCCAGTGGTGAACTAAATGCTTCATAGATGAATGGCAAATTGTGAAATGAAACTGTTATCGGACGATGGAACCAATCAAATAAAGATTATCAGCCGTACGTGCATCCGCAATTCTGTTTTTGTGTCATTGTTTTTGATGATTATTATTCCTCTCCCCCATGAACTCGATTCGAACTGGAAATATCCGAAATTTGGTTCCAAAACAAAACAACGAAAAAAAAAATCGAATATAGCAGTTTTTTTTTGCAAATACATTAACAGATGTTTTACATTGGTGTCACACTACATAATCAGCATTTATTCACAAGAAAGTCCACTGACATACAGAATTTCACAATAAACTTTTCCAATAATTTCACAAACCTGGGGTAATCCTTGGGTACCAAGGGTTGTTAGGTATTCAATTAGACAGAAATTAGGTGTTGAAATATACGAATTCAACGCAAATGAATCACTCACGGAATAATCGCGATCGTTCCAGATACACTGCTGCAATCACAACAATAAACAATTCTGATTTTGCTTCGCTAATGTCATTCTAGTTACGCCCACCCTAAACTTGCATACAACTCTTGTTGGATGTTGGAGGAGTAGTACAAATGTTATTGATTAACCAACACCTAAGCCAACACCACATACGTATCGGTAGCAGTGCTGCCAGATTAACTGAAATACTCAAATAAAAATTTTACGAATTTATGTTTATCATCGATTATGGAACATGACGGGTTGTAACGAAACAACAAGTGAAATATTGGAATTAATTAATCTCAAAATCCGTGGGAGACGGTGTTTTGAATGGCAATGGGCCTATAACGCTTCCAATGCAGCGTTCAAAACATAGTTTTCCACGGGCTTTCAGATTCATACATTAGGTATGTGAGAACCCTATTCTCGTTGAGGTAGGTGTAGGAATTTTGATTATCATAGAAAAAAACAACCTGATCCCGTTCTTTAGTCGCTTGTCTAAAAATAGGCCCACAATAGAATTTAGATTTCCAAAGCGCTTGTTTTGGTCATTTCTCGTTCTACCAACAAGCTCACCCAACCATAAAGCGGAGATCATCAGCATCGTGCGATTTTCGACCGTCTTCCACCATAAACACAATGTATTCCACCACACAGCCCGGATCCAGCCCGGACGGAGACTCTTACAATTGATCTTAATTAGAGCTTGTGTCACGATTCATAATTTCGAAACTTGTACGAATGCCACCCACCCACGCTTCCATTCGGCTCGGTTCGGTTTACTTCCTCCGACCGGGCGGCGGCGAGCGGAATTGAGATGATCGTAGAGAAGCACGTTTCACTTACCTCCGCTTGTGACGTTGTTTGGACAGGTGTCGCTGAAATGGGCGTCCAAGGTGCGACCACCAGAAGGGCCACCGCCGCTGGCCACAGCCAGTGTATCCTACTTCGGTGCATTATTGGGGTGATACAGTTTGCACGTCTGTGTGCTACAGTGCTCTACGACTACCTTGGCCCAAAGGCGGTGACTTAAGGCTAAAAGAGAACTAAAATCGGAGGGTACGGGGCGTTGAAAACGTTGGTCCCACTACAGCAACATTTGATTCTGAAAAGTTGAGAAAAGAAGAGAAAAATTGCGATTATCATGGGTTGTCAATACACAGTCAACCGAAAACAAGGCAATGGCAGCGTGCGCCGAAACGCGGTGCACTATGGGTGAGATATTCAAAATTTGCAATATTATTAAGGAGAATTTTGTTATATCCTGGGAAAATAAAATTTAAACGTAGGAGAGGCAGAAGTCTCTCATGCCCTCTAAGCTACCAAGAAAAAGCATTCAAATCTACCAGGAAGAAGCATTCCAGGCTTCCAGGGAGAAGCCTTCCAAGCTTCCAGGGAGAAGCCTTCCAAGCTTCCAGGGAGAAGCCTTCCAAGCTTCCCGGGGAGAAGTCTTCCAAGCTTCCCGGGGAGAAGCCTTCCAAGCTTCCAGGGAGAAGCCTTCCAAGCTTCCAGGGAGAAGCCTTCCAAGCTTCCAGGGAGAAGCCTTTCAAGCTTCCAGGGAGAAGCCTTTCAAGCTTCCAGGGAGAAGCCTTCCAAGCTTCCAGGGAGAAGCCTTCCAAGCTTCCAGGGAGAAGCCTTCCAAGCTTCCAGGGAGAAGCCTTCCAAGCTTCCAGGGAGAAGCCTTCCAAGCTTTTAGGGAGAAGCCTTCCAAGCTTCCAGGGAGAAGCCTTCCAAGCTTCCAGGGAGAAGCCTTCCAAGCTTCCAGGGAGAAGCCTTCCAAGCTTCCAGGGAGAAGCCTTCCAAGCTTCCAGGGAGAAGCCTTCCAAGCTTCCAGGGAGAAGCCTTCCAAGCTTCCAGGGAGAAGCCTTCCAAGCTTCCAGGGAGAAGCCTTCCAAGCTTCCAGGGAGAAGCCTTCCAAGCTTCCAGGGAGAAGCCTTCCAAGCTTCCAGGGAGAAGCCTTCCAAGCTTCCAGGGAGAAGCCTTCCAAGCTTCCAGGGAGAAGCCGTCCAAGCTTCCAGGAAGAAGCCTTCCAAGCTTCCAGGGAGAAGCCTTCCAAGCTTCCCGTGGACAAGCCTTCCAAGCTTCCCGGGGAGAAGCCTTCCAAGCTTCCCGGGGAGAAGCCTTCCAAGCTTCCCGGGGAGAAGCCTTCCAAGCTTCTCGGGGAGAAGCCTTCCAAGCTTCTCGGGGAGAAGCCTTCCAAGCTTCTCGGGGAGAAGCCTTCCAAGCTTCCCGGGGAGAAGCCTTCCAAGCTTCCCGGGGAGAAGCCTTCCAAGCTTCCCGGGGAGAAGCCTTCCAAGCTTCCCGGGGAGAAGCCTTCCAAGCTTCCCGGGGAGAAGCCTTCCAAGCTTCCCGGGGAGAAGCTTTCCAAGCTTCCAGGGAGAAGCTTTTCAAGCTTCCATGGACTAGCCTCCCTTGTTCTAAGGAAGCATCCTTCTATGTTTCTTAGAAGAAGTTTTCAAAGATTCCTACGGGAAGTCTTTCAAGTTTCCAGGGAGACCCCCATCAAGCTGTCAGAAAGAATCGTTCCTTGTTTCCAGGGAGAAGTCCTGCAAACTTTCAGGAAAGAGCCTTTGAAGCTTTTAGAGAGCTTCTAGTCAAAAGCCTGCCAAAAAAACAATGATTTACATCGCGACTTTAAGATTTCCATTCCATAGCGAACCGACTAAATTTTGCGTGTCAACCGCACTCAGATCGAGCCCAATAATGAGCCAACCCGACAAAATGTGCAATTCAAACCATGTCAAACTATTTATCTACGTTCAATCGACAACAATCAAACGTACGACTCTCTGGATACACAACAGCCTCAATTTAGCATTGAGAACAAACGGCGCAACTCGTAGGTTTTTTACATCATCACTGTCCGATTACCTGGGCGCTGCGCTGGGTGATACGGCTATGGCTGCTGCTGCGCCTATTGCCTAGGTATCGCCACTACTGCACTTATTTCTGACCTTCAATGGCAATTTCGTCGGGTTGACATGTTGGGAAAGATTCCCGCTTTCTGTATGAGTTTTGAACACCTCGAATAAGGCACCAAAAACAGTCGAAGACTCTCTACCGATTGTTTTGCAATTCTGGTGGAGCCAAGCTGCCCGTAGAACTGAGACTGAGTCAAGAAAGGGGTTTGCAAACTCGACCATCATTGCGTGAACGATAAGGTGGTAAATAGACCGATAAGATAGCAAGCGCTTGAGTGTCACCACACCACGGCTTGGAGTGTATGTGCAATGAGTTTTTTGTTGATATTGTTTTAATTCTGATGGTGTTATTGTCGTCATTGATAATGTAGTTCGGTATTTGGGTTGGGTCCGAAAATTCCGTCAAGGTTCACGGCACCAATCACTGACACCGAATAAGAGTTGAACTTGTCGACTGACCTCTGGAAATTCCTGTTTTGAATATGAATTTCTCAACCATTGAACAAAAATCATCCACAGTGAATCATGACTAAAGACTTCCCCCTGTGTGTCGCACAACGTGGATATCTTATCAGATTCCAGAGTTGTAACCATCCACCCCGCACCACCTAAACAAAATTGTAGGTATTTGTACTAGACTAGCACACGAATTAAAATTGTAAACGACGGACGATCACACAAGCCGCATTACTCATCTGCTGGTTGCAGGAAAACAGGAATTGTCTAACATTAGGTACGCGATCGGGGAAATTCAAACCTTCCGGTTATTACAGCAATACGTGATCGCTCGATAATCGCACCGTTGGTCGTTCCAGCAGCCATCAATGATGCACACTATTTAAGTGGAGTAATTGAGCGGTACCTGACCAACGACAGCATCCATCGCGATTCTGTGTCGGTGGTGTGGTTTGTGAGTTGTGTGATTTAGCATTCAATGTAATTAGAGCGTCATAGCCGCTGACATGTGGATAAATGGTGCGGCGTATCAAGTTCAATTACAGTTGCTTTGAAGTTGGCTGGGTGAAGGTCAGTTTTACTATAATGGTTACATTTTGGTTGTTATACTGATATTTGGAGCGGTAAAATTGTTTAAAAGATCAATATTTATGTTTCATTTGAATATGCGATTCATCGTCAATAGATTCTTCAACTACCAAACAAAACATCGACAATGAGACATGAATCTAGCAACCGAAGGCTCTCAGAGTACTTGCATTTATTCGAGCTCAGATAATGTTTTCCTCGGCTCTTATTTGAATATGAAAAAATCGACATCCAATTTTTTTCTCAAATATTTATGGAAGTCCGACTAGAACATTATAACAAAAATATAACATAATCCTAACAAACTGTGGTATTTATAACTCATTGTGATATAATCTTTTCAAAATACTATAACTCAATTATATCACATTATGTTGTTTTATAACTCATTGTAATATAATTTAGTTTCAAGTCCTCGACATTTGAAAAGCAATGTTACAAAATTGTATCAAATTTTGATTGAAACTAGTAATCCTGAGGCTAAAATTCTTATTACATTTTGTTATAATTTCGATATGATGATAACAAAATTGGTTACAAACTTGATAAGACCAGTGTACTTTTTGTTACAATTTTAATTATTTTAAAATTATCCTGAACCAAGTTTATAACATTATAAGTTATAGATAAATATTGTAACACCATAACACAATATTATATAAACTTGATATAATTTTCAAGTCGGGAGATTTTTCGAGCTTCATTGCTGCTGCTGCTTTCAAATGTCCTCGGAGATTGTTTATAAATGTCTCCCAAAACAAAATCCTTTTTGATTTGAAAACTTCATCAAAATTTCCTTTGGTGATAGCTTAAAAACACATAATTATGTGGATGACTCACTGAATTCGTCTCAAAAGTTAATTTTTGGAAGTACCTAGATATATTTTCCACTAGGAAATTAACTACATTTTATTGGAAATGTTTCAAGATATTTTGAAGAAGAATTGTATAAGAAACCACATTCCATATTAGTCCATAAAATTTGTCAAAACCTTTTCATGATTTCTCTTGGAAAATATTTCTTTTAAACCCTACCAAAAAAAATATGGATGAGGTGGGTCAAAAGTGTGTATCAGATTTAAACTTTTATCCCACCGTTGGGGAAAAGAACGAATCAAGTGTAAGGGGAAGTACGCTGATTGATTCCTACTGGAACACAGCCTTCTCGCGACTTGAGCAAATGTGGTCTACAGTACACAGTAGACGGGACCGGAAGCGGAACTAGTTAGCGCAGCTTGGATCATAACGTCTAGCTATAGCTGGCAACGAATGAATATGAACTAACGTCTGATCGACAAATATGTTAACATTCCGCTGCATTTCCACTTAAACTTTCAAACCATACCCTCCAAAAAATCTCTGTAAGAAACTTTAAGGTGTCTTACTGCATCACTAAGTTTTCGAACGAATCATTGACTTTTTTCTTTTCAATGATTGTTTGCCTCGCATTTTTGAAGTGATAAAAAAATGCCAATGCTGCAGCAACGCAGCAGAAAAAGTATCATCGCAATCACTGCGAGTGAGCATATAGGATGATACTTTTTCATACGAATATTCGCTTTGATGGCAGAGAATTATCACTTTGAAATTTTAAAGCTCATATCCAACATGGCTGCCGATGCTGATGATGCCGTAAAAAGCCTTAAGGAAATTTTTGGGAAATTCCCAGATATCCGATTACTCGAGGAATGACGAAAAAACAGGTGACAACGCAGAAAAAATCTGCAAACTTTTTGCAACTTTTTTCCAAGAAGTTTATACCACTTTTTCGGAAGAAGATCGAGAGCGTGAATACTTTTCATTCATTCCAGAATATTCAAGAGACATTCGCGTTGATCAAGTTAAAGTACATGAAGTTACAGACGCTCTCAACAATTTAGATGCCTCTAAAGGACCTGGACCTGACGGGATCCCACCTTTATTTTTGAAGTCTTTGTCAATGGAATTGACGGCGCCATTATTTTGGCTTTTCAACACTTCACTTAAAACAGGTAATTTTCCATCAACATGGAAAAAGTCTTTCTTAATACCCATATTCAAAAGCGGCAAGAAATCTGACGTGCGTAACTACCGAGGTATCGCTATTATTTCATGCATTCCCAAATTGTTCGAAGCAATAATTAATGGAAATTTATTTCAGCAAATCAAAAACAGGATAACTCATAATCAACATGGCTTCTTCAAAGGGCGTTCTACCAGTACAAATCTGGTGGAATTCATTAACTACTCATTGAATGCCATAAATAATGGGAACTACGTAGAGGCTATCTATACAGATTTCAGTAAAGCTTTTGACCGTATCGATATACCCATGCTACTCTTTAAATTGGAAAAAATAGGGTTCGAACCAGGTCTTCTTAAATGGGTTGAATCATACCTCACGAATCGTCAACAAATAGTTAAATTCAAAAGTGCTAAATCAAGTCCAATACATGTAACTTCAGGAGTTCCTCAAGGATCTCATTTAGGCCCACTTTTGTTTATCTTGTATGTCAATGATGTTTTTTTATACTTAGTAAGACTAATATTCTCATATATGCTGACGACATGAAACTGTTCTTCGAAATAAGAAACAATGAAGATTTTAGGTTATTCCAAAATGAAATAAATGTATTTTACACATGGTGTCAGAAAAGCCTATTGAAGCTTCATGTAAAAAAATGTAACTCCATTTCCATTAGCAGGAAGTTAAACACGCCAAACACAACAGTTTTGTTGGGAGGTCAACCAGTACAAAAATGTGAAAAAATAAGAGACCTTGGTGTACTAGTAGATTCTAAAGTGACATTTATAGATCACTATAATACAATCATTAACAAGGCCAATAAGATGCTTGGGTTCATAAAACGTTTTAGTTACAATTTCCACGACCCATACACAATTAAAACATTATATATTTCCTATGTTCGTTCAATACTAGAATATTGTTGTATAGTATGGTCGCCATTTTCAGATAATCACGTCAGCCGAATAGAATCTGTTCAAAAACAGTTTTTATTATTCGCTCTTCGCAAACTAGGTTGGAGATGTGGGCAGCCTCTGCCACCTTATGAAGCACGGTGCAAGCTGTTGGATATCCAAACATTAAAAGAACGTCGAAAATTCGCCATGATTTCATTTATAAATGACGTCGTATCCAACCGAGTTGATTCACAGGAAATTTTATCAAAATTGAATTTTTATGCACCTACTCGTCAATTACGGAATCGCAGCATTTTTTCTACTAATCACTATCGTACTAATTATGCCATGTTTGGACCTATAAATCAAATGATGAGGTTATATAATGAACAATGTGAGTCCATTGACTTCGGTATGTCGAAAGCTAAGCTTAAGAGACAATTGAATGTAATTCGTTACTAAAAAATAATGTTAGGTTAAGAAAACATAGTTGTAACAAATGGTCTACATATGATTGACGACGAATAAATAAATAAATAAATAAATAAAAAAGTAATTTCAAGGCATTTCTGAAGGTATCCCGTAAGTAGTTTCTGCAAAACCTTCTACAGGAGCTCCGGATAAATCCTTTCAGTTATTTTTTTTTCAAAGAAACCTTATTGCAATATCTGAAAAAAAAACCCTTGACACATCCCTGAATGAGTTCCTGCAGCAATTTCTAAAAAACTCATTGAAGGAAATCCTATTGAAAACATTGAAAAAATTCTGTTAGGATATCAGATAAAATTCCTGAAAAAATCCACAGAGAAATTCCCGACAAAAGCACTGGAGGAAAATCTGGAGTAATTCCAGAACGAATCACAGCAAGGTGGGATTTTGAGAGAAATACAAATAGATTTTCGCAAAAGGAATACCTAGACCAATCCCTGGAAAAATTCCAAGAGGAACTCCCGGGAAATCCATTAAGTCCTATAGGGAAATCTAATGAAGAAATCCTGAAGAAATCTCTATATTAATTCCTATATGAGTAATTCCTGGAAAAATAATTAAAGGCATTCATAAAGAAATATTTTATTAAATTCCTGAAGGAATCCTAACAAAAATTCCTTATAAAAGCCCTAGAAAATTTTGTAGAATAATTCATGGATTAATCCATGGAGTAATTCTTGGAGGGATTATGAAGAAATATCCACTAAAATGTCTGGATACATCCACAGTGAAGTTTCTGTAGAATTTACTGTATAAAGTGCTGCAGGAATACCAGCAAAAATTTCTGGAGGAATCATTGGGGTATCACAGAAATATCTGAAAGCATTCTTATTGAAATTTCCAGTGAAGTTCGTAAAGCAACGCCAACAGAAACTCCTTGAATAATCACAGCAGAAATTTCTGGAAAAATTCCAGAAGGATTTCATGAAATACTCCCTCAGGAAATCCCTAGAGATATTCTAGGATCAATTGTTGGAGAAATTCTTAGAGAAATCCTTGGTTACATTACAGCAAGAATTTCTGGAGGAATCCCAGCAGGAGTTCCTAAAGGAATCCCAAGAAAATGAAAAATACTTATCGTAGAGCTTCTTGTATAACTATCAATTACATTTATTTAAAAATTCTCTTACTTGCAATTTTGAACAATGATTTTAAAATTCTGGAACACTAGGATAATTATCAACGACATGCACTACACTAGTCGTGGTCTATAATTACCATAGTGTTCAATTAGTGTGGCCATGCGGTTAGCGGCGTCAGTCGTTTAGGCGTATTGTGACGGCCACGGAGTGAGGATTCGATTCCCGCTCTAGTCAGAGGAAACTTTTCGTCAAAACGAAAAATTCTCCACTGGTCCACTGGGTGTTCTGTGTTCTCCGTTGCCTAATGTTTAGCGATTGTTCAGTCTGTGCAACCTATGGTTGAAGACGGTGTACGTCCAATTTCTTTAGAGCAATTTCTATATTTTATATTTAAATGTACCACCAAGGCGCCATTCACCGTGTGCCTTCGAATATTTTTTTTATTATTTCCATATTATGATTGAATCATATGACAATTTCCCTTCAATTTCACCAATACAATACGGTATTGGTGAAATTGAAGGGAAATTGTCATATCATTCAATCATAATATGGAAATAATGAAAAAATATTCGAAGGCACATGGTGAATGGAGCCCCCACGGTAAATGGCACCTTGACGGTAATTAATAGGTACACAAGAAGTTCCTTCTCAAAAGTCTAGGAATAGCTTATGTTAGGACTACGAGGAACGGTTGACATCATAGGAAATCATGTATTATATGTAGTTCTACCGTTATAGTTACCCCTTGAAAAAGGCCTTATTAAAAAACCCGAAACGTCGGGAAAAGCGAAACTAGCCGTTTCGATTTACCCAAGACATATTTCAGCCGTACTCATCCAGCACAAGATCAGAATCAAAAATCGGGTGACAAAATCGGGTTTAAAAAAACTGACATCATCGGAGGCTAACAAAATCGGGTCACCATAGTATATTTCCAAAATCGGGTTTCATACACATGTGGAAAGATCAAGGTATCTTTTTATTTCTTTTCACTGATACAAAATGTTTTTTTTTTTAGTTTTGTAGAAATCATTTTGTTTTCAATATCCAATTTCAATTTCAATTCAATGTTCTTACAGTTTTCTTTTTTTACCTCATTTATTCAATTTGGTAAACTAAAAGTACTTTTTTAGAATTCCTAGTAATCTTTTAGAGTTTTTTTTAACTTTTTGACATGTAAAGTTGACTTAAGCTCTACACAAAAATTGTATTTATAACTTTTAACACGAACTTCCACTCGATTATGTTCAAAACAAAATATTTATAAATCTTTTGAAAATTTCACTCGGGTTTTCAAATAGTATTCAAGTATAAATTCAAACACGCTTTTTTCATAACAAAGACGTCATCATATATTTGATTAATTCTGCCAGAAGTCTCTTCTTCAATTGTTTCCATGAAACATGTTAGTTTGTAATAAACCTGGGACACATGCGACCTATTCAAATCCAACTATAGCATTCAGTATTTAGTTTTGTTTAAAGATAAACTAACTAGAAGAAACATGCTTCAAAAAACCTCAGATCTAGTGGGAGATTTTCCACTTCAAGGCATATGAATAATTTAGCAAAATAAAAAAAAAATGTTTTATTTATTAAACTTTTTAATATTCTAAAAGCTTTCGCATTGCTTCAGGAAATTTTTTCTGGAAGATTTCCACCTGTAAACCTGGATAAAAAAAGTGAGAATTAATGAAGAAACTCTTGATGTTTTTTTTTTGGATCATTTTTAAGAGAAATCCTGAAGAAATTTTATCATCATTCACATAATAAATGACAGTTATGGCTTCTGGAGAATTTCATGCACGTGAGGGATTGAAAGGGTAGAATTTTTTCACCCTTCTTTTTCTCTCAAATACTGAAAATTCATGAAAAGGGATTGATCAAATTCCTAAATTTTCAGACTAGGTACACTGTGGTGCATAATTGATCGGACAAATACATTCATACAAAATGGCCAAGTTTTTGATGCTGTAACTATGGTTTGCGTTCATGGATTGAGCTCAATTTTTGACACGGAACTACTACAGGGTGCGACAGGAAAAATGCGAAAAGTGCAAGGCGCCATTACAATATGGCATGTATATCACTATTTTTTAATGACAGTGTTTCAGTCAACGTCTATATTCTAGCACTACAAAATAAAAATTAAGATATTTGATTTTGAACATGTGATAATATAAGCCAAAAAAGTTGGTATCAATAAACTGCGCGCCCAATGGTCCTATGACAAAATGACTATAATAGTAAAAAAATAGCTTCAATTCGATGAAAAACCAGGCCATACTAGTCCAGAGCCATGTAGTTTCACATACCAGATGAAATAAACACATAACACCGATTGATTTGAGTTTTTGCGTTGAATTAGATACTGTACGTGCCTAACTCTATAAAAAAAAATCAAATCAATGGGTCTGAAATTGACTTAGTAATAGCGGCAAGTGCCCAAAATAGGTGCACCTGCCCAAATGGTACAAGACCCTATATATGATTATATTGTAGAGAAAATTTAAAATTTTGTTTTATCAACTATGAAATTTAGCTGCCTGTGTACTTTTCAGTGGTTTGAAAATTTTGATTGTCTTCTGCTGCAGGCGCCGTCTTGTGAAGGTTTGTGACCAAAAAGATATTTTTTTTTCAGAAAATTGGCCTGTTAGAGATTATGGAACGTTGAAACATAGATTGGTTAACGTCAAATGGACAAAAATGAGGTTTGTAGTTGAAAAACACTTTCTCATTTTTCCTGCCGCATACTGTAATATGCTGAATTTTACGTATACGAAGTACAGAAAGTTTTCGTTCACATGTTTGGACGTGGCAAGGCGTTCAAAATGTGCAAAAGTGATCGGACAGCGGTACCCCTTTGATTTACACGCGTGCCGCTGTCCAATCACTTGTACATTTTGAACGCCTTTTTTTACTCAATCATTTATTTAAGGCTCATGCGCCAACAAGCATAACAGAGCCGAATTCAGTTAAAACTATTTACAATTTCATGTTTTTGTCTTATAAACTATGTTAGTTATGGGGAACCGAAAAACTCGCGGTTTGGTCGAGGTTAGGGGGAACAAAAATATTTGAGAAAAGGATAGGGTGATGGGGCTTTTCGTTGACACGTAACAGCATGGTGTGGCGTACTGCTGCTGGTCAAGCGTAGAGTGGACAAACAACCTGTAACGATACAAACAGACGATTTTCGAAAGGACACGAGGTGGACAAGTGGAGCAACAAGACTGGGATATCATACGAAGCTTGCTTCAAGATGTCGTACACAAGCTTCATATACTCAAGATCAAGTTTACCCAACACATCTCTGATGTCTTCCTTTTCTGGTTTCCCTCGGGCCCTGAGGGATGCACATAACTCGGATCTGACAATACCGTATTCGGGGCATTCCCACACAACATGGTTGATATCTTGATAGCCTGCACCACAGATACAACGATTGCTATCTGTGAGCCCTATTCGATAGAAATGCGAGCTCAGAGAGTAGTGATTGGACATAAGTCGACACATTATCTTATTTTGAACGCCTTGCCACGCCCAAACCTGTGAACGAAAACATTTGTTACTTCGTACACGTAAAATTCAGCATATCGGGGGTAGCTCTGTATCAAAAATCGAGCTCAATCCTTCAACGCAAACCAAAGTTACGGTATCCAAAACTTGGCCATTTTGTATGAAAATCGACGTTTGTCCGATCAATGAATCACCAATAGATAAAAAAATACATATTGGAAAAATATCAACAGAAGTTCCTAGAAAAAATAAACACTCTTCGAAGCATTTCGTTAGACGTTGAAAATCTAGGGTGCTGCTTTTTTGGTGAAAAATATACCGGCATTTTTCAGGATTAATGAGACAAGAGACTTGAAAATTTTAATTCTTTGAAGATTTTCAAGAAATGCTTAGGGAAAAGTCTTAAAATATCAGTATCAGTATTTTTATTTCACAAACATTTCGTTTTCCTTGGTAGGTAATAATTTTTGTGCATGATTCCAGAAGGATTATCGAAATACTTGGCTATTTTGACAGTGTAAACAATGCAATGATCAAAATTTTATCTCCATACAATTTACTAAGGTAAGGTACTTTACAGCTTGCAAGCCGATTTTGCAATAAAATTAGATTTTCCATGATTTTTGAGAGAATTAAAAAGTGTTCTCCAAATGTATTTTTTTCAACAGTGTGGGTAAGACGGACCCGAAGGTGGGTAAGATGGACATGTTTGGAAATTAGCTAGTAAGCCATTAATTGTGTTAAATGATGTTTATTGCCGTTTATATTCGGTAGATCTATCATGAGTAGAATAGAAATTTGGCTTTGACTTTCTTAGCGAAACGTGTTTTTACAAATTAAAACCAATTTTGTAAATGGAAACCTTCATACACTGATAAACGCCTAACAGTAAGTAATGCTCTGGTAATTTTAAGAAGTTTAAACTGTTCTAACAAAAATCTAATATAATGAATTTCTAAACAAAACAAATCAATATGCTTTACACAGCTTCCACAATCATTTTTGTTTTCCATAGATTTCAGGGCCCATATAGCCGAGGCGGTAAACGCACGGGTATTCAGCATGACCATGCTGAGGGTGACGGGTTCGATTCCCGGTCGGTCCAGGATCTTTTCGTAAAGGAAATTTCCTTGACTTCCTTGGGCATAGAGTATCTTCGTGCCTGCCACACGATTTACACATGCAAAATGGTCATTGGCAGAGGAAGCTCTCAGTTAATAACTGTGGAAGTGCTCATAGAACACTAAGCTGAGAAGCAGGCTTTGTCCCAATGAGGACGTTACGCCAAGAAGAGAGAGAGAGAGATTTCAGTCTGTGATTAATATGTGAGTTTCAATATGTTTCTCATGGCACTACCAAAAAACCCCAACACCACAGACAAACAGACGTAACACTAGAACGATTTTCATGGCAATCCATCGCCCAGTTCACACTACCATCACCTGGTGGAAAAGTAGCACGAATCACTGTGTTGTGCAATATCGTCAACAGAAGGCGCTAGTGCGAAACGTCAAACGCATAGAAAAACGATGCGCGCGCCTCTGGCTGTGAAAGCCACAACTATGAAAATTTGAAATGATCGTTAAAAGCGTGGTCGATAGAAATGTCGCTGGTGTTACGTCTGTTTGTCTGTGCCAACACTGTCCGTCTTACTCACCCTCAAGGCGGACCGCCTTACCCCGACATAACGCAAAATATTCATTCCACCGCCGTTCTCCATAATCCGTGAAATTTACCTGAATCTGGATGTGTATAGGACGAAACAGTTTAAAACAACTGGGAATCTCAAAGTACTATGCGAAAACATAGCAATATAATGTTGAAAAAGCTTATTTATTGCCGCCCCAAAGTTAGATCCCATCACAAAAGCGTGTAGCCAGGTAAATAATTGTTTATTATTTGCACTTTTGGCATATGTATTATTTCATGGAATGTATACATGATATGCTTAATTTTGGTAATAGTTCTTCAATATTTAATCAGCATATATTCATACATTCTTCTTCACTTCTTCTATCTGCCTCGACGTTCCAACTGAAATATGGCCAGCCACTCTTCAGCCTAGTGTTTTTTTTTTATTTTTCACAGTTATTAATTGAAGGTTATTCGTTGCCCAACATTTCATAAATGTGTATTGTATATTGAGAAACAAACACAATAAAACACTATGCTGAGGAAATCGCGAAAATTTCCCCGACTGGAACGGGAATCGAAACCGCCGTCTCTGGATTGGAGATCTAGATTTGATTTGACCCACTTCCTCTACTCTGAATTGACTTGGTTGCTATAAGGCCAACATCTTAGGCACCCTCGTCTTGTTGTTCCACTTGTCCACCACGTATCCCTATGAAAATCGTTTGTTCGTATCGTTACAGGTTGTTCGTCCACTCTACGTTTGACCAGCAGCAATACGCCACACAGTCTTTCAATAATCCCAAATGCCAGAATCGTTTCGGATCATGATTTTTTCCAATCTCAGCGTGCGGGATTTGTTCATGGGATTCAATCCCATGATTGAATCCCTACGTTTGAGTGCAGTGAATTAGACGGAATGTGAAATGCAAAATGACGCAAATGTCGGCAGAACATATCACATATAACCAAACATATTTGATCATGAATCCAATATGAAGTTCTGCTTAGATTTCTGCCGCATTTTAATTTGTGTGGGAGGATCCATCTTTTCTAGCAGCCGTAGCTCTGATGGGCTCCGATGTGAGAACCATTGGCTCATGTTTTTTTTTAATTCAAGGAAGTTGGGAAAACTGTATGATCAGGAAAAATCTCCAGGGCGCCATCCAAAAAAACACCTTTGGCAAAGGCTGGCTATGGAATTTAGTGATTTTGCGCTGTCTTTGAAGGAAATGTCAATGCAGAGCCCGTGTCTTCCAGTTTATTGGGTAGGTTAATCGAAAAAAAACCTTTCATCCTAGATCGATTGTTTCATCACCTCACAACGACTAATATGGATAGTTCTATTGGAATCGTTTCCGTGATAGAACTCGTAATCTTTAAGTAAATCACAGAGACCATTCTCCTGCGATGATCGCTGAAGCAATTTGCTTCGCGTGTAATCTGTCAATCACTATTTTGTCCTGATCACTCACCAACATATCTAAGGCAACGATGGCAACACGATGCTTTTTCACTGTTGTGGGAATCAATCAAGGATTGAATCATGGGATTGAATCCTCCCATACATGAGCCAAGATTCAATGCATGCCTGGATCGAAACAAAAAGAGCGCGTTGAACTGCATGCTCCAGTGGTTTTGAATCTTGGCAGCTCTAGGAGTGAGATTTTTTGAAGACTGCGCCACAACATGCTGCCAAGTGTCAACGAAAAGCCCCCATCATCCTATCATTTCCTCAAATATTTTTGTTCCCCCTAACCTCGACAAAACCACGAGTTTTACGGTTCTCCAAAACTAACATAGGTAGTTTATAATTCAAAAACATTAAATTGTAAAAAGTTTTGACTGAATTTGGCCCCGTTATGCCTGTGGCGCATGAGCCTAAAATAAATGATTAAGTAAAAAAACAACTAGCATTTTATGCTATAGAGAAATACCTGTTACCGATAATAGCTAGAATTCCATATGTATTTCCAATATAACATTACATGGAGGATTTACTGTATTTACCTACTACATGCTGCAATGCAAGTATACGTATAGTAAGTAAATACAGTAAATTATGTCCAATGCATCACCTTGCCCAACAGATTCAGTATCCAACAAGATGTCTCGTGTGCAAGATCAAAACCACCCACGTGACAATGTTTCTCCGCTCTCTTCGGCAACAATTAGAGCTCATCAAAGAGTACGGCGACGACGATTACCACGGTTGGGGAATACTTATACGACTAAAATAACCCAGGCAGTCGGGTGTCTATGTCCTCGGTGGAGGTCAATCTTCTCAAATTTGCATTAAGTATATTTTTGCACTCACATGGAAGCAGCTGAACCGAAGATGTGTGGCGTCTTTTCTCAGAATGCTGCGCTACCTTCTCTTGATCGGCGTGTTTGATGAGACTGAGGGCCTCTCCGGTAAGGGAACGCCACCGCCGCACCGTCCGACTGAAGATGACAGCAGTCAATAAATAATCCGCACACTGTCTCAGTTGATGCTAGACAAAGAATCGCAGCTAAATGTCTATGGAATAACACTTGCCGGTAGTTTGCACCGCGTTTCAAATGCAGAAAAAGAGAAGTCTCTAAAAAGCATTGACTCGTGTTGATACTTTGCCGGAATAAATTACTGGGAGCGTTGATTTTCTGTTGAAAAATTATCTTCACGTTTCGCAGCGTTGATCGATTGGCTTTACTCAGTTTGCATAAGGTTCACAAGACGTTGCAAATATTATTCTAACAGCTGTGTGCATGTGTGTGTTTGCGCTGATAAATGACTGATTATTGACAGCTTCAATCAGCGGCGAACCCAACCCGTACTGCCTTAGGTAACTCACGGTAGTTATCTTCCGCATTTCGTTTAGGAACTACCGATCTGGCATTGCGCAAATCAACCGAATCCTTGTCTAACGCATGGCCACCGCAGTTTACTATTCCGATCATCTCCAAACCAAGACCAAAAGGGAGAACACGCAGCGCGGTTTCAAAGACCTTTGCGGCTCTTGATTCCGACCGTGGGCGATGTCCATCGGAGACTCACCGGCTTAGACAGGCTGAAGACCGAAGACGCAAATATGTCTGTTTTGCTGCTGTCAATTGGCAAAGTCGAATGGGGAGGTTCGCATAAATAAGCCCAGATCGGCCATTCCGGGCACGTCGCACAAACCGGTCGCTGTGACGGCGGCTAAGATGGTGACGATCATGCCACTAGCATGGAAATAAAGGAATTGTGTACGCAAAACTCCACCCCATCCTGAATTCGTTATTCATATCATCCAAATTCTGATCGGTGCTGCGGTGGTTGATGACCGATCGCGCCGCAAGTAAGTAGCGCGATTCGCGCTTCTAGATGACCATATTTCGGCAGCAAAGTTTTCGTCTTGATTTGGATAAACGGGATGCGCGTCAAACGTTTTGCGAAAAAGTGCGATCGATCTGGCAGTGTTCTGATTTGAAAAATGGTACGAAGGAGTGAACAGTGATCAATGTTTCAAGTATCAAAAATGAGGGAAATAACTGGGATGTTCCGTTCCTGAATACCCCATGTAAAACTCTTTTGAAACATCAGAAGAACTGACGCAGCCGATGTTTGGCCAACAATGCTCATGTTATACGCGAAGCAAACAAATTGACCGTGTTTCGTAAAAGCCTTACCGCGTTGTTGTACTTTTTGCAACTATCTTCGAACAAAATGAAATATGTCGATTTCAATCAGCTTTGCAAGACTTCTGGAAAATTAGTCGTAGGACTTTAAGCAATCGAAGAAGCATTAAGTGTGGAAATAACAGATATTAAAAAAGGGCATTGTAATTGCTTTCTCCAACCATTAAATCAACCTTTTCGATTTATGTCCTATGATGGCAACACTGTACCCCGGTAGTAAGCTTGGTGGTAGCTGTTCCGCTACCACCCTGTCGAATCTCTATAAAAATCGGGTGATAATTCACGGGGGTGATATTCCGTCAGTTATACTCAGTGCTGAAAAATTCATTTCGTCATATCTAAATTCAATCACCTACAGCTCATTTTAGAAGCTGAACCTGAGAATATAATTTATGAAAAACTTGTGCGGCTAAACCAGTTCTGCAAGAAAGTCACGGAAAACCCGCTATTTTTTTAATGTTTAAGGTAAATGTCACGGACTACCTTTGAAAAATGCCAAATGATATTCACCGTGAATATCATTCGCATTTTTCGAAGGTAGTCCGTGACATTTACCTTAAATATTCGAAAAATATCGTTTTTTCCGTGACTTTCTTGTAGAACTGGTTTAGCCGCACAAATTTTTCATATATCATATTCTCAGGTTCAGCTTCTAAAATGAGCTGTAGGTGATTGAATTTAGATATGACGAAATGAATTTTTCAGCACTGGTTATACTACCCCGCTGAATATAAAACACCGGACGCCGCACCGGTGCGGTGGGAAAAAATGTCTATAAACAGTGCTACCGATCCGTCAATTTGCATGCTCGTTGCTATCTGTATATACGAACTAGATTGTCAGTGAAACGTTGCGTACGTTCTGTAAGGCTGTCTAAACGTCGAGCGAGCAGCTTGGTTGATAGCGAGGTCGAATGAGTTGTCTCTTTCTCACGATAAGGCTGTGAGATGTGGAGAACACTCCGAGATGATAGGTGAGGCCTGGATAACGGAGAACAAAGTCATGAAATTGAAACTTAATTTGCGGCACTTATCGGTTGAAGATGGAAAGTGAGCTTGGATACTGGTGAAGACTAGAATACACAATTGCAAAGTGTCAGGTACGTGAGAATGTAATGTTCATGCGAGTATTAAAAAGAATCTATATTTAGAATGGCAGATAAGAGTTGAATTTAAACAACGTTTAGTTGTGTGGGAAATTATCTCATAATTTGAAGATGTGGTTCTTTTTTTTTCATGGACTGTCACCAATTACGTTTATTATTGAAACATTAGTATGGCCAATTGAGTGCACGCATTAAGTATTGCACATGCATTTCAAATTTAACAAAACTCTGGTCTTCCTAAAATTCACAAACCCGGTCAAGAGATGCGAGAGATTATTTCAGCTGAAGGATTCCCTACCCACAAATTGGCTAAATGGTTAATCAAAGAGTTCCAAAGTATGCCAAAACCCCTCCCCCACCAGTTCGGTCAAAAATACTCAGGAGTTCACCCAAAAGTTGTTGGAATCAGGAACCATCGAGGAGGACGATATTATGGTTCCTTCGACGTCGCATCACTATTTCCAAAGGATGCTCTTAACCTTCTCGAGGATTGGTTACTACCCCAAAAGTCTGACGCAGCTTGGAAAAGAAAAGTTAGGACTTATTTACGTTTAGCTAGACTGTGCATGGATGAGAATTACTTCCAATTCCGTGGACAGTTCTACAAGCAGACCAGAGGTGCCCCATGGGAAATCCCATATCCCCATTTCTATGCGAGCTTTTCATGGCAAATTTAGAAACCAAGCTAAAGGAGCAAGGTTTATTTCCGGAGAAATGGTGGAGGTCCGTCGACGATATTTTCAGTGTGATCAAACGGGAAGATTTATCTAAGGTTCTAGAGGTCATCAACAATGTGCATAATGATATCAGGTTCACTCACGAGGAAGAAAAGGAGGAAAAACTTCCATTTTTGGATCTATTAGTTAAGAGGGAAGACAGCTCATCGTTCGAATTCGAGATTTACAGAAAACCTACCAATACCATGCGTGTCATTCCCTATTCGTCGAATCACTCCTTCCAACATAAGATGGCAGCTTTTCACCACATGGTTCACCGAATGCAGACTCTACCTCTAAGCGATGACGGGAAGAATAAGGAACTCACTCATAGGATTCGAAACAGCGAAAATCAACGGATACAAGGAGAGGACAATTATTCAGCGAAAATTGTGTATGAACAAAAGTCTACGGAGGGGCAAGGGGGTAGATGATCTGAGATGACCAAAAATTAGTCTACGTAGTTTATGGACAGCGCCTAAGGCTATAGATCGCCAAACTGGCGATGGCAGGTTCGATTCCCGTTCCAGTCGGGAAAATTTTCTCGACTTCCTGGGCATAGTGTATCATTGTGATTGCCTCACAATATACAAATTCATGCAATGGTAGGCAAAGAAAGTCCCTCAATGCCACAGCCTATTGAACGCAGTCATCCCCAACAGAGGAGGAAAAAAAGCCTTTCAATTAATAACTGTGAAGAATTAAGGAAGAGGCCCTTTAAAAATCCTGTAGGAATTTTTCTCAGCAGTATTATAAAGGAGTACTTATCAGAATTCTAAGGAATCTCTGGATTCTAAGAAAATTCATTTCAGGATTTTGGAGTATTCCCTGCTAAAGTTCCATACCAAAGGTGAAATCCCCTTCAGGAGTGTAAGAAATTTCTGGATGATCTGGGTTGATTCTTTTAAGGAATCTGGAAAACCCTCACTTAGGATCCCATACTCAGCATTCTCAGAATTGTGGCGAAATTTCTCTTAGAATTCTGGAGGAATATTTCCTAGGATTCTGAGGGAATCCCACACAGGATTCTGCATAAGATCTTTCCCAAGATTCTCTGAAAATTCGGCTTTCTTTCCGTCAGGATTCTGGAGAAAGCCTTGGGATTCTGGGGCTATATTTTTCGAGATTTTAAGGCACTTTCTTTCAGAATCAATGATTATTGAAGAATCTCTCTCGAGATTGTGAACAGAATTCCCTAGAAAAATTTGGATTTTAGAGAATCCCTCGCCTAATTCCTCTTAGAGTTAGGAAGAAACCCTCCTCAGCATTCTATGAGAACTCCAGTAGAATTCTGTTTTCTGTATTCTGAAGCAGTTGCTCGCAGAAATCCCTTTCACGATTCTAGGAGAATCCCTCTTAGTAATCAGGGAAAATACCTGACAAGGTTATGGTAAGTTTCTCTTGAGGTTCTGGTGTAATTATTTAAAGTATTGTACAGGCATCACTCTCAAAGTTCTGGGACAACTCCTTTCAGGAGTTCAGGGAGTCCTTTCAAAGATTCTGGGGAATGTATTTCAGGAATCTGCGGTAATTTTTCTGTTTTATGTGGGAATACCTTTTAGAATTCCAGGGAATCCTTCTCAGGATGCTGGGGAAGTCCAGTCTAGAAGTTTTCGTAATCTCTTCCAGGGAGAATTCTAATCAGATTTTCGGAAAATCCCGCTTAGGTTAATAGATATATTATTTCTCTCAAGAATCCGGAAGAACCCTTCTCATGATTCCTCTCATGATTCTGAGGGAATCACTCGTAGAATTCTGTGGAATACCTTTTGGGATTCTGCCAGAATTTTTCTCAGCATTCTAAAAGATTACATCCAGGATTTTAGGGGAATTCTGGGAGAATACTCAAAGGATTATGGAGGAATCCTTCTCAGGGTTCTGGGGGAATCCTATCTTCCAGAACTATATGAGAGTATATCTCAGGTGTCTGTGGCAGTCCCGCCAGGTATTGTAAGGGAACCTTTCTCAGGAATTTGGAGTAATCCTTCTTAGAGTTGTAAGCTGGCATTTTCAGGATTCTGGGTCAACTCTTTTGTGTTTACTGGAAAAACTTGTAATTAGAAGGCACGAAATGTTGCTAATTTACAAATTGAGAGATGAAATTTGTGAAAAAAAATCGCGTTCTGGTGGGATTTGAACCCACGAATCCGTATTCGCTAGACCGGCGCTTTAGCCAACTAAACTACAGAACAAGTCATGATTCTGCGCAATAGAAAGCCAAACTCTCTCCGAATCCGCACCGTGAACACTCCTATTTCATAAACTCATCTCTCTTTCGGCTATGATGCCAATCCACAACACACTCCTGTTTGTGCCCACTAACTACAAGTGAGAGCGGATTTTTTTTTATGAAGCCGAGACTTACTCTCGCACTCCGCATACCTACCTTTTATGTTTCTTGGGGAATTCATCTTAGAATTCCGAAAAAAAAATTTTGTGAGAATCTCTATCAGTATTCTATATGAATTTATCTCAATAATGTGAAAGAATCGCTCTTGGAATTCCTCTCAGAATTCTTGGAAAATTCATCTTAGAATTCAGGAATAATCCTATTTTCTGAGGATTCTGGAACATTTTGGGAGAATCCCAAAGGAGAGCTTCTCTTCGGAATCTGAAACAATCTATCACAGGATTCTGGGAGAGTTCCTTCCGAGACTCTGAGACAATCTGTCTCATAGATGTGGAGTAATCTCTCTCAGGATTCTCGAAAAATCCTTAATCGAATTCAGAGAGAATTCCTATCAAGATACCGGAAGAGTCTTGCTTTCTTTTCTAGGTAATGTCAATCAGGATTCTGGAGTGATCATTTTCAGTATTCTTTAAAAAATCTCTCATAATTCTAAAGCAGCTTCTTTCAGAATTCTGAAGGAGACTTTTTAAATATTCTGGAGGAGTTTCTCTCATAGTTATGCAATATTTTCTAATATCGAATCGATGTGAAAACATCGATTCAAAGCATTCGATTAAATCGGTGAATCGATTCTGCTGATCCGATTCGAATCGATTCACAAAAATCGATGTCTCAGCTAGATTTGCCTAATGCTTTTCTTGTAAAATTTTGTAGGCAAAACTGTTAGAGGATATACCTTTAGAGGACAAACTTCTCCCAGCACAGCCCTCTTATCGTTTTAGCTGAAGATCACAACGCAAACGGAATCGCAAGTCAACCACGTTCTGATGGATGGGCGGCAATTCGAAACGCCTACGCCAATGCAGCAGAGGATGGAAATGAGTCAACTCCCACGCCGAGGGAAGTTAAGGATGCCATTCACCAGCTCAAAACCAACAAAGCAGCTGGTAAGAATGGTATCGCAGCTGAACTCATCAAGATGGGCCCAGAAAAGTTGGCCACTTGGCTGCACGGTTATTGATAGTCAGGATCTAGGAAACCAAATTGCTACCGGAGGAGTGCAAGGAAGGAGTAGTATGCCCCAATGATGGGAACACTCACTTGCAAGGAGTTACACTCAAAGAAACAGCAAGTTTTCTCAGATGAGAAGCGTACTATAATGAAACGATGTATGGGCGACTTTTCCCTTGTGATTTTGTCTAAAAGTTTTCCGAACAGAGAAGGGGTCGCACACTTTTACAGTACGCTTTTGAGCTGAAAAAACAGCAAGTGAGTGTAACTCTTTGCAAGTGAGTGTTCCCATCCCTGATCTGTTCCATTCACGAGAATGGACACCATTTGGAATGTGAGAACTTTATCAGAGCGATCACTATTTCGAATGGTGCCTAAAAAATGCTATCCCAGATCATCTTCCTTCGTCTGTCACCTAAAACAAATGAGTTGGTGGGATGTTATCAAGCCGGCTTCATCGACTGCCGGTCGACAACGGACCAGATCTTTAACGTGCGGTAAGTTCTGCAGAAATGCCGTGAATACCAGGACCCAACGCATCACCTGTTCATCGATTCCCAAGTGGCATACAATAGCATCCACCGCACAGAGCTATGGAAAATCATGCACGGAAACGGCTTTCCAGGTAAGCTGACTAGACTTCTTAATGCATTGATGGACGGTGTGCAAAACTGCGTAAGGGTTTCGAGTGAACTATCCAGTTCATTCGAATCTCGCCGGGGAATGTTACAAAGTGACATACTCTCATGTCTTCTCTTCAACATCACCCTGGAAGGCGTAATGCGACGAGCCGGGCTCAACAGCCAGGGTACGATTTTCACAAAATCCGGTCATTTTGTGTGCTTTGCGGACGACATTGCGCCAGAACATTTGGAACGGTGGCAGAACTATACACACGCCTGAAACGCGAAGCAGAAAAGGTCGAACTGCTGGCAGGCGGAATTGAACACGACCGGGCCCGTCTTGGCAGTATGTAATGTGACGATGGACGGGAATACTTTCGAGGTGGTGGAGGAATTCGTCTACCTCGGATCCTTACTGACGGCTGACAACAACGTGAGTCGTGAAATACGAAAGCGCATCATCAGCGGAAGTCGTGCTAATATGGGCTCCAGAAGCAGCTGTAGTCTATAAAGATTCACCAAGTGCACCATGTACAAGACGCTGATAATACCGGTGGTCCTCTATGAATACGAGACATAAACCATGCTCAAGGAGGACCTGCAAGCACTCGTAGTTTCCGAGCGACGCGTGATAAGGACGATCTTCAGCAATGTGCAGAAGAACGGTGTGTGGCGGCTTAGGATGAGTCACGAGCTCGCTGCAGTTTACGACGAACCCAGCATCCATAAGGTGGCCAAAGCCGGAACGATACGGTGGGCAGGGCATGTTGTAAGAATGCCGGAAAACAACCTTGCAAAGTTGGTGTTTGCTGATCATCCGGTTAATACAAGAAGGCGTGGATCGCAGAGAGAACAATGAGTGAACCAGGCGTGATCTAGCGAGCGTTTGGCGTGACCAACGTTAGAGAGCTGCACCTGCATACCCGAGCAGGAGAAAATAACTGAGAATACCAAACTCAGGTATGGAAAACCGAATACCTACAACCTCAATGAGGTATTAAGTAGCCCTGCATAAGAGGTAAAATACCTAAAATAATAACTGGTGTGTATTCTATACATAACTCGCGAATAATGACATCAGGTATGGTAATACCTCAATAATAATCGACGATTTTTCAATACAAATAGCGATTCTTCCATAATTCACTAATACCTCAAGCAGTCCTCAACACCAAACCAATAACTCGTTGAGGTATTTTGTCAATACCAACAAAATACCAAAATAAGTTATTTTCAATACCTGGATAACCGACCAATACCTTGTCTTGGTATGATACCTGATTTTGGTATCCTCCAGTTATGTGTCAGTGATTCATTCCTGCTCGGGTATTGAATGGTTTGGTGGCAAATGGTTAATTCAGTGATATCATGAAATGGATGTTGAACTAAATAAATGAAAATGAATAACTACAGAGCCATGCTGTTCCAGAAATGAATGTCGGATTATTTCATTCACTGAGAAACTATTGTACATTTCTACCGATTCCGACACACATCTAACCGCACAATAAATGCTTATCGATTTTGTCTCATGAAACACATTTGCCAAGCAAGCAATTTAAAATCAAAACGTGCCCAACTCTACGAGCCTGTTGAAGCAAATCGCATGACCTTAACTAATTAAGTGCACTGAATCAGCTCATAATTATGCCATCAAACCACGTCTCAACCACAGAGCTAATAAGCATATCACCCATACAACGACATCTCTCAACACCTCAACAATATTCCTGATGCCAGGCCTGGGAGAGCATTGTAGCTGCAGCAGCAAAAAGAAAATGATCAGTTTTCCCATCCCATTCTGTTACCAGGTTGCACGATTAGATGCAAAACATCTTTTAATGAAAATACAGCTTTTAATTTGTTGTTGTTGTTTAGCGATGCTACTGCGTTGCGCGCTCGGGCGCGTGCTCTCCATTCCTACTCTGTACGCTGGTTGTATTGTTGCAGCGCCGCGAGAGGGATGAAAAGATTTTCACGCCGATTAGTTTTCCCAAAGTGGATGCACCTCTATGGTCGCACAAACGCACCGATGATGGGAGGGTGAGGGTAGGTTTGTTTACGTTTTTTTATTCGTTCCGTTTGTACAAAACACCGCACAGCCCCAGCTCTAGCGTGAGAGAGTGCCTTCCTAATGTTTGGAACAATTGCATTCCCCTTCTTCGGTTAGAAAGTGCTATTATTGTGGCGTCCAGTCACATGTACACTGCTCCCTGCTAGTAGGTACGGTGTTCTTTGTGGGGGAGAGTGCAACAGAACGCAACGATTGAGCTGTCTAATGATTAACATTATCTTGATGAAAAAAAAAACAGTTAGGGTATGTGCACCCTTCTTCAGCCCATGCCCCCATGTTCACCCTATTCCAAAAATGGACTATTTAAGGCGAAACTGGAAGCATTTTCTCATTTTTTTGGTTTTTGATTTTTTATTAAATAACGAAGCAATATTTTCAAATTTGGTTTTCGTGCACATGTAGAGTATGGATCAAGGTATCTCCTGATTTTTTTCCAGGTGGAAAATGTTTTTCGTTTTTGCAGAAACCATTTTTTTGTGATATTTTGTTTAAAAATGGTTTCTGCAAAAACTAAAAATATTTTTCATCTGGAAAAAAATCAGGAGATACCTTGATCCATACTCTACATGTGCACGAAAACCGATTTTGAAAATATTGCTTTGTTATTTAATAAAAAATCAAAAACCAAAAAGTGAGGAAATGGATCCAGTTTCGCCTTAAGCATAAATTATTTCCATTTTTTGTTATCATGCATGCTCACTCCTAACAAAAAAAACAAAAATGAAAAAAAAAAACATAACGAATAGTGTTCATTGGCACTGTCCTCGATAGGATGAAAATAGGAACATTATGCTGAAGATGGGTTCCGTTTCCCTATAATGTGCTTTGTCAGAAACTTCGAGCTTCGATATAAAAGTCCTATCTCATATCATATTGAAACAAATATAAAATAAAGAAATAAATATTAGATAGGCAGATCAATATTGAAGGAACAAAAAACCACTTGTTATCTAAAAATTTTCCTGTTTTAAATCAATTTCACTCTTTCCGATGCGATCTGCACTATTCTCCTCTTCTCACCTGGTAGGAACTAACTCCCTCCCAAAACGAGACAGAACAAAAATACGACAAAAGTAGGAGAAGCCAATTCCCAGTCGTACTGGTAGCTTGGGGTTCACATTTTTTTATAGCGGTATTAGTGCTTTTTATTGTTATTTTATGTCACTAGCGGGTTCTAGGTTGGGGACCGGCCACGAACCAGGGTGGTTTTGTGGCTTTGACCGGTACCATGGGAACCGACGATGCGACGCGACGACTGGAACCGGAGTCACACTGGTCCTCACTGGTGTATGTTTGTATAAAAACGCATGGAATATTACGACAGCAAAGAAGGAATTCATACTTCGGAAGTAAACTAAAGATTTCAGGACATTCAACTCATTGTCAATTGACTTGTGAATTCAGATGGTTATTCCATTTCATAGTGTAACCTCTAAAAATTGCCAACAGAAATTAATGGAGAAATCCTTGGTGAAATTCCAAGTGAATTTTCGGGATATAGACCTGAAAAAATTCTTGGAGAAATTAACCAGGAATTCCTGGAGGTACCCGGTATAGGAACGTCAATAAAATTCAAAGCAACCCCCCATCGTCACACATTGCTGAATACTCTCTACCCTTCAAAGCGTTATGTAATTTATTGACGTTTCCTATGTCATTTCTGTTGCATCCTCTAGAGAAGATGTTGGAGTAATTTCCGAAGGAATCTTCTCTGCAATCGCCGAAGAAGTCCATAAAGATATCGCTGGAGAGATTTCTGGAAAAAAATCTGGAGGAATTCCTAGAAGAATCATTGGGAGGATTCCTATTCAGATCTCTGGAGAAATAACTGTTAGAACTCCAGTTGAAATCCCTGGAGAAACCCACGGTGGAGTTCACGCAAATACAGTTCTGGGGAAAAATCTGGAGTAACTCCTGGACCCAGCAGAAATGACTAGGGAAATGTTTGCATGAATGAATGGAGAATTCAGAGCAAGAGTTTGTGGTAGAATCTCTGTAAAAATTCATGAAGAAATTATAACAGGCTAAAGCATTAACAAGAGATACTCCTGTAGGAATACCAAGAAGGATCCTTACAGGAACCCCGAGAAATCCACAAAGGTAGTCCTATAGAGAAATCTACAAAGGAATCCTGGAGGCATCCGTAGAGGTTTTTTTTTTTTAAAGAAATCTCTAGAGGAATCCCCGGAGAAATCCCTGGATGAATTCCCATTAGAATTCCTGATGGAATAGCAAGAAGTGTTTCTCGAAGATTTCATGGGATAATTCCAAGAATAATTGAAAAAATCCCTTCAGACATGTCTGGTTACACCCCTGTAGGAGCTCCTGTAGAAATTCAAGTACCAGCAAGAACTCCCGGAGGAACCTTAGCAGGAACTTAAGTAATCCTAAGAAAGACCTCTAGAGGTATAACTCAAAAGTAATGCCTGTGGAAATTCTTAGGGTAATATCAGAATAGATTCTTGTAGAAATCCCAGAAAGAATCCCAGGAGAATTTCTGGAGGATTCCTGTGACAAATACCAACATAATTTCCGTTGCTGCCCTTAAGGCTTCCAAGAAAAACCTTACAGTAACATTCTGGAAGAATCTTTAAAACAGCTTGTGGAGGAATTTTTGAAAAAAAAAAAATGCATAGAGAAATTCCTAGGAAAATGTACTGCATCAATTCAAGAAGAATTTTCTAGAGGATGCTTCAGAGGAACCTTTTCAAACATTTTTGAGAAATACTCAAAAAAATCGGAATGATCGGAGACATTTTAGGCGGAATCCCTGGGGAAATTTTCGAATGATTAAAATCCTTGGAAGAATTTCTAGTGGATCTTTGGGAGCACCATCAGTGAAATGTGCAGATGAGTCCGTAGAAAAAAACATTGGTGGAAAATCTTCGGAAAAGTTCCTGATGCAAATCATGGATAAATCCTTGAAAGAACCTTCGGATGTATTTCTGAAGGAAGTATTGAAGAAATCTACGGATGAATTTTTGAAGCAATCCTCGAACGAATCATCAGAAAGTTTATTTAAGAGTGCTCGGAGAACTTTTAAAAGATTCTATCAAAAAATTCTGAGGGTATCTTCAGATGAATCCTCACAGATAGGGATGGGAAATATAATTAACATGTAATTTGCTTATTTTGTGATTTCGCTGCTTCTAGTATAAAAATATTATCGAAGAAACGATTATCTTTCCACTTCCAATCAGCATTATCGATAGGTAATGCTCAGGAATGTAATTTTTTTCAAGAAAATGGAAATTTTAAAAATAAAAATTCCATGGAACAGGTACGATAAAAATGTTCTTAAGGTTGCTTGTGAAAGGTCACATATAAGGGCAAATTTGGAGCAAAAATTACGAAAAAAAATCGCAAAACGTCATAGAACTCATACAATTTAAAGATTGTCTTTGGCAAAATAGTAGGTTTCTATAATATCTACAAGTTCTTCATACATGACTTTTTTGTGAAGGGTGAAACCAAAGCTTGAAATTGATGATTCATGATAATTAATGGACAAACAAACCTAGTACCCTCAAGAATCAAATAATCAATTTTAAGCTTTTGTTTCAAGTTTTACAAAAAAGTCATATATGGAAAACTTGTAGGTATAGTAGAAACCTACAATTTTTCCGAAGATGGTATGATCCTATTTTTAAAATTGTATGAATTATATGAAATTTTTCGATTTTTTTAGGTGATTTTTGAGGCGTTTTATTCAAATTAAAATATGTGACCTATCAAATTCAACCTAAAGAACTTTTTTATCGTAGGGATTCTTTCAGATTTTTTTCCAAAGATTCTCTCAGCTATTTTTACATTTGTCATGCAATTTTTTAAGAAGTTTTCAAATGAACTTCTGCAGCACACAGTGCTCCAGCTTTGAAAACACCTGGCAAAATAGTCAAATCATAGTAGTCCACTAGTTTAAGCTTAAGTTTTTTTCTGAGAATTCTTTCACAGTCCTTCATAGTCTTCAGGGTTCTTCCAAGTATTCCTTCCGATAATCCTCCAGGAATCCCTCAGAAGTTTGTTGGATGTCTTCGCCCCCTCAATAAAAATCCATTTTTTATGTATGAAGTGGCGAAGATTATTGCACAATTTTAGGAGGGCGAAGTCTAGTGTTTTTACCCTATTTCTGATGGAACCGCATGAGCAATTTCTAAAAAAAAAACAATCCTAGTATGAATTTATGCAGAAATCACTGAAGGAACTTCTCAAAGAATTCTTGGGTAAACCATAGAAAGAACTTCCGAAGCAATCTCTGGAAAATATGTAGGGTCTTGTACCATTTGGGCAGGTGTACCTATTTTGGGCACTTGGCGCTATAACTAAGCCAATTTTAAACGGATTGATTTGATTTTTTGTATAGAGTTAGGCACGTACAGTATCTAACTCTGTACAAAAATAAAAATCAATCGATTTGAAATTGATTTAGTCATAGCAGCAAGTGCCCAAAATAGGTACACCCGCCCAAATGGTACAAGACCCTAAATGAATTTCTCGAAAACTTTCTGAAAAACTCCTTGGGGAACGTCCATAAATTACGTCACGCAAAAATTGCTCATTTTCAACCCCCCCTCCCCCCTATGTCACACTTTTTGTATGAGACCTCTGAAATTTTTGTATGGGTCGTCACACTTTGCTGAACCCCCCCTCCCCCTAAAAGCGTGACGTAATTTATGGACGCTCCTTTGGATGATTTTTTGAAGAAATTCCTGAAGAAATTTCTGTAGAGAATTCTGGAGAAGTCTCTGGAGAAAAAAAATTCTCATCAATGGAATTTCAGAAGGAATTCCAGAAAGAATTTCTGTAAACAAACCTGAGAAGTTCCGTGATCAGGAAGGCGGACTCACCTCTGAAGTGCCAGCTTGAACCTCTCATTCTATGAACGAATGAGGCTTCAGTGAAACTCCACCTTCGAGTGCAAGGATTTTCGTTAGTGAAGAAATATTGAGTAAAATCCCTGTAAAAGTCTTGGGAAGTACTTTGGAAAAAATCTCTGGAGAATTTTTTTAAGAGCTCCATAGAAAAACTAGCTGGGAAAAACCTTGAATATAAAGAAAAAACCTCACGATAAATTCTTGGTGGAATCTCTAGAGATTTTTTCTTCGGGAAATAAATTGGAAAATTCCTTGAGAAGCCATTTAATAAAATTCTTGGAGGATTTTTAAAAGTATTCTTGGATAAATCTGTGGACAAATTTCAAAAACTCCTGAATTCCTGAAAAAAAAAACGCAGAGATAAGCATCTGCAAAGATCCTTAGAAAAAACTCGTGAGGTATTTGTAAAAGAATTTGCGCATCTTAAGAAATATTTCTGCTTCAATTTCTTGAAGAACCGATGAAGAAATTATTTGAGCTTTGCTTAGATAAACTACCGGATGAATATCTGGAGGAAATCCTGAAGGGATCTCTGTCTACATGAATCTCTGGAGGAGTTCTTGTTTCAAGCACTGAACGTAATAATGTAAGAATCTCTAGGTGAATTTATGCAGGATTTTGCGATTGAAGCCCTGAAGAAATTTCTAGAGACATTTATGTAGAAATTCACAATTCAATCGCTTAAACAGTTGGTGAAAAAATCTGTGGTGAAACTCCTGAACGAGTTTTTGATGGAATATCAGGAAAATTTTCTGAAGAAACCATTGAAAGAATTTATTCCAAAGTTCTTTAGGAAGAATTTCTAAAGAAAACCCTGCAGAAAATTCTGAAGGAATTCCTAGGAAATTTCTAAAAATCACTGGCTAATTTATGAAAAAATAGCTGGAGAAGTTTCTGTAAGAAATCTTGGTACATTTTAGACCGAATTCCTAGAGTTATACCTTAAGGAATTAATTTTGGAAGAAATTTTTAAAAGATTTCCTTGGACTTAGAACCCTTGGACATATTTATGGAGAAATATCAAAAGTAATTTTTGAATGAACTTCCTGGGAAATTTCCTAAAGAATATCTGAAGGAAACTGTAATGATTTCTGGAGGGGTGGGTCTGCGCAAGATTTTCTAAAAAAAATCCTTGTAGATATTTCTAGAGTAAACTTTGACTGCCGTAAATCCACTAGAGATCCCATCAGGAATTATTTCTGGAATTACTTAAGAAATACTACTGAGATTCATTCAGGAATTTCTGTTGGAAATAACCAGTTAGCCTTGTTGGATTTCCTGTAATTCCTGCTGGCAATTCTCTAGGAATTTTAGGTGGACTCCTAAGAGCAATTACTGAAGAAATCTCAGCTGATATTGTTTGAAAAATTCCAAGAAGAATTCATGGAAAAATCTTAGTAGAAATTTCCGAAGGTATCCTATAGGGTGTCCCAGAAAGTATGGGCACAACTTTGGTTAGCGAAAATACAATCATTTTCTTAACAAACAACATTTTTTATATTTTTGTATTTTTATTCAAGGTATTTTAATTGATATCTGTAATAAGTTTATACATTGAAAAGGGTTTTTGTATGCAGAATGTTTAAAATGATAAAACATCTTTCAAAACTTCTGCACAAACTACTTTTTTACGGTTTTGCCAAATATCCGAATTCAAAACATTTTTTTCGAATTTTTTTCACATGATATATTCGAAAACATGTTTCCTCAGATAGTTGATTGAATTTTTTTATAAAAATATGTTTTGCCTGTGCGTACGGTTATTTCAGAAATTTGAGAAAACTGGAAAATTCGCCTTTTCTATTTCTGGATAAGACATGCCCATAGAATTCGAGTTTTTAAGCAAGTTTTAACGAGCATAAAAATAATGCAATCTACACTTTATTAAGCTGGAGCATTTATTTTGCTTATAGTGAAATTAAAAAGTAATTTTCTGCATGTAGTGATATATATTCAGAAGCTTGTTTTCATCTATTAGAAAAACGGGTTTTCAAAAATATCGATTTTGGTGTTTAAATTCATTTTTCAGGTTCAAAAGTATATGTTTCCAATTCAAACTAAGGGTTGTATAATAGATATGCATATGGAAATACACGGAAATATTTTTTGAAATTTTTATCGAGCTTAATTTCATACGTAGGAAACAATTTGTAAAGCGATGTTATTGAAAAATATTGCAATTTGTGCAGAAGCTTTGAAAGGTCTTTTAGGGAATGTTCTACCGTTTTCAAACGAAGTGTTGAAAGCAAATTTTAATGATTGGCATTTGATGATAATATATTAAGGCAGAATATGTGTGAAAATAAAATTTGTTTATGCATGCATTCCCAAATGACAGAGCTGCAAAGTTGTGCCCATACTTTCTGGGACACCCTATAGCAAGAATTTCAGCTGATGTTCCAAGAGAAATTCTTAAAGGAATCTTTGAGACATCTCTGGAGAAATCACAAAGGGAATTTCTATTGGAACCCTTTGTGGATTAAATCCTGA
Organism: Aedes albopictus; assembly: GCF_035046485.1. Classification (NCBI taxonomy): domain Eukaryota; kingdom Metazoa; phylum Arthropoda; class Insecta; order Diptera; family Culicidae; genus Aedes; species Aedes albopictus. Next base: position 378,695,202 of record NC_085137.1, read on the forward strand.
CTGTAACATTTGCACAGAATTCCTTATAGAAAAATCCCATCAGAAATTTTTAAATGAATTGCAAGAGGATTTCTCCACAGAGTTTTCCTTGGATTCCTCCAACAGTTCCTCTTTGCATTTCTCTGCGGATTTCTACAAGATTTGCACAGAAACCCCTTTACGAAATACTCTAGGACGGCCCACTGGGATTTCTAAAGAAGTTGCTCTTTTGATTATTACAGGGGTTTTTCAAAAGATTCCACAATTTCCAATTCAAATTTCCCCAAAAATGTCTACTGTGTTTTCTCCAGGAAATCCTCATGTCGTTCATCCAGTAAAACCTTGTGAATTTTATTCCAGAAAACTTCTGGGATTTCCTCAAGAAATTCCTGTTGACTTTCCTTGAATTATTCTTCATAGGATTCATCCATTAACCACTGCTGTCGCTTCTCTATGGGTTCCATAAGAAATTCACCCAAAATTATTTTTTTTCAGGCATTCCTTCAAAATTTCTCTAGGGATATTTTTCCAAGAATGGCTCAAGGGAGCCTTCCAGGTTTTCCTCTTTATATCCTTTGAGAATTAATTTTGAAATTGCTCCTGTAATGCTGATGGGATTTCTCCAGGAATTTGTGGCGGGAGTCCTCTAGGAAGTTTTGCTGAGATTTCTTAAGCAGTTCCTGACAAAAATAATAAAGCATTTAATCTGAAAAATATTAAAAACTCATCAGATTTGTTAAAGAATTTTCCTCAAAGCCCGATGTTGTGAAATTTTTTTTTTTTTATCTACCCCATAAAATCCAGCCAAAAAATTTTAAAGGGGGGGGGGACAAAAAGTCAAAATTAAATTTGTATCAGCCTAACTGTTCAGAAATCTTAGTTTCAGAAGATGCAACGTCCACGACAGTTACAACATTGACAAGAAAACAACCGAGATAATAGGCCGCAAACAATCCGCACTTTTTTGCACGTGTAGAAGATTCAACACCGTTCAGATGAACTCTAGAAAGTATGACTGTTCCATTAGTGTTTTAAATCATTGGCTTTAGAGACTTTCAACGTATCGGTGGAAATTAATTTTCATGTTATCCTTATGTGAAATTTGACTGGTTGTCAATAGTGTCCTCTGAGTATTTTCCACTATGTTTTTGAATTCTTTATTGGTGAAATTTTGTTATTCACATGTACAATTCAAGTTTTTTTTTTCCTTTTTTTTATGTATAATCGTAAATGTGAGTTGAAATCATGCACGTTCCAATTAGATATAAGCTTTATTTTTTGTAAATACATCACATTATGAAGCTTCAGGGTGAAAGTTATACAAGCAAATCGAAGCTTCAGATATTGTTGTTTATATTGGACTGTGTGAGTTTATCAGATTCTAGATAGGGGAACTTACGTATTTTCCCCCATGACGAAGAGAGCAAACCTGCCGATAATACCCTTCGTCACCCTAGTATACCTTAAACACTGTTTCTACTTTAAGTCTTATAAGCAAATGGTACATATTAACCGTAGTGCGGCCAGCAAAAAAAACACCCGTAGAAGGCCGGCAGGGTACCCGGGTACCCACGAATTGGAAATGATCATATCTCAGCGATTTTTCCACCGATTTTAAAAGTTTTTGCCTCATTCAACTCAGAAACTCATTATCTATCGAGATCGTATTTGGTTGGACCGGTCCGATCACCATGGGTACCGGAAAATCCGGATTTACGGATCCATGTTTTTATACAATACAATATACGGGATTTTCGGTAGGTTAGTAGCAATTTCGGTACCAAGCATCGTAAAATTGCTTTGGCATATTGTATCTGACTGGCCTGGAATCATAAAACGTGTTGACTTTGAAACTGTGATTTCGGAACACGCTTCTCGTGGGGCCATGGTTGACCATAAACACTTTAAGATATCCTAGCCTTAACAAAGTGGGTTTCAATATGGTATAAGGACATGCTCCCAAAAATATGGATTTTCCGAAAACCACGGTGATTAGATCGGTCTATCCAAATATTTTACCGATAGATGATGAGTTTCTGAGTTGAATGAGCTAAAAACTTCCAAAATCTATGAAAAATTGACGGAGATATGATCATTTCAATTTCGTGGGTACCCGGGTACCCTGCCGGCCTTCCACGTAATAAAAAAAATGCAGGAGCCCCTCCCCCTGCCCCTCCTCACTTTAAAATTCGGTCAACCCCATTAATAGATGTATATTCACGAGTTCTAAGATCTAACAGAGTTCCAACACCCTAGTCTCAACAACCATTAAAATATCGAGATTTGAAATTGAAAAAGGTACCCGGGTACCCTGCCGGCCACATAAGTGTTAAAGAAAATATGTATTCTGCTTTCCCACTTGTTCGCAGCAGTTATTCTTGGCATACTGGTGAATCATTTGCAACAAGTTTGTAATGCGCTAGGTTCTAAATACTAGGTATATTCTCACTGCAAATTCCTTCGATTGAGCTCCACACCCATCTTCTATGATAAGCTTTTCTGCGAATCCCAGCAAACACACTTGAAGGCTTATCTATTTGTTCTGAACCCGTCACATATTTCTTTTGATAAAGAAATCTGATACGTGTGCTTCTTGCCTTCAATTGAAACAATGTGCTATACTTAGCAGACACTTACCCGAAAACGCTCGTCCTCAATGCACTCACACACACCCCACACTCCACAGATTGGGTTAATCCTCACGACTTCCAGTAACGCTGCTGCTGCGACAAGTTTTGCTCACTTTTGATGTTCACTTTTTTTGCACGCAGTAGCGCTGTCTTGATTTGTTTTTTCTTTATCTACTGGAAACACCTGGTTGTAATTTGTATGACCTTTTTTTAAATACTGAAGCTGGCAGTGCTCTGTTGAAAATAAAAAAAAATCCAATACTCTTATGGTTCAGATAGTTGTTTTTGTTTTTTGACTTCACGTGACAACCGTTGTCACTGGAATTGCCCCGAATTCGCAAAACGCGTTGCCGTTGAATTTTGCCACCACAAGCACCACGCGCTCCGTCCCGAAAGAACCAATCGATTTTCACCAGTTTTCTTCACAATTTGAATTTCGTCCGTCACCGTCGAGCGCGCGCGAATGAGGTTTCTGCTAGTTGTCACACCTTTTCCCAACACAATTTTTCGTTTCAGTTTTCCTTCAAACACTGATCACGGGCTTCGCACTTTCCGTTTCCCTGAACGAGGTTTTTGGTGACTTTGCAGCACAGCAGCACAGATTAATAACTATCAATCGCCGTCAATCGGCCGTGTAGTCATGGAGAGACAACACAATACCACATTGGCCGACAATGACTCAACCAACCGCCGGGGATTGATGATTGTTCAATGCTTCCCAACCTCTCCGGTGGTTCGATACCTGGTGGTGGGTTCGACACTCGCGCCGCACTTGCAACCGATGATGTACTGATGCCTTTTTATTCCCGTGAAATACGACTAGCACTAATAATGATTAAAACTCCGCAAGCTCAGCTATCAGACAGAAGAAAGAAACGACGACACAAAAAAAAAAAACTGTGCGCTCACAGCCAGTTCGAATGGAATGTGGAGGATGACGAGTTCGTCCGCTGCTGGTCCGAAAGGGGAAGCGTCCAGTCAGTCCGAGCATACGAGAGTGACTGATTAGCGGTGGCGAAATGAAACAGAATAAAAACCTGAGCAAACGGTGTTCCGATTGTGCGAACCCGCAGTTCCAGCCAGACAATGCCCGTTCGTTCAGCGTGCAGCGAGCAGCCTAGGTCCGCGGTTGTTATTTTTGCGCGATGCGGCGAGGCGATCCACCCGCGTGCAGTGTTGCCACGGGTAGCAAGGCAAGCATGACAGCATGACGCTCTAAGTTACAATTTGGTTAAACTTTGAAATTTGTTTGTAATTTTGTAATATTCCAATGACAATATGTGTGGACTGGAAACACAATTGTGAATTATGTGGATTGTGGTTTTATTTTGGGATTCATAAAATAAAAGAAAATTCACTATTAATTGGGTTTTCGTTCCATTGAAATCAACCTAAACTATTGATGGATGTGGCAACACTGGCCGCGATATTGTCGTCGAAGCCGCGCGCGGAAACTGCTACAGCAGCCGCAGTGCTTCACGAAACCGTATGGCGCGTGAGAGTTTTTGTGTTTGCATTTCAGAGAGAATGATGGGAAGGTTGAGAGCAAGAGAGACCTGTGTGGATCGCTATGCGATGTCTCATAGCAGCGCTGTTGCAAGTGATTCGTCCGGTGAGTAGCATTCTGATCTATAGATAGACAATCTTAATATGAGTAAAACACTATCTAGATTTTTATGAAAACGAAATGCTCAGGACTACATACAGTATCGGACAATTAAAATGCACCAAAACCGTTTTCCCATACAAACAAGTCAATTTTAGAATGCCATATCTCAGTTATTTCTTAGCCGATTTATTTATTTTTTTGTGTATCAATAGTTACTCCCGAAGTTTTTCAATAGTTTTTTAAAAATTGAAATGTTTTGTAGTTCGATGCAAAATAATGGAAAAAAAATCGGTCAAAAGAACTGAGATATGGTAATTTAAAGTTGACAAGCTTGTATGGTAAAACGAATTTGGTGCATTTTTATTGTCCGATACTGTACTCAATACTGCTAAGCAAATTTCCTCGAATGCTCTGGAAGATGTGTTTATGCGGACTCCATTCAAGGCCAGCAAGACCTAGCTATTCCAGGAACAAGTAGGTAAGCAGGTGTCTCTGTCTGTTATCCAAAACTAAATTTCCTTCGAAAAAAAACTTGTCAGGAGATTAATGTCCATGGAGTTGGTGGAAGTTCTGGGTATGTTAGTTTTAATGTCCAAGAACAATCATCGTGTAAAATGTCTATTGTACAAACGCTGGTAAGACGTCGGTGCGATGCCGTCTTCCACAGAAGGAATAATGTATCCATGTAAGAAGGTTAGTTAACTGTAATTATTTCAAAATTGAGTTTTAAATATTGAAGGGAAATGCGTGTCACTCTGAACAACTTCTTCTTTATTATGACATATCATATAATAATACTCCAAAACCTACTATAGTTAGCCATCTTGACAATACACATCGTCCTCGTTGTGGCGGCCACTCTAACGACTCCATCGGTATCTTTCTCAGGGGCTGTCCATTAATTACGTAAGGGCTTATGGGCGGAGGAAAGTTACAAAAATCTTACAAGTCATACAAAAAATCTTACAAGGGGGGGAGGGAGTGCCGAAAAATCATGTTAATTCCCTTACGTAATAAATGGACAGCCCCTTAGCTCCAACTCCAAAGCATTTTACAATATGAAGATTATTCTGGTAAATCTTCATCATGCGAAGAATGCGTCTATGCAGTTATGCAGTCTATGCAAATTTACCAAGGCAGAGTGTCTACTACCTGGAAAAACCTGGAAAACCGGGAATCCTCAGGGAATTTTATTTAACAGGGAAAAACCTGGAATACTCAGGGAAATTCTGGAGTACTCAGGGAAATTTTACTCCGATAAAAAAAAACATTGGGTCGTATGAACCTGGTAGTAAAAATCCATATAGAAATTTCGCTACAAGGATTTTTTCCAGAAATTCCATCAGAATTTCTTTCTGGAACTTCTTTAAAAATACCTCCTGGAATGTCTCCCAGGATTACTTATAAAATTTCTTCCGCATTTTTGACGCTATTTTTCTTGGTATTCCTTTTTGGTTTTTTTTCCGGAAAGGTATACTTCCGGATTCCTTCCAGGATTCCTGAATTCCAACCGATTTCTCCTGGAGTTTTTCACTAGGATGCTATTTCTTCCCAGAGTTCTCCAGTGTTTTGCTGAATGAAATCTTCGTAGGATTTCCACCAGAATTTATCCCGAATACTCTATAAGAATATCTGTCGTGATAAATCGTGGAATTTCTTTCAACACTCCTCACGGAAATTTTACCCGATTCCTTCCGGTGTTCTTCTTTGGACTTCCCCAGAAGATCTTCACAGAATGTCTTTCAGAGTTGCTAAAGGAGTTATTCCTGGGGTTTCTACTAAAGTTCCTGCAAGGGTTTCTGAAGGAGTTTTCACGAATTAAGTGCAAGAGTTCCTCAAAAGATTTTTTTCATTTGTTTCCTGTGCTTTGGGCTTTCTTCGAGATGTTCTTCCTAGTCTCCTACAGGAAATTGTTAAAAGTTTTCGCGAGGTTTATTTTAAGTTTTACCTGAGATTTTTCTCGAAGTATCTCCTGGAACTCCTTCCGATGTTGCTCATGAGATGTCTCTCAGAGTTTTTCTTAATTTACCCTGGATTTTCTCCTAAGATTTTTTTTCCAGAGTGCCTTCTGGGATTTCCACAGGAGTTATTGCTGATATTTCTCATTGAATTCTTCTCTTGCATTCTTTCAGAGCCAGGCTGTTTCTTGTAGTTGTACCGGATTTCTTGCAGTGATCCACCTGAGAGTTTTTACAGATATTCTATGCATTATTCAAAATTCTTCCCGGAATCTTTACCAGAAATTGTCCCGAGATTCTGGATACTCCTTTAGGTATTTCTCCCAAAGTAATTGCAGGGATTCTTCTACGGGTTTTCCTCAGAATGTCTCCTGAGATAACTTACGAAATACCTTCTAGGAAATTCATGGAGAAATATTCGAGGGAATTCAAATAAAATCTTGCGAAAAACTCCGCAGTGTTATTGAAAAAATGTCGACATGAACTTCAGGAATAACCTGAGCAAAAATGAGACATATCGAAAAAAGTTCTAGGCAATAGTAATCCCGAGAAGAAATATTAATGACATCCAAGGAGGAATTCTGAAAACCTCATGGATACCTGAAAGCAGCTGCGGACGAAGTTCCGCGAGAAAAACAAGAGGAATATCGGAGAACTATCGGTAAAGTTTAATAGTTTATGGATAGCTGTCCTGGAAAACCACTAAAACAGACATGGACACTGACTTCAGCCGGCAGCTGTACCGATTGAACGAAACTTAACACGGAGTGGCTACGGATAAGACGTGAAAAATTTCATCTCTCGGAGCGGGAATCGAACCCTCATCCACCCGGACTCTAACCGCATGGCTACGAGGTTCAACCAATGACATTCTTGAAGAAACTTTGAATAGTTTTGGATGGATCTTCAGGAGGAATCCAGCGAGAATCTCTAGAAGTATATCGGAAAACCTTTGCAAGAAATATCGGGACGTACTCAAACAGATATCTCGTGTGAAAGAATCCTGCGGAGAGCCAGGAAGAAACTTTGGAAGAAATTTCAGGAATTATGCTCAGAAATCTTGAAAGAATTTTTGAAGAGTAGCGGAACTTACGTATTTTCGGCAGTTTTGTTCTCTTCGTCATGGTTTTTTTTTTTGAAACCTGTTGAACTCAGAGTTGGCATCAAATCCTTCCCAACCAAGCTGAATATGCTCAAGTTTCAGGCAATTTGGCCGGCATAAATCCCTCATGACGAAGAGAACAAACCTGCCGATGATACCCTAAGTTACCCTTTATAATTTTTGGAAAATTCGGGTTGTTTTATAATTTATTATAGTTTATAAGTCAAAACTTTCAAAATTTCATCTCGAAAAACCTGGAAAACTCAGGGAATTTCATTTTGAGTTATGAGTAGACACCCTGCAAGGACAACATGGACAACAGCTTTCCTTTGAGGCTTACCAGACTGATAAGAGAAACGATGGACGGCGTGCAGAACAGCGTAAGGGTTTCGGGTGAACTATCCAGTTCATTTGAATCTCGACGGGGACTACGACAAGGGGATGGATTTTCCTGCATACTATTCAACATCGCCCTGGAAGGTGTTATGCGACGAGCCAGGCTCAGCAGCCGGGGGACCAAATTCACGAAATCCGGCCAATTTGTCTGTTTTGCGGATGATATGGATATTATTGCTAGAACATTTGGAACGGTGGTAGAACAGTACACCCGCCTGAAACGTGAAGCAGCAAAGGTCGGACTGGTGGTGAATGCGGCTAAGACAAAGTACATGCTGGTAGGTGGGACTGAGCGAGACAGGACAAGCCTTGGCAGCAATGTTACGATAGACGGGGATACTTTCGAGGTGGTAGAAGAATTCGTCTACCTCGGTTCCTTGCTAACGGCTGACAATAACCGTGAGCCGTGAAATACGAAGGCGCATCATCAGTGGAAGTTGTGCCTACTATGGGCTCCAGAAGAAACTGCAGTCAAAAAAGATTCACCCCCGCACCAAATGTACCATGTACAAGACGTTAATAAGACCTGTGGTTCTGTACCGTCACGAAACATGGACGATGCTCGAGGAGGACCTGCAAGCACTCGGAGTTTTCGAGCGACGGGTGCTAAGGACGATCTTCGGCGGCGTGCAGGAGAACGGTGTGTGGCGGAGAAGGATGAACCACGAGCTCGCTGCACTTTACGGCGAACCCAGCATCCAGAAAATGGCCAAAGCCGGAAGGATACGATGGGCAGGGCATGTTGCAAGAATGCCGGACAACAACCCTGCAAAGTTGGTGTTTGCTAACCATCCGGTTGGTACAAGAAGGCGTGGAGTGCAGGGAGCACGATGGGCGGACCAGGTGGAGCGTGATCTGGCGAGTGTTGGGCGTGACCGACGTTGGAGAGCTGCAGCTGCAAATCGAGTATTATGGCGGCAAATTGTTGATTCAGTATTATCATGAATTTGATGTTAACTAAATAAATGAATGAATAGTTTGTATGGGAAAACAGTTTTGTGCATTTTTATTGTCCGATACTGTACTTAATACTGTTGAGCAAGCTCCTTCGAATGCTCTTGAAGATGTCTTCTCATGGACTCCATTCAAGACTCCATTCAGATGGAAAATGGGACTTGGAGAAGGCGAATGAACCACGAGCTGCATCAGCTGCCGAGAGAACCAACCATCGTCCAAACCGCGAAAATCGGGAGGCTACGGTGGGCAGGTCAAGTCATCAGGATGTCGGATAGCAACCCGACTAAAACGGTTCTCGAGAGTCATCCGACCGGTACAAGAAGACGTGGAGCGCAGCGAGCTAGATGGGTCGGCCAAGTGGAAGACGATATGCGGATCTTACGAACTGCGAGCTTCGGGCACTGCCTCCCAATCACTTATTGGCATGGCAATTAGTGTGCAGTCGGACTCTTGACGGGTCGGTCCTCGGCCGACCGAATACGGTAAGGGTGACCGTAGCACCTTACAAATGTCAATTTCTTGATTTTGCTTTGGCTGACCAAGCCATGTGGGAAATTACACTGTTGAAAATGCTTTGACATCCATGTGTACAACAGAACATGTGCTCGATGAACAAATTGAGATTTGAAAGCTCTCGACAATTAAAAATAACTTCCTCTCCCGCTTTGACACACATGTGCACGACAGACAATGTGTTAGATGTTCATCTAATCCCATACGAAGGAGGTTTGGATTGTGAAAAGAAGATAACCATGTGCGATTGTGGAATCGAGTTCAGTTCTAGGCCTACTGGCGACGGAGATAGTCGAGTGACTCCGTAGCTTGAAGGAATAGAAGCGCCCGTCTAGCGAATTGGGAGTCGTGAGTTCGAGTCTCACCGGAGTACGTGGGTTTCTTTTCATAATTTCAAATCTCAATTTGTTCATCGAGCACATGTTCTGTTGTGCACATGGATGTCAGAGCATTTTCAACAGTGTAATTTTCCACATGGCTTGATCAGCCAAAGCAAAATCAAGAAATTGACATTTACAACATAGTTTAACAAGACTTTTTTTTGCTTCTTGTTAAGTTCTTGTTAAAAATTAGGACATGTATCTGTATAATGTGTTTATCACTTGTCAAATAAGGCAAACATTAACAATTCCTTTAGAGACCTCTCTGAATATAGCTTCTACCAACAATAATTTCAAAGATGCCATTACAGACTTCTTCAGTGATTCTTTCGAGGACATTTCGTGATGACTTCTCCTAGAATCGCTCGAGGAATAACGATATCTTCAATGTTTTTTTTTTCAATTAATATGTTAGAATCATTTGAAATAAAGGCTTTTAAGAAGGAATCTATGAACCCATGTAGTAATGCCTATATGATGTGCTGGAAGCATTCTTTGGTAACTGGCAGACAATTAAACGTTTCAAAATAAATAAATAACTTTCAATAAATATTTACAAAAAATTGCAATAAATAAGCGTCTAAATATATTTACGCATGTCTATATCTATGAAAAGAAATGCAGGCAATCAAATTCTGAACTGCACATATATGGACGCTCTCTACACGCTAACGCCGCTCAGCACTAAAGTGCATAATTTCCAGACTACACCAAAAATGTGTAACCCTTGCACATTTACAAAATCAGCTCCAGTGTCCGCAAAATCATTAAATTCGCAAAAATTTGTGTACGCCAATCTTGCTATGTTAACTAGTGACCTTGGAAAACAAAAAAAATCAACATTTCGTATCTAGACGAGTGTACGAGCTGTTTTTTGAGAATGTGTAACTATCACACATTTTTGTGTGGTCTGGAAATTATGCACTTATGAGTAGGTCTTACACATTTTAGTGCTGAGCAGTTTTAGCGTGTACCGGAATATCGCTTGCTGTCCAAATTTGCTAACGTTCGTCGGACTAAAAAAAAAGCGATTAAAGGGTGGTACGGCCATAATTTGGTCAAACAATTGTTTTCATAACTTTGGACTGCTTACACCAAAATAGCTGATTTTTGGACCAGTAATAATGCATTATATGTAGCTAATGCCATAAAATTTTCATCAAAATCGGTTTAGTTTTTGCGGAGATATTGTTGAATCCTGAGATCTGCAATTTTGTACAAAGAGGCTTCAAAAATAAGAACACATTTTTACTGTTTTATTTATAGAGCCAAAAATAATGACCCGAATTCAATGATTTTTTTTCTGTATATAAAGAATGCTTGTCCAAATGCTGTGTAAAAATTTCATTCAATCTAATTTTGCCGTTTCAAAGTTATATTTGTTTAAGTGGCACCCTGTCAGTTTTTTTTCATATTCAAACTGCCACAACTTTGGAAGTATTCATACAAAATGGCTCAAAATTTTACTTAGATCATATTTGTATAATAGTATTATACTGTAAAATTGTTATATGAATCAGAGCAGTATTAGTTGTTTTATAACCAAAAGTGTGCTCTACTGATCTTAAATTGTCAAAGATTTACTGTGGAGCGTCTTTGTGCGAAATTCTGAAAAGGCAGATCGTTGCACAGTGGCGGGCCTCCATACAAAAGTCGGACAAAACCTCAAATGTTAACCTAAATTGCTAAAATTCACAGGTTATGATGATTTTAGTTCCCTAAATCTATTTGTGATATGGAGCTTATCATATATTTTGATTTTACTATATTAGGGTGGTTCAAAATTTTGAAATCTGCTGATTATGGAAAGCATGTAAAAATGATCGATAATAAGCTATCACGTTGCTTTCACATGTGATTTCTGAACGTAGGTTTTGATTAACCTTTTAATTTGGGGGTTTTTAAATCATGTATTGATATTCAAATAAACTATAAATATGTATTTGTTGCTGTTAGGGTGGTCCAACATCTTCAAAACTACATAAATCATTAGAAAAAAATCGTTTACCTACGTTTTCTTTCAATGGATCAATTCAGATACATTCCAATGTTGGCTGACAAGAAATGGTCTATTCTCAGGGACTGCCCAGTGCCCATAGACCACGTGACATTTTACGGTGGGTGCACGGAGGTGTGTTAATTCAATCGTTATGGGGTCAGATATTCTTATATAGTGAACTGCGTAAAATTTGAACTGGTTTTTATCAATCTCGTTTCAACAATTTCATATATGCTCTTCCAAGTTTGGGTTTGCTATCACTTGTCGAAGCAACCGAAACAACCCTATCTATAAAGAATCGGCAATTTATATTCGCAAGGGAAGGGAGTTTTTGATAAACGATCATCAGGGATCGGTAATCATATTTATGAACAGTAGAGTTCCAGTAAATATTTTCAAAATCTTTATCACTCTGTGTGTCGTTCAGTAGAAATGTGTTTAACGAAACTGCATGAATAACATACAATAAAACTTCAAGTTTCAAAAATCAATGTAAGGAGTTTTACTAAAGAGCCTAAAATGTTTGTTTCATAAAATTGCGATTAAAATATTCAAAGATTGCCTGGTGATCGCGACGTTTACGCAGAAAAATATTTACCGTAGAATTTAACGCCGTTTTGTGATTTTTTTTATATTTTGTAGAAAAGAAACACGTAGATGTCAACGAATTCGTGTCACTATATATTGAAACTTCGATAGAAGTTCGTGAAGAGATTGCTTCCAAGGTTGTTGAGCAATTCTAACGATTAAATGTGGGCTTCGTGGCCGAGCGGTTAGCGGCGTCAGTCGTTAAGGTGTCTCGTAATCCTCGGAGTGTGGGTTCGATTCCCGCTCCAGTCGGGGAAAACTTTTCGTCAAACGAAAAATTCTCCACAGGGCCACAGGGTGTTCCATGTGTTGTCCGTTGTCCAATGTTAGTCATGATCAGTCTGTACGGCCTCTGGCCGAAGACGGTGTAGTGTCTTTTTTTTTTAATGAATCGAAGAAACGACCAGTTTAAGAAAATCAATAAGCAATGGTTTGTAGTTATTTTTACATGTTTTTCACGGGTGTTTTTGTCTTTCTTTTATTTTGAAGGTTAAAAGAGTTAGTTGTATTTGGTGAAGCAACATGTGGGCAGTGTCTAAGAAAATAAAGGCTTATTCATACTTAGTCATCACTCCTTTCCTCTCCAGCTTACTGTTTTTAACTGGAGCACCCACCTTTTTGTGTTTTTCTGTCAAAGAATAAAATAATATTAAAAAAAATAATAATAACAATGTTAAAGCTGTGGCCATTACATTATCAGACACAACCCCCCCTCCCCCCCTCCCCCCTCCTTATGACCATCTCAGTTGGTGAAAGTCTCTTACAAGAATGAAAATGACTCTAAATTGTTAGTATTCTGAAGTTAATTTGACCTATGTTGAGATTAAATTTAAACTTAACAATATCACTTCCTCCACAAACATGCGGCTCCATTGTGACCTGATAGAACAAACAAAAAATTTTCGCTCTTAGCGCAAAAATGCGCAAACGGTGACCTATATAGCCAAAAACTAGACAAAATTGCACGTCAGATCCGGGATACGGCGTCGTTTTCTGATGTTTCCTAAACAAGTACTGGATCTCTTTAATACGAAGTGTTTCTCCAAAATTTCATAAAAGTCAATATGTTTGCATATTGTGAAAACATAATAATTTTGTGATTGAATTCCAAACAATCCCTGAAATGTAATGGTTATTCATACCCAAAAACACAAAAAATATTGTCACATTATTCAAGTCTTCCTAACTTTTACAACGAACTCATGAAGGAAGCTCATAAAATAAAGACAATAAATACTAATATTTTAGCACATAAAACTTCAACTTTGAAAAAATCCACAAAACTCAATTTTCGACCAAATGACTTGAAAATTTGGGGTTTTCTTAGTTAAAGTATCTATAATGGAAGAAAAATATTGAAAAAATAAAATTTTGAAGTCGATTTTTGAGGTTTTGTCCGGCTTCCGGCCACTGTGCGTTGGTGTTATCTATATATCAACCAATACTTAATGAATTTTGATGGAAATTTTATGGCATAAGCTACACATAATGTACCATTACTGGTCCAAAAATCAGCTGTTTTAGTGTACGCAGTCTGACGTTATGAAAAAAAAATGTGTGATCAAAATTTGACCGTACCACCCTTTATAGCTCTGTTTGCAATATACTAAGCGCATCGGATATCGGAACATTCGGCGTTCTTTTGCCGCCATAGTTTCTCAAGGGTCAGAAATTATTTTGCATTTAAGTTTATTTTTAGTTCATTTTTCACTGATTCATTTTTAGAAATTTCCATTTTTTTTCTTCTAATGCTCTTTCAATGCGAAAGTTATATATACATAAGCCCGATTTTGTTAGAAAATATTCGATGTCTAAGATAAACTTTAAAAGTTAATTTTTGAAATAGGTTTTGGTATCTGTCATGATCCATGCCGTCAGTAAAAAATCTAGTAGAAATACCTATAGATTTTTTTGGGAAAATTCAACAAGGTATTGATTTTCTTTAAATATTTCCCCAAATACTTCACGTTCAATTCAATTGTGGAGTCCCAACAGAAGCTCTCCTAGTTATTGTTTCAGGAAAATAAATTACAAGTTAATAACGAAATAATATTTTTCATCGACATGTGACATGATTGCCATGCAACACAGCAATCAGATACACTCTCGTAGTCGGAGATACTGTCTCACAGAGAGCAGAGCATGCCGTCATCTCTAGCATTCGCGCGATACTTCTCAAATCTGAGCAGTGTATCAGTTCGGTACAATTTTTTACTCCAGCCAAACAACTAAGGAATCAGTCACGTTGCACTTTATAGCTATTCCACCGGCCACTGGTGCTATAAAAATGACGTCAGGCCATGCAGCTTTTCTTCTTGTATTACATTTCTTGCATTCGCAAAGGTGACTGAGTTGCGATGGACTTTTGATGATTGTTGTGGTTGAATTTTGGGGGATCCCTCTGTATAACAAGGATACATGACGAGTTTTGCATACATTTTGGCCAAGCACGTACCCTCTCTGAAGGGAATTGAGATTGATCACTCTACTCAATGTTAATTAGCAATTAGTCCTTGTTTAATCGTTTCAAGCTTATCTGAAGACTTGCAGCGACTGACTGTCGTCTGCTTCAAACCCAATAGTATATGATAATTAGTGATTTACGGGCCATAACTTACGTCTAGCTGTGACGATGACAGTGCCCGATTGATTGAGGTGAAAACGGTAATCAGATCTTAATGCGGAAACATCATCGATCCCTTGGGCGAAATTTTAATATTCATCGCCTCATTCCCTCTACCGTATCAAGATCTAAGGATCTTCTCGCGTCGACTCGACGGCGGCCGCTAGACATAATGGCTGCGTTTGTTCTTCAGCTCAGCGATGATTGGCGTTCTTTCTTCCTAGCACAAAAGATTCCGCGGGAAATTGCATTGAAAGAAATTCCCCAGGTCAAGCATTGTGTAGGAGCCACCGTCAAGAATTAAGCAAACAACACAAACCGCAACGCATCCTTACAGCAATTCCGCACGATACAATGAACTGGCAAGCTTGGTCATGCGGCGGGTTTCCTAATAAATAAATGCAGAGACATATTTGGATGATCGAGAGTGTAGGTGGGATGACTCATGCGATCGTGGCTGAGCGACTTTCTCTAAAAGTATGGCTGTAGCGATTAATAAGGCTTCTACATACATTTATTTGTTCAACATCACATTTAAGGTAAGGTAAAAGTGCCATAAGTAATATCACGATCCCAAATTCATCCTATTTGGAAACAAGCGATTACGGACCGTTCAGTTCTTTTTGTTTTCATGCGTTAACCCTCGCTCAAAACATTAGGACAAACTTTTTATTCGGCTGATACTCAGGAACAATAAAATATAAAAATAAGTGCTTTTTACTATGATCGATGGGAAGAGTTGTACTTCTTGCAAGGGTAGTTGTCAAACCGGAAGTCATTGCTTGAACCTGATTTTGCACCGGAAATAAGTGTGCCCTGGTGCAATATGTTCTACAGCTGCCTATTGGCTACTTTTTTAAAATATAGCTGTTTATTCTCGGTAGATATATTCAATTGGAATTCAAATCTGGCCTTTTATTTCTTACCGAAACGTGTTTTTACAAAGTGGAATCAATTTTGTAAATTGAGACAGAAACCGATAAACGCCTAAAAGTATGCAATGGTCCTGTAATTATTTGATGGCTTAAAGTATGACCCGTGTTTGAATTCTAGATGGATTAATCACACGAGTGATACTTTTAAAAGAAGGACTCTGGTTTACCGAACATATTCTTCATAAACAATAAACTTCTAAAATAATCTTTTCAGGTCCAAACTGATTATGGAGCCTTGACAGCAGTGCGCCCCGAGTCCTACCGGAAGTACACATCTGGGACCAAGTTTCACATGCAACTCATGCTAGAAAACAACCTCAGCATTGTGTTCTTGCGTTGGCCTACCATTTCAAGTTGTTGAAGAGTTCAGAATTATTTTAAAATGCCAGATTCATAAACGAATTGCCGAAACATTGAACCAGGGAACACCGGTTCCGGTGCATTTCCGGTGCAAAATCGGGATCAAGCATGGACTTCCGGTTTGACAACTACCCTCTACAACTCTTCCCATCGATCATAGTGAAAACCGCTTATTTTTATATTTTAGAGTTCCTGAGTATCAGCCGGTTAAAAATAAAAAGTTTGTCCTGGGGCTTTGAGGGTTATAGTTTGAAGTTAAATAAATCTTATGAAAACGCCTGAAAGTATGCAATTTCAATACTAAATATGTTGTTACTTCCGGAAAACTAAAATTTTGTGCATAAATTTCAATATTTATAAAACTTTTGATGATGAAATCGGGTTTATCGAATACTTGGCAGCTAGAAACATTTATTCCAATATTCATTACAGGTGCGATACAGCTACGGTAACTCAAGTTTGAAAGTGTCTTTGAAATTAGCCTAACACGCAGTTTCGGAAAATATTAAATTTTATGCAAAAATATGTGACTGATTGGCTGTAAAACATGTAAACTCATCATTCAATAACTCTTGAGCCAGATGATGGACATTTTTTACAAACTGTTTCAAGTTTAAAGCGTTATTATTAACAAATAAAAATGACCCTTACGTCGATCAATTTCACTCCACTGATCAATTTCACCCGAAATCACGGTAATACAGTAATTTCTAACCTCATATTGTATCTAGTATTAACGCCAAGCATAAATGCTTGACAATGTATCGCATTGCGTTACAAAACACATTTATGAAAAAATCAATTTACAGTCGGGTCTCCTATAAGACGCTGCCGCCCACTTTACGCCCACCGTGATTCCCACGTTGTCTTTTAACCATTTCAGTTCATTTTTGGTATATGGCTAGCCTATAATGTGAGGTATATATTTGGCTGCACGAAGCTGTGGTTATGAGATTAATCACAGCAGGCGATCTAGTGCATTTATCTGTGCTATGAACTGTCAAGCTAACATCGTTGGCATCAGTGAGTATGTAGCAACCACCACTGCCCATGACAACCAACTGCATTCGCCCTCGCCGCTTGCGAACCGACGTCAGCCTGGGTAAGTTGTGCGTGCTGCATTTGTCGGGTGATTCCTTCCCGGATGCCGGATAAATCCTAAATTCCACATATAATATAGTCTTACTGCAGGTAAAAAATCAACTGGATCGGATGCAAGACTGCTGAGAAAATGCAGTGGGCGTAAAGTGGGTGGCAGTTTCTTATAGGAGACCCGACTGTATTTCAATGTTTATGAAATTAAATTTTTACACTCTTTGGCGAGCGTTCGTGCGAGACAGTCGCAACTTTTCGTTCGTCCGGTTTGTCTCCCGATACTATCCAGTTCGGTGACTATTTTGCAAAGTGCTAGTTTTCCGAGTGATCAAGTGTAGAAGTGATTATCCCTAGTGGGACGAGTGCGGTTGGCTAGGCCACAATTTTTGCCGCAAAAGTTCGTTTGGTTTGAGTAAAGTTCACGTTTTTATTATATCACGTGGCGCATTGTCCGATTATCGAGCACATCAGTGCAGCACCCCCCGCACACCGCGCCGCTCGCGCGGCCGTGATCGGCTTCTTCCAGTGAGTACCCAAGCTCATCGTCGTCGACAGCAGCAGCCCACCGAGAGAAGAGCAGAGAGCGTTCAACCGCCGCACACGACGACGGGCGCTCAGCAGCAGCTCGCTTCCTCCCTGTGCGGGCCATCCGATCGCTTGGACCAGTCGTCGTCGAGCCTGTGGCTAAACAGAGTGCACAAAGATAAGTACATAAAGTTACCTCTCGTTGTTCCCCCCTCTCCACTGACTCTTTGATTAGATTTAATTTGGTACATAAGCAGTTTTTTCTCACTTTTCCTGTAGCGTTAACTTTGTCCCTTGTTTTTTTTTTGATTATTTCTCGTCCCCGTGATAGTATTAGTTTAAGGTTTTTGAGTGCCCCGTGGTGGTAGTTAACTACCACAATGGGCGATGATGACGATGGCGGGGGTACGTCGTACCGCATCAACGAAGCTTTGTTATTGGCATCGGACTGCTCGAGCCAACAAGGCGATGTAAATGCTAATCCCTTTGTCTCCCCTCACCCTGGCGCTTCTGCAATGGACACCAACAGTAAATCTGTTTCGTCGTCCCCCCGCCTCAAGGCCTACCCTCCCGACTTTGGCGGGCCATATGTTGTTTTCTTCCGACCCAAAGGCAAACGTTTGAACACCGTTCAAATCAGCAAGGATCTGACTAAACGGTATTCTTCCGTTGTCTCCATTGACATGGTCGGTACAGCTAAGCTTCGGGTGACAGTAGGCGACCGAAAACACGCTAATGAGATTGTGGCCTGCGAGTTGTTTACACTTGAGTACTTCGTTTACCTACCGAGCGCGTCGATAGAGATTTCGGGGAAGGTCGCCGAGGCATCTTTGACCTGCGAAACGATCATGCAAGGCTGTGGTCGTTTCCATAACCCTTCTCTACCTCCTGCCCAGATACTGGATTGCCGGCAACTGCATTCGGTCTCCCAGGAGGGTGAGAAGAAGGTTTACACACCATCTGAAGAATTTTGTGTGACCTTCTCCGGATCTGCATTACCAGATCTGCTGGCGATTGGCAAACTTCGGCTACCTGTGAGGCTGTATGTACCGAAGGTAATGAATTGCATCAATTGCAAGCAGCTGGGCCACACCGCTCAGTACTGCAGCAATAAACCTCGCTGTGCAACATGCGGGGAGAGACATGTGGACGGTGCGTGTAAAACGCCGCCCAAGTGTGTTTATTGTGGCAGCGACCGTCCACATGATCTGATTGATTGCCCAAGGTACATACAGCAGAAAAAACATCAAAAACGATCGTTGCAGCAGCGATCACGGCGAAGCTACGCCGAAATGCTGAAAAAAGCTGCCCCGACCGTTGAATCCCGTAACATCTACTCGTCTTTATCTCTCGATGATCAGGGCTCTGACTCTGAGGTCGGGGACGGGGTTCCCTTTGTTTTCAAGGGTGAAACGAGGAAACGGATGAGGCTCCAGAGACCCACCAAAAAACCTCGGAATCTGCCTAGCAGCGACCCCCAACCCACCATGACAAATTTCAAGAGTGGTAAGAAAGTCACAAAACGTTCCCCTCCGGGATTCAAAATCCAGGACGAACGAGACTTTCCATCACTCCCGGGAACATCTAAAATCCCAGATGTCCCACGTTTTTCGAATTCTCAACCGGAAAGACAGCATTCGGAGCACCAGGAGCAACCTCAGGGTGTGCCATTGTTTACGCTCTCTGGCATCATAGACATCATCCTCAGCTTCTTCAATGCTTCAGATTCCGTGAAGAACATTGTAAAAGGACTTCTTCCTTGTGTGACCCCTCTTTTGAAGCAGTTGGCTTCTAAAATGCCCCTCCTTGCGACAATCGTATCTTTCGATGGCTAATTTAACCACCGAGGTCGAAGATACGATTTCGGTTCTACACTGGAACTGTCGTAGTATTACACCGAAATTAGACGTTTTTAAATTTTTAGTTAACAATTTACAATGCGATGTTTTTGCACTATCCGAAACATGGCTGACACCTGATGTAACCTTACCTTTTCCCGATTATAATATCATTCGCCTTGATCGATCCAACTCGTACGGAGGGGTGCTTCTAGGGATCAAGAAGCAGCACTCATTTTACAGAGTCGATTTTCATCCGATGACAGGCATTGAAGCCGTCGCATGTGACGGCTCGAGGTGACTATCCGAGGTAAAACCCTCAGTGTTGCCTCCATATATCTTCCACCGAGAACTGCAATATCTCGCAGGGATCTCGCCCACATCTGCTCGGTTATGCCCGAGCCTCGGCTGCTCATGGGAGATTTCAACTCCCATGGTACAGGCTGGGGGGAACTGTACGATGACAGCCGTTCAACTTTGATATATGACCTTTGCGACGACTTCAACATGACAATTTTGAATACCAGAGAAGTTACACGAGTGGCACCTCCAGCTCAAGATGGCAGTCCTTACTTACCTTACCGGTCAGGCTAAGGCCGGGGTGGCCTCTGCTGTACATAGTAGCCGCCTCCATTCCACTCGGTCCATGGCTGTTTGTCTCCAGTTCCGCACTCTGCGTAGGGTCCGCAGATCGTCCTCCACTTGGTCGACCCACCTAGCTCGCTGCGCTCCACGTCTTCTTGTACCGGTCGGATGACTCTCGAGAACCATTTTAGTCGGGTTGCTATCCGACATCCTGATGACGTGACCCGCCCACCGTAGCTTCCCGATTTTCGCGGTATGGACGATGGTTGGTTCTCTCAGCAGCTGATGCAGCTCGTGGTTCATTCGCCTTCTCCAAGTCCCGTCTTCCATCTGCACTCCGCCGTAGATGGTGCGCAACACCTTCCGTTCGAAAACTCCAAGGGCGCGTTGGTCCTCTGCACGTAGGGTCCATGTTTCGTGCCCATAGAGGACGACCGGTCTAATCAGCGTTTTGTAGATGGTTAACTTCGTGTTACGGCGAACTTTATTCGATCGTAGAGTTCTGCGGAGTCCAAAGTAAGAACGATTTCCTGCCACAATGCGCCTCTGAATTTCTCTGCTGGTGTCGTTGTCGGCGGTCACCAGTGAGCCCAAGTACACGAATTCTTCAACCGCCTCGATTTCATCACCGTCGATATGAATTCGGGGTGGCGGGCGCGGTGATTCATCCCTGAAGCCCTTTGCCATCATGTACTTTGTTTTCGACACATTAATGACTAATCCGATTCGCCTGGCTTCACTCTTTAGTCGGATGTACGTTTCCGCCATCGTCTCAAATTTACGAGCAATAATATCAATATCATCGGCGAAACCAAGCAGCTGAACGGACTTCGTGAAAATCGTCCCACTCGTGTTTATCCCCGCTCTTCTTATTACACCTTCCAAAGCACAGACAGATGGCAGTCCTAGAAACAGCCGATTAGACCTCTCAATCTGTTCGAGCTCTCTATCGCTGGAGTGTTCATGGAAGGTTATCCAGGATCCTCATGGTAGTGATCATCTGCCGATTGTTGTTTCTATTTCCAATGGGTCACATCAACCTCCATCTATCGACATCGCCTACGATCTCACCAAGCACATTGACTGGGAGAAGTACGCAGAAGCAATTATCGACGGTGAGCAATCGGTAGAAGTCCTTCCACCGCGGGAAGAGTATCGGTTTCTGTCCGAGCTGATCCTCAGTAGCGCGCTTCAGGCACAACGTCGACCAGTGCCAGGTCCGTCGGTTCGTAGGAAACCCCCGAATCCGTGGTGGGATAGTGAGTGTACAGAAATCTATCGCGAGAAATCCGCGGCGTTCAAAGAGTTTCGGAAACGCGGTTCGGTCGAAAACTTCAAGCGGTTCGCTTCCCTTGAAAGCAAGTTCAAGAACTTGATCAAGGCGAAGAAAAGCGGTTACTGGCGTCGGTTCGTCGAGGGTTTGTCGCGCGAGACATCGATGAGAACTCTTTGGAACGTCGGTAGAAGAATGCGTAACGCGTCGTCGGTCAACGAGGATCGAGAAAGCTCTCCTCGATGGATCCTCAAGTTCGCAAAAAAAGTTTGTCCAGATTCCGTGCCCGTGGAGCGAATAATTCGTGATGTTTCCGACGATAGGGACGACATGGATAGGCCGTTTTCAATGATTGAATTCTCACTTGCTCTTCTTTCATGTAACAATTCCGCTCCAGGAATGGATCGAATCAAGTTCAACTTGCTTAAAAACCTCCCCGACGTCGCTAAGAGGCGCTTGTTGAACTTGTTCAATCAGTTCCTGGATAACAACATCGTTCCGGATGACTGGAGACAAGTGAGGGTGATAGCTGTTCAAAAACCCGGGAAACCCGCGTCGGATCATAATTCGTACCGTCCAATCGCGATGTTGTCTTGTCTACGGAAGCTGTTAGAGAAGATGATTCTCTTTCGACTGGACAAATGGGTTGAATCGAATGGCATGTTGTCAGATACACAGTTCGGTTTCCGCAGAGGCAAAGGGACGAACGACTGTCTTGCGTTGCTTTCTTCAGAAATTCAG
The DNA here is from genome assembly GCF_035046485.1 of Aedes albopictus. Lineage (NCBI taxonomy): Eukaryota > Metazoa > Arthropoda > Insecta > Diptera > Culicidae > Aedes > Aedes albopictus. The sequence continues at coordinate 378,717,288 of NC_085137.1, forward strand.
CTTGCCTTTGCTCAAAAGCAGCAAATGGGCTCAGTGTTTTTGGATATTAAGGGGGCTTTTGATTCAGTTTGTGTCGATGTTCTTTCCGACAAACTACACGAAAGTGGCCTTTCACCAATTCTGAACAATTTTTTGTATAATTTGCTGTTTGAGAAGCAGATGAGTTTCGCTCATGGCGACTTGACAGTTTCACGAATTAGCTACATGGGCCTCCCCCAGGGTTCATGTCTAAGCCCCCTTCTTTACAACTTTTATGTTAGAGACATAGATGAATGTCTCATGGAAAACTGCACGTTAAGGCAGCTTGCGGATGACTGTGTTGTTTCTGTAACGGGATCAATAGCAGTCGATCTGCAAGGACCACTACAGGATACTTTGGACAATTTGTCTACTTGGGCTCTCAAGCTGGGTATCGAGTTCTCTCCGGAGAAAACTGAGATGGTTGTCTTTTCTAAAAAACACAAACCGGCTAAGTTTCCGCTCGTTCTGATGAGTAAGACAATCACTCATAGCATGTCTTCACAATACCTCGGCGTCTGGTTCGATTCCAAATGCACCTGGGGGAAGCACATTGTGTATCTGATACAGAAATGCCAAAAACGAATCAACTTTATGCGAACTATTACCGGAACATGGTGGGGAGCACACCCGGAAGATCTGATCAGGCTGTACCAAACAACCATTCTATCGGTTTTAGAATACGGTAGCTTCTGTTTTCAATCCGCGGCGAAAACACACTTGCTGAAGCTTCAACGGGTTCAGTACCGTTGCCTTCGGATCGCGTTAGGTTGCATGAACTCGACTCACACAATGAGTTTAGAGGTACTTGCTGGTGTACAGCCTCTGACAGACCGCCTTGCGGAGTTGTCGTTCCGGTTCCTCATCCGATGCGAGGTTCTGAATCCGTTAGTCATAGAAAACTTCGAAAAGCTGCTCGAACAGAATCCCCAAACTCGTTTTATGAGTGTGTACTACTGGTACATGACGCTGGAGGTAAGCCCATCTCCAGTTAACACCAATCGTGACAACTTCTCAGACTTCGACAGCTCCTTTGTGGATTTTGATCTCTCTATGAGGGATGAGATCACCGGTATACCGGAATCTTTTCGTTCCATAGGTATTCCACAAATTTTTGCAAGTAAGTTCGGGCATGTTAGCGGAGCCAGACAGTTCTTCACAGATGGTTCCAAAACCGATGATTCGACTGGATTCGGTGTCTACAACGAATTTCATAGCGCCACCTTCATGCTTCAAAAGCCATGTTCGGTATACATTGCTGAGCTCGCGGCTATATACTACACCTTAGAGTACATTCGCACTCTTCCACATGAGCACTACTTCATTTTTACCGACAGTCTAAGCTCTCTGGAGGCTGTTCGGTCAATGAAACCGATGAAGCACTCAGCGTACTTCCTGAAAGGAATACGCCAAGTCTTGAGTGCTTTGTCCAAACGGTCATACATCATCACCATAGCTTGGGTTCCTTCACATTGTTCAATCCCGGGCAATGAGAAAGCGGACTCTCTGGCTAAGGTGGGCGCTAGCGAAGGCGATATTTACGAGCGTCAAATCGCCTTCGACGAATTTTTTGCATTGGCCCGTCAGGAGACCTTGATCAGCTGGCAACACAAATGGAGAGATGGAGAGATGGGTAGATGGTTGCACTCCATCATCCCACAGGTGTCGAAGAAGCCATGGTTCAAAGGGTTGGATTTAGGCCGCGATTTCATTCGTGTGATGTGTCGGTTGATGTCCAACCACTATTTGTTGAACGCACTCACCTTCCGTATTGGGCTCTCAGAAAGCAATCTCTGTGTCTGTGGTGTGGCTTACCAGGATATCGAACATGTCGTGTGGGGATGCAATGAGTATCATGAGGTCAGATCTGAGCTGCATGAAATTCTCCGGGTCCGAGGAAAACAACAGAAACCCGTTAGAGAAGTGTTGGCAGGACTTGATTTGGAATACATGAACCTGATTTATCAGTTTTTGAAACGTGTTGATGTCAGAGTTTGATGTAGTACGTTCCTTGTTTTCATTGTCCGCCTTTTGGTTTTGTTGTTCGCCCCTGTCTGTCGTCACCCCCCTTCCGTTTGTCCTCTTCTTGTCGTTTTCTACCGATAAAGTCTTTTCTTTTTGGTTCCGTTACAGATATGGACAATTTGTCCCATCAATGTTTTAGTATAAGTTAGCAAATAATTTAGTTTTAAACCCATAAATCCCTCCTTCCCAATTTAATTTTTTTTTTCAATTCTTAACCTCGAAACAGCCGCGAGTACTTCGGCTTCCCAAACTAACATAGTTTTAAGGCAGTAATAAATTGTAAAATGTAAATTCATTGTAAAAACAAAAGATTTCGGCTCAGTTATGCCCATGTGGCGCCCGAGCCTTCCAAATAAACGAACAAGTAAAAAAAAAAAAAGAAATTAAATTTTCATGAATTGCATGTCATTTAATAGCTAAATGATAGCAGATTACGATATACCATTCGATAGCAAAAACTGATTCAAGGTAAAAATCTTGTTTGAACATTTCATGAGGTCGGTCAAGCCGATCAATGTTACCCCGCTGATCAATGATATCCCGTTTTACGGTACCTCCAGAGTTTCCTTAAGGTCTTATTCCATATATTCAGAGATTCCCTTGGGCAATTATTTGAGATTGCTACGGTTTATTCAGAACTTACTTCAGGTATTATTTCATATTTTTTCCAGTGATGGTCAGAAATTTCTCCTGAGATACTAACTATCAGCAATTACTGCAAAAATCACTCCAGAATTTATTCCTTGGCCTTTTTCAAACAATTTATTAAGAAATCGTTCTATGTATACAATACATGCAGACAGGTTCTCCTGTCCTGATTTTTTTTATTCAATTCCTCTAAAGATATACAGGTATGTTCCGTTTTTGTCACTATCCGTTTATATCACTATCCGTTTTTGTCACTATCCGATTTCGTCAACATTTCATTCCGTTTTTGTCAACACTAAAGTTTTTATCAAATTTGTTCCCTCGAACACGAGTTATTCATAGTTTAATATTAATCTTGAGGTATTGCATCCACGAATGAAAGCAACCACCAATGATGACATAGAAGACGTATACGTGTAGTAGTAGCTTTCATTAACAATTTTGTCGTTTTGTAAAATGGCCCAATCTTTTTCCAAGTGTAGAATAAGTAGTTAATCATGATAGATCTATGATAGATGGGATTTTTTTTTTCCTCCCTACCTCCCCAGCAGAGAAAACCGATTGGAAAAACTCTGCTACACCTAGATGCCTCGATCCCCCTGGTACCACTGATGCGACTGCTTCAGGGGGGGCAATGCGCTCATGCGCTTTTCTGTTACAGTGCTCATGCACTTTTTGTCGCTTCTAATCTGTGCTCCTCGTCTGTGCACTTACTCTTCCAGCGATCCCAGCTTGCTGATCGCTCCTCCACTTCCTCTGCAACTCCGTCAGCATTTTTGTGACTGCCCTGCTGATCGCATTCCACGTTTCTTCAGTGCGGCACATCTCGTCGACGACGTTGTTCACGCTTAATGCCGGCATCGATCTTCTTACTTCCTCGAATCTGGGGCAGATGAACACTACGTGCTCCGGTGTCTCCTCCACGTTCTCGCACTCCGGGCAGAAGGGCGAAGCGGCATGGCCAAACCGATGTAGGTACTGCCTGAAGCAGCCGTGACCAGACAAAAACTGGGTTAGGTGAAAGTTCACTTCTCCGTGCTTCCTGTTCACCCAAGTCGACACAGCAGGGATGAGCCGATGGGTCCATCTCCCTTTCTCCGTGGAATCCCATTCCTGTTGCCACTTTGTCATTGAGGCCGTTCGCACCAACGATCTCACTTGGCTGGTCCTCCTCCGCTCGTAGCACTCGATGTCCTCCTGCAAGGTGATGCAGATCGGGATCATCCCTGCAATCACACAAACTGCCTCCGACGATATTGTTCTATACGCGCTCGCTACTCGCATGGCCATGAGCCGGAACGCGCTGTTTAGCTTCACCCGATTTCGCTTTGTTTTCAGCGCCGCACCCCAGGCTGGGACTCCGTACCGCAGTATCGAAGATGACACGCTAGCTAGCAACCGCCTCTTGCTGCTTCTCGGACCACCGATGTTTGGCATAATCCTCGACAGTGCATTAATCGCCTTCGCCGCCTTCTCACAGGCATAGTCTACGTGGCTGTTAAAGTTTAGCCGATCGTCGATCATCACACCCAGGTGCTTCAGCTCTCGCTTCGACGCTACTACGTGTTCTCCGACGGAGATTTCCACTCGCTGCACTGCCTTGCAGTTGCTCACCAAAAGTACCTCCGTTTTGTGGTGGGCTATCTTTAGCTTGACTCCATCCATCCAGTTTTCGATGATGCCGATCGATTCTGTCGCCAACATTTCCACCTCTTCCGGTGTCTCGCCTATTACCGATAGGACGATATCGTCCGCGAAACCCACGAGAACGACGCCTGTGGGTAGCTGCAACGTAAGCACTCCGTTGTACATAGCGTTCCACAGCGTTGGCCCGAGGATGGAGCCTTGTGGAACTCCCGCCGTCACTTTCATCCTCCTCTGTCCAGCTTCGGTGTCGTACACCAAGACTCTGTTCTGGAAGTAACTTTTCAAGATCTGACACAAGTAGTCTGGAACCCGCATTCTATGCAGTGCTACGGCGATGGCCTCCCAGCTGGCGCTATTGAACGCGTTCTTGGCGTCGATTGTGATTACGGCGCAGTGCCGGTTTCCTCTCCTCTTCTGTTTGGACGCCTTCTCGGCCTTCTCCAGAACCGTCCGGATAGCATCCACCGTCGACTTTTCCTTCCGGAATCCAAACTGCAGCTGTGACAGTCCACGTTCTCCTTCTGTGAACGGCACCACCCTGTTAAGGATGACCTTCTCCAGCAGCTTCCCAAGTGTGTCCAACAGGCATATCGGTCTAAACGATGCTGGATCCCCCGGCGGTTTTCCTGGCTTCGGCAGTAAAACCAGTTTCTGCACCTTCCATATGTCTGGGAAGTGGCCTTCTTCCAAACATTTCTGCATCACTGTCCTGAACATGTCGGGGTAAGCTAGGACCGCCGATTTTAACGCCACATTGGGGATCCCGTCCGGACCCGGGGCTTTGTTTCCTTTTAGTTTTTTCGCTACTGCCTCTAGCTCGGCATTGGAGACCTGTAGAGCTTCCGCACTTGCTTGTTCCTCCTCACCATACGGTGTTGGTGGCCACGTCGTTGGGTCGTGCTTCGGAAAGAGACCCTCCACGATTACCTTCAGCTTGTCTGGACACATTTCTGCTGGCGTCGCTGGACCTTTAATCTTTGCCATCACGACTCGGTACGCGTCACCCCAGGGGTTTGCGTCGGCCTCTCGGCATAGCTCCTTGTGACAGTTCGACTTGCTCATGATTATCTCCTTTTTAAATGCGGCTCTGGCTTCCTGGAACGCTAACTTCCGCTCCTTCCTATCCGGGGGGTTTCTTGCTCTCTGGTAGCGTCTTCTGGCTTTTAGACAGGCAGCACGGAGGGTGCCGAGTCTCTCATTCCACCAATGTGCAGGACGTCGTCTGTACCTAGGCTCCCGTTTTCGTGGCATTGTAGTGTCGCATGCCCTTGTAATCACTCTTGTCAGCTCTACCGCATCTAGATCTGGGGTGTCGCTGTCCGCACGGAGTGCCTCGACGAAGAGGTCCCTGTCGAATTGAAGTCTCCGCCGATCAGTACTGGCCTACGTCCAACCAGCTTGTCGGCTAACTCCTCCAGCATCCGGTCGAATTTCTCCGCTGTCCACCTTGGGGGTGCATAGCAGCTGCATATGAAGATACCGTTGATTTTGGCGATTACGAAACCTTCGTACGTGCTTGCAATCACTTCCTGAATAGGAAATCTTCCCATCACTTGTGTAGCAGCCGTTCCCGTGCTATCTGCCACCCAGTTGTTGTTACCGAGAGGAACTCGGTACGGCTCTGCAATAATCGCAACATCGCTCTTTGCTTCCGTTGTTGACTGCCTCAACAGTTGCTGTGCGGTATCACAATGATTCAGGTTGATCTGCATTATCTCCATTACTGTTGGCCTGCGATCGCCTTCTTATATGCAGGGCACTTGTATCCACCCGTCGAATGGACGTTTCCTTCTTCCGCTGTGCAAAGCATGCACTTTGGCGCTTGCGAGCAGTCCTTCGCAAAGTGTCCCTTCTCACCGCATTTTCTGCATTGTTCAGATCTGTCTGGGCCTTTGCAGTTGGCCAACATGTGTCCAAAGCCCATGCACTTGAAGCATCTCAACACCCGTTTGCGGTCACTCTTTGCTATTCGGGCGGCGACCCTCAGCGGGCACACCGAACACCCAACTCGTACCTTGCCTACCTTCAACAATTTGCTAGCCGCAGGCACCGACAGTCGAACGATCGCTGTTTGTGTGCCTTGGTACCCCTTCGTCAGACGGATCGTTAGAACCTCTTCTCCCAATTCGCATTGCGTCTTCAGTTCACGACCAAGCTCCTCCACTGTTGTGATCTCGTCCAGGTATCGGCATTCGATCGTTGCTTCCTGGCACAAAGCTTTCACGTTCCCACCATCCCCGACGAGGTCGCCCAATGACTTGGCGAACTGCTCTCGGTAGGCAGAACTTTTAATCGCCGGATCCTTCTTCAGCTCAAAGAGCATATCTCCTTGCTGAGTGCGCCTGGTTCTCACCACGTTCTCACCCAGTTCCTTCAACTCCGGATCCTCTCGGACTTTCTTGAGGATTGCTGCGTACGACTGTTGATCGTTTGCCTTGACCAGCAGGGCGTCTCCCATGTGTCTCTCTCGATGTGGCAGACGGCGTTCTTGCCTGTTCTCTTTGGATCTCCTTTCGTCTCGGGCCGGCTTTCTACCTTTTTCGATCCGATTATTCTCTTTCGTTTCCTCCTTTTTGGGCTGATTTTTCTTCTTCTCCTTGCGATTTTTGACGACGTTCCAATCGCTGTTGGCTCTCTCGTCGCTCAACTCCTCGCTACCTTGAACATTCTTTGTCTTCTTCGGGCGTTCCTCCTCGCCTGGTGTTTCTCTATCCCGCTTGTTCGAGTTCTTATTTCTGCGTCCTTTCGGCGTCTCCTGTAACTCCGTTGATGCTTCCACCGCCGCAATCTGCTCCAAAGCCAGCTTCAAAGCCTTTTCAGCAGTCTCAGCTCTCTTACGCAACGCTGTGTGCTCGCGGTCAGCTTCCAACACGGCATACCTGAGGCTCGACACCCTTTGCTTAATCTCAGTGTGCACGTTGTTACGGCCTTTTACGTATTCGTGCAGCTCGATGACCTTCCTGTTCAATTCCACCATTGACACCTTGGGCCTCGCAAGTTGTAGGCCTTCTTGAGTGGTGATGCTGCTCGGTGTAGACACCGGGGGCCCTCCTTTAGTGCTACCGCTTGGTGTGGACATTTGACTCGTTACCCCTTTTGCTCCGAAGAGTCCATGTTGCCCACCTCGTGGCGTGCTGCTGTTATCCGTTGCCGCGATACTAAAAGTTTCTACCGGCGAACGTGTCAACCTACTGCTCCTTATGAATGCGCTCGCATCCTTATCATCTGCTACCTCCGTTGTTGTGTAATTGTTGTTCTTCTCCATCTGGTTGGGTCCCCCCTCCAAGCCGCTATCTTCGCCCGTCGTAAGTAGTTGCCGTCGTGATCCCATGGTGATCTTTGCAAGCAGTGAGGCCATGCTAGGGTTGACACGGTCCTTTATGGGGAACCGTGTTCAGAGCCAGATCGGCACTAGTCAGGAATGTTCAACTGAGCCTACTTCCACCGGCTAAGGTGGCGAGTTCGGGACGTACTTGGAGGCCTGCCAAGGTTTTAACGGGACGGGGGCAACCATACCATTAGCCCACTCGCCGTTTCGGAAAGGTGTCACCCATTCTTACTAGGGTAATGGAATAGTACGGTTGTCAGCTCTGTAGCGTTTGGTAGTATATACGTATTCCTTGCTCGTGTCCATGTCCATGTGCTGCCAGTTTGCCATAATTAGGGTCTTACTGGCGTCGATCCTAATGTGCCGGTTGGCACGCCGGGTGTTTGGGCTAAGGCACTTTGGAAGCGGTACCAGGTCGCTTGTACGGAGTTGCTTGCAGATGTGTGGCTTTTTATGGGAATCCAACAGAGCCCACTGTTGAACCCCCGCCACATCCTAGGCATCCTCCTCTTGAGCTGTCTGGAGACCAGAAGCCCGGTCACTCCCCGAAGGAAGCGCCAAAGGTGGTAATTCACACGGGTGTGTGAACGGTTTTCGCTTCGGGAAGACTCCCAAGCTTCCACCCGACTCGCAGAAGGGGGGGTTCGTCAGGCCCCTGGACTCCTGTCCCTGCTGCCCCTATGATAGATGGGATGTGCGTGTGTGTGTGTGTGTGTGTGTGTGTGTGTGTGTGTGTGTGTGTGTGTGTGTGTGTGTGTGTGTGTGTGTGTGTGTGTGTGTGTATGTGCGTTACAAAAAAAAGTCACGCACGTTTCTCAGCCGTCTGTCAACCGATTTGAGTTCTCTTGGAAGCAAATGAAAGCTACTACATCCTAGTAGAACGCTATTGAATTTTTTTCGATTGGACGTTTGGTTACCGAGATATCTCTCGAAGAGTACTTATGAGTCATACTTCTAAACTTCTTAAGATTTTTAACCAAGTGTATCATAATAAATATTTCGGCCGTTTGTCAATCGTTATGGGTTCTCTTGGCACCAAATGAAAGCTACAGCATCCTAGTAGTTCGCCCAGCAATTTTATTTCGATTGGACATTTGGTTACAGAGATATCTTTCGAAGAGTACTTAGGATTTATACAACTAAACCTTTTGAGATTTTTGACCAAGTGTATCATAATAAATATCTTAGCCGTCTGCCAACCGATTTCAGTTATCCTGGCACCAAATGAAAGCTACAACATTCTAGTAGAACCCTATACAATTTCATTAGGATTGGACATTTGGTTATTGAGGTATCTTTCAAAGAGTACTTGGGAGTAATACAGGTTAACTTTTTGAGAGATTTTTGACCAAGGGTACCATAATAAATATCTCAGCCGTCTGTCAACCGATTTGGGTTCTCTAAGCACCAAATGAAAGCTACAATATCTTTGTATAAGGCCCTGCAATTTTATTTCGATTCGACATTTGATTACTGAGATATCTTACGAAGAGTATTTCAATAAACTCTTTTTTTATTATTATATTCACTTGTTATCTTGCATTAGTTTTTGACCAGTCTATAGGAAATTATTTTTCAATATATAATGCTGACCTCATACAAAGTGTATAAGGACTGTATCGGAAATTAACTATAAACATTCAAAATGCTCTATTTCGACGCACGGTTGATCTTTTCATTCCGGTTCTTCTATGAAATCTTCACAATATAGTTAAGTTTAGAACAGCTTGAAGATATTTGGAAAATGTTTAGTATAATTGAAAATATGGCTCAATGAGTATACCACACAAAATAACAGTCTGTACACACAGCATTTTAATTTTAATTTTTTTACGGTTTCAAACATCTCTAGCGAAAAAAATTTGTACGGAAAAAAATCTGGAAAATAATGATTATTACTAGCAGTTATGTACACATAACATATCACTCAAAACCGACTTTTAAAATTTTTACCTTGGATAGAAAAACCTTCAACATTAAGAATATGGTCTATCCCAAATAAACACCAACTTTTTGGTCGAACTTTGACGCTCTGTTTTAAATATCTTTAGAGGTTATAAAATTCCGTTCTCTGGCAAAACTACCTCTTCAATAGATTTAAATACATACCCAATCGAAAAAAATGCAAATTTTTCAACTTTATGTATTTTTAATTTGCGTAAACGTTCTTTGAAGACGCATAAAAAAAGAGTTCCTCGAAAAATGGCCTTTTTTCATTTTTAAGAATTGCCCTAAACTGCGGAGGAAATTTTTCTTGATAAAAATAATTTTCCTATATCATGAGCTTTCTGGAAAAGAATATATTTGCGCAAAAATAAGTGAAAAAATTAAATATTTTCCCACAGTTTTCGCAATTTTAAATTTTTAGGAGGTGTCCAAAATTTTAAAAACATGTGTGCAATCTTTGAGATAAAAGTCCAAATTAAATGATTATGTTTTGAAAATCAGAACTGCCATTCTTTATTTAAGAGATTTATATAGTATCTCCAAAAATAAAGTTATGTTTATTTCGAACAGATTATTTTTCAGGCAATTGTGAACGTTTATAGTTAATTTCCGATACAGTCCTTACTAGCAGGTTATTGTTTTCAACAAAATTATAAATAACAAATTACAAATACACAGGAATTTTATGGAAACTAACAATATGTTAAATGAAAGCTTTGAATTTATTGTGGGAAAATGCAAGAACCGGACAGCCAAAATAACTAGCTAATGCCAAAACTGATTAACTTAGTAGATGTATCATTTTTGTCCTTTCTACACCATAACAATGAATACCGTCTTACCCCTCTGGTTCGACACGTTTTAATACGACACTTTTTAACTCGTACCCCGCTTATACGACACATGTCGAATTAAAAAGTGTTCAAATGTCACAGTGATGTACACTGTAAATGTAAAACAGTTTGATATTGCGCTTATACTCGCACCCGCAGCAACTCCTCTTGCAGCCGCAAATTTCGGATATTCTGAGTTGGTGCTATTCAACACCCAAACCGCCTGGAGACCAACCGGAATGAACTGAGGATGGCAACAATCGTAGAAAGAACGAGCTTTTCATTCGCGCCTCCGTAATATTTAATGAAATTATGTTTCATAACTAATTGTGGAAACGACCGACTGATAGGCAGAATTTATCCCTCTACAATTGGCTTTTCGGTCCGGAAAATTATGAGCGGGGTGATTCTATTACATCCGACGTTTCGGCCCTTGGTTTGGGCCCTGAAGAAGGCCCAAACCAAGGGCCGAAACGTCGGATGTAATAGAATCACCCCGCTCATAATTTTCCGGACCGAAAAGCCAATTGTAGAGAGATATGTTTCATAACAAATCCAGAAATCAAAACAAAAACAAAAATAGAGTTGCCAAATTCCAATGAGCATGGTGGTGTAATGTGACCAGTTTGTCGAATTAAAAGTTTACCCCGGTTATACGACAACAGTCGGTGTCGTATTAGCGGGGTAATACGGTACCAAGTACTTCGGAGCTAATTCAATCGACTGATTAAGAGATATTAGACAAAATGTATCTCGCTGATTTTCTTACCCATTTGTTAATCGATTCAAGATCTTTTGGCAGTTAACAAAAGATACAACTAACAACTATTTTTTTTTAAATTTCACGCAAGATTCTAGAAAGTGTCTGGCATTTCTGGTAGTTTGGTCCATGGTCCATGATGCTATTTTGGAAACCAACCCACTAGATGCCAAACCCACAATATTTTCTAGAACTTTTGGTCCATCACACAAAATATATATGTTAAATACAAATAATACAACAATAGTTTTAATAAGTGTAAGAAGGGTTCTGTTCACCATAGGTGGATTAAATCGGGTTTTTATTATTTTATTAGCTTATTGTGTTAGGGCACCTCAATTGGTGTCCCTTCCGGGGATTGCTCTAGGATGTCCATCTGGGCTTCCTTCTGCAGATACTTCTTGTCCTTTCTTCTTTTTCTTCTTTACGGCTCCACATACCAACTGGAACTTGACCTGTCTCTTCAAGTGTTCTTCGGGAACTTAAACAGTTTAAGGCTTTCTTTGCCAGTCATTCGTCTAAATACCATCAACTCTGAAAGTATCTCTTAGTATTAGAATTTATACAGGATTCCTAGGAGCAATTCTTCAAGGTTTCCCTCAAGGAACTTCTGGTGGATTCTATAAAGAACATCAGGAGGACTCCCTGAAGAAACTTCTAGAGGATTTGAGGAAAAATAATCCTGGAAGATTACTAGACAATACTCATGACTAAACTTATGGGAGATTCTCAGGAAACGCAGTAAGAAATCGGGGAGGATTATTATTATTATATTATCTTTATTAACGAGATTTCCAGCCCAAGGCTGGTTCATCTAACAATCATGGGGCAAGATGAGAAATAGAATCCTTTTGGAAAATTTTTTGGAAGTATTTATAACCAAAGTTCCAGTAGTAGTAGGTGTTTCTACTGCGCATAAATACCAAAACAAAGTCCTATAGGAACCTTTCTAAGAAATTTTTGGATGCGAGACATTCCAGGGAAAAATGTCATTAGAAACTCTTTAAAGAATCCAAGAAAGAATGTCTGATGGAATTCTAGAAAAAACTGTTGAAGGAATCCTAGAAAGAAATTCTGGAGGAACCCCAGAAAGAATCCCTGGAGGGTTTTCAGAAAGTAATCTTGGAAGAAATCCCGTAGGGAATTCTGAAGCAACGGAGAAACTCCTATGTTTCAAAAGTAAATTCTTGGTGAATCTCCAAAGCAACTATTGGATGAATTTTAACAGGATACCTAGGTTAAATCCCAGAATGATTTTCTTAGCTCACTTTGTGCATTAGGTCCATTCTAGCTCAAGCCGTACACTTCGTCAGCGAGCTGTTCCCAACAGAATGCTTTAGGAAAGTTGATAAATTCCAATTCCTGGTGGAATATTTGAAGATATCCCCATAGAAACTCCAGGAGAAATTTTAAAAGAGACATCTAGGTTGATTCGAGAAGAAATTTATGAAGAAATCATAACGGACCTCTTTTCACTAAAAATTCTTATCGAATTCCAAAAGATAATCATGCGGTATGGTAAGGTAACCTAGAAGAACTCTGGAGGAACTTCTTGAGGAATCCAATATTCTGGAGAAGCTACAAGTGATTGCTTAGAAAAAAATCATGGATTGGACGAAACTTTTATAGGAATCTGTGAAGATGATACTCGTGGAGAAATGCCTTCCGGAAGGAAGTAAACATATCCTTTTATGTTAGGATATGGAAATTACGTTCCTGGAAGTATGTCATATTTTAAAACGTCGATCCGGATACTGGAACTGTAATATGTGGCATTCTTGCGTTCAACGAAAATAAATTTTCAAAAATGTGGTCACACATGTGGTCAAAACCTCTTGTCGGCGTCACAGTCAGAAAACTGTAATTTGAACTGTGCAACCAAGATGTGCCAAAAGACATAAAAAAAAACAAATAAATTTCATAGTAAACTGCATATTTTAATTTTGGAATGTGTTCTACAGTAAAACTTCAAATTCATATTAAAATATTGCGAAATATTGTGCCAAAGAAAATTATTCCGTTTTTATCACTATTCCGTTTTTGTCAACTGAAATTCGCGGACCGTGTTGATAAAAACGGAACATACCTGTATTCAGAAGTTCTTCTAAAGATTCCTTCAGAAGTTTCTCCAGGAACACCTCAGAAATTTATTGATGGTTTTATACAAGAATTCTAGCAGTACCTTTGGCTGTAATTACTGCTGGAATTTTGTCAGACATTTTTAAGGCTCAAATGAGAATCGCATGTTATTTAATGGGCTGCAAAACGGTGAGTCGATAAGGAGAGCGTCCAACACAGCTCTGGTCCTCACAAGTTCTTACCTCATGCTTCCACGGGTCAAGCGATGACAAAGACCGCCAGCTAAGAGTTGTGTGCTTAGCTAGTAGTGCAGCCTGGGCACTGCTGTCCTTCTGACTTCAGCTAGATTGAGGAGGTACGATTCGAGCGTTTGTTCACCAAGGAGGTGCGGCTCAAACAGCGTCTGTTCTGGCATCCAGCGGCTGAGTAAGAAACGCTGCACCACGCCCAGCTAGATCCAAGGTGGTAGCCCCATCAGCGTGGTCGTCCTAGTGTTGGTTGGGACGTTAAACAGCACTGGCACGATGGCCCTCCGGCGAGACAGGAGTGTTGGTGTAGGCCCAATAAGCCACCCGTAAAAATCCCCATTGCGAATAACATAGGAGAAAATACGACTCGATACAATCGACAAAGACCCACGCGACGAAATAAGGACTACGATTGGAAACTTGGAACATGGAATTGCAAGTCACTAGGTTTCGCAGGATGTGACAGGATAATCTACGACGAACTACATCCCCGCAACTTCGACGTCATGGCGTTGCAGGAACTTTGTTGGACTGGACAGAAAGTGTGGAAAAGCTGGCATCGAGCCGCTACCTTCTACCAAAGCTGTGGCACCACCAATGAACTGGGAACAGGATTTATAGTGTTGGGCAAGTGCGACAACTTGTGATCGGGTGGCAGCCGATCAACACAAGGATGTGCATGTTGAGAGTTAAGGGCCGTTTCTTCAACTACAGCATCATCAACGTCCACTGCCCACACGACCTGATGACGAGAAAGAAGCGTTCTACGCGCAGTTAGAGCAAACATACGATGCTTGCTCGCTGCGTGACGTGAAAATCGTTGTCGGCGACATGAACGCGCTGGTAGGAAGGGAGGAAATGTACAGACCGGTAATCGGTGCGAAACAGCCTGCACGCCGTATCGAATGATAACGGCCAGCGATGAAACTTTGCAGCCTCCCGTGGTATGGTAGTCCGAAGCACCTTCTTCCCCCGCAAAGATATCCACAAAGCCACCTGGAGATCACCCGACCATCAAACAGAAAGCCAAATCGACCACGTTCTAATCGATGGTAAATTCTTCTCGGATATAACCAATGTCCGCACATACAGCAGTGCGAATATAGATTCGGATCACTACTTGGTCGCTGTATGCATGCGCTCAAAACTTTCGACAGTCATTACCACGCGTCGAAGTCGAACGCCGCGGCTCAACATCCGGCTGCTGCGTAACGTAGAAGTGGCTCAAGACTATGCGCAGCAGCTACCAACGGAAGAGCAGCTTGGCGCAGCTACAATTGAAGATGGCTGGAGGGACATCCAATCTGACATAGGTAGTACCTCGGCTACAGCACTAGGCTTCTCGAATCCGAATCACAGAAACGACTGGTACGACGGCGAACGTGAACAGTTGAAAAACGAGAAGAATGCAGCATGGGCGAGAATGCTGCAACGCCGTACGAGAGCGAATGAGGCACGTTACAAACAGGCGCGGAACAGGCAGAACTCAGTCTTCCGGAGGAAGAAGCGCCAGCAGGAAAACGAGATCGCGAAGCGATGGAAGAGCTGTACCGCGCTAAGGACACACGAAAGTTCTACAAGAAGCTGAACCGCTCGCACAGAGGCTTTGTGCCACAAGCCGACATGTGCCGAGATAATCACGGGAATGTTCTCACGAGCGAGCGTGAGGTGGTCGAGAGGTGGCGGCAGCATTACGGTGAGCACCTCAATGGCGACGTTGCAAGTACCGAAGGTGGCGTGGTAACAGATCTAGGAGTATGTGCAAAGGACGAAAGGCTTCCGGCCCCTGACCTTCAAGAGATTGTGGAGGAGGTTGGCTGGTTGAAAAACGACAAAGTCGCTGGAGCAGATCAACTACCAAGCGCGCTTCTAAAATACGGTGGAGAAACACTGGTGAGAGCATTACACTGGGTCATTACCAAGATTTGGGAGGAGGAAGTATTACCGGAGGGTGGATGGAAGGTATCGTATGTCCCATCTACAAAAAGGGCGACAAGTTGGATTGCGGGAACTACCGCGCGATCCCACTACTGAGCGCTGCCAACAAGATACTCTTTCAAATTTTACGCAGCCGTCTATCACCGATTGCAAGAGGGGCAATATCAGGCTGGATTTATGGATGAACGCGCTACAACGGACCAGATGTTCACCATCCGCCAGGTGTTGCAGAAATGCCGCGAATACAACGTGCCCACACATCACTTGTTCATCGATTTCAATCGGCGTATGATACAATCGATCCAGAACAGCTATGGTAGATTATGCACGAATACGGATTCCCGGATAAACTGATACGATTGATCAAGGTGACGATGGATCGAGTGATGTGCGTAGTTCGAGTATCAGGGACACTCTCGAGTTCTTTCAAATCTCGCAGAGAGATACGGCAAGGTGATGGTCTTTCGTGCTTGTTGTTCAACATTGGTCAAGAGGGGGGATAATCATGAGTGGAACGATTTTCACGAAGTCCGTTCAGCTGCTTGGTTTTGCTGATGATATTGATATTATAGCTCGTAAATTTGAGACGATGGCGGAAACGTACATCCAACTAAAGAGTGAAGCCAGGCGAATCGGATTAGTCATTAATGTGTTGAAGACAAAGTATATGATGGCAAAGGGCTCCAGGGAGGAATCACCGCGCCGCCCGCCACCCCGAATTTCTATAGACGGTGATGAAATCGCGGCGGTTGAAGAATTCGTGTACTTGGGTTCACTGGTGACCGCCGACAACGACAACAGCAGAGAAATTCAGAGACGCATTGTGGCAGGAAATCGAGCTAACTTTAGACTCCGCAGAGCTCTACGATCGAACAAAGTTCGCCGTCATACGAAGCTCACTATCTACAATACGCTGATTAGACCGGTAGTCCTCTATGGGCACAAAGAATGGACCCTACGTGCAGAGGACCAACGCGCACTTGGAGTTTTTGAACGGAAGGTGTTGCGTACCATCTACGGCGGAGTGCAGATGGGAGACGGGACTTGGAGAAGGTGAATGAACCACGAGCAGCATCAGCTGTTGAGAGAACCAACCATCGTCCACACCGCGAAAATCGGGAGGCTACAGTGGACGGGTCATGTCATCAGGATGTCGGATAGCAACCCGACTAAAATGGGTCTCGAGAGTCATCCGACCGGTACAAGAAGACGTAGTGCGCAGCGTGCTAAGTGGGTCAACAAAGTCGAGGACGATCTGTGGATCCTTCGCAGAGTGCGGAACTGGAGATACACAGCCATGGACCGAGTAGCATAGAGAAGGCTACTATGTACAGCAGAGGCCGTTCAGGCCTTAGTATGACCGGTAAGTAAGTAAGCGTTTCCCGTATGCTGTTGCTACTAGTTGCTCTAGTTGCACTCTATCACTGTCGCTGATTTTGATAGGCCGATTGCGATCCAAGTCAGCGTGCGCTCTATTGAGTCACCGTCAATTTCCTTATTCCATCAGAACCTGACTGACTTTGATGGTGTAGGGATATCAATGATAGGCCATCTTTAAAATTCGATTAAAAATTCAAATGAAGATTCACCAAGATGACATTTTAATATGTATGTGGTACAAAATAAGTTTTGCATGTTGGTCATAAAAAAGTTCGAGTTTTGGCGAAAACCACTAAAATATCACATCAGTTGCAATGATTTTGATCTAGAGTGCGGGTCAATATCAAGTTGTTGCCTGTCATTGTCGTTTTGATATTGAACGGCCTGGAGTGATAGTGACGATTGTGCAATATCAGTAGTCACCTGATAAGACTGATATTGCGCAACTCTGTGGGTTATTTTCACTACCTTCCGGTCTTTTTCAGCTAGTATCATCTTAAGGACGTTCAACTAGGTTCTTGCCCTTCCTTGCAGCCTTTTCTGTACACTGATCTGTTGAATGTTTACTTCTAGCTAGGTGCATTACAAATCTTTTAAATAATTCTACTCACGAATTCCATTAATTGCTTGAAGATTGTGATTATCCTTTACTAAGGACGATGCAGTAGGATTTCCTAGGTTGAGCCTAAAGTCCATGCACTTACATTGGCCAACAAAGCTCGTAAAAGACGACTGGCCGGTTCTGCACGCTTATCGTTAAATTTAATCAGCCCTGCAGAACCCAAAATAATCACGATTTATTCAGGACATTAACTGTAGCAAGCCTCATAGTCTCATGGGCATGGGAAGCAAATTCATATCCTTGCAAGTAATCGCATCTTCATCGGTACTGGTGCAGTTTAATTGCATCCTTTGTTTTTATTATCTCTTTCTACACACATTATCGGAGCAATAAAAAACATATTTACGACAATTAAACGACGAGCTGTTGATGGATCCAGCGTTACGTTGTTGGGTGTCCGATGATGGCACCCACCGATGACCGTTTACGGACATTAAATTTCGAGTCAATTATTTTGCATTGTAAATCTTTTCTCGTTGTGGTTTTGCCGGGCAGTGGGTGCTTCTTTCAAAGCAACTGCTTGCTGGCGGGTCGCATCACCGTTTGACATGAATTAAACACTTCTCGGTAGACCTACCTATACTGGCCAAAGGGCAGGCACACTCATACACGAAGATAGTCCTGATACATAAATAATCTCAAGGAAGCCGATATGCGAACAGTGTTTCAATCTTCGCTTCAATATCAGTCATGAGTTGCGTCCTCTAAAAAATGTTATCGAAAAATGGAAATTTCTCGAGAAATTTATAAAATTGTAATTATTGAAGACAATTTTAAAATTTTGGCTTTTGAGCTTTTGTGAATCCACGCAACGGTGGCCAATTTGAACCAGCAGCCCACTGTGCGCAGTCTAACACGACGCGTAGTCGAAGAAGCGACTCCACTTGTCCCTGAGTGTGCTGGCAAGAACGGTGAACCCAGGTGGACGCATCCGAGGTGCGGTAGAGGACAAAATCGCATCGCTAGGTGCAAATAGGAATGTAATGGAGGAACTTGTCGTACGCGCTTTTTATTGTTACGGGCATTATTGAGGCGGTGCAAATTTGAGCATTACCGTATGCAAAGCGTGATCTCGTT
The DNA here is from genome assembly GCF_035046485.1 of Aedes albopictus. NCBI lineage: Eukaryota > Metazoa > Arthropoda > Insecta > Diptera > Culicidae > Aedes > Aedes albopictus. Next base: position 378,735,838 of record NC_085137.1, read on the forward strand.
CGCATTTAATTGCTAGAGTGCGTACGTACACTCTAGCCGTAGCCGCCACCGACCGACCGACCGACGACGACGACAACAACGATATGTCAACGTAGGATAAGGAATAAAACAGTTGCGAGGGGCATCAGTTAAGGTAAACGGTATGTGAACGGTTGACTGAGTTTGAATGACCATATGTGCGCTTGACCGGGCTAGCCATCATCGGTAGACTCAATCGGAATCTAATCTTGTTGGATGGATTTATTTTTAAAACTGTGCCCAGCCTTCGACGCGAGCAGATTTACGAAAACTTAGTACTAGTCGCCAAATATTTATATGCAACTAGTTGGGATGTCGTGGGTATGTGATTAGGTTGAGGTTTATACTGTCCTGTGGAAGGTTTCTTGAAGGCAATTGTTGTGTTGAATGCAAATCGTTGTTTCGTTTTGTATCACATTAAAATCTATTGAGGTAATTAATGTTATATTTTCTGTAACTTTTAAACCAATTTCGTAGCCAGAAATGCATTCGGATTTTTCTTATAAATGAATAATGTTTTATCGCCATTTTGAGTGACGTTAGTCCCTATGGTACCGACATCTGTGAGCCGCTAAAGATGATATAAATGTGTTCCAACATACTTAACGGTATTTAAGTACGTGTATCATTGGCGCCCAGTAACATTTAAGGGGCTGTTCATAAACCACGTAGACCAAATTTTGGTCATCTCAGAAACCCACCACCTTTCCTCTCCTAGACTTTTGTCCATACAAAAAATTTATCCACCTACAAGTCTACGTGGTACATGAACGGCCCCTAAGAATCAACCGATGGATCATATGGCATGTTGAGAACAAAGTATGAAGTTGGTTTGAAGCTCCGATGAACGGCTGTTCGGATTCGTATGAATTTGATCATCTTGTGAATATTAGAGTGATAAAACAGGGACAGTGATAAAATCGAGAAACATATTTGTTTTCCACACTTGATTTTTGTAATTTATTTAAAACAGTTACTTTCCTTACCGGTCAGACTAAGAGGCCTGAGTTGCCTCTGGGGCTGTCCATAAACCACGTGGTCACTTTTTCCTGAATTTTAGACAGCCCCCCACCCCCTCCGTGGTCTTGCGTGGTTTCAGGCTAAAAGTCACCCAAAATATTTAATATTATCGAATCTTTCAATTGCAATTAATAACTGATACCCCAGTACTTGTTTTAAAAATATAAAACTAGAGGAAATACTGTTAAATGGAAAAATATTAAGAAAATTCGCCTAAAAACTATCAAAGTTACCCCGTTTTACGGTAACAAGCTGTATGCAAGATAATGAGTGACCATTTGGGCGACTTAAATAACTAGATACCTTAGAAATGCTTCAGATATTTTCTCAAAGATTACTTCATGGATAGCTTCCAGATTTTCTTAACTAACATTTTAAGGAAATTTTGGAAAAAAAAACTGCGCGTATTTTGGGCAGTTGCGATGGGGATCGCGATCGGGTGACATTGTTCGAAGGAAAAAGTGACACGTGTTTGGGGCAGGTGCACATTGTCCATCCTCATGAAGTGATAAAAATTGATGCACACTGTGAAAGTCTAAAACGGCGCATTAGAGAATCGCCCAAAACCGCATGTTGGACTTACCTGATCGACCGACTACTTACGATTGATCTGTGCTCAGTGGTGGCACCGCAGTCGTGGTCTAGACGATGCCGAAGAGTACGATGACACGAAGACGCACCGAGCTGTTCGTGTTGTTTGTAGACCGTTGGTAACATTGCAGGTGACGTGTTGCAAGATGCATGTTTCGGTACTGGGGGTAAAGGGATGGGATATTCTACTCCAGTGGTTTCCAATCCCCACATCACTCCTCTTCTCGCAAGATGAAAAAAAAAGAAAAAAAAAACCCTGAATGTACAGTTAAATTTTATTGGTGACCTCAGAATAAGGAAAAAAATCTTAAGTTGTTCTCAGTATGAGTTAATTGTCTTCTACCATACAAACATAGTCTTGTAAATGGCTAGGGGCCTTTCTGTTCCTTGCAGCCCTTTGGACCGGGTTTCCGTGCTTGTGCTCCCACGGCAGAGTATCTTTATTAGCTGACCGAGACCGCCATTCAAACACTTTCTTAGTCTGTGAGACATGGCGTTTGATAATTCGCCCTTTGTCGTCACTGAGCACAATATTTCCATTGTTTTGTTGCATGACCGTATAACGCTGTGTTCCAAACCTTGAATCTCCTTTCGTCCGGGTTAGTCGCTCCACTATTACAGTATCTCCAGGCATCAGCTGACATTTGCGAGCTCCCCAATGGGTATCCTCACGTTCTTTAGCTTTAAGCTTCATTTCACGGTCTCTCTCATTCAGTGCGTCATCATCGTGATCTGGTCTGTCTCGGTTGAAGAGTGGCAGTCCACGTTTAATCCTTCTTCCACGCATGATTTCTTCGGGGGCAATTTTCGTTACGGTGTGGGAAGCTGCGTTATGCGCTTGAATGGCAGCTTGTAACTCCTCATTGTAATTTGATCCGGTAGAGATAGCAACAGCCATAGCTTTGTTGATTATTTTCAGGAAGTTCTCAACCATGCCGTTTTGCTGAGGGAAATGTGGTGTTGAAAAAATGGCCTTGATTCCTCTTTCATTACAAAACTGACTATAATCATCTCCGTTAAACGGAGGCCCATTATCGCTCTTCATACTTTCCGGAAATCCCTCTCTTTCGAAGATGTCGTCGAGCACTCTTTTGGTTTGCTCGAAACTGGTAGAATTTACAGGACGGGCAATTACGTACCGAGAGCGATAATCAACCACCACCAGGATGTAGACTCCTCCGAACTTATCGTACGGCCCATTGAAATCAAGAGCGATGGTTTCCCAGGCAGTCTTTGGAACTACGGTACGCACCATCGGGGCGGGTTTTTTCGGACGTCCATTTACCGCACATGACTGGCAAGCTTTGACCCAATTTTCAGCATCTCCTGCCATTCCTGGCCACCATACACGCTCTCGCAAGATAGACTTAAGTTTAGCAGCTAATGGGTGTCCTTTGTGAGCTACGCTATAATATACTATAAATACCCCCCTATCCATGGATCGCATCACCGACCCAACGGTGACTCCCAGATCTCCCATCCTTTCCGTCTAACAAATACCCCAGTCCGTGCTGGATGTGGGGATGCAGAGGTGATCTCGGTCTTTAGTAGCAACAATCAGCACACTCTAACATTCGTTTCCCTTCCCAACTGACTATAGGAACGTGGCCGGCGCCGGTATTGATCCAAAATGTATGAGCTGCTAGAATTGCACTTTGAGAATAAGTGGAGTGTCCCAGCCCTTATTCATTTGGATCTCAGTGCAATTGGTACCAGCTCAGATCTATAACGGAGTAGCAACCATTGACATGTATAGTCAGATTTGATCGTTGATCGTTTGATCGTAATGGGTGTCCTTTGTGAGCTACGCTCAATGCTTTCTCATGTAGTGACTTAGGAATTACAGCACGACCTCCCTTCAAAATTACTCCATTTTTAACGCATAGTTCATCCCTTACAGAATAAAATCTGCTGAGTTGTTTTGGCCATTCTCCAATTCGTAGAGCATTTGACACCTTCATTAGCAGTTCATTTTGTTCGGTAGCCGCATGAATCTCATCTTCCGTCAAAAAAATTACGCTGTTAGCCTCCAGGCAAGCAATTTCCTATGGGCTCGTATCCTCATTAAACGGTTCGTCCTCCCCTCCATAAAGACGCAATGACGGATCAGCAATATTGTCTCTCCCACGAATATACTCAACCTCGTAGCTATATGGGCTCAACCTCAGAGCCCACCCATCTGCTCTGGTCAGTGCCCTCTTTGAATCCTCCCGAGCTATTGAGGATAAAACTTACTCCTCTGGCATCCGTTCGTAGAACAAAGTGCCTCCCCAGTAGGAAGAACGAGAAATACTCTACCGCCCATACAGCACCTAATGCTTCCCTCTGGTTTTGAGCATACTTTTTCTCCGTAGCAGTCAAAGCTTTAGAGGCAAAGCTGATGAACCTCTTAGTTCCATCTGAACTTTCTTGAGTTGGCACGGCTCCTAGTGCCACTGGAGAAGCGTCTGTGTAGAGTACAGTCTTATCGTTCTCAGAAAAATATCCCAACGCAATCGTGCAGTTGGCTATTTTTGCTTTAGTTTTCTCAAATGTTTTGGTTTGTTCTGGGCCCCACTACCACGCATGAGACGTGGTTACTTTCCACAGCGGACTTTTCAAATCGGTAAAGTTTTCGATATATGAGCTCACATAGGCACCAGCCCAAGAAAACTCCGGAGCTCAGATACGGTCGATGGCTCCCGGAAGTTTTGGATATTGGCAACTTTGGCTTCGTCGACATGAAAGCCGTCCTTGTCCTGTTCATGGCCCAGAAACTTGATTCGGTCTCGGTCAAATTCACATTTCGATGTGTTCAGTGTGAGGTTATTTGCTCTTAGTGCCTGGAGTACTTGAGCAACTGTCTTCCTTAAGCTTTCCAGGGTGTCTGCAAATATCAGCATATGTATCGTCAATGTATACGATAACATTGTCGATTCCTTCCAATATGCGGGTCATTTCCCGTTGAAAAAATTCGGCAGTTCACCCCAAACATAAGCCTCGTAAAACGGTACATCCCATTTTCTGCGAGAAAGGTGGTTAACTCCCGAGATTCCTGAGTCAGCTCCAAGTGGTAGTACGCGCTAGTTAAATCCAGTTTAGTAAAGTACCTTGCTCCGTTCAATTTCGTCTTCATTTCGTTGAGTACGGGCAGGCGGAAATATTCCCTTTTTATAGCCCAATTCGGCGCCCGCATATTGACCACCAGCCTGAAGTCCTCCTTGCCTTTTGGGACGGCCGACATACCGCTAATCCATTGCGGGGCAGTGGTGCCTTTTTCTATTATCCCTCTAGCTTCCATTTCGTCGAGTCTTGCTTTTGTTGCCTCCCTGAATGCAGCGGGTACGTTGAAGTAAGCGTTGCGTACCGGCGGCACAGATCTGTCAATACTGAAGTTGACCATTACACCACAGGAACCTTCGGAAAATGTCAATGTCACCGTTTTGTTCAGAACAATTCACTGCTTGTCCGACGAGCAACAACTTCAAGTCGCTGGCAGTTTCACGGCCCAACAACGACCTACCTCCTTTAGGAATCACCAAAAATTTGGCCCGAACTACTGGCTTACAACCTTTAACCTCTATCTTCGCCCAAAAAATCTTTGTAACAGCCATTGGTTGATCGGCGGCGTATGCTTTGAGATGAGGGTAAACCATGCGATCAGCGAACTCTAGATGCACGGAGCCATTTTTAACCTGCGTTTCTAAGCACTCCCAATCTTTACCCCCAATCACATTTGCATCTGCACCGGAATCAATTAAGAATGATATTGGTTCCGATGAGCCTACGCAACAGTTCACTAGAACATCAGATAGTGACAGCGAATAGATCAACCGTAAACGAAATGAGAACATACAAGGGAAAAATAATCAATAAGTCTGGTTTGATTTTGCATCTGGCGTTCATCGCCTTTATTCAAAAGACATCAAAAATCAATCAAGCGAAACAAATGATAATCATACCTGCTCTTCCTTAACGGGCTCTTCAACTTCCCTTGAGAAACCAAGATTGCTTAGCCGCTTCTTCCGACATGTGACAGAGAAATGGCCACGCTCGTTGCACGTGTTGCAGTTCCTGTAGAGGGCTGGGCAAGGCTTCCCATTGTGCTTGGGACGCTCGCATCGGAAACAACGGATGTGTTTCCCAACGAATCTGCCTTGGTAGTCTTTACGCTTGTTCGGTGGCCCATTTGCGCGACTCCGATCTTCCGAGTTCCATCCGCTTGACGATGTTCTTTTCTGCCCTGCCTGCTGATAACGCGGTGTACTTGCAACGTGCATTATATCCTCCAACCTTGCCTCCGACTTGGAAGGGCCAGCATTGATATTGAATGCCTCAGCTCGAGTGGCTGCTTGAACGATAGTTTGGGTATCATGGTTGTACGTTCTCGCTGCATTGGCGACATCTCGGTTGCTCATTCCCTGGAGTATTTCAGAACGGATGAACCTGTTCTCATCATTGCCATACCCGCACATGCCAGCTTTCCCTACCACTCTTGCGTAGAATGTTACCACAGACTCACCAGGCTCCTGTTTGAGGCGAGTAAACTCTTCATGTTCGGCTGTCGTATCAACCAGAGATCGTAGATATGTGCCAATATTCTGCGTTAGAGTTGGGTAGCATTGTGGATCATCGAAACTTGAACAGAGTTTTGCAGCATTGATTAGGCCCTGTAGTTGATCGCCCGTAAGAAGGTATAACAATTTCGCTCGTTTATTGGCACTCACATTGTTCAAATCTGTTGCAATGTCAAAATTCGATTTGAAGCGACACCATTCAGTCCACAATTTACTGGTGGGAATGCCCTGCGGAAAAGGACGGATATCCCAACGTATTCCCCCAATGTTATCTGTCTTGGTCTGAGAAGAAGCGCTGGTTTCCTGGTGGCTCGAGCTCTGTGTTAGTACGTTCTGCGGGCGGATCCATGGCGGAGGTGATGTATCACGCACATGCCACTCTTGTCCACGTTCCAGTCTATCAAGCCAATTTTGCTCGCCCCCTTGCTCGCCCCGCTTCTCTCTTCTGTGTTTCTGAGAAACACGTTTCTCTGTCCTTTTGGAAACTCTTTTCGGCAATGCTTTTAAACCGTCTCATTGAACTTCCTCTAGCTCTCCTTCACTTTCATCGGACTCAACGGAATCGTTCTCTGAGTCTTTTTCTACAACATCATCATAGTCGTTGTCAACATAGGGTCTGACTCGTACGTATTTGCCGCCTGGCATACTGAATGCTGAAAATGCTAGAATAGGAGAAAAAGTGGAAAGGAAAAAGTTAACCACACATAGGCTATTAATGATAAATAGCATATTTTATGTAATAAAAATTTCAGCTCTGTTCTTGAAGTTTGCAAATAAATTCATCAAGAGCATTCAGACACCTCTTTTGAAGTGTGAGTAAATTCTGTCTAATCAGCCGCATGCGGTATAACTTTTTTAACAACTTTCTTTTTTTTGTATTTTTTTATAATTTAGAGTCCCTTTATTGAATGCGTCATACGCGTACCTCACTATTTCATATGACAAAGATTTATTCAATGTCGTACCGAACCATTTTATTTAATCATGGTTATGCCAAACCATATTTTACAGTTAACAATGATCGTACCGAATCATTTTATGTATCAATGGTCGTACCGAACCATCTGTATCTTTGATGATTGTGCCAAATCATTTCATTCATCAATGGTCGTACCGAACCATTAAGTATTCTCAATTATGGTCGTACCGCACCATACCTTAAGTTCGACAATGATCGTACCGAATCATTTCATGTATCAATGGTCGTACCGAACCATTTAATATTTTCAATGATTGTGCCAAATCATTTCACTCATCAGCAAGGGTCGTACTGAACCATTTCATTCAACTATAGTCGTACAGAGGCATTGAACATTAACCGAGTTAAGTCATTACATTCGTCAATATGTAGTCATATCGTGCCTGTAATTTCGCATCAACGGTTCATATAAAAACATATTTAAGAATAACAATATAATTTTAACAGATATACTGAATACCTTTAGCGTTATATTGACGCTTTACCAAGAATTGTATATAGCCTTCAAGAAGCAAAAAAAAAAAAGTGGAGGTTTGATTTTTTTTATTCTTTTGCTACCATAGTCAGCTAACATAAGCTGAACAGAAAATATTTACTGTATTTCGCAACGTTCCCATCCATATACAATGCTGTGAATACCGATATGGAGGAAACCATTGCCTCAATATGCTTTAGACAAACACTGTAATCTAGAACAAATATTTGTCAGTTTAGTCAAAAAATTCATTGGAAAAACTTCGCTCTGCAACAATCAATGCATTTGGAACACATCGCAACACTGTTGGCGTTTATATTTTGGCGATGGCAATACGCTCAAAGTTAAAACAATGGTACAGTTTAAACCTTTGCATCATTAAGTGAACATCTACTGTATATTGTCCACTTTATGAAAAGTTCTATTGATATGACCATTTTACGTAGCTGTTAAGAAAATTTCGAAACTCAATCACATCACCCCATGTGGTTAGCTCTTTTCATGCTAAAACCATTTAAAGAAAATAACGCATGACATCAGAATCCTTCATTTGATGTTATCAGTTCCAAAGCGAACGTATGAGAATGTTTGTTTTACCTTGGTGCACTTCTCCGGGTCAGTTTCACAATGTCACAAGATAATTCCACTCCTCCCAGTTGTAATACTGATGTCGAACGTCAGTGTTCTCGCAAGTGTTCTCCTGTCACACTTTACACGTATCCACAAAATGGCCCAGCACTAGAAAATCGCCGATCCTGGTCATAGAAATGATTACACAATAATTCACTCTCCCCATTAGCCGCTACGGATAAGGATGAGGAAACACTAAATACGCAAAAACAAAAATCTAAGCAAAGCAGCTCTTGGGGCTTTTCCATTTTTCACTAATTTTTCTGATTCCGCTTTCCCAATGTGGCGCGCACCAAACTCGCAGACTTTATTAATGATTACACAAGGGACTGCCCTTCACTTTTCTATCATCCCAAGATGGCGTATATGCACGGGTTCCACAATGATGCGATGTTATTCGTAAGAACTACCCCCACACTTCTTTTTTTTTTGTAGATTCTAGTTAAGATTCTAGTACGCCGAGATCACCGAACATGCTAACGTTAAATAACGAACACCAATATTTCTTCTCTTTCACTTTTTTTCTTACACGTATTCCAATATGTCGAGGCCCGCGAAACTCGCAAACCGTGCCGAAAAACGATGACCGCCAATATTTTTTTTGATCACTTTTTCTGTGTTCCAAGATGGCGTGGCAAAGAGAACGCAGCACGCGGTTACCGAAAATTTTGCACAACGATAAAATCGCAATGAAAATTTTTATCCAAAAAAACACCCAGGTTTTACTTTTCACTCGCGGTCCAAACTTGCAAGATTTTCATGGGCGATTCTCTTTTGCAGCCAATTCTAGTAGGACGTTGGATTATTTGATTCTGCTGCAATTCAGAAACAAGCCTGTCACGGAAGCCATTGTGAAAGTCTAAAACGGCGCATTAGAGAATCGCCCAAAACCGTATGTTGGACTTACCTGATCGACCGACTACTTACGATTGACCTGTGCTCAGTGGTGGCACCGCAGTCGTGGTCTAGACGATGCCGAAGAGTACGATGACACGAAGACGCACCGAGCTGTTCGTGTTGTTTGTAGACCGTTGGTAACATTGCAGGTGACGTGTTGCAAGATGCATGTTTCGGTACTGGGGGTAAAGGGATGGGATATTCTACTCCAGTGGTTCCCAATCCCCACACACACTTGGTAGCAAACAGTACATATTGCATGCAGAAAGTTGAAGGAGTTAAGGAGTGGTTGCGGTCATCCGACGACATGGAACTGGGTGAGATCATTTCGAGTTTTTTTTTTTCTTTACATACTAGAAGAAGTTGGGGTAATTTCGCCAGTGCGTTTTCATGAGGACTCCAGGAGTCTGTAATATCTGCAAATTAATCTGGAAACTCTGGTGCAGGCCTAATATTGAAACGATAAAAATGTTAGAAGAAAGTGATTGCCGTACACAACAATCATTGAGCAAATTTAAAATAATTTGCCTAAGGCGCTGTCCATAAACTACGTAGACTTATTTTTGCCCATCTCAGAACCCCCCCTCCCCCCTCGTAGACTTTCGTTCATACAAAATTTTCGAAATTTGTATGGAGCGTAGACTTTGGTCAGACCCCCCGTCCCCCCTAAAAGTCTACGTAGTTTATGGACAGGCCCTAATTACCTCAACGGCTGTCGATCACAGGTAGCACATGGGACTACTCTTAGTAAAATACATAATCTCGAATTGTGCACATTGAGAGTGTGTAGCTAGTCCCAAGCACCATTCATTGGATTTCTGTGCAACTTCGATTGTTCTGGTCAATCACGGAGTACCAACTACGATGTGTACGGTTATCTTTGCTTTGCTTGCTTTGCACTCAGAAGTTCAAGTTTGGTTCAATTCCGGTTCCGTTGAACTTAATTCTCCAAAAAGTTATCCATGTAGGGGAACAGAGCCCAAAATGCCAAGATGGGGTAAAATGGTTCATTTCATATAATCATTCCTGAATGGGACTTCATCATTACTACACAGCAAAAAAAAAATTCGTGTGATATCACATCATTTTCGCTGCACATCAGTCGCGTGGTAAAAGTGATGTACAAATTGCATCCTTTCCACGCTGCAAAATAGCCGCCCAGCTTGAAAGTAGGTCTAGCAATCGCTAGAACCGGAGTGACGGAAAGATCATATATAAGAAAAATATTGGTACCTCTCGACTATTTCACCGAGTTAGAGGATAGATAATAAATAAGATACTGCTTCTAGGTGTCTGCTGGAATGGGTTTGTTGACACTTTCCGGTGCCAACCAGGATGTACATGGAGATTGTGAAAATTGTTGGAAAACGATGAAACCGAGTGAAATTACATCAAAAAATGTATACATCGCCAGAATTTACGCGCCTGGAAATTACAAAATTATTTGCTGTGATATAGGTGAATGATGTCAAGATATGTTTGCATTAAACATTCTTCTAGAACATAGGTTCCCAAACTTTTCGGGTGCGCGACCCCCTTTGCCAGCAGACGTACTTTTCGCGACCCACCATAGAAATTCCCTCATTTGTTGTCTGTCACAGTAAAATATTCAACTGTCCCTCGCGACCCCCTGGATGACCCCCCTGGGGGGTCGCGACCCACAGTTTGGGAAACTATGTTCTAGAAGCTAGGCTGCGTAACCCACGGAAAATCTTTTGTTTTCCCATTGAAAATTGACAACTTCCGGTTTTTTTTTTGTGCTCGCAATTAAGGTTTTCGGACGATTTCCAAGAAGATCGAGGCACACATGAAGACTGGAGGCGCGTGGTTGTTGATGTCCACGCTATTCATGTTAGGGGGTTACGTACAAAAGGCTGAATTACGAAAGGCTGAAATAACAAAAGGCTGACACACAAAAGGCTGAAATTACAAAAGGCTGAATGCATCAAAAGGCTGAAATAACATAAGGCTGAAATATTGAATCGACTAGCTTTCAAACGCACCAGCTAAATGACTAACCTTGGCACTAACAACTCAGACAAACGTAAGGCGTATCACTCTAATTGGGAATAATTACATACATACACTGATTTAACGGTCTATTTGAAAATTTGCATATTGGTCGATTACCCAGCCGTGGCACTTGCATTGATTTTGCTTAAGCTTGTCGTTTGGCCGTCCTACCGTCCCCTATTTCATGGGTGGCCATACTAAGACATTTTGGGAAAACATGCTTCAGTTACTATGTTCTAAATTGGAATGTTCTACAACTGGTCATAATGCTATGCATTTTTGTTCGCCTTAATTACTAAAACAATGTGGTTCAAAAGAATACCACACATTTCAAAGAAGGGAAAATCTTGTATGAAATTGTTAGTATCCGTAACGACAACAATCTCCGAAACAACATGACTAGAAAGAATAGCTTATGTTTAAAGAAGGAGAAATTAACGATATAAATATTATCAGTTCCTTTCTGTGTTCGTTGGTATGCATCGTTAGCCTCTTCACTAAGCTCAGTCTCCAAACTTAGGCCCATACTGAGGGTTACGTGTTCGGACCAAGAACTTTTCATTATGAAGTGTTTGCTGAGAAGTAGGCTTTATCTCAGTTGGGGCGTAACTCCAAAAAAAAATGAGGAAGTGCTATAACTTGTGTGCATTTTGGCATTTTCAGCCTTTTCAATTTTCAGCCTTTTATTATTTCAGCCTTATGTTACAGTTTCTCAATTTCAGCCTTTCGTATTCAGCCTTTTGTGCATTCAGCCTTCTGAAATTCAGCCTTATGTTACCATCCCACAAGCTTTTGACTACTCTTAAGTCTAAAAGAGGTTCAGAAAAAAAAACTTATTTTGAGCTTTAGACCAGAGTTTCATCAAAATTTAACCGACCTCATGTTGAACTTTTGCGTGCCTCTTAAGCTCAAATAAAGTTTAGTTGGACATATTCCAACAACTTGAAAAGTTCAATTTTAAAAATACACGGACACGTTCAGTACTTCCAGTGAGCTATTCGCTCTTTGATGCAACGCCCAGTGGCACAGCCGAAAACTTTTCCTGATAGCTGCGGCGGGAATCGAACCCGCGCTCCTAGCACTATGCGACTAAATGTTTGGTGACACAAGCCGCACGAGAAAACTTGTTTAGAACTTATTACTCAAAGTTCAGATGAATACTAACCGTACCAAAAGTGAACTTCGGCGACAGCTCGGGAGAAGTTCTTATTCAATTAAATCATTCGAAAATCGAGCTCAGCAGCCACAGCTAGTGTTAATTTCATAAATAAACTTGTTTCACTATAATATTTCAACGTACTTACTTGTAATCAACGCAAAGCATCCGTATTGTGAAGCTCAAAGGCTGCCCCCGCAGCGGACAACTGTACCACCCAGGATTCTGTCGGTTTTTTTTTTTCGGCAGCGCATAATACTTTTCCAGCTTTGCTGGATGTTTTCAACCCCGTTTCACTTATCGCACCAGCGCGCCGGTAATCGACACGATCGTAGTCACTGGAAACTTATAATCTTTTTTGAAAGTCGATACACTGGCACTAATTTATTGCTTTGCACTGCGAACCACAACAAGCTGAAAATGTCAAACTGTGTAAGTTCACAAGAAGTTCCTCATAAACTTCTCTCGGACTTTCGACTTCAAAAAGATTCCAAGCTCAGAGAAAGTTCACACGCGAGCCTGATTGAGCTCTAATAAATGATATCAGCGCACATTGAGTAAAATTTCTCAGTGCTTAACAAAGCAGTGGTTAGGCGCCGGCTTTCAACGTGAAGAACCCGAATTCAAGTCACAGTAAGTAAAAAAACATCAAAAATGTATTTCAAGGCATTAGTCAAATTGGATTCCACCTATACTAATGTCTATTAATATTAAATTATTTTCGAGGACTAAGCGTGTTTGTTTTGGTTTAAGTGAATTGGGTTTAGCCTTAAGGAGTTAGATGAACTGATGACTTAAGTTCCTGGAATATCCAGACTTTTGTCATGAGCTAGTAACTTTTTGTTGACTTCTGAAGGAATTCAGAGATTTAGACTCACCCTGCTACAACAAACCATCGTATTGGTTCAACTATTCCTTTTTGCAATATTCTGCAGCCATAGGTTATCCTTGCGCTGTTGGAGGGTACAGTTCATCTTCATCAGCATCAACAAGGTATCAAGGTAAGGTAAGACAAATAAACAAACTAAATACCCTTGATATTCTATCGTATGAATTAAAATAGGTCGTAGACTAGGTCGTAGATGATTCATCTTGCATCGCACCTACAGCTTTTATTACATTTAACTTGTTCACAACTAGGCTCTCCTTTTAACACCCGTCATGGCTGCTTCCCAGACTGATGCGCACTACGCCTCGCTGGTAGGTTGTAAATTCATCAGCTGTGTTCATGCTAAGAACGTAGAGTTTCTCGGCTGCCAGCGGATGCCACGAACCAAATGTGCAAGCAGAGTTAATCTGAAATAAATAAATGCAGTTTTTTTTTTCTAACGAAGTTATAGATATCAGTGGTACCTCTGAGTCATAGTAGTGGCACAGTCCGTTCATTCGACTACTAGGAATGTACTCAACCATGTCGATATAACGACATGCTGGGAGGAGCAGTCCAAGTCCTACAATTGAAAGAAACATTCCAATATTTAATCATTACAATGCGGAATGGACTTTGATCATACCAATGAACCCTGATGTTGGAGGATTTTGCATGATCTTCGTGTGGGTTTTGTCCTGCAATGCCGTCCATGCTCGCCAAATACTTCGTGGATCTACCAAATGAAAGTTGGATCCTGGATACTTCTCGCGATATTTTTTAAAGTTTTCAAACAAGTTGAAATCTGGATTTTTTATCCTGAAAATTACATAAAAATAACAACATTACCCCAAACTTAAGAATCAACCTCATACCAATCATCCAGACTTTGGTCGAACTTTCCCGGATCCCAGGCTGCAATCGAAACGTGCCTAAAGAGCTTGGCAGTAAGTAGCTTGAATTCTGCTTTGGTGACCACCTGAGAGTTTACCACCCGCACGGTTGTCTTCGAGCCGACATCATTCTCGAAACCTTTTGTCGGTGCATGATTGAATCGCATCACGATATCGTGGTCATCGATGAATCCTCCCAATCGTGATCCTTTCAGTGACCCGGCGCTCGCGATCACCGCGCATGATGCATTTCGCTCTTTGAACAGCGGATTTAGCGGGAAATAGCTTCCCAGTTCGTTCCAATTGAACGGCGGATCACGCCACGAAAGAGTTTTCACGTCCGCACGTTTCAAACGGCATAATTCGCTTTCACCGTTGAAAATCGGTTTGTTGTAGTTAACACGATAGTAATTGTTATCTTCAAATGAATCCTTAAGAATCCTCCTAAACTCCGAAAGAACTCTGGCCTTGAAAATGTGTGTTTTGTTAACACATTCGGCCACTAGGGGATCCCCACACACGTACTTCGAGGGATCAAACGCAACATTGTAGTTCTTCGATGTACGAAGTTGTGGTCTAGTTCTTGGGGCATCCCGTTCATCGTTGACTATGGAGGGTTTTTCCGCACCCATCCTGAGCTGACGTTCGCTGGCATTGTGTTTGAATTGAAATACACTGCGCCTATCGATGCGGTGATTTTTGCCTGCATCAGAACGATATGTGGATTGGCGGAAAACGATATCATAGAATGAGTGATAGGTTCTTATCAGTTTTGAATTGTTGACTTTTACTCACCTGCTACGGACTGAGTCGTAGAGGGGATCAGCACGATACATGCAACTGCAAAGCTTATCATGCAACATGTTGCCAATCTTGTAGTGGCGTCACGCGACATCCCCGTGCAACGTAGAGTTTGTGTATTCGCTCTTTGTTATAGCATGTTTTTTTCCTTTGGTTTATGGCAGCTACACTCTAAAACGAAAGTATATTTTTTGTATCACTTATTCCCGAATAAAAAAAATAACATTGCATTGGCATCATTTATGAAACGTTCTTCTGGTTCTTCTTGACTTATAATCACGGAACAATGAGGCAAACAAAAAAAAAATACTCACAGACATGTCCATTATTTTCTGATGTAGTTATATATTTAGACTGAACCTAATGTGATGGTTAAAGAACGTGACTTACGTGGTTACGCCGAGGATCTTAGATCGAATACCACTCCCAACAAACTCACAAATGTTAGTTCTATCTTCGGAAGGGAAGGAAAGCGTTTATCCCTAAATAATCTAGCTTAGGGCTAAGAGCCTCGTTAATACAGATAACAAAATCATAACCGAAGTTGTTTCATCCTACTACAATATTGCATGTAGCGGATAGAAGAAGAGGCGGCTAGGCCAAGGCCAAGCCCTCGCAGGTGGAAGACATCATACTTCGACGAAGGGGTATTTAGGGAGGCGCTCCGCCGTGAGCGAAACTTATTCGGTTTAGACGGCGACGAGCTGGTAGCGGTGCTCTCACGTGCGTGTGATGCGACCATGCCTAGGCGAGTCCACCCTAGAAATGGGAGGCCACCGGCTTACTGGTGGACCGACGCGATTGCGGACCTGCGCCGCGCCTGCCTACGGGCTAGGCGGCGGATGCAGCGAGCACGATCAGAGGAAGAGCGAAACGAACGGCGGGTGGTGTTCGCCGCTGCAAAAGCCGCACTGATGACCGAGATAAGAGCAAGCAAAAAGGCCTGCTTTGAGGGTCTCTGTCAGAGTGCCAATACGAACCCGTGGGGTGATGCCTACAGGATCGTTATGGCCAAGACGAGAGGTGTGATGGCTCCTACAGAGCAATCTCCAGAGATGTTGGAGGGGATCATTGGAGGACTTTTTCCGCGTCATGATCCTAGTCCTTGGCCTCCTTTCGTAGGACAGCCGGGGACTGGCGATGAGGAAAGGGTCACCGATGTGGAACTTGCGGGGATAGCTAAGTCCCTTAGCGTAGGTAAGGCCCCAGGTCCGGACGGAGTTCCGAACCTGGCCCTAAAAGTAGCTATTGCAGAAGCTCCCGAGATGTTCAGGTCTGCTATGCAGAAATGCCTGGACGAGGGAGTTTTCCCAGAAGCTTGGAAGAGGCAGAGCCTGGTACTATTGCCAAAGGCGGGGAAACCACCCGGAGACCCGTCGGCATATAGACCAATATGCTTGATTGACACGGCGGGGAAGGTGCTCGAAAAGATCATCCTCAATAGAATGTTGAAGTTCACTGAGGGCGTAAATGGTCTCTCGAGCAACCAGTATGGCTTCCGGAAGGGGAGGTCCACCGTTGACGCCATCTTGTCGGTTACAAAAACCGCCGAGAAAGCACTCGAGCCTAAGAGGAGGGGAATTCGCTTCTGCGGGGTAGTGACTCTGGATGTAAGGAATGCATTTAATAGCGCCAGTTGGGCTGCTATTGCCGATGCGCTCCTGCGTCTGGGGATACCGGAGAACTTGTACAAGATTCTCGGAAGCTACTTCCAGAATCGCGTACTAGTTTACGACACGTAGGTGGGTCGGAAGTGCTTTCACATAACCTCAGGAGTCCCGCAAGGTTCCATCCTGGGTCCGGTGTTATGGAATGTCATGTACGACGAGGTGTTGAGGTTAGAGTACCCGGTGGGAGTGGTGATCGTTGGATTTGCCGACGATATTACGCTCGAAGTCTACGGTGAAACGATCGAGGAGGTAAAGTTGACTACCGACCACTCGATCAAGGTTGTGGAGGCGTGGATGCGGTCCAGAAAACTGGAGCTGGCTCACCACAAGACAGAGGTGACGGTTGTTAACAACATGCAGTCGGCGCAGCAGACGGAGATCAGTGTAGGAGAGTGCACTATCCTGTCGAAGCGCTCTGTCAAGCACTTGGGCGTGATGATCGACGACAAGCTTCACAGCTATTGCGGCACTGTCCCGGATGATGTCCAATAGCTCAGCGGTGTACGCCAGTAAGCGCAAGCTTCTGGATAGTGTTGCTACGTCCATACTCAGGTATGGCGGCCCGGCGTGGGGTACCGCGCTAAGTACTGAATGCTACCGACGGAAGCTGGGAAGTACTTACAGGCTTATGTGTCTGAGGGTTGCAAGCGCGTACCGTACCGTGTCACACGACGCTCTCTGTGTCATTACTGGTATGGTGCCTATCAGCATTCTTATCAGTGAGGACATGGAGTGCTTCGAAATGCGCGGCACAAGAGGCATACGCAAGACTGTCAGGATGGCCTCTATGATCAAATGGCAGCGCGCGTGGGACAGTTCCACCAAAGGAAGGTGGACCCATAGGTTGATACCGAGGGTAGATAGTTGGATTAATAGGCGCCATGGGGAAGTTTCATTCCACCTGACACAGGTCCTTACAGGTCATGGTTGCTTCCGACAGTATCTACACCGTTTCGGGCATGCGGATTCTCCCGAATGCCCAGTGTGCAATGGTTTAGAGGAAACGGCGGAACACGTTCTGTTCGTGTGCCCGCGTTTTCGCACAATGCGTGACCGCATGCTTGCCACATGCGGGGAGGACACAAACCCGGACAACTTGGTC
This sequence comes from Aedes albopictus, assembly GCF_035046485.1. Taxonomy (NCBI): domain Eukaryota; kingdom Metazoa; phylum Arthropoda; class Insecta; order Diptera; family Culicidae; genus Aedes; species Aedes albopictus. The sequence continues at coordinate 378,753,507 of NC_085137.1, forward strand.
CAGAGGATGTGTAGGGATGAGTTTGGCTGGAACGCCGTTTCAACGGCTTTCACCCATATCGTCTGGGAGCTACAGAGGAGGTGGCGCGTGGACTCGGAGGATGGCTAGTCCAGATGCAGTACAAGAGGTGGTCCAGGGGTTCGAAGTCGGCTTCGTAGGTCATACCGGTGCCCTGCGGTCGAGATCGACCCTTACAGCGATTAAGAGGAAGTCCCGGTAGCGGTGCTGTCGTGGCGTCAGTCAACTGGGTTGGATCTGAGCCCGCGGTTGGAAAGGGGTCCCCGGCAAGGGTCGGGGTAGGTGAGACCCTGCTGTCTGCAACCTACGGATGCATCTGATAGGGCCTGAAGGGTAGTAATACCCTTCCTTTGCGGGCAGGTCAGATCGGGTTGCATGTGGGCATCAGTTCTTGATGTCCGCTCAGCAGTAGGGCGCGGGCGGGGTTGACCCTGCCCGCCTTCCGAGGACAAAGGGAGTGGCGAGGACCACTCGGGAAACTGGCTAAGCGCCAGCAGGCTACCGTGATGAACTCTCCAGAGCGAGTCATCGATGTTCGTTGCTGCTAGGCTACGGCAGCTAACCTTGAGGGTGCGATATGCACTAGCCCCTCTCTGAAGCAATACCTTCTTGGTGGTTCCGGAGAGACGTAGGGTTTGGCGACCATAGGAATGTGTTTTAGTGGGTCGAGGAGAGAGTAGTCCTGGCTTCTACCGGCATTGTAGAAGACGGCCTCAACCCCACACTACCCTAACCTTCCTGTTAGGGTGTCTGATGAGAAGATTTATCCCCCTATGGTTTAGAAGGAAAAAAAAAGACGGATCCGGTCGTTTTCGGTTCCGCCTACCAGCATGTACTTTGATTTTTAGGCATTCACCACCAGTCCGACCTTTGCTGCTTCGCGTTTCGCGGGTGTACAGCTCTGCAATCGTTCCAAATGTTCTGGTGATAATGTCCATGTCGTCCGAAAAGCACACAAATTGGCCGGATTTTGTGAAAATCGTTCCCCGGCTGTTGAGCCCGGCTCGTCGCATCACACCCTCCAGGGCGATGTTGAAGAGTAGAAATGAGAGTCCATTACCTTGTCGCAGTTCCCGGCGAGATTCGAATGAACTGAATAGTTCACCCGAAACCCTTACGCAGTTTTACACACCGTCTATCGTTGCTTTAATCAGTCTAGTCAACTTCCCAAGAAAGCCGTTTTCGTCCATGATTTTCCATAGCTCTGCGAGGTCGATACTGTCGTATGCCTCTTTGATGTCGATGAACAGGTGATGCGTTAGGACCCGGTATTCACGGCATTTGCCGTACGGTGTAGATCTGGTCCGTTGTCGACCGTCCGTCGATAAAGCTAGATTAATAACTTCTCACGACCTCATTCGTTTAAGGTGACAGACGACGGAAGTTAATCTGGGATAGCACTTTGTAGGCAGCATTCAAAATAGTGATCGTTCTGAAGTTCTCACATTCCATATGGTCGCCTTTCCTGTACATGGGTTAGATTACCCCTTCCTTCCACTCTTCTGGTAGCTTCTGGGAAACTGAACAGATCCTGACTATCAGCGCAGATAGGTGACCAACTTTTTTGGGCCCATCTTGATGAGTTCAGCTGCGATACCCTCCTTATCAGCTGCTTTGATAGTTTTGAGCTGATGAATGGCAACTTCCCTCAGCGTGGGAGTTGTATCATTTCCGTCCACTGCTGCACTGGTGTCGTCGTTTCCTCCGTTGCCGTGGGCTCCCGTGCCTACGTTCTCCACGCCGTTCAGGTGCTGATCGAAGTGCTGCTTCCACCTTTCGATCACCTCACGTACGTCCGTCAAGAGGCCTCCGTCCTTATCTCTGCACATTTCGCCTCGCGGCACGAAGCCGTTGCGGGATGCGTTGAGCTTCTGGTAAAATTTCCGTGTTTCTTGTGAACGACATAGCAGTTCCATTTCTTCGCACCCGCTTCTTCCAGGCGGCGCTTTTTCTCCCGAAAGAGGTGGGACTGCTGTTTCCGCTTCTGTTTGTAACGTTCCACATTCTATTGGGTCCCTTGGTGCAGCATTACCGCCCGCGCTGCGTTCTTCTCCTCCAAAACCGTTCTGCACTCTTCGTCGTACCATTGGTTCCGTCGATTCCGTTCCACGTGACCGATGGTGCTCTCGGCTGCGTCGTTGATGATAGCTTTCATTGTACTCCAGCAGTCCTCTAGAGGGGCCTCATCGAGCTCGCCTTGCAACACGGCCTCGAGATTCTCCGCGTATGGTGAGGCGACACTCGGTTGTTTAAGTCGCTCTAGGCTGTATCGTGGCGGTCGCCGATACCGTACATTGTTGATGACAGAGAGTTTTGAGCGCAGTTTTACCATCACCAGATAGTGGTCGGAGTCCATGTTGGCGCCAGGACAGGTCCTGATGTCGATAATGTCGGAGAAGAGCCGACCGTCAATCAGAACGTGGTTAATTTGAGATTCCGTCTGCTGTGGTGATCTCTAGGTGTAACGATGAGGGATGCTGTGTTGGGAAAAGGTGCTACGTATGGCCATGTTTTTGGAAGTGGCGAAATCAATGAGTCGTAGGGGGGTTTCGTTCGCCTGTTGGTGGGCGTTGAACTTACCAATTGTCGGTCTGAATTCCTCCTCCTGGCCTACCTGAGCGTTTAAATCTCCTATGATGATCTTGACGTCGTGGTGGGCAGCGGTCGTACTCGCGTTCGAGCTGTGCGTAAAATGCGTCCTTGTCATCATAAGTGCTTCCGGAGCGTAGGATGTGCACGTTTTTAATGCTGAAGTTGAAATATCGGCCCTTGATCCTCCATCTGCACATTCTTTCGTCGATCGGCCACTAACCGATCATGCGCCTCTGCATATCACCCATCACGATGAAAGCTGTTTCCAGCTCGCTTGTGTTGCCGCAGCTCTGGTATGATTACCTCTAAATGTTCGCAACATGGATCTTGTCCAACACACCTCATGCAGTGCTATGATACCGAACCCACGGTCCATCAGTAGATCAGCGAGTATGCGGGTGCTCCCAATGAAGTTGAGTGATTGACAGTTCCACGTACCGTGATTTCGGGTGAAATTGATCTCTTTTCACAGTTTTTGGCTTTTAATTTTTGAATAGTTATCGATATGGTCAAACTCAATGCTTTAAAACAAGTACGTCCACGGGTTTCATCGGTGAACATGGTTGAAACTTTTACTGCAAATCGTTTTATTGCAATAAATATCATCGAAAAAGAAAGAAAAAATCAGAAATTTTAGTTTAGTTTAGTTTAGAAAGAAAAAATCAGAAATTTTAGTTTCGGGGTGAAATTGATCAGTCAGTGAAATGTCTTTGTAAGTGCTGAAAATAAATTTTCCATCTGAATTAACAACCCCAGAATGCGAAAAGCTTTGTAAAACTTGTACAAGTTTAATAAATTCTCAATTATTTAAATTTTAAGTTGAATAAATCTAAAGAAAACGCCTAAAAGTATGCAATTTCCATACTAAACATGTCATTACTAAAGAAAAAGTACAATTTTATGCAAAAATATTATTTTATAGAACTTTTGATGACGAAATCGGGTTAAGCGAACACTTGGCAGTTATAAACATTCATTCGAATATTTATTCCATGTTTGATACAGCTACGGTAACAAAAGTTTAAAGATGTCTTTGATATTCGCCAAACACGCAGTTTCGGAAAATATTAAATTTAATACAGAAATATGTGACTAATTGGCTGTAAAACATGTAAACTCACCATTCAATAACCCTTGAGCCAAATGATGGTCATTTTCTACAAATTGTTTTAAGTTCAAAGCTTTATTTTTGACAAATAAGAATTGCCCTCACATCGATCAATTTCACCCCACTGATCAATCTCACCCGAAATCACGGTACCGAGTTTCCAATCGCAAGTTCGGTTTGTTCGCTGGGGTCGTTGCAGTTGGTCTCGGTTCGTATTATCCTGTTGCTGATTTTCCGTTACAATGGGTTTTTACGGCTGGCTCGTAGGCCCGACACCAACCCCATACTCTCCGGAGGACCATAGCTCACAGATGAGCTTGGGAATCCTTCCCTGGCACTCGGGCGTTGATCAGTCGCCCCTAACATGGGGATCAGACGCTGTTGTGAGCCGCTCCTCCTGGAGAACAGACGCTCAGGTTTGCAGAAGCAAACCTCCCCTTCCCTGTAAGGTTGCTCATAGTTTCCGGCCGGTACCACGAGGAGGTAGGGATAGGAGTTGCTGGGTAAAGGCTAGTGGATCACAATGGGGTCTGTATTGCGCAACATACCCGAGCACAGTCTAACAACAAAATGATAGCAAATCAAAAACTTGATTTGTATTCAGTCGCAAATTGATATCACATTTTGATATCAGATTGTCTTGACTAAATTTGATTACAAATTTAGATTTCGTTTTGCTGTCACTTCAAACTATTATAACAAATAAGTTGTTAGGGTATTTCAAAACTTCTTAGCCAACCTTGTATAATAACTCTAAGACTATACTATTACATAGTGTAATTATCTTATGGCATTTGGAATTCCATGTCAATCGAAAAACCCCTATATTTAGCGATTTTTCCATTTTTTTCTTGCTGATAGCAAAAACAGTTATCAATTTGCTATCACTGATAGCAGGATTTGTTTTCAACTTGCTGTTACGGGAACATTTTACTGCTCTCATTTTTGATGTTTTAACCGTTAAAACGACCAAAACGACAACAATTTGAATTATCATTATTTGCAATATCACAACATCAAAATTTGTTTTCAATTTGCTGTCAGACTTTGCTCGGGTACCCAGCCCGGCATAATTCGCGATAAGGGGCTGTCCATTAATTACGTAAGGGGTTATGGAGGGAGGGGGGGTTTGAGAAATCTTACGCGCCATACAAAATAAATTGGGATTTCATACAAAAAATCTTACAAGGGGGGGAGGGGGTGTCAGAAAATCGCTAAAATTCCCTTACGTAATTAATGAACAGCCCCTAATAAGCTCTGGAGAAATCAAAGACGAAATCTCAGAAAAATGGCATCCCGAGGGAAGCTAAAGAAATCCCGTGTCGTAGAGCGGACTTGGTGTGGTGGTTAGAACACTTGACTATCACGCCGAGGACCTGGGATCGAATCCCACTCCCGACATACTCACAAAATGTGGGTTCTTCCTTCGGAAGGGAAGTAAAATGTAGGTCCCGAGATGAACTAGCCTAGGGCTAAAAATCTCGTTAATACAGATAAAAAAAAAAGAAATCCCGTGAAAAAATGTCGGAATAAAATCATTGAAGAATTTTGGAAGAAATCTCAGATTTCCGGTGGGTAGGCTTCTAGAAGGATGTTTTATGTAAACCTGTCTTGGCGGTATTCTCATGATTCTATGATCAAATTACATTCAGCAATGATTTTATAAGTTGGCCCATTTTATCCCACCTTGGCAGTTTTAACTTGATTTACCTACCCAGGCGTTCATTGCTTCGGCTCTCTGGTCTTTACAAAAAAAAAACAGGCGGTCATATTTTACCCTCGATACCTCGTTAGCTTTGACCCGCAATAATGTGCAAGTCCGTAGCATTCCTACAGCAAGAAAATGGAGCCAAATACTCCCGAATCGAATAAATTAAATGATGAAGTGTTCAATCCTACTTTCAAAGATCTGTTTTGTTTTTTATTATGAGTTTTCTTTAGGAAACAAGAACCCTAATGTGTGCAAACAAAAGCTTTCACGCAAACTTGGATTCAATGAAACGGTTTACTTTTGATTACTGACACGTTTTCACATTCAATCTATACTGGAACTGAAACTAATCACGGCATATATATTGAGCTCGTTCCCCTTAATTAAACAGTTAAACACATTATTCAAGAAAAAAAATACTTCTAACGTAAAACAATATTGCTCGCCAAAATGTTGCCTATTTTCGAAAATCATTTCCCCCATACTTCTATACTTTCATCAATCATTCTCAACTCACTTTTTGCCGTCTACTCACCACTCCAAAGAGGAAAAAATCCTGTCATCAAAAACCGCTCCAACACTCCATCAAGGCTATTCCGATATCATCGTCCGATTGCACAAATCACTGCACAGAAAAAAGTACTCTTCAAAATCACCACCCAACCAACCAGCCGACGAACGTGCTCAAGGTCCTAAATCCTCCGACAACTGATGAATGACTAATCTTCAAGTTCAACAGCACATGCAAACCCACGTACAGACTCTTTGTCACTCCAGTCCAGATTGAAACTGTGTGTCCGAATGTCGTGGTGGCACCACACAAAAAACGCGAACCACACACGAAGGATGTACCTCCGTCCTGGTTGCCATGACACTACTCGCGAGATGAATGAAACCGAAACGGTACCGACCCGCAGCTTCTGGCTCGCTGGAGGATATTTACACACGAGGAGGACGATTCGCGAGGATGAGCGCGCGCTTGCGTGGAAGCTGCCAGTTAGGTAATCAACAGTATCGAACGAGCGGTTGGAGAGGAAAGTATTGGAGATTGCTGAGCACCCCGTAGATGATGTGAGGCGGAGGTGGTATAGCTGAGAATCGGAGAATTGCTAGAAGCAGATGAAATGGATCTATCTGTCGATGTGTAGGACTAACTTGGCGGGTGTTTTTGATTAATTTAAGTGCGGGCTGGCGGGAATCGTGGAGGTAAAATAAGGGAAGAAGGCACCTTAGGCGGTTGAAAATCACTCTTCTTCATATTTGGTATTCAAATGTAGGCTTCGATTAGAAATCGTCTCTATTTCTGGACATTTAAGAAATGCATGTCTGATAGTTTAGTGTGCTTCTTTCCTTTTCTTGGGATAGCTTCCCTACTAAAAAAAAAGACAATTACACCGTCTTGAGCCAGAGGCTGCACAGATTAAACATATCTAACATTAGACAACGGATAACACATATGACGCCCAGTGATCCAGTGGAGAATTTTTCGTTCGATGAAAAGTTTCCCCCGACTGGAGCGGGAATCGAACCAACAACACTCCGAGATTTACGTGAGACACCTAGACGACTGACGCCGCAAACCGCTCAACCACGAGGCCCACGACTAGTTAAAAACTAACTGATTAGCTTTACGTACTCCGACGAAATTCCCGGGAAAAATCTTAAAAGACGACAAGACTATGTAGAATGAAAACTCAGGCGGTTACAACACATTAGGTATTAGTAGGTCGACTCCAGAGGCACGTCTGGTTACAACACATGCTTCCACAGTCTTTGTAGTATTTTCTTGATTTCCTGATAAATATTGGTAAAGAGATTTAAAGAGATTTTTTTTCAAAAATTAATACAAACTCCGCTTATCAGCCTCTATGCTTTATGCGCATTTCCACAGTTATTAATTGAAAGGTCTGCCTATGGCCATTTTTCGTCACAAATACTAGTTCCCACCGCATCCGCTGTGCACAGAGAAGCCGTCAGACAAAAGAGTAATAAAACAAGCAACAAATAATGTGCGGCGATTACTCTTTTTCCCAACTGGTAACAGATAATGACATGATCTCGAAAAGTTTTGTTTGAGACAAAACGGAAGCTGAATTTGTTGTGTAATTTTCAACTTGTGAATAATCGATTATTACTTAACCCAAAATTGAAACTGTTTGATTGTAGTGGAGTGGACCTGGTGTGATGGTTAGAACACTTGACTATCACGCCAAGAACCTGGGATCGAATCCCACTCCCGACAAATTCGCAAAATGTGAGTTCTTCCTTCGGAAGGGAAGTAAAGCGTGGGTCCCGAGATGAACTAGCCTAGGGCTAAAAATCTCGTTAATACAGATAAAAAAACTGTTTGAATGTGGATCTTCATCAGCGTTGCAGTGTTTACCGACTCAAAACTAGCGCTCGAAAATCGCAATGTTAGCATAGCATAGCATAGCCGACCGTACACATCCTGGGGTGGCTGTCGATAGAGACTTTTAATGAGAACAGCTATGGCATATTATGTACGAATACGGATTCCCGGGTAAACTGATACGATTGATCAAGGCGACGATGGATCGAGTGATGTGCGTAGTTCGAGTATCAGGGACACTCTCGAGTCCCTTCGAATCTCGCAGAGGGTTACGGCAAGGTGATGGTCTTTCGTTCTTGCTGTTCAACATTGCTTTAGACTGTGTAATTAGGAGAGCGAGGATAAACACGAGTGGAACGATTTTCACGAAGTCCGTTCAGCTGCTTGGTTTCGCTGATGATATTGATATTATTGCTCGTAAATTTGAGACGATGGTGGAAACGTACATCCAACTAATGAGTGAAGCCAGGCGAATCAGATTAGTCATTAATGTGTCGAAGAGTATATAATGGCAAAGGGCTCCAGGGAGGAATAACTGCGCCCGCCACCCCGCATTAATATCGACGGTGATGAAAACGTAGCGGTTGAAGAATTTGTATACTTGGGCTCACTGGTGACCGCCGACAATGACACCAGCAGAGAAACTCAGAGGCGAATTGTGGCAGGAAATCGTGCTTACTATTGACTCCGCAGAACGATCGATTAAAGTTCACCGTAACACGAAGTTAACCATCTACAAAACACTGATTAGACCGGTCGTCCTCTATGGGCACGACACATGAACCTTGCCTGTAGAGGACCAACGCGTCCTTGGAGTTTTCGAACGGAAGGTGTTGTGTACCATCTACGGCGGAGTGCAGATGGAAGACGGGACCTGGAGAAGGCGAATGAACCACGAGCTGCATCTTCTGCTGAGAGAGCCAACCATCGTCTATACCGCAAAAATCGGGAGGCTACGGTGGGCGGGTCACGTCATCAGGATGTCGGATAGCAACCCGACTAAAATGGTTCTCGAGAGTCATCCGACCGGTACAAGAAGACGTGGAGCGCAGCGAGCTAGGTAGGTCGACCAAGTGGAGGACGATCTGCGGACCCTACGCAGAGTGCGGAACTGGAGACAAACAGCCATGGACCGAGTGGAATGGAGGCGGCTACTATGTACAGCAGAGGCCACCGCGGCCTTAGCCTGACCGGTAAGGTAAGCGGTAATGGTGACCGCTGACAACGACACCAGCAGGGAAATTGGAGACGCATTGAGGCAGCTAATAGACCTAATCAGAAGACATTTAAAATCAGCTGAATTTGGGGGCCTTTGACAGTTCTCCTATGAAAATGGCATTTCAGCGTTTGCGCTTTTGTTCGGCAGTTGTAAACAGTGCCATACACAGGCCTGCCAACTGAAAAGACCTATTGATTGCAGGGGACTGTTGTGGTCATCTTGTTTTCTTACCCAGCATTAAAACTATGGTGCTGTGTTAAAGGGTGATACGGTCAAAATTTGGTCACACAATTTATTTTATAACTTGAGACTGCGTACACCAAAACAGCTGATTTTTGGACCAGTAATGGTACATTATATGTAGCTTGTACCATAAAATTTTCATCAAAATCGGTCTAGTATTTGCGGAGATATTGTTGAACCCTGAGATCTGCAATTTTAAAATTTTGTGCTTAAATAAGAACACATTTTTACTGTTTTATTTATAGAGCCAGAGATAGTTAACCGATTTCAACGAAAATTTTTCTGTATGTAAAGTATGCATATAAAAATGTCGTGTAAAAAATTCATTCAATTTGCTTTTGCCATTAAAAAAATTATATTTGCTTAAGTGGCACCCGGTTAGTTTTTTTCATGTTCAAACTGCTACAACTTTGAAAGTATTCATGCAAAATGGCTCAAAATTTTACTTAGAACATATTTTCATAATAGTATTGTACTGTAAAATTTTGATAAAAATCGGAGCAGTATTGGTAGTTCTATAATCAAAATTGTGCTTTACTGACCCTAAATTTCCGAAAATTTACTATGGAGCGCCTTTGTACAAAATTTTAAAAAGGTAGGTCGATGGTTTTATCTATATATCAACCAACACTTAATCGATTTTGATGAAAATTTTATGGTATAAGCTACATATAATGTAGCATTACTGGTTCAAAAATTAGCTGTTTTGGTGTACGCTGTCTTAAGTTATGAAAAAGATTGTGTGACCAAATTTTGACCGTATCACCCTTTAAAAGATAGGTTGTCAGCTTGAGCCGTACGCTTGAGCCGCAGTTATGTTGGCTACGAAAACATTGCATTGGTGGGATAGCGATGCCACTTCCTTGATTGATTGATGCACCAAGCGAAAAGAAAAAGAAGTTTTGACAATCAGCGACTAGGATCTCATCGACGGTAAACCGCTCCGAGTTTGTAATGTCCGTGTGATTTGCGCGTCTGTGGCTGTGGGTAACAATCGGAGCGTTGTACAGGTGGAGACCCCTGAAGGCAGTTGATCCAGGCCAAAACCATCATCAATGACCGGAGAGGCAGCGACCAAATAAAGCTAAGTTCTCAGTGTTTCTTTTGTATTATTAAAGTGACCAGATTGTGCTCTTATGTAGTTTTACATAACGATTCACGTTTGGCATTGTTCTCAAGCGGAAACAAAAACTATAGATGCGCGGATGTTTAAGTGTTTAGCAGTGCTGAAAAATTCATTTCGTTATATCTAAATTCAATCACCTACAGCTCATTTTAGAAGCTGAACCTGAGAATATGGTATATGAAAAACTTGTGCAGCTAGACCAGTTCTGCTGGAAAGTCACGGAAAAACCGTTTTTTTTTCAAATATTTAGGCTAAATGTCACGGACTTGAAAAATGCCAAATGATATTCACGGTGAATATCATTTAGCAATTTTCAAAGGTAGTCCGTGACATTTACCTTAAATATTCGAAAAATATGGGGTTTTCCGTGACTTTCTAGCAGAACTGGTCTAGCCGCACAAGTTTTTCATATACCATATTCTCAGGTTCAGCTTCTAAAATTAGCTATAGGCGATTGAATTTAGATATGACGAAATGAAAGTTTCAACACTGGTGTTTAGTATTACATTTTTTCTTGCTGGAGTGTGAAATCCGGAATCAGTGTCGGGAAATAGTGTCGCGCGTTCACTTCGTTTTTCGCAATGGGTATATAGTAGAGTAATTGTGAAATACCAAATCAGTACCGGAAAATATTGTGACATCGTTTTGCGTGTGTGTGGCGAAATTAGTAGTTTACGCAACAAGGTGCAGAATGACGATTTTTACAGCACGAGTCGTACATTTATCCAACGATAATTACGACGAGTGCTGGAAAAATCAAGTTCTGCACCGAGTTGCGTACAACGTTTTTTTTGCAATTTCATAAATTACCCTTGAGGATAGTTTTAAACAAAACATTTTCATCAAACTGCACACTGATATTCAAAGTCATGTTTAAGAAAATCTGATCATAACAGGTTATACTGCGCAGTTGTCACCATTTTCCAAAACTTCGTCCAGAAAGCATCAAGAAGTTGATCAAAACTGAAAACAGTGCTGTAATGGTTCATTACGCAACGCAAATCAGTGCTGTAATGAACCATTACAGCACTGTTAATTTGGTGTGGGAAAGTAGGCCTTTTCCTGTCAGATTTGCGTGAGGTAAAACAGCCTATTACGATGAGAAATTGCAAAAAATATTTTACGCAACAAGGTGCAGAATGACGATTATTACAGCACGAGTCGTACATTTATCCAACGAGGCTTGCCGAGTTGGATAGTTACGACGAGTGCTGTAAAATCGAGTTCTGCACCGAGTTGCGTACAACGTTTTTTGCAAGTTCATAAATTACCGCTTGAGGATAGATAGTTTTTAACAAAACTTTCTCATCAAACTGCACACTGATGCTTATAGCCATGTTTAAGAAAATCTGATCATAGCAGGTTATACTGTGCAGTTGTCACAATTTTCCAAAACTGCGTCCAGAAGGCATCAAGAAGTTAATCAAAACTGAAAACAGTGCTGTAATGGTTCATTTCGCAACGCAAATCAGTGCTGTAATGAACCATTACAGCACTGTTAGTTTGGTGTGGGGAAGTAGGCCTTTTCCTGTCAGATTTGCGTGAGGTAAAACAGCCTATTACGATGAGAAATTGCAAAAAAATACATTCTGTGATATTCGGTCTCCTTCATATATTTACAAAACAATAACTGCAAAGTTCGTCACTTCTAGTATCGGTCCAAATATTTTTTTTTTATTTTGATACAATTTTGCTACATTTTTGTACAGTCTACCACCTTACGGTGTTGGCTACACTATTTTGTTGCGTAGGTCTGTTAAAGTAATTTTAATATAGATTATGTGGTCCGTCACTGTTGGGATTGTCATGCTGAATCTGGAAGATGCAATAAAAATTCGATTTTCCTTTACCACCCTCAAAGTATGTAACCCCTTAAATTCTGTTAATAATTCTTGAAAATGACGCGTATGTGGGGACGAATTCAAAGTGATTTCTTCGCGAGTGCATCGCTCATAGAAAAACAAGAATCGGTCCGGCGATTGTTTACCAAGACAAAATCCCTAACGATCCCTTCCCAAATCCAAACTCCTAGTGATGTTTCGTAGTAACGCAGAGAACTCCTCGGTTATCACGTCATCACGTCATCACTTCCTTCCCTATCCTCAATTGACCTGCATTCGCACGCGGCCGGCGCTGGTATTGCCCATTGAAAAGTATTGGGATATCAGCATTTACACAATGAGGATAAGGCTAGTCCCAAGCATTATCTGTTGGTTCTTTGTGTAAATTCCAGTGTAGGGGAACAAAGCCCAAAATGCCAAGATGGGGTAAAATGGCCCAACTCATAAAATCATTCCTGAATGGGACTTGATCAGTACTATAGGTGAATGGAGTCAAGATATGACTGCATTAAACATTCTTCTAGAAGCTAGGCCGCCAAACCCACGGAAAATCTTTTGATTTCTCAATGAAAATTGGCAACTTCCGGTTTTTCGTGCTTGCAATTAAGGTTTTCTGGTGATTTTATTACCCGCCAAGTGTTCCCAACGAGATTGAGGCACCTATGGAGACGCATGGTTGTTGATGTCTACGCTTTCCATGTTAGGGGTCATTCAAATATTACGATCATCGTTTTGCGGGGAGAAGGGAAACACTCGATTTATTGAGTATACGAAAAAAGCGGACAGAGGGGGGATAAAGGAGTCGGAAATGCCCGAAAACTGATGGACGTAATTTTTTAATGTTTTCATGAAGTGGCATCTTACCCCATGGCAGATGGTCTTTTTGCGCCACTTCCGTTTTACAAATCAGTTTTTAAAATCGCTAAAAATCAATGAAAATGCAATAGTTTAGTGAATATTTTTGCTGAAGTATCGAGCAAATATTGTCTAGTTGCTGTTACCACTTTGAAAGCCTAACAAATGAGGCTAATTATAATTGAAAACGATGAAAGTTTGAAAAATGGCATTTTACCCCACTTGACCCTACGCAGAATATGCCACCGCAAGCGAAAAATAGGCAACAAAGAAGGCACGGCAACAACGCTTTGTTTTTTCGTTAGGAGATAATGACAAAATCGCTCCCGAGTTTGTTCACAACAAGAACGGTAGGAATATTTGTCTCGTTCTATTCACATCGTGATTTTTGCATTGTTTTACAACTGATACTCAACTCTGAACTTTGCAAGAGTCTTGTTTCGATCAAATGCTTATCAATTCGATAATGTGTGTCGAAAATTTCAGCAGAAAAACCGGAATATTAGCACACGCACGGCAAGCGATGTTTGTTTTATTGCTCTCATCGCCTGACATGCGTTTGTTGCGGAGCGCCTTTGTTACCAACATGCACCGCTTAGGACAAAGCGTTTGTTTTTCGGTGTGATCCGTTTTTCGTACCCTGGTAAATTCAGATGTCCTTGCAATAACAGAGGAGCAACCGCGGGCGGTCAATCATGCTCATGCTCATGCATCGATCAATTGAGCTTTATTTGATCTCCGTAGAATTTCATCTACAAAACACTGATTAGACTGGTAGTCTTCTGTGGGCACGAAGCACTTTAAGAGTTTTCGAAAGGAAGGTGTTGTGTACCATATTCACAGCGGAGTGCAGATGGAAGACGGGATTTTGAAAAGGTTAATGAACCACGAGTTGCATGAGCTGCTGAGAAAACCAACCATCGTCCACACCGCGAAAATCGGGAGGCGGGTCACCACGTTATCAGGATGCCGGATAGCAACCCTATTAAAATGGTTCTTGAGAGCCATTTGAACGGTACAAGAAGATGTGATACGTCGTGACCGTGACCGAAGTGGGTCAATCAAGTGTAGGACGATTTGCGGACCTTTTGCAGAGTGCGCGACTGGAGACGCACAGCCATGGACCGAGTCGAATGGAGATGACTCCTACGTGCAGCAGAGAACCCACCGACGAACCGACGTGAAAGCTAAAACAAATAAATTCAAATTTGTTGTCCGCGACGCCATGATGAAAAATAAGCGAACACTACCGCTACCTCTATAACGGCCCGCGATGGTTTGGTAGCTCGACGTCGAACCCCCATGTGTTCATATAGGAAACGGTTCGCGTCTGCGCTGATTTGACAGAAGCGATCGCTCGCTTCGGTGGTCGACCGTTAAATTTGGGGGGGGGGGGCACTTTTGAATCACCACTGTCACGTCGGTTCGTCGGTGGAGAACCCTCCGGCCTTAGTCTAACCGGTAACGTAAGGTAAGATTATGACAGTACAGTACAGTGAACTCTTTTTTAATGCAGAAATTTCAGTTTTGAAGGAGAAAACTGCTTTTGAATTTTTAATGATGACGATTATGTCAATGACAAATCCTTCAACCATAACATGTCATATAAACTTCTGCGAATTTATACGCTCCAATTATGTGCATTATATGTCACACACTACTTTTTCGATCTGTGCCGTCTAAAAGTTACTTTTTCCAAGCATAGGTCAGTTTCACTTCATACGCTATGAATCACTTCATGTCGCTATGAATCAAAAGCAGCAGCAATTTCTGGATAAACCCCAGAATCATTCCCACGTCGAAAAAGCGGAGCATAAAATTGGCAAAAAAAACAAACAAATCCGAACAGCTTCGGCTATTTATACCTATGTTCCGTTCTCGGCTTCAACAATACCCTTATGACTCATGTATCTCACATTGGAACATATCCCCATTCGATCAGCGGCAGTCGGTGCCTTTCATTCCTGAGTATGAGCCCCACACCCGTATGAAGTTCTCTTGTTTCTCTACAGCAATAACAAACAAATCGTTTTTATTTTTCTCTCATGTTATTCTCTTTAATCATAGTTTTTCCACTTCACTTCCACACTGTTTCATTTTGTGTTCCTCTTACTGGTTTGGTTGGCATTGTTGTTGATTACCTTCCTAAATATGAACAGCATTGTTGTTTTAAAAGTATACAGAAGCGGTGTGAAATTATATACAAATTAGCCTCAATTCGACGAAAAACAAAAACGAAGATCTTCTAGTTGTTTTTTTTTCTCTTTGCTTCCCGCGCATCATATCTGCGGATGTGACTCGGTGTGATTTCCACTCGTTTTTCTTCTTAGGTTTCTTCCTTTTTTAGGGTGTTTGATCTTCTTGTTTTCTTGTTCCTCGGGTTGGGTCTTCGTTCGGTTCCAAACAGTAGTATTCGTTTGCTTACTTGCTTCTGTTCTTGTTCTTCTGCTTCGCACCATTCAACTTTTTTTTTGGTTGTTTCCAGTTCTCATTTTAATGTACTTGTTAAATTTCCTAGTTTTTTTTCCTTCATCCAGATTAATGCTTAGATATAGATTTTTTTGTTTTTAAGTATGTGTGGGTGAGTTTCTCTCATTTTATTTTGTTTCCTATTTGTTTAATATTAATCTACTCTTCCGTGGATCCGATTTGCAACAATTTTCAATCAGAGTAAATTCCTACTAATACATCGTATATATACTTTTTTGTTATTTTCTTTCTCTTATTTACTGAAACATAGGTAACAAACAGTTCTACAAACTAAAAAGTTCAGGACTGTGATTTTCTTTTTTTTTCTTTTGCTCTTGAACTCGATTATTTATATTTCACTTGTTTTTTTTTCTGTTTTCTGCTGTTAAATGGTAATTCGTTTCGCCTTAACACTCTACATTGTAGTTTAATGTGTAGTATTGATTTCCAATTTTAGTTGTTGTTTCTGTTGCTGTTAATGATTCGGCTTATGATAACGTATCTGTGTCTGTGTGTTTATGTTTGTCTTCTGTGTTTATTTTCCGTGAATGTGTATCCGTATGTTTGAATGTCAGTGTCTTGTGTAGTTCGCTAGTGTCTGTTTTTTGTTTCAATCTTATTAGTTTATTTGTAATGTGCGTGCCTGTCGATAGGCTTCGAGATTTTTTACCATGCACCGCTGTTTCCGTTTGGTAGGCTCCGTTTGTATTTATTACATTCGCGACAGTCAGAACGTACCTTACGAAGACGGTGCGCTGCTTGAACTATTTTTTTATTATTTTATACTGTAATTTTCGTTACAATATTTTTTTGTTTCTTATTCGATTCTGTGGCGGGGGCGATTGCTATTAAATGTTCATCCTTTTTTGTTTTTGTTTCTCATAATCCACTCGAGTGTTTTTCTTAGGTGTGTATGTATGTGTTTGACGTTTTAGCGTTTAAGTCTGATTTTTTTTTATTTCATTACCCTCTTCTTTCAGATAATGCTCAGTATAACATAAAGTAAACTGAACGGAAAAGTAAACGAAATACACCCATAATTGGTAATTCGGTGAACTCTGTTCATGCCTAGCCTTCTTTTATTATTATTTTCATTAATGCTTTGCTGTAGAATTAGATAACTGTACTTAACAATTTTTTCTCATTTTTTTCTTTTTTTTATAACTTTTTTTTTTTGTTTCAGCTACGGTACGATTTTCATTTTTTATTTGGTTTTCTGGTTTTTCTTGTGTTTTATTTTATGTAAATTTTTTATCTATTTTTCAGTTTCTTCTATAAAACACATTCAAGATTCTTTTTTCTGCTTTTGTTCTTTTCTTTATTTATCTAATATATTGTTATTTCCATGTCTCTTTCGCTATTATCGTGGGTTTCTAATTTCCGTTTGCTCACTTCGGTCAGTTGGAGGTTCTTGGAGCAGTCTGTGCCGTCCAGTTAAAGTTTACGTCACGTCAAACTGTCCAGTGTCGTCGAATGGTGTTCTGATCAGCTTAAATGTTTTAAGTGAGTATCCAGCATCTTCTGAATTTTTAATTTAAACAATCTACAAGTATTGCTAAAAAAATAGAGAAACCTAGTAATCAATCTCTGAGCTCGATTTTTTTTTCAATACAAAGCTTTTACTAATGATCTCTTTGAATTTAAGTAGACTTCAATAATCAAGCTCACAGACAAAATTTCGATATTCTATTAGGTTTCATCCTGGGATTTTTCAAGAGATTCGTCTTGCGATTTCTTTAGGGGTTTCTATCGCGATTTTTCTAAGACTCTTTCCCGAGATATTTCCAAGCATACCTCAAGAGGTTCCTTCCGGAATTCGTGTACGGATTCATCCATTGTATACTCCCGGAATTCTATCCAGGATTCCAGTAGAAATTTGTTCTGGAATTCTTCCATTATTTTTTTTAAATCCTCCTGGGTTTCCTGTACTGATTCTTCAGTGGATTCTTTCTGGGATTCCTTCTAGGATTCCTGTAAGAATACCTATCAGGATTTTTCTAGAGATTCCTCTCGGTATTCTTCTAGGACTTCCAGAAGAATTCCTCCCAGGATTTCTCCAGGTATGTCTCTTTAAAGTCTTGTAGGGAATCCTCTGTAGATTTCTCTTAGAATTTATTTTAACCGTTATGTGTCCGACAAACTTTTTGCTTTTTTTCTACACTGTGCTTTTAAAATGGGCGCTGGGTACCCGGCCACATAAGGGTTAAACATCCTCCTGGGTTTGTCGAAGAGATTCCTCTCGAACGAATTTCAGGACTATTTTCCAGAGTTCCTTTAGATATTCTTCACAGGATCCCCTCTGATGATGTCTCTTGATGCCGGTAGGAATCTCTCTCAAAATTTTTCTAGGAATCCCTCTCGGTATTTTTTTAGGACTTTAGGGCTCTAGAAATTATTCCGGGAGTTTCTCCAGAGATTCTCTTGGGACTCCTGAAGGGATTCCTTCCGGCATTCCTTCCAGGATTCCTCAAGAGATTCCTTCCAGAGATTTCTATTTGGTTTTCTACCAGGATTCCTGCATGATTCATCCAAGGAATTATATAAGGATTGCTCTAAGGATTCCTGTAGGGATTCCTCCAGGGTTTTTAAGATTTTTTTTTTCGTAATTCATCCAAGACTCCTACCCGACATATTAGGGATATCTATTAGAATATGATTTATGAATTATCTCCGAAACTCTTTCCAAGATTCCGGTTGGGATTCCTCCTGGGATTTTCTAGAGACTTCTCCCGGGATTTTTTCAGGACTTTCTTAAGAATTTTCTCACGGGATTCCTCTAAATAAGCTTCTCAAGATTCCTATAAGTATTCCTCGGCGGATTTCGTCTGTTAATTCTTTCAGAATTCCTGTATGGATTCATTCCAAGATACCTTTGGCAATTCTTCTCGGAATTTTTCCAACCCTCCGTCTTCGGGTTTCATTAGATATTTCTTCCGGGATACCTCCAGGGAAGCCAAATTCCAGCCCAGAAATTCATCTGGGGGTTTCTTCTGGGTATCTTTCAAAGATTCCTCCAGAAACCTCTCTAGGGATTTCTTTTGAGTTTCTTTCAGGACTTCCTACCGGGAATCCTGCAAATATTCTTCCCAGGATTTCTCCAGGGGTGCCTTTCGGGATTACTCAGTGGGGTTCTCTCGAGATTCCTATAGAAATTCCTCTGAGGATTCCTACCGGGATTCCTGTAGGGGTTGCCCTGTGGATTCCTGTCGAATTCCTCCAAGGATTCCTATATGAACTTCACTCGGGATTATATCAGAACTTCCTCCAAGGATTCAGAGATTCTTTCCTGGATCCCTTCAAAGACGCCTGTCGGGATTCCTCTGTGGATTTCTCCTGGGGATCCTGCAGGGATCCATTTTGGGGTTTTATAGAACTTCCTCCAAAGATTTCTTCCGGGATCACCTCTCGGGACTCCGTGGATTTTTTTCAGGAGTCCTGTTGGAGATCCTCCTGAGATTCTTGTATTTCTCTCCGGATTTTTTTACAAGTTGGTCTCCGGATTCTTCCAGGATTTCGTTCCGGGATTCCTTTAGAGATTTTTTCCAGGATTTTTTCATGGACGTCTTTCAGGACATTTCTGTGGATTCCTCGCGTGATTCCTGTAGGGATCTTTTTCTTCCTGTAGGAATCTCCAGAAATTCCTGAAGGGATGCTTCTCGGAATATCAGAAAAGATTCCTCTTTGGATTCTTTTCGTTATCTCTGTCAAAAACCTTCCTGGGATTTCTGTAGGAATTGCCCTGTGGATTCTTCTCAGGATTGTTCCTAAGATTATTATAGGAATTTCTCTAAAGAATCTTCCAGATTTCCCACCGAGATTCCTTTAGAGGTTATTCCAGAGTTTCTCCAAAGGCTGCCATTCAGGATTCCTCTGTGGATTATCCAAGGGATTCCTGCGCGGAAATCATTTAGGGTTATCTATCTTCCTGTAAAGATTTCCAGAGATTCCTCACGGGATGCTCCTCGGTATTCTTGATGCGATTCCTCTGTGGATTGATGTCGGGAATCCTCCAGGAATTGCTTTGGGGAATACTCTCGGGATTATTTCCAGGATTCTTCCAGGGATTTTTATAGGAATTTCTCTCGGACTACTTTCAGGATTTTTCTCCGGAGCTCTTTTTTGAAAATTTTCCCAGGGTTCCTTCAGGGATGTTTGTCTGGATTCCTATGTGAACTATTCACGAGATACCTGTAGAAATCTCTCTAGGGATTTTTCTGGGAATCCCTATCGGTATTCTTCTTGGACTTCCTCTAGAGATTCCTCACGGTGATTTCTCCAGGAATGAGTTTCGGAATTTCTTTCAGGATGCCTCTCTAGATTTTTATACTTGTTTTTCGTAGGATTATTCTAGAAATTCCTTTCAGAAACCTCTTATAGATTCTTCTTAGTTATGTTCCGGAGATTCATGGATTCTTCTGTGGATTCCGTGGAGGACTTTTTTGACTGGTTAATAGCTTGATTTTGTTCGTTTCCGGCTTACAGTCTTATGAATAACGTCGATTAGTTGATTATCATCGCCGACGTTTCGGTCCGGCTATTGGACCTTTCTCAGGACTCGATACACAAATCAACAAGTTGAAAGTTTTAATAAAAATTGAAAACTGTCAGGTTCGAAAGGGACTCTCCGTCTTGGTCATCCGGATAGGTGATACTAGTGATTCCCTCAATTTCCTAACCTCGGTAGGAGCCACTTGTTGATTTCTGTAGATATTCCTTTGTAGATTCTTCCTGTGGTCCCTGTACAGATTTCTATCGATATTCTCCCTGACCTGTTAGAGATTTCTTCAAAGATTTCAATGGTTATTTCACTTCGGATTCTTTCAGGACTACCTTCTGGGATCTCTCGGGATCCCTGTATTCGTCCTAGTGCCCCTTTAGGGATTGTTACAGGAACATCTCTTGTTACTCCGCAATGAATTTCCTCGCAGAATTTTTGAAGAGATTCCATCCGGGATTTCTCCTGTGAATCTTTTAGATATTCTTTCTGGAGGTCCTTCTGAAATTTCTATTGGAACTCATTCACAGATTTCTTCAAATGTGAATCTCTAAACTTCTCTACCTTCTGGAATACCTTCTGGAAGTTTTGTAGGGATACTTCCTGGGTATCCTCTCTCGATTTTCATCCGGGACTCCTCTCGACATTCTTTTATTATCATCCCGACACTCCCTCAAAGATACCTTTCATATTTTTTGTCTATGAGTTCTTCCCGGGGTTCCTTCAAATTAAAAAAAAAAATCTCCAGGAAATCTTCATGGGAGTCCATCCAGGACTGTTATTTGGAGTCCTTCCAGATTTTCGTCATTCCTTTCAGAAACTCCTCCTGAGATTTCTCTATGGATTAAACAATAAACAATTCACAATTTCATGTGAAAAACACAAATAAACATTAAAGTTTCCAAAAAAAAAAACTTGATTTGGTTTAGTCTCATTTCCACTGATCAGGCTTCCACTCCAAACTGAAAAGTAAACCTGTCCACTGTTCACAGTCGTAACGTCCAGTCCATCCAGTCTAACAAGTCGAAAAATTCCTGTAACGGTTGTTGTAACACGGCAGCTGATCTGATGATCTGAGTTCGTCGGAAAACAAAAGCCGTCATCTATTTTTGAACTGCAACCAGTTTGCCGGAAATCGGAACGGAAATTGGTGCGCAATGGTGATGCGTGTTGAGGTTAGGCGAAAAAGATTTGTGCTTTCTGATTCTCTTCGAGTTGTGTGTTGCTACTGGCTATGGCTAAAAGCTTTCCGAAATGTGTGTATGTGTGTGTTTGTGTGTTCTTGTGTGTATGTACGAGTGCGATCGCGAAATCGATTATTGCAAATCTGCGGGCGTCTTTTTCCTTTCCTCTGTTTTTGCTCTTTTCTCGCTGTGTCTTATTTGTGCTATGTTCTGTTTTTATTTCCACGTCGCCTTAGTGATAAGTTTATAAAGTGTTCTTAGATAGAGATATACTTGTTTTGTTTCTTTATATGTAATAGATTTGATTTCCTTTTTCGTTTTCTGTCTCTTGCATGTTGCATTAATGCCTTCTTTGTTCTGTTGTTTATTTTTTGCCTTTTAATTTATCGTCACTAGTAGAATAATTGCAATCAATTATTTTTTGTTTGTTTGTTGTTGTGTTCAATGTTTTCACCTTTTCGCAGGAAGAACGATTTCCACAACTTTCCTCCAATTTATTACTAAGTGCTAAGTAGTAGTTGTTGTTTCGAGTGTTTAAATGTACGTAAACTTCATGCTACGTGAACGTAGCATCGGATTTTCGGCGGTGAACTAAAACAGAAAGAGCTCGAAACAGTTTCTTTCAATATCGTCTACTGTACAATTATGACGTCTCGGATTCGAACGAGCTCTCGTGTTCGCTACTTTTCTTTGTTGTTCGTGTGATAAGGGAAAGAGATAGAGAGTGTCAATTGTGAGTGTTTGTGTTTGTGCTGTTGTCTTCTTTTATTGTTTATTCCTAAAAAATAGTACAAATTCAATCTATACACTCTAGGTTTGTTATTTTTTGTTTCAGTGTGGACCTAATCCTCCTGTGTTTTCCACTAATAATTCTTAGATTAACATCTGTTCTGCTCTGTTGGCATCTCTTTTCCCTTCTCATTCCGATTCGCTTCAGTTTTCAGATGCCTTTTAACGCTTTCTGATGTTAGGACGTCGTTCTACTTACTATTAACACTGTTAGTTTTTACTCTGCAATCTCTATAAAAATAAACATTCGAAAATATATGCATAATAAATAGACAAAAATCAAAACTCAACAATACCGCGCTTCTGGGCACTAGCAGTGTAAACTTAGGATCTCTCGAAAAAACTTTGGGTGGGTTTCCTCTGCTTAATTTTTGTTTATTTGTTTACCACTTGGCCTACACGATTAACATTACAACTTGGTGACGTCACTAGGGGTATGTTTCACTGTGTGTGTTTGTTTTGGATTCTCAACCATTCCGTTCGTTTTGTAGGTTATGGCTAAACGATGTCCTTTATTGTTTGTTGCTGCTTCTTCCTATGCCGTGTTCTCTCGTTAGCTTTATCTTTTGGTTTGTTTTCTCTTCTACGTTTCAGCTTTCGTTTTAAATCTCACATTTATGTAACAAATATTGATTATAATTTCATTTGTTTTAATTACTATTTAAATGCTAAAAATATGGCTTTTCGAACGTTAACAATTTTGTTTTTATTATTATTCTTTAGGTTCTCTTTTCCTTCTGTGCTACGGTCGCAACCGATGACCGGAGCAAGTTCCTTATATTGATGTTCTTCAGTAGATATTTCGTATGTTCTTCTGTTGGCTTGGGCCGAATGATTTGTTTCTATTCCTAGTCTGGTCCTGTCCAACTGCCGTCGAGATTGGGTTTTTGGATTTTAAAATGGCTCGAGATGGACCAATCGAAGGTCCCAGCCCTACACCATCGTTGGGCCCCACCAAGTTCGGCAGAGAAGGTTCGTGCCAGGAATTTGACTCGACAATTTACGACACAGCGATTTTCAAACATTATGACCGTTTATTCTAATTTCACTTTGTTCGATCTAAGGTTTACAATTTACGATAGGTTTGTAAGGGTGAGTGTTTGTGAAGAGTTGCCTTCTATGGATTTCTTCACGTGAGCCGATATTCGTGCAATCTGATCTCGCACGTTCGTACATCGGTCAAAAAGATGCATACACGATTTGATGACATTTTTGTTCACGGAAACGTGAAAGTGTTGGGGTTGTGAAAAACAACAGCATTTCAATCGGCTTGATGCGCTTTGTTTCTCAACAACGTGTATAAAAGTTAAGAAACTGTACTCTGTTATGTTTGTTTTGGCTTCTAATTCCCACTAGTGCATTTACCTTTCACGATTAAATAAGTAGAGTTTATTGGTGGATTTTTTCCTTGATTTGTTCACTAGATTTTACAAGTCCATTGAGGGAGGTCTAGATCTTCGTGTCTCCTCCTTACAGGTTTTCTCCCTCATATTATGCACACGTGTTCTTGGTATGTTCAACTAACAACGATTGTTGTAAAAATTGACGGACTAATTATAATAGCAGCGACTTCAATGTACTCAAAAACCGTGTTTTTCCTACTTTTTCCTGTCTCCACTTTACGCACTGTTTCACTGGTTCCGGTGTACTCTCCTTGTGCTTTCCAAAGCCGACATCAATTAATGGATCTCTATGATTTTAGCTCCGTCCAAACAATTCTCATCGTCATTACAATTGGCAGCGATAGAATTACCAAGAAATGTATCAAGCCAAACCTTTGCTCACGACGACCGCTCCGGCTCGATGTACATCTGTTTTGTTTTCACTGGTTTGGTTTCGGTTTGCTGTTGACTCCACTAAAATGCTCGAAAATAGTTTGAAACTTAACAACGGAAAAAATCGAACTCGAAAAATACTTGTTTGCTTACACGTGTTGTTTCAGCATCTTGTAAAAACTGCTTATTTTTGTTTATCTGTTGAACCTTTTCATGTCTTATCTTCTTCTACTGTTAGCTTTCGTTTACGTCTATTAGTTTTCTCACTTTACTTAACAATTAATAATTTCTTTAATATTTCACCTAAAATTGTCCATTTTCCGTTTATTATTCTCCCGCTCTTCCACGCCACCGCATACCACTAGCTCTGGGGTGCCACCTGCGATCGCTCCTCTTCTCTATGCATCGTCATCAAACCCCCCCTAGAACAAAGCCCAGGAAAAATCAACATCTTAAACACCCTCCTCGACCCCAAAACACAGCCAATTCCCGTCGTGAAAATTCTCAGTATAACTAGCACTCGCGACGGCACGCACACGACACGCTACTTTCCGCTGGAAATTTTGTTTGTTTTCCTTCCCAGCAACTGACACGGCCAAAGCGCGCGCGCAATGGACCCAATCCGCCAAACTCGGATCAATCCACGTCGTCGCGCCACAATTTCGCAGAACGATCAACCGAGTGGCACCCGGGAGCTCGCGAGAAGAGCGGCGGCAGCTGGGCATTACATTTTTGTGCTTCAATCTGTTAATCATCTGTTTTGTTTTGTGTTTGTTGATGTTTGCTGTTGCTGTTGTTGCTATCGGCTCCCGTTTCGATCGATCGCGGATTCGCACTGCAAATCGGACATTTTGATCGATCAACTCTCCTTCTGTTTCTTCTTCGGGCGTTTGTGCTTTTGCTTTCTTATTATTTGTTTATTTGATGTTACAATTCGGGGTTTTCTGTTGTTTCGTTTAACACTGAGTTGGTTTTTGTTTGTTTAGCTTTTTCTCGAGAAGTTCCTTTTTGTTGGGCGAATTTCGGTTTCGTGTTAGCGCGCTTGACGATGTGCCGTCGTCAAGTGTGTGTACCCAAGTGTGTGAGTGTTTCCGAGTGTGTAGTGATTGTGTGTTCATTCGACTGAACCGGTTAGCGCCCAAAGGTTTTGCCTTAACTATAACCCGGCCAGTTGAAGTAGGATCTTCGTCCATGCGACAAATTCGTCTAAAAATCGCAACCTCATCGTCCACGAATTATTAAAATAAACGTTATAAATCGACTTTATACTAGTTAGTTTAATAAGTGATGACGATGATGCTAGCGATGAAGCTGACGAGGACGCCACCGTCGCCGCCGTCGTCGTCGTTGTTACAGCGGCCACCGTCGATGCCGATGACGGTGCCACTGATGGAAAAGTAACAGCAGCATCTGGATTGCTGGATTGTTGCTGCTGTGGTTGTCGTTGAAGCAGAAGCTGCTGCGCTGATTTGCACTGTTCCGAAGGTGGTGACGGGGTTGTTGCGCTTGTTATACTCGGACACGTGGCTAATCGGGGCGGCAGCTCACTGTTGAACCGTAGCTCTTCGAGGAGATTCCTTCGTCTACTGCTGCTGCTACTGTCATCGAAGTTCATACTACTGCTGCTCCTACTGATGGCACTCGTGCTGTTGGCGAGTGAAGCCTTCCCACTAGTAGGACCATCATTTCTCATATCCGCCTCTGTGTGATCGTCTGCAGTATCGTCATCTTCGTCGTGTAGCAGCGGGTCACACCTTGCACAGACACCCGACTGGGGAATCGATCCACAGTAGTCGTAGCAGCACTCCGTCGGGCCACTATTGGACTTCAGCAATTGTTCGCCCGTTTCCTGAATGTTCAGATCTGAAAATATAAATTGACAAGAAGATTGTTAATTAGACATCACTCGACACTCGATCAGTTCGGACGAGTGTTAAGATTGTGATTAATCGTGAAGCCTGGTGCAAAACCCAAGTAAGCGGAATTTATGGAAATCCACAAAAGAGCGTCGTTCAGAAAACTGAGTTCCCTTCGGTGATCAACGATCGGAACATCCTGCCTATCAATCTCCGGGGGCCAATCCCGGTCCCGTGAATGCTCCTTTCAATCAGGTTTCCGTATTGTACGTCTAGGTGGGACAAACTCTAGGGAAAGGGGTTACGATTACTCAGCATCAACTGTCGGTCTTTCTTTTTTTAGTTTTAGTTAGTCCCAACCGGTTGACTCGACCTTTTATCTCCAACATCAACAACATCTTCCTATTAGGGGCTCAGCTTGGACCAATTCCCCGCAGTGTCCAATATTGGTTCTAGGGATAATCGGCTACAGCTGTCCCGACGGAACTGCAATCGAGTTGACCGAGTTCACCGATGACATCGACCACGAAGTTGTTAACAGGCAGGGATCGCTCAGGTGGGACTCATTACAGCTATAAAGGGCAGGGTTGAGGCAGCAGGGACAGTAGTCTAGGGGCCTGACGACCCCCCTCTGCGAGTTAGCCGTATAGTCTCTGGCTAAGATTAGGGCTACTAACCCCATTTCAAGGTGTCAAGCGACCCATGCCGAGGATTGAGTGATGGAGGAGTTGAAAAAGATGCTTGATAGAGTTAACGGAGCCTGTGTCGTTCCTTACCGCGTTAATGCAGGGCTCTGTTGTGGTGGAGCTTTTTTCCCGTGCTATTGATGGGATCAAACTTGAATTCTAAAAATCATACAATGTCATCATCTAGCGGTAGAAGCAGTGGCGAAGTTATCCCCTTCGCGAGAAACGGGTTGACTACACCCTAAAACCAAACAACACAGGCTTGTGTACAATGTACACAGATTTGTGTACTACTAGATCAGCCTCCACCCCTGTGTCAAATGTACACAGTCACCTTTCTGCCTCTAGCGCTGGTATGGGAGCAAAGTTCGTAACTAATTTTCTCTGAACGATGGCATGCATTATCAGGAATCGATCAATGCAAAAATAATTGTTAATTTTGTTTTCATGCCAGCGCTGGAGCCGGAAAAGTATCTGTGTACATTTGACACAGCGGTGAAGCTGATCTAGTAGTACACAAATCTGTGTAACTTCTGTAACCGTGTAGGTCTCCGTTAAGGAGAGCAGATGGAAGAGTAGGAAGCTGTGCACGTAGTGCCAGCGTCGGTAGTCCAATTCCTTGCTCTGCTAGTTGGTATTGGACGGAGCGTGCTTAATAAGGGCCTTAAACTAGAATCGAGATGGGATCTCTACGATGAAGATGGCTGTGCAGCAGCTTGACTCCATCATTGAGTTTGCGTCTCAAACATGGGCAAAACACCAAACCATGCCGCACCGGTGGCGAGTTTGCCCGTTAACATACCACTGTGTGTGTTCATTTCACCACCTTCGTTCAGCGTCTACTGGTCAACACGCAGTGCGACTGCCGAAACACTCGCGTCGGTGTCATAACTCGAGCCTCTATTTCGGCTCCGTATTTCAGTTTTGGTTGGACACGGAGGCCGAGTGTTTCCGATTGTATGAAACACCAAAGCAGTGAGCTCGGCTAAAGTGAGTATGGCTGCATCAGAGCCACTGGGTCAGAAGGGACGAGAAAGAACAACACACAAGGAGCCGCTAAGTACTTCACTCTCGTAGTCGACCAACAGCAATCGCAACTGGTTCCGGAGAATGAACGGCACCGAGCGTATGAACTCGCACGAGTGTTTTGCACAATCGGAAACACTCGACTCCGTGTTACCCGAAGCATACACGGAAAAATATTAAAACCCAAAGAGTAAGTTTTAAAAACTCAAATTTGGCTAAACTGCTTTTAGTTTTAACTCAAAGTTGGGTTGTTTTCTCCCTCGCCCCACCGCAATGTTGTCGAAAACAAAGAGAGAAGCACCGACGCATCCGCTGCTCTTCCGTGGAAGAAGCCAAATTTGAGTTTTCTTGAGTTAACCCAAATTTGCGTCATTTGAGGCCTCCGTTGGATGAAAATAACTTACCAGTGGGTTAATTTTTTTGCCGCTCTCAAACGAGCACTACTCACTCACCACTTTCGCTGTTTGACGCAAATTTGAGTTATTCCACGGAAGACCGGGATTGCGTCAAAACAACTTAAATTTGGGTTGATTTGTAGTTCCGTGTAAAACACCGTGCCAGTGCCTGAGCACCGCCACCGACACCGGTGTTGAGCCAGGCACGTTGCGTGTTCGTTCTGAAACACGAGAGCCAGGTGGTGGTTTGGCTTTGGCACCCACGGTGGTGTGTTTGAACATCGACTCCTCGTGCAGTGCAGTGTTTGGACTTGTCTGCCACGAAGTCTTACACACGCAGAACTCGATGTACACAGAGCAACGAGTAACTTTCACGCAGCGACCGAAAACACAAAAGAATGTTCACGCAGATTTGTGTAACACCGGATCAGCACATTTTTTGTGTTAATCCAGTCG
Source organism: Aedes albopictus (assembly GCF_035046485.1). Taxonomy (NCBI): domain Eukaryota; kingdom Metazoa; phylum Arthropoda; class Insecta; order Diptera; family Culicidae; genus Aedes; species Aedes albopictus. The sequence continues at coordinate 378,781,701 of NC_085137.1, forward strand.
TACACAAATATGAGTGAAAAATCTTTTGTCTTTTTGATCGCTGCGTGAAAGTTACTCGCGCGCTGTTTTGTTTCATTTAAGGGTGCATAAGTAAAGACCTCAACTTTTTGAAGTCTATTCTTTGATCGAAGTGACTGTAACTAACTGTAAGAATATATAAACGTACGTTTCGTTTCGATTTCAAAGACAATCTATTCAGTTCCACCTTACCCATCTAGATATTTACAGTACAAGGTTCTATAGCGATAGATTAAATTATATCTAGGGTCTTGTACCATTTGGGCAGGTGTATCTATATTGGGCACTTGCCGCTATTAGTCAATTTCAAACCGATTGATTTGAAATTTTGTATAGAGTTAGGCACGCACAGTATCTAACTCTGTACAAAAATTCAAATCAATCGGTTTGAAATTGACTTAGTTATAGCGGCAAGTGCCCAAAATAGGTACACCTGCCCAAATGGTACAAGACCCTACATATTATCGCCTATTTCGTCTTCTACTCCACAGTCAATAATACCACTCACACGGCACACATTGCGGGTATATGAACAAACAACAGTGCATACACTATTGTCTACGCGACCAGCGAACGATCCATTGTTCGCTCATTCCTATTCACATTAGGCTGATCCAAGTTTAGACGGGTCCAGAAAATTGATGATACAACAAACTTAACAGGCCCTAAGCTTCTGCAAGCAGGTCCTAATTAAACTTCGGAAAGCAATGATGGTGGCTGGCCAGGCAGGACCACGACTAACTCATGGCAACTGAATTAGTGGCAGAACCCGTGAAGTCGAAAGTTCCGAAGTCTACCTAGACGGAGACCTTCGCTTTAGCGGGTAGCCCCAAAACTGTGGTGGATGCGATTGCTTATGACAAGCAATCACAGAAGCGTGTGAAGCAGCCGTTAGGTGAGAAACCATCAGGCGACCCCCGCAAGGCTAGGGTCGGCAGTAAAGCTGCCGAGTTGGACTCTAAGCGGGCGTCCCGAAAAGATGGGAAAGCTGCGCCTGACAAAGCCGGTCCGTCCCGGATCGAAGGGAACAGGGGGTTGCGACCAGTTATTGGTACTCAGCAACCACAAGTTAGGGCGGGTCAGGGGGAGGAACAGAAGCTGACGATGAGAAGAGAGCCAGAGTGAGGGCTCTTACAGAGGAGGTAACTCCGAAGGTGAAAAACCTAGACCAGATTACTGACGCGGAAGAGCTCGTCACGACACTGCGGCAACAGCGCGAAGTGCACAAAGGGCCCAGCAGGGACGTAGGTAGTCTTTGGTACAGCTATGTGTGGCGGACGCTAACAACTATAAGGTTGCTAGGGGGCCGTCCATATGTATACCACGTGGACAACTTGTAGGGGGGAGGGGGTTCAAGAAAAGTCCACGCTTGTCCACGGAGAGGGGGGTAGGCGTTCGTCAAATGTCCACGTGGACAACATTGACATAAGAAATAAGAAACAAAGATTTACAAACGAAACTAAGATGAGAGAAAAGGGAAAATAGGAGAGATAGAGCAATGTGAACGAACAGGCGAAATACAAGAGTTCAGAAGTTTTGTGACTACCATCGAGTAAACACGTCTTTTTATTACATCTCTTGAAGACAGAAACTCTAGCACTTAGATATTTCAGAAACAAATTATATCGCATTATTGATGAGATTTTCTTCAATAACAGTTCTTTATATTTTATTTTATTATACATTGTTTTTTAGTTGGACGTGACTTCCCCAAGAAAAAAAATCATGGTATTGACTCATCGACTAATTTGTTTTAAATTATGACAACTTCTAATTACTTACTTTTTACATCGAGGAATAATCTGGAGATATAAAATAGAGTGTATACCATGCAAATATTGGTGCTTCAGTCAGAAAATTTCTGTGTGGATTTCTCGAAGTTTCATATCAAATTTTGTAAACTACTTCGAAGTTTCAAAATACATGTGAAGATTTGCAGGTTTATCTCAAACACTTTTTTGGAGCTTCCTTTAAAGGTTAAGATGTTTCCATAGGATATTGAGGTCTAAATCTCAGCAATATAATTTAGTTTCGATTATACTTTATGCATTTTTGAAAAGTTGCTGTAATTTTTGTTTTTGTAAGATACTGAGAAATATGATCTTATCTCAACAAAAATTTAAGAAAAAAATGTCTGGTCAAAAATTTAAGAAAAAATTGTCTTTGTCTTAACAAAACAAAACATTTTAAAAACACCATCTTCAACCAGAGATTGCACAGACTGAGCAATCTCTTACATTAGGCGATGGACACCACACGAAACACCCAATGATCCAGTGGGGAATTTTCCGTTTGACGAAAATTTTCCACCGACTGGAGCGGGAATCGAACCCACACTTCAACAAACATAAAGCTCAATTAAAAACAATGTTGAACATTTGTAGCTACATATTTTGTGCCTCTTTGAGAAAGACTTTAAAATGAAGTCACTAAAAAAGTTTTCTCACTGTATTTTTTTTCAACTTGTTTATATTTTACGTAAAGCTATAAAATATTTGTTATTCATAAAGTTATTAATTGTATTTAAGACAATGTTTACGAAGAAAAAAAAATAAAACATTATTAAAAAAAAAACTTTAAATTAACTTTTCCGTTTATTTTAGAAACATAAAAAAAAACATTTTTTCGGATGTCCACGTGGACATTGGGGGATGGGGGGAGGGTTCAATGAAAAGTCCACGCTTGTCCATGGGGTGGGGGGAGGGGGTCAAAAACCATGAATGTTCTGTCCACGTGGTATATGGATGGCCCCTAGAGCACAAATATGGTCGCCACAATGGCTGCTTTTCTTTACACTCAAAATTTATCGAGCACAAATCTAGATTATTGTCAAATAAACTGATCTAAACAGCTACTTGTTGAAGAGACGAACCAGCTCAGGGATGAAAGTCTCAAAAACAAAGGAAAAAAAAACTACTTGTTGCTTGCTTACTCGCACTGAATATCGAATAGCCAGAGCCGTAGCGTGCGGTTGGCCAGGTTGGCCCCCGCCAAGGGCGCCAGCTTCAGAGGGGCGCCGAAACGCGGGACTGTTACAGGTGGCGCGGATTTTGCGTTTCTCGCGGTTTTTGCGTTTCGCGCGGATTTGGCGCGTTTTTGCTAACTTCGGCGCGGTTTTTGCGGAAATGGTTTTTAAATGCACTTACATGAAATATATAGACATTGAGCTCGTCAACACAATCAGAAAAATAAAGAACATTTTCAAATTGAAGTTAGGTATGAATTTTTTTGATTTAGTAAAAATAATGTTAGTAGTCGCTAGTTGGGAGTGGTAGTTAGCTCAATTTCTGGAATACCTTAGTTAACTTGAAGTAGTTTCTGTCTTAACCCGGACATCAATTTTTGACTAAATTTTTCTATAATTTTTTTTGACGGAACTTATTTAGTTATGTCCGAGGTTCGAAAAACACTGATTCATGGCAATATTTGTGCAAAAAAAATCCTGTTATTTTTTTTTGTGGAATTTTCAAAAATACGTCACTGGAAACTTTGGTTAAAAATTTGATTGAATTTTGTAGTTAAATTAGTATTTGGAATTTCGTAAAGAAAATCATTGGTTTTGTAGACTGTGTTACTTGTAGAGCTTCTGTCGAATCGATTTTTGTTAAAAACTATGGTAAAATTATCCCAAAAATATGCAAACTTCTGTTGTCAGGGTAAAATTTATCTTTGATTTCCAATCGGTGCATTCGTTCAGAGGGGAGTAGCGACTAGACTGTTTCAGAAATTATAAATACACTTTGTTTATGAAATTAAATGAACTGTTCTAATGATTTTTACCAACTTCTTTCAGAGTATAGCATATTGTACTCCATATTTTTATATTTCCTTTAAATTGTCTTGATATTTTAAAGAACAGTCGAGTTTTCTAACAAATAACTTAATTTTTCAAATTTTCATTTGCACAAAGGTGTTTTTTAATGATTTCAACATTATTTGTCACTAAATACCAAAAATTTTCTAAGTTTTTATCACATTCGCTTTCTCAACAAGTTGTCTAAGGAATGCCTTGATCAAAATTTGGGAAAAAACGATAAAGGTATTTCCACAACATTTTTTCGGAGATCAAGTTTCTCATTTTTTAAGGTTTTATATGGAACTTAAGAACTACCACACAGTTTCTTTGCTTTCCTGAACGCATTTAATCTAAACAAACTTATTTTTGCAGCTCATTCGATCCTTCAGATGACAAAGCTTGTCATACCATAAAAACGAATGCAGTAAACAGTAATTAGGACATTCGTTTGCTTAACGTTTGTTGCTACTGGTGCTGTTGAGAAATTTGAAACAAAAATTTTTGTTTTGAGAAGGCCCGTAATGGTTGTTCTTGATCAAATATTCCAGTAAAAATTACTTTTACCAATCTAAAAATGTATTTTATTATCGATACAGCAATTTTTATTGTGTTTGGAAATTAAATATTTGATCTGTGAGATTTTTTTCTTTTCTACTATGCTACATTTTTTTAACCACTTTGTGCAACTTCAAATTTTGATCATCTAGTTTACAGAGCCCTATTTTTTAACTTTTACCAGAAACATCAAAAAAATTGGTTTTATTTGCTACGTTAGCATGTTTACTATAAGAGCTAGAAGAAACTTTTTTGGATAATGTACTCAAATTGAAATGGCAGGTTATCGTTAGTGTATTTATAATTTCTGAAACAGTCTATAGAACTTTTGGAGGATATTTTTAACTTGAAAACTTGAAGCTTTGTCATCCTATGAAGGACATTCTTGCTGAAATCTTTACTGAATTTCCAAGGCTGTGGTGTGTTTCTAATAAATTAATACCTTTTCACATACCTTTTTCTCAAAGGCAAGAACCAGTGAGTATTTTTTTAAACTTTCATTTCCCCAAAACAAATTTAATATTCTAGGAAATCCTTCAAAAATTCCACCAGGCATTTGTTTGGATTTTTTTTTCTTCAGAAAATCTATCAAAAAATATATCAGAAATTTATCTGGAAATTGTTTAAGAAACTCCTTCAGGGATTCTTAAGAACAAATTTCAAATCATAAATTTTTCTGAAGATTTTTCTTGAAATATCTCGAAGAAGTTTCTAAATTTCTTTAGAAATTCCTCCAGAGAGAAGGAAGTTTATTCAGAAATTAGTCAAAGGATTCTTCCCGATATTTTTCCTAGGAATTTATGAATAATCTTCCATAATTCTTCAGAGTTCCAAAATTTTATTTGGAATTCGTATAGTGATTCCTGAAAAAATATCTTTAAGGATTAGGTGCCTAGAAATCTTTCAATAGATTTTATCAGTAATTCCTCCATGGATTTTCTGGAAAATACTACAAAGGTTCCATTAGAAATCCCAAGAATTCTTTTAAAAGTTCTTCCAGTCTTCTATGGAATTCTTTAGAAATTCGACCAGAGTTTCCTTTAGAAAGCCATTTATAGATTCCTTTGTAAAGAAAATCTATTACATCGATCGGAAAAAACTTCCATTGATACCTTCAGAAATTATTCCATGCTCACCAGGGATTGCTCCATATATTTCTGGTAGAATTCCGGTAGAAACCTCCCATGAATTTCCGTATTAACTACTCCAAAACATCATAAATTTGGAATTCATTCAGGAATTTCTCCAGGTATTTTGTTGGAAAATCTGCTATTGATCCCATCCAAAAAAATTCTTAAGGTTTATTTTGGAAGCCTTCCGTGGATTCTTTCAGAACTTCTTCCTGGGGTTTCTTCATAAAATCTTCTAGGGATTTGCTTTAAATTCCCCAAAGATTCTTCAGGAAACCTTCTCAGAGATTCTTTCCAAGTTTTCTTTCAGAAATTCTTCCAAATTTAAACATTCCGTCAAGTAATTCTTCACGAACAGCTGCTGCAATTCCTTCAAGAGTTAGTTCATGAATTCCATTTGAAATTCTTGCTGAAATTTCTCCCGGATTTTCATCAAGTATTCCTCCAGAAATTTCTGCAGGAATTCCTTCAGTCATTCTAGCATTATCAATTCTCGTGATTCCAGCGGGAAATTATGCATAATTTATGTTATAAATCTGTAATGTTCGTAATTATACTCGTATAAAAGAAATCAACTTCGGAAAATTGTTGAGTGACTCCCATTGAAATTCCTAAAAAAAATACACGAATGAAAAACATTATAGGAAAACAAAAAAAAAAAAACGAGTGGAATTTGTTTCTTAGAAACACTAAGTGCAACTTTTAAAGAAACTTTGAAAAACAAAATGAATAACTACAAACTTATCAAATTAACAATGTCGCGGGGCGCCAACCTGGATGCTTGCCAAGGGCGCCATGCGACCACGCTACGGCTCTGCGAGTAGCATTTTCAGAACAAGGTATTTGTAGGATTTTCGGCTTGTGCTCTTGAAAATACGAGGCAGAATTCGTTGTTTAGAAAGAGAACGCTAATGACCTTCATGTTAAAGTAGGGAAGCCCATGCTGGGCTGAACAGCATGTTATTTACGCCATACCATTAGGGGTTGGCTTCAGGTGTCTGGAACCAGGACATGGGACTGCAAATGTCCAATTCATGGGACTTCAAAGGCCCTGACAAGAGCAAGCTATGTAGGTAATGTTGCGCTGAAGGCCATAAGGCACAAGGCTGCCCAAGTCCACCCAAGTATTTGATTTATTTCGGGAAATCCGCGAACAGCAAACGCCCAACGGGAGGCCCAAGATGCCTGGCCTTCAGAAAAGCCACTGCTGACAAATCACAGTGCAAGTAACGTAGCCGAATCTCAACCACTGTGACACAGCCAAGAAACGGTTCTGTCAGGCGGTTTCTGATTCTGAGTGCAGGACAGATATCGCCATAATAGCGAGTACCTGCCTGCAACGGCATTTGGGTTTCGGATGGGTCCAGAAAAATGGCGGCGATATGGACGACGGATTAATATCCTGTCCATACCTATGTATGAGAGCTTCGTGGTCGCCAAAGTGAACGGGGTATTTCTCTGTGGCTGTTATGCGCCTCCGCGGTGATCAATCGAGCAGCTCACGTAGATGCTGGACTGTATGACGACCGTGTTGACAGGGCGAAGGCCGGTGGTAATAGCGGGTAACTTTAATGCCTGGGCCGTGGAATGGGGAAGCCGTTTCAAGAATCAGCGGGGTGCCTCCCGCTAGAGGCACTGGTTATTCTAGATGTCGACCTGGCTCATGTCGGTACCAAAAGTACGTTTATTCGAAACGGAGCGGAGTCGATTATCGACGTTACTTTTCGTAGTACATGCCCAACTAGAAGTTCGAACTGGAGGGTAGACGATGGCTACACTCACAGCGATCACCTAGCGGTTTGCTACAGTATCGACTACATCAACAACAGCAAGCAGCGGGTAGAGGTGACTAGATCAAGGCCAAGCCCTCGTAGGTGGAAAACATCATACTTCAACGACGAGGTATTTAGGGAGGCGCTCCACCGCTGAATTGCACTGCTAAATCATATTTACAACTTTGACATGGTGAAATTTTAGATATATTGTTACGAAACTTATAAGAGACAAACATGATTGGAAAATCTCGAAAATAATCAATCAATACTCACCTCGACAGAGAAACGTCGGCTCGCCGGCGTACTGGGTGGGTAACGCTGGCGCCCGGTCACCCGGCAGCATATACGGACACTTTTGCTCCACGGTTTGACATACATCTAGACACGGTCGTATTCGTACTCGTTGCGTTTTTCGGCGCGAGCTGCAATGAATCACGGAAAGAAACAGAAAGGTCAATGGTTAAACACTTTGAACTGGTGGTGGTGGCGGTGAGGTGTGTGATAAACATCTCAGTGGAAGCAACCTAGGATAGTAAGACGCTGCGCTGTTGAATTGAATATTGCTGCCAGTTTTGGTAGGGCTGTTTATACAAGCGATGAGTGGACATGATTACGAATGGTAATGACTACCAGTAAAACTTAAGCCATTGGAAGCATGGTCTGGGCTCGTCCTCGCTGATCGTCCCGTGCCCGTATTATGTCTTAATAATGTGTCCCGAGCAGCTGAGAGGAAATTTAATTCGGCGCCGTAAAAAAGCGGCAGATCATTATTCTGCTTTATTGCAAAAGTTGTTCTTGGTTCGTGTGCTGCGCGCGTTTGGCCCTACGACCAAAGGTGGATTCTACCCCATAGTTTTCATCAGGACTGCTGTATTAAGAACATTTCTGGTTAAACAAAAGTTCCCTAGTTTCTCTGCTGCTGTAGTTGAACGTTCTCCAAGTCTGTTGAATAATTTATCGTTTCCCTTGGCGAAGCGATGCTCTCCAATGCTCAGCGGTACTGAAACTTGACAAGCTTCCGTTCATCCTATCTGTTCTAATTGATTCGTTAGAATAGCTAGCTTTACCACTCAATAAACACTCCATTTCGCTCCAATGTGCAACAGCAAAAGGGCTACTGCTGCTAGCTCCGACCGGCGGCGATGGGCACTTCATTTCAACAGGGCCGTTACAAGGGATTGAAGTGTAATCCTTACCGTATCATTTAGGTATCATCATTTACAAAGCTATGCCTCTGCACGATCCTCCAATTCTGCTCATGTTATCGACCACCCTCATCTCCGAAGAGGCTGTACCATAACCAGTCAGTCAGTGGTGGACAACGCACTAATTTATTCATTCGTGTGAAATTGGCGAGAAAAAAAAAATGACTCCCTTTCGTATCTCCATCCACCACAGGGAGCATGGAATCTGGTTGTACGTACGCAACGCATAGATACCGACATATGGGAGTGAGGGTTGGGTCGTTTGTCTGTTGGCAAGTCCAGAAGTCCAATTCAGATTCGGTTCGATACGCCGTCGAGGAGCTCCAGCTTGAGTGCTTATTAATTTGCCCTGATCTATTATTTATCAGCATTTGCCCCAGACTGCCTGTGTGCTTGTGTGTTCGTCTGTTCTGCACCCAACAGGCATGTTAGGCTACCTATGGGTTTGCATAAGGGTGAACGGGAGCCGTGCAGGAACCGTACCACAAAGACAGAATCGCTTTACTATATCCATTCGTCTAATCAATTAGGCTTCCAGCTTCTTGAGTAATTTTGCTGGGGTCTGGAAAACGATAACAACTGACAACAATGTGATCGAAACTACTTGTGGGACCAGTAAAGCAACTTATGCAGGATTCGATAAGGAATGAAATGTAGGACACAAACTTTGCGGATAAGTGAGTGTGATGCAGCAGTCAGGACGAGTGACTCATCTGGGACAGCATGTTAGATAAGTGAACTTAAATAATTCTACGGGCATGTCACTTTGACATGATTGGGGAGTATTTACGACCTTAAGCAGTATGGAGATAAACGTCACGTGGCGTTGAATGATGCTCAAATTTGCTTAAATCTACAACGCACCCAACAAAGTTATTCTGAAAGGTTGCCAAAGCTGAAAGAATACGGTAGGCGGTGCATGTTGAAAAAATGGCGGACAAGACCCTTGCAAATCTTGTATTTGCCCAAAATCCAGACCGTTAAAAAGACGTAAAGGGGTGCGTGTACTCAGTACACGACGCGGCCACTCCCGGGTCAATGGGAGATTATGTGAGTTTTCAAGGGGGGGCCTAGATATGTTTTAGTCCTTGTTAAATTTTAGGTTTTTAACGGTTTATAAGAGAAACTTTTAGTTTTAAAACAAGTCAAAAACATGCATAAAACCTACATGAAGGGAGACCTGATGGCGCTCGCCGCGTGACGTGAAAATCGTTGTCGGCGACATGAACGCGCAGGTAGGAAGGGAGGAAATGTACAGACCGGTAATCGGGCAAAACAGCCTGCACGTCGAATCGAATGATAGCGGCCAGGGATGCGTACACTTTGCAGCTTCCCGTGGTATGGTAATCCGAAGCACTTTCTTCCCCATAAAGTCACCTGGAGATCATCCGACCATCAAACAGAAAACCATATCGACCACGTTCTAATCGACGGTAAATTCTTCTCGGATATAACAAATGTCCGCACATACCGCAGTGCGAATAAAGATTCGGATCACTACTCAGTCGCTGTAGGTATGCGCTCAAAATTTTCGACGGTAATTACCACGCGTCAAAGTCGAACGCCGCGGCTCAACATCGAGCAGCTGCGTAACGTAGAAGTGGCTCAAGACTACGCGTAGCAGTTAGCAACGGCCTTACCAACGGAAGAGAAGCTTGGCATAGCTACACTAGAAGATAGCTGGAGGAACATCCGATCCGCCATAGGTAGTACCTCGGCTACAGCATAAGGCTTCGCGACTCCGAATCACAGAAACGACTGGTACGACGGCGAATGTGAACAGTTGAAAATCGAGAAGAATACATACAGCATTGGCGAGAATGCTGCAACACCGTACGAGAGCGAATGAGGCACGTTACAGACAGGCGTGGCACAGGCAGAACTCAGTCTTCCGGATGAAGAAGCACCAGCAGGAAGAACGAGATCGCTAAGCGATGGAAGAGCTGTACCGCGCACAGGACACACGAAAGTTCTACGAGAAGCTGAACCGCTCGCGCAGAGGCTTTGTGCCACAAGCCGACATGTGCCGACGAGATAATCACGGGAATATTCTCACGAGAGAGCGTGAAGTGGTCGAAAGGTGGCGGCAGCATTATGATGAGCACCTCAATGGCGACGTTGCAAGTACCGAAGGTGGCGTGGTAACAGATCTAGGAGTACGTGCGCCAGACGAAAGATTTCCAGCCCCTAATCTCCAAGAGATTGAAGAGGAGGATAGCCGGTTGAAAAACAACAAAGCCGCTGGAGCAGATCAACTACCAAGCGAGTTACTAAAATACGGTGGAGAAGCGGTGAGAGCATCACACTGGTCATTACCAAGATTTGGGTGGAGGAAGTTATACCGGAGGAGTGGACGGAAGGTATCGTGTGTCCCATCTACAAAAAGGGTGACAAGTTGAATTGCGGGAACTATCGCGCGTTCAAATTACTGAGCGCTGCCTTCAAGGTACACTCTCAAATTTTATGGTACCGTCTATCACCGATTGCAATAGAGTTCGTGGTGCAATATCAGGCTGGACTCATGGGTGAATGTGCTACAACGAACTAGATGTTCGCCATCCGCCAGGTGTTGCAGGAATGCCGCGAATACAACGTGCCCACACATCATTTGTTCATCGATTTCAAATCGGCGTATGATACAATCTATCGATAACAGCTATGACAGATTATGCACGAATACGGATTCCCGGATAAACTGATACGATTGATCAAGGCGACGATGGATCGCGTTAGATGGTGTTATAAGGAGAGTAGGGATAAACACGAGTGGGACGGTTTTCGTGAAGTCCGTTCAGTTGCTTGGTTTCGCTGATGATATTGATATTGAGCTCGTAAATTTGAGACGATGGCGGAAACGTACATCCAACTAAATAGTGAAGCCAGGCGAATCGGATTAGTCATTGATGTTTCGAAGACAAAGTACATGATGGCAAAGGGCTCCAGGGAGGTATCACCGCACCAGCCACCCCGAACTTATATAGACGATGGGTAATTTGTGATTTTTATGAAACAAAGCCGCAACTTTACGGATTTCGGAGTTTAAATGCAACTCAACTGACAAGATGGAAGTTTCGTGTGCTTCTAGTGCAACTCATTGTAACCAAAGCATAGAAAGCCACAATCTGCATGATGTTGCAGGTGCTGCTTGGGTCTCTATGGGCACGAAACATGGACCCTACGTGCAGAGGACCAACGCGCCCTTGGAGTTTTCGAACGGAAGGTGTAGCGTATCATCTACGGCGGAGTGCAGATGGAAGACGGGACTTGGAGAAGGCGAATGAACCACGAACTGCATCAGCTGCTAAGAGAACCAACCACCGTCCACACCGCGAAAATCGGGAGGCTACGGTGGACGGGTCGCGTCATCAGGATGTCGGATAGCAACCCGACTAAAATGGTTCTCGAGAGTCATCCGACTGGTACAAAAAGACGTGGAGCGCAGCGAGCCAGGTGGGTCGACCAAGTGGAGGACAATCTACGGACCCTACGCAGAGTGCGGAACTGGAGACACACAGCCATATGGATAGAGTTGAATGGAGACGGCTACTGGAGCCTCGTAGCCGTGCGGTTAGGGTCACCAAGCTTATAATCGCACCATGCTATGGAGTGAGGGTTCGATTCCCGCTTCGGGCGTTGAAACTTTTCGTAAGAATAGTTTCTTCCCCGTTTCCACTGGTGCATGCTCCGTTGTCCGTTGTCGAATGTTAAGTTTAAAACAGTCTGTACAGTCGAAAGCTGAAGACGTTGTCCGTGTCTTTTACTATGCATAGCAGAGGCCACTCAGGCCTTAGCTTGATCGGTAGGTAAGGTAAGTAAGTTATCTGCCTCGCTGACGACGGTGCCTATAGCGGAACATCCTGAATGTGCCTATAGTGGACCCTTTTGAGTGTTTACACTCATTAACTTGTCAAAAAACACATTTGTGAAGCAATGTAATTTAAGTTCCCCCGGTGAAAGTTGTCTGGATTCAGTTGATTTGATTTGTTCAGGAAGCTATATGTGGATTTTAGGAGATTGGAAAAAGTTTTGGAGAACGTCTGAGAGAATTGAAGGGGGTTTTGGAGGGTTTCCGGGGGTTTTAAGAGATTTAATGAGGATTCGAAGGATATTAAAGGAAGGACTCAGAGGATTTCATGCAGTAGTTCTATCACTGAGAATCAAATAGCCTGAGAATTTTCGCTCCTGTACATTTTTTGATCTCATGTTGATTGCGTAAAATTTTAGCTCGATCAGAAAAGCTATATTTTAGCACCTGCCGTTCTTAGTTTTTATACGGTTTATTTTTGGAAAAAAAAAATGTCAGAATTTAGCTTAAGTATTCTTTCAGTTTCCCATCTTATGGATTCCTAAAGAATTCTCCCAATCCTTGAAAAAAATCTTTAAAAGATCGATTCATATATTTCTTCTGTAAATTTTTAAAAAATCACCCATCGGTCGCCTAAAAAAATCCTCAAGAAATTTTTCCAAAAACTTCTCCTTGGATTCCTTTAGAAAACGTTATATTAATTTTCTAAACGTTTATTCATTTCGTGACCTTCCAGCTAGTTTTTTACATCATTATATCCAGCAATTATTCTAGAAAATCGCCTAGGAATTAAAAAAAAAATCCTACTGTAATTTCTCTAAGAATTTTTTTTGGAAAATCTTCCATGGATTGCATTTGAAATAACTGCTTGAACTTCATAAAAAAATCGCTCAGGGATTCGTTTCGTGAAAACCTTCAACCGATTTTTTAGAACTGTTTTTAAAAAAAATCTAGCATGAATTGAGATTCGTTTTCCGAGATTTGTTTTTCTGGACTTTCATCAGAAATTGTTTTTGAGGTTCTCCAAGGATTCCTTTCCATAGCGATCCGCAGAAATTCCTACATTTTTTTTTTCTTAAATCCTTCTGGGGGTTGCCTTGGAAGATCTTTCTTCTTGAGAAATTCATCTAAAATTTCCTTCAAAAATTATTTCACAGATATTAAAAAAAAAAATCCAGAATTTTCTTTAGGGATTTCCTTAGAATTTTCTCCACGATTTCCTCGAGATATTCTCTCAAGGATTGTTTTGGAAAGTCATCCATCGGTATCTTTAGAAATTCCTAAATTGGAATTCTATAAATGTATCTAGAAATTTCTTTAAGAAATCGTCCTGAGATTCAAGCATGATTTCTTTAAGTAGTTCCAGTAGGTATTCATGCAGAATTTTTAAGAAATTTTTTTCAAGGATTACTCTGGATATTTTGCTGCTCGAAGCATAATTGTCCTATGGTCTATGGATATGGAAATTATCCCAGGATTTCCTCCATGTATGCCTTTATATTTTCTGGTAATCTGTATGGGAACTCATTTGAAAAATTTAAAAGTGATTTTTTTGGGAATATTTACAGCAGTTTTCCCAACGACATGCATGCATTAATTATCGTCCAAGGTTTCTTTTAGCAGAAACAGAACTTCTGAAAATACTCAGGAATTTTCCATAGATTGTTACAGATATTCTTTATGATTCTTACAAAAACTCCAACAGATATTTCTTCAGGAATTTATATTCCTGAGAATGTCGAAATTTGGAAATTTTGGCTAAGCTCTGCTTTTACTTACCATAACAACAGTAGTGATTTCAAGGCGTTTCGGGAATTTGAGGGGCTTTAGACGGTTACAAGACTTTTAATGCTTTTTGGGTGGTTACAGACAGTTTCAGGGAGTTAACAGATGATTTCGGGATACGTTCAAAGGATTTTTTTCAGGGTTTCGATGTGACTTTCGATGGGGGTTGTATTTGAGAATTTCAAGGAATTTTAGGAGATTTCAGGGGATCTTATGAGGATTTGAGATGATTTCAAGGATTATGAGGATAATTTCGAAGATATTCCAGTACGTTTTGGGAGTTTTCATCAGCGTTTTAAGAATATTTCATCAAAGTTACACGTTTGCTATGCCCGTTTTCAACGCCAGGGTCAATTTGACCCCTCTGGCTTCTAAAGGTTAAGGTAGTTTTAGGGGCCCTTAACAACCATTGAACTTGTTCTTTGACAGAACACAGTAATCTCAGGTTAAGAGAGCATATGCTCTGTTCATGGTGTTCGAAATTATCTTTAGTTTGCTTGTAAATTCGATGACCTGCCTTGAACGTAATTCTTGGAGACCCTTAATGAGTCGTAACATTAAGTATAAGTTAAAGTTACGAGTAACTTCAAAATCAACTCACCTCTTCACTCCGATTGATATATCTTTTACTAGTTGCTGCTTCTTCGGATCGCTCAATTTTGGTTCAGTCTGCTTTTTCGGCACGTCCCGCGGCGGGTAGGTGGCGTTCGGTTTACCCTGGGACGACCGTCGTTCACCGTCGTTTCCGGTTTTATTGTTAACACTTATGTTGCTGGTGCTAGAGGAGCCTATTCGGGAACTGCTACCACTGGTGCTTCCGCTGCTGTCCCAACTGCTACTCATGTTGGCCACCTCCTCCGTCGTCGCAAAGTATGGCAGTAAAATGGTGCAACCCCACCTTCGATATGCCTCCTGCGAAAGATTCAGATGAGAAAAAAGACTAGAATTAAAAATTTATCCTCTGCTGAGAACTGAAAAGCGGACTTTTATTATGACCAAAAGTTATTCCTCATTTGGGCATTCAAGACGGAAACAAGAAGTTTAATTTCATCAATCTCCAAGACCGTGTTGAACGAAGAATAACAAACGACCCTAAGGGGCTGTCCATAAACCACGTGGTCATTTTTTTGGGACTTCTCAACCCCCCCCCCCCCCCCGCGTGGTCATTGGTCCATACAAATTTTTTTATTCGTCCATACAAAATGGTCATTGGCCGAACCACCCCCCCCACCCACCTCATGACCACATGGTTTATGGACAGCCCTTAACAGGTGTTCAAACAGTTTGTCGAACGGAAGAAAAAAAATCGAACTCACTATTTGCCAGCTTGTTCACACCAATAACATGACACCGTTTCACCAAAAGCTTGCATAACAAACAGGAACGACCGTCATCCTTCGTTTCAGACAAGCACATGAGAACCAACCGAGCCGAGGGAATAGTCGGGAATGAGATGAGGGAATGCGATATGTTGGGTGTAATGCGGAAAATCAGTAAGATTTATGTAGTTTTGAGAATAGTTTTAATATTCAGGCATGGGAAACACTTGCTCAATTATTATGTCTTCCTCCCACACCCTTTCATCGCTCTACGTTTTTTTCCAGACGGTGCTTTAACTCCTAAAACAGATGCATATTTCTACGTTTTACCGGGTTTAATGCTGCAGCATTATCGTCATGCTGCATTCTTCTCCTTCTTTTGACCTCATCATCATACAGCAAAGCTGCTTCAAGCCACAGCGCGTATGCAAAGGCTACATTTGGTCTAGGTCGTACTGAGACGACCGTTAGTACCGTGCATTGTTGATGACGGAGTTTTGAGCACAATTCGATCTACGCCAGGCACTATTTATTGTCAATGTTAGCGACCTAGTTGGTCCAGCGTCGATAATGTCGGAAAATTACCGTTCCTCCCTCAGAGCAAGGTCCGTCTGCTGTGATGATCTGCGAGTGTAACGGCAATGCAATAATCAACCATATTAACAAATAATTTATAAAATGCCATATAAAAAACACGTGCAGCAGCTCATATCGCATACCCAACCCGCAGAACGAACCGCCCCAAGAGCAAAGCACAAACTCTACCAGCCTGGTAGAATCTTCGTCACACTTTCAATGCTTGGGGCCAACCCCATCCTTCTTTCGCTTTCGTGGCTTCTTCGGGTTGGACATTTCCCTCAACTACGAAGTTCTGCTGAAGATGTGCAACACTTCGACCGTCACATCACAGTCATAGTGCACGAGGCACGGGGCACTAAATTGCACCGGAATGATGCTGCAGCATGCATTTTTGTTGCTTTAGCAGTGCTAGGTGGATGGATCGACTTGGAACCCTCAACCATAATCGAGAGGGCAAACTAGTGCAGGGCACTCTCAGCACAGACCACATCATTCCAAGACAAGAAAGAGCATTTTTAGTGTCGTGGCGAATGGCGATGGTAGGTAACCGCAATTGTTGTTTCCAGCCTTTGGCTGACCTATTTTTTTTTTTGGAAAACTTAGATGTTAAAATGCTAATTTACTCGTTTAAATATATTTATTCTTATTTGTACAATACAATACAATTCAATACAAAATAATCAGTCAAAGGAGCGAGCATAAACTACGTCACGCGAAAATTGCCCATTTTTTAACCCCCTCCCCCTCTATGTCACACTTGTTGTATGAGACCTCTGAAAGTTTTGCATGGTAATCACACTTTACTGAACCCCCTCCTCCTTAAAGATGTGACGTTATTTATGGACGTTTTCCAATTACTGAGAGTTGGTAGGTATTTACAAAAAGTTTTATCACTAAATTTGTCAACAGTATTCAATCCTGTTGAAGACAAAGGTACACAGAAAAAAAATATTCATGTAAAATTCAGCGAAAAATCATGCACATAAAGGGCTGCAACATAGGTGACTGTATAGTTTGTTGTTGCTACTTCGAGAGGCATTATGCATAAATTACGAACTGATTTTGGCATTTTCAGAACCTCCAAACTATTTCTTCCTAGACTACTCACTATACAAAACATTGTAAGTTGCGTGATTTTGACCAGATTCTTCCTTTCTGAAAGAATACTGAACAATCGTCTGCATATCCGCAGTTGTGTTTGACAGGATCCACGGTGCGAACACAGCATTCATTAGGACTGCGTCAATACACGCGATACCCGTCGATTCTAATATCGACTCTGACCACTACCTGGTGGATTTGCGGCTGGTGATGGTCAATTTGCGCCCAAAGCCCTTCGTAATCAACAATGTATGGTACCAACGACGGCCGCCTCGGTACTACCTAGGGCGACTGTCACAATCGGATGTTGCCTCGGCATACGGACAGAATCTCGAGGCAGCGTTGCCAGACGAGGGTGAACTCGAAATGAACCTTCTTAAGGACTGATGCAGTATTGAATCTGGTAAAACGTGGAATGTTACAAACGGAAAAGGAAGCAGCAGACCAGCCTCATCCAGGAGAAGAAGAAGCTGTCTGGACGAAGCAGAGTTCGAGGAAATGCAGCTTATGAGCCGTTCTCCAAAAACACAGAAGTTCTACCAGAAACTCAACGTACCCTGCAACGGCTTCGTTCTGCGAGCCTAAATCTGCAGGGATAAAGATGGGAGCCTCTTAAGGTGAAGATATGACGAAGTCACACCCTGAATTATCAAAAGCATTAATCTGGAGAACCAGAAAACGGTTATATTGCATAGTTTTAAAGCTCAAAACACCACAAATCAGCCGCCAAGATTTGTGTCCGCCATCCTGGGTATTTGACCGTCATCTTGAATTTATGATCATCATATTTGGACTGCGAAAAAATTCGTCAACTATGAGCAAGATTACTCAATTTGACGTGATTTCATATGTCGCATGAAAGGTTTTGTGTATTTTTTTATATGTCCCCTTCCGCGGGTGCTGGTCCGGATCACTTAAAAGGCCATAACTCTGGAACGTCTGCATCGATCCGGACCATTTTCGATAGCAATCAATGGGTTCTGGTTTTCACTCGGTCCAGGGTTGAGAGGGCTGTGAGATCTTTCGAGCCATTTAAGTCTCCTGGCATGGAAAATTCCCAGCGTTGATCCAAAAAGAGGAGAAAACACTGGTGCCACCCTTGGTTGAGATTTTTAGGGCGAGTCTGATTTTGAGGCATATTCCTAACGATTGGCGTCAAATCCGGGCTGTCTTCATTCTGCAGGCAGGAAAGAGAGATAAAACCAACCGCAAAGCATTCAGGCCGATAAGTTTATCCTCTGTAATGCTCAAAATTATGGAAAAAGTACTATGCGAGTACATAAATCACAAATTTATGAAAGCAATGCCTTCGTCAAAAACCAATTCGGTTATCAAAGTGGACAATCTACGATCTCGGCACTACATACGGTAGTTCAAAAGATCGAAAAAACACTTAATGCAAAAGAAATTGCTCTTGTAGCATTCCTTGATATTGAGGGCGCATTCGATAACGCTTCTTATTCGTCTATAGGGTCAGCAATGTTGAGGAGAAAATCGACCCATGCATTGTTACCTGGGTACATGCTATGCTAGCTAATCGAAAAATTTCCTCTGAGCTTAGCGGTTCATACATTCTGTTAAAGCAACAAGGGGGTGTGCTTCGAAGTGGTTGGATATGCTGATGACGTTGTCATTATTGTACGAGGCAAATTCGAAAGTGTTATCGTGGAAATAATGCAATCTGCACTAAATCACACGTTTTCCTGGTGTCAAAAGAACAACTAGGCATAAATCCTACAAAAACTTTCATTATCCCTTTTATCAAACGGAGAAAGGTCCAACTGAAACCCCTTTTCTTGAATCAAACACAATTAGTTTATTCAAGTGAAGTAAAATATCTAGGTGTCATACTCGACGCAAAACTGAATAGGAACTCTCAACTCCAATCAGTTGTGCAGAAAGGTCTCAATACACTTTGGGTTTGTTCAAAAACCCTGGGTAAAAGATGGGGCCTAAAACCAAGTATGATCATGTGGATATATAAAACCATTGTTTGTCCCAGGACTACTTACGCTTCCCTTGTCTGGTAACCTAAAACAAATGAGGCTGCTGCAAGGGCTAAGCTCAACAAAATCCAACGCACCGCTTGCATAGCGATCACTGGTGCAATTCGTAGTACACCCACTTTGGCCCTAGACGCAATGCTTCACCTGCCCCGATTAGATCAATTCATAAAGCTGGAAGCGGAAAAAAGTGCTCTAAGGTTAAAGAGAACAAAAACACTGCTGTCGGGAGACCTAACGGGTCACCTCAGCATATGAAATTAATTTGCCATAAATCCCGCAATAGGAATTTGTAGTGACTGGATGAACACGGTAGTCAATTATGACTCAGGCTTACGATGTGTTCATTCCTTCCTGCCACAAGTGGGAAGGAGGTGGACCCAGTGTTCCAACAGGCTCTATAAACTTCTTCACAGATGGTTCGAAAATGAATAATCTGACAGGCTCCGAAATATATGGCCCTAGAACAAAAATCTCTGTCCGCTTAGGACAGTAGTGGCCCACAGTATTTCAGGCGGATATATATGCAATATTAGAATGCGTGTTAAATATTATGCCTGACGAGAAAGTATAGGTTTGAAAAAATATGTATTTTCTCCGACAGCCAAGCGGCACTTAAGTCGCTTATTGACTACACTTGTAACTCAAAGCTAGTGTAAGAATGCTTCTGGCTTTGAAAAACTTATCCATATGCTATATGATCCTATATTGGATCCCAGGACATACGGGTCTAGAGGGAAACGAGATTGCTGATGAGCTAGCCAGGAATGGATCTAATGAAAGGTTCATTGGCCCTGAGCCCTTCTGCGGGATCTCAGACTGCTGTGTAAAAATGGAACTGAACAAATATATGGTCAGTCAAATCACATCAAACTGGAATGCACTTCCCCATACGATCCAATCCAAAAGGCTCGTAACGATAAACCCCAAGAAAATCCAACAACTATTAGGCTTAAACAAAAGGGATCTCAACATCTACACCGGTCTAATAACTGGACACTGCCCCTGCAGATACCATCTACAAAAGATCGGAACAATCCAAACCTCAAATTGCCGCTTCTGTGACGAGGAAAGGCAATCATCAGAACACATCCTCTGCTATTGCAGTGCACTCACTCAACGTAGGTTTTGTGGTTAACTTTAAAATTACAAAAATTTCTGAGGTGCAATATAAGAAAACCTTACAAGTTTTGTGGCATATAAGTTGTACCATACGTGCATTCAAACTGTACAACAACAAGCTTTCATATGCTGGATAACATAAAACAAATATTCTATTCTTCTTATATCAATATTTAACTTTTTTCGAATAACTCATTTTTAAACTTTATGACATCGATGGAGATGGTTTTAGGTGATTTTCATGGGGATTTCATGGGACTCTCAGAGGCGTTTCGATGCCTTTCAGGATGTTTCATGAGGCTTCAGAGACACTACAGAAGGTGTAAGGGGCATTTTCTGAGGGTTTCGGAAGGTCCCATGAGCGTTACAGAGTGTCTGAGGGAGTTTCGGAAGCATTTCAGGGTGTTTCGGAAGATTTTTATCAGTTTCAGAGGCGTTACAGGGGGTTTCAGTGGCGTTTTCAAGGTTTTCTGAGGGCCTCGTACAGGGGAGAAGCGCAAAAGTTTTCAGAGAAATTTACGGAAGATTTAGAGGATTTTCACTGGGTATCAGAGACGTTACAGGGACGCTCTCAGGAGTTTCGGTGTATCTCAAGTGCGTAACAGAAAAATTCAGAGCGTTTTTAGCAGGTACGAAGGTATTACAGGGGCGTTTTCAAAAATTTCGGAATGAAATACAAGCTCGCTGCACTCTACGGCAAACACAGCATCCAGAAAGTGTCCAAAGCTGGAAGGATAGGGTGGGCAGGGCATATTGAAAGAATGCTGGTCAACAAACTTGCAAAGGCAGTGTTCGACACTGATTAGGTTGACAAAAGAAGATGGGCAATGGAGAGAGTCTCCCTTCGTGCTTCCACCAGGTGGAGCGTGATCCGGCGAGCATTGAACGTAATCGAGGATGGAGAGCAGCTGCCACAAAGGAGTATAGTGGCGTTTTAAGAGTTTAAGAAAGCACCTAAAGCGTTTCAGGGGGTTTCAGCGACACATTAGTTGATTTCACGAATTTTCAGGTACATTTCATGTGCGTTTCAGGGAATTTCAGGGAGCCTCAGAAAGTCCAGGGGATTTCGAAAACGTTTTAAGGGGGTTTGAGGGGCATTTTGGGAGTTTCAGGGTGGTTCCAAAGGGTCTCGGTATTATTTAGTGGTTCTCATAGGTGTTTTTGGGGTCTCAGGTGGTTTTCGGGGGTCTCAGGGAGTTTGAGGCTCTCGAGCAATCAGTTCGGCTTCCGGAAGGGGAGGTCGACCGTAGACGCTAACTTGTTGGTTACAAAGACAGCCGAGCTATTGCTCCTGTGTAATAGGAGCAGGATTCGCTACTGTGCAGTAGTGACTCTGGATGGAAGGAACGCGTGCAATAGTACCAGTCAGGCGACTGTTGCCGATGCGCTCCTGCCTCATACCCGGGTACTGGTACAAGGTTCTCAGAATTTACTTCCAGAATTGAGTACTATTTTATGACGCGGAGGTGAGCCGTAAGTGCTTTCACCTAACCTCAGGAGTCCCGCAAGGTTCCATCCCGGGTCCGGTGTTATGGAATGTCATGTTTGACGAGGTGTTGAGGTAAGAGCTTCCGGTGGGGGTGGAGATCGTCGGCTACGCGGACGCGACGACATTACGCTGGAAGTCTAGGGTGAATCGATCGAAAAAGTGGAGTTGACTACTGCCCACTCGATCAAGGTTGTGGAGGCGTGGATGAGATCTAGGAAACTGGTGTTGGCTCACCACAAAACTGAGGTGGTGGTTATGAACAACCGGAAGCCAGAGCCAAGCCCGTGCACAAGGGAGTGGTTTTGGGGGTTAAACCCCTACCATTGACGATGTTACATACACTAGGCGCCCCTTCGCGCTTTGCCAAAATTAGGAAAAACCCCTCCCTTGTCGCCTTTTCTGTGCTCGGGCCTGACTCGAAGAATGGCTAGTTCAGACGCTATACAAAAGGTAACCCTTGGATCGGAGTCGGCTACGTAGGCCATACCTCTGTAGTCGAAATGAACCCTTACAACGATTAAGTGGCCACGGGGAGAACATTCGCTAGCGCTGCTGTTGTAGCATCGGTCTACTGAGTTGAATCCGAGCCCGCTGCTGGAAAGGTGTCCTCGGAAAGGTCTGGACAGGTGGAGTTCGCATATCGGCACGTCCTTCTGTGTGCTGGTTGATATGTAGTACTTTACTTATTGCGGGAAGATCAATTAGCTGTGCACGCGGTAGCAGCTCTTGATACTTGCTAGTGTCGATCTTGCCTATCTTCCGAGGAGAAAGGGAGTAGTGAGGACCACTCGAGAAATTGCCTATGAGGCAGCATGCTACCTTGGAGGTCTCCCTGAAGCGAGTCATCGATGTTCGTTGCTGCAGGCTACGCAGCTAACCTTGAGGGTGCGATGTGCATTAGCTCCTCTCTGAAGCAATGCCTTCTTGGTGGTTCCGGAAAGACGAAGTGCCTCGCGATTATGAGAATGATGTTTAGTGGGTCGAGGAGAGAGTATAGTCCTGGCTTTTACTTTTGTTGTAGAAGTCAGCCTTACAACACCTGGTCCATTCAGGTGTCTGTTGAGCAGATTATCCCCCCATATTTTAGATGAAAAAAAAAAGGCATTTCATGGGATTTCAGGTATCCAGAGGCACTTTTGGATATTTTCAGGAGATTTCAAGGGATACCTGGGTTGTTTCAGAGGGTGTGTAGTACTTTTAAGGATTTCATATGCTCTCAAAAGGTTTCAAGGTACCGCCTGAAATGTCCTTGAAGCGCACTTAAAGTTTCTTGATACCAGCTCCAATTAATCTTAAATTTTACTGAAGCATCCCTTTAGTACACTCTGAAACGCCTTCGAACCTGCTCCTTTTAGGATTCACGACAACTCCTGGAAATCTCTTAGCCCTATCTCAAAACCCCAGTAGCATATGCTGTTCACGCGAACTAAGTTCTCTTACATAAAGCTCTGACTTAATTTCTACACAACGTTCCCTATTTTTATGCACACATTTTAATGCACAAATTACATAAAATGAGGTTCCAGTGAAATAATTTTTGCATAAGAATCACCTGTATAAGTAAAACAAACGATTCTTATGCGGTTGTCATAAGTAAATTGAGTTATCAATTATTGGCTCATTGCCACTCATAACTATAAATTTCCTCTCTCAATCTGTTTCTTCAACATGCACTTTACATTGCAACGGGAAATGAGCAGATTACTGCTCAAAGCAATAGTTTCCTTCCACTCCGAGTCCACTACAGCACTAGCCTCAAAACAAGCCCCAACCCAACCCCCACTAAACCGACCTGCTCCGTGGCAAAGTTAAATGCCTATTCATTTCATGCCCATTCCTGTAGAACGGCAACGTTCTCTTCTTTGATTTCCTCCAGCTGCGGCCACACCGACCGACCACCTCTCATCAACTTACGCAACACGATTCTCTTACGACGACGACGACGACGTCGCACGTGTCTATCGGATGAAAGATTTTCGACAGAGGCTACTTTACCGGGCCGGCGGCGACGGACGATCCGATGCTGGTGTAAAATGTTTGTCGGCTTGCAACCTTGCCGTACCTACCACACACCGTACCGTGAACGTCTTCGGTCTGTTCTGTGTAGCTCAACGTGTGCCTGCCAAAGAATGGGCTGAGATCTCCTCGCTCGGCCTCGGTCGGCACATAATCAACTGAACTTAGCAAAGTTAATGAAAAGAGAATTTTCTCAAGTTTTTCTTTCGCTTTCCGCACCATGCGAACCGGGCCGGGGCGAGTGGTAGGGGTGGTGGAAAATCCGGTTCAACCGTGTGTGCCAGGCAGGAGAAGCGGGAGGAGGAAACTTTCAACCCCCCTGCCCCCGTTGACACTGAATCCTGTTGTGTTCCTTCCAGAAGTAGGTACATGTCTATGGGGGCAAAAGAGTGTCTAGGCAATGTGTCCTAACTGAATCCTTCGAGCACTTCAAACCCACAGCCGACGACAACACTTTTTCTATGCAGAGCCTCTGCTGGTATCGCTTGAAAAATAATGCACGCAGAAGGAGAAAGAGCTTTCACGTGATTAGGCACGTTTATGACTCCCTTTTTTCGTGCTTTCGCTTGGAAAGCCTGGACTGACTTTTTCGCCTGGTTTCACACGGTGTTACCAAGTTGCTGGCAAATGGGTTAACCAGGAATGGATTCTGATTTGGGAATGTAGTATGAATAAGTGTACAATCATAAATAGGTCAAGCCTATGGAAGGCCTTGACAGCTGACTTAAGGCATTCATTCCCACTACATAAGGTAATCGTACGGACGGATGGAGCACCTCACACTTCCCCAGGATACAGAACAGTAGAGACAGCACGTAAATGATGATCATGATCACACCGACAGTGCGCCGGCGTTGTCAGAGGCGTTGCACCGAGGGGGCTTAAGGGGTTTGTTGCGAAGAGGTATTGGTGGCACCGACTCTTTCAGCAGATTACTGTGAAGCAAACACATGATTGCTGTTGGACCTGCTATAAAGCTGCAAGTGTGATTTTATTAGGCTTATTTGAATTATTGTAAAATATATTAACCCTCTAATACCCAAATTTTTGATTTTGATCAAAATATCATTTTTCGTCATCTAAAATCGATTTAAACATGTTTTGGAAGATGATTCTTTTCAATTCTCGATTTCGTGAATTTCAGTTTTTGATTTTTCTAATTTCTATTTTTGAACATCCTCACACTTTTATATTTTTCGTTGAAGCCTATTTGGAGTATGGGTTTTTTGAGATTAAAACTTTTTGAGATTTTATGGTTATTGTTGAAATATTTTTATTTTTATTTTTTTCATAGAAAATTTTATTATCCGTGTAATTTTAAGCAAAATAATTTTAGAGTGTATTCGATTCCCTTAAACTATTAAACAAGAATAGAATGATTTGGGAAATATTTCAAATATGTTAATTGTAGCGATTCAATGCAAAATAAACAATAACTTCTAAAATGTGACTAAAACATCAATATTTCAATGATTTTTAAAAAATGTAAAAACGTTTTAAAATACACCAAAAACCATTTTGAGATATACAAAACAGTCCTAAATATCAGCCAAAAATATAAAAATTTTGATTTTTCACGAAATAAAATTTACAAAAATGCTCAAACTATACCCTGTCTAAAGGCGGGGTTGGGTATTAGAGGGTTAACAACTTACAAATTCGGTCAAACTATGGTAGAAACATTTGGTTTACAATCGTCACCTCCTCACTACATGTTACACTGCCGTTCCTTTGTTATTATCAGTCAAGCATTGTCATTTAGGAAATTCTAGGGATGTTTATTTAATTGAAATCTAAAGAGCGCACTTATGCGCAACAGGGTTTTTCGGGAATTTTCAAATGGTCTCAGTTGCGTTACATGGGATTTGATAATGTTTTAAGGGGATTTCAGAGGGTTATTTGGCAAGTTTTAGAGGCGTTACTCAGGCGTTGTCGGTGGGTTTCTGAGGATCTCAGGTGCGTTACACAGGGTCCGAGGAGGTATTAGGGGGATTTCAAAGGCATTTCAGAGAGCTTCAGATGATTTTTGACGAGTTTCAGAGGCGTGACTCAGGCGTTACGTAGGCTTTTTGGAGTGGGTTTCTGAGGGTATCACGTGCTATCAGTATCTTAGAGATTCTTAAAACAAACATTGAACTTACCAATTGTCAGTACAAAGTTGCATGAGGCTGTGTAAGCATGGCTTTTATTCAATCAATGAAGCACACAAGTTGTGCATGTTGATTGGATGACTTTATGCTCAAGAAAGTTTTAAGGAAACCGTAAACAGTCGCAAACCAACCCCATCCCCCCTCATTGCTCCCCCTTGAGCACGCCCGGAACTCCCCTTAACTTGCAACCTAACTCCCTTAAACCAACCTTATCGCTAATCTAAAACACTCCAACTGCTCTGAACACAATCAGAATCCATTTAGGGAAAGTTACCTAAATGGAGGGACCTTAATCATAGATTTTACCTAAATGGATTCGACATAAATGGAGGTTTGAGTGAATTGGAATGTCCTGCATCTTTATTCTACTCAAAGTACATCCTAGCTGGAATTTCTCTAAAGACAGTTTTATATACTCATATACTGCATAAACATATCTCAGAGCATAATCCCATAGAAATGTTCAGACACGAATGCCACATAAGTGGTAAAGTGTCTTTATTAAATATTAATAATAATAATAGAAATGTTAATTGACGTATTCGCGGAAGGATCCTTGGAAGAATTCTTGAAGGTTTCCTAGTAAAATCCTTGAAACTATCACTGGAGAAAACCCTCGTAGGTATCCCTGAATTCTAGAATTTTGATTCACCTGAAGTAATTCCTGGACGAATCTCTGGCATGTATTCAAAGAGAACTGTCTGGAGGAAGTTTAAAAGGAATTCCTAGAAAAATATCGGGAGAAATCCTGGAAGAATTTCGAAAAAAATCCCTGGGTGAATTCCAGAAGGTTTCCGTGGAAAAATATCTTCAAACGCATCAAGCATGCAAGTACTTATTTGTTTAAAGTCAGCACAGTGGCTTACGTCTAACAAGTAAGTGTTTATTTGTTAGAAGTAAGTCACAGTGACTTCTGCGCAATTAAAACCTGCGCTGTCGTGACTCTTCTGTGACAAGTATGTTACTTGGGTGTTGTTTTATGAATCCCTGGAGAACTCATTGTAAGAACTCCTGATGAAATTCCTGAAGAAGCTGCTAGGAGGATTCCTGGTAGGTAACTTCTGGTCGAAATTCCAAGAGAAAATCCCTACACCAAACTCAGAAAGAGATCCCTGGGGGCTGTCCATTAATTACGTAAGGTGATTTTTGCGATTTTCTGATACTTACTTACCTTACTTACTGGTCAGGCTAAGGCCGGGGTGGCCTCTGCTGTACATAGTAGCCGCCTCCATTCCACTCGGTCCATGGCTGTTTGTCTCCAGTTCCGCACTCTGCGTAGGGTCCGCAGATCGTCCTCCACTTGGTCGACCCACCTAGCTCGCTGCGCTCCACGTCTTCTTGTACCGGTCGGATGACTTTCGAGAACCATTTTAGTCGGGTTGCTATCCGACATCCTGATGACGTGACCCGCCCACCGTAGCCTCCCGATTTTCGCGGTATGGACGATGGTTGGTTCTCCCAGCAGCTGATGCAGCTCGTGGTTCATTCGCCTTCTCCAAGTCCCGTCTTCCATCTGCACTCCGCCGTAGATGGTACGCAACACCTTCCGTTCGAAAACTCCAAGGGCGCGTTGGTCCTCTGCACGTAAGGTCCATGTTTCGTGCCCATAGAGGACGACCGGTCTAATCAACGTTTTGTAGATGGTTAACTTCGTGTTACGGCGAACTTTATTCGATCGTAGAGTTCTGCGGAGTCCAAAGTAGGCACGATTTCCTGCCACAATGCGCCTCTGAATTTCTCTGCTGGTGTCGTTGTCGGCGGTCACCAGTGAGCCCAAGTACACGAATTCTTCAACCGCCTCGATTTCATCACCGTCGATATGAATTCGGGGTGGCGGGCGCGGTGATTCCTCCCTGGAGCCGTTTG
This sequence comes from Aedes albopictus, assembly GCF_035046485.1. NCBI lineage: Eukaryota > Metazoa > Arthropoda > Insecta > Diptera > Culicidae > Aedes > Aedes albopictus. The sequence continues at coordinate 378,809,415 of NC_085137.1, forward strand.
CCATCATGTACTTTGTCTTCGACACATTAATGACTAATCCGATTCGCCTGGCTTCACTCTTTAGTCGGATGTACGTTTCCGCCATCGTCTCAAATTTACGAGCAATAATATCAATATCATCGGCGAAACCAAGCAGCTGAACGGACTTCGTGAAAATCGTCCCACTCGTATTTATTCCCGCTCTTCTTATTACACCTTCCAAAGCAATGTTGTACAGCAAGCACGAAAGACCATCACCTTGCCGTAACCCTCTGCGAGATTCGAAGGGACTCGAGAGTGCCCCTGATACTCGAACTACGCACATCACTCGATCCATCGTCGCCTTGATCAACCGTATCAGTTTATCCGGGAATCCGTATTCGTGCATAATCTGCCATAGCTGTTCTCGATCGATTGTATCATACGCCGATTTGAAATCGATGAACAAGTGATGTGTGGGCACGTTGTATTCGCGGCATTTCTGCAACACCTGGCGGATGGCGAACATCTGGTCCGTTGTAGCGCGTTCAACCATAAATCCAGCCTGATATTGCCCCACGAAATCTCTTGCAATCGGTGATAGACGGCGGCATAAAATTTGAGAGAGTATCTTGTAGGCAGCGCTCAGTAGTGTGATCGCGCGGTAGTTCCCGCAATCCAACTTGTCGCCCTTTTTGTAGATGGGACACACGATACCTTCCATCCATTCCTCCGGTAATACTTCCTCCTCCCAAATCTTGGTAATGACCCAGTGTAGTGCTCTCACCAGTGCTTCTCCACCGTATTTTAGAAGCTCGCTTGGTAGTTGATCTGCTCCAGCGGCCTTGCTGTTTTTCAACCGGCCAACCTCCTCCTCAATCTCTTGAAGGTCAGGGGCCGGAAGTCTTTCGTCCTGCGCACATACTCCTAGATCTGTTACCACGCCACCTTCGGTACTTGCAACGTCGCCATTCAGGTGCTCATCGTAATGCTGCCGCCACCTCTCGACCACCTCACGCTCGCTCGTGAGAATATTCCCGTGATTACTCGGCACATGTCGGCTTGTGGCACAAAGCCTCTGCGCGAGCGGTTCAGCTTCTCGTAGAACTTTCGTGTGTCCTTAGCGCGGTACAGCTCATCCATCGCTTCGCGATCTCGTTCTTCCTGCTGGCGCTTCTTCATCCGGAAGACTGAGTTCTGCCTGTTCCGCGCCTGTTTGTAACGTGCCTCATTCGCTCTCGTACGGTGTTGCAGCATTCTCGCCCATGCTGCATTCTTCTCGTTTTTCAACTGTTTACATTCGCCGTCGTACCAGTCGTTTTTGTGATTCGGAGTCGCGAAGCCTAGTGCTGTAGCCGAGATACTACCTATGGCGGATCGGATGTCCCTCCAGTCATCTTCAAGTGTAGCTGCGCCAAGCTGCTCTTCCGTTGGTAGGGCCACTGCTAACTGCTGCGCGTAGTCTTGAGCCACTTCTACGTTACGAAGTTGCTCGATGTTGAGCCGCGGCGTTCGTTTTCTGATACCCCCTCCCCCTTGTAAGATTTTTTGTATGAGAACTCAAAAATTTTTGTATGGCGCGTAAGATTTCTCAAACCCCCCCCTCCCTCCATAAACCCTTACGTAATTAATGGACAGCCCCCTGGTAAAATCCTTGAAGGATAAATCCTAAAACAATCGTTGAAGAAAACCTTTGAGGTATTACCTCGCAAAATTTTTGGAAGAAGAGTCCTAGAGGAATCTCTGGGGAAGTTCTTGAAAAAATCAATGAATAACCTCTTGAGGGATTTCTTGAAAAAAAAAGGAATATCATGATATATTCCTGAAATAATTACAGGATGAATTTCTGAAAAAACTCCTTTGCAGTAGCTGTAGGGTGTATTCTTGAAGTAATTTAAGGACTTCCGTGGATAAACTCCTAAAGCATACCCCCGAGGTTATCTTAAAAAAAAAATGCAAATACAGATCGCTGAAAAAATTCCTCCAGAAATCTTTGAAGTAAAAAAATCTTCAGGGAATCGTGGAGAAATTTCAGGATGAACCCTTGGAGAAGATGATTGAAGAAAACCCTGGAATTTCTGAAGGAATTCCTGAACATATTTTTGGAGAGATCGCGAGAGGAATTCCTGAAGCCATCTATGATAGAATTCCTGGAGCAAACCCTGGAAAAAATCCTGGAAAAATCCGTGGAGGAATTTCTGGATAAATCTTTGGAATAATTTCTGCAGGATTGCACGGAAAAAATCCTGGATAAATCCTTGAAGTAATTGCTGGAGAATCCGTGGAGGAACTCCCGGATGAACCAGTAGCGAATTTCTAGAACGAAATCCTGGGGCAATTTTTAAGTAAATCTTTTGACGAATTCTAGGAAATGTTCGTAGAGGGTTTTTTGAAGGTAAATCTGGAAGAATTTTTGAAAGAATTCCTGGGAAAATTCTTGGAAAAATGCCTCAAGAATATCCTGGAATAAGCCTGAAGGAACTGCTGGACAAATTCCTGGCAGAATCTTTGGAAACATTCTTTGAGGAATCCCTAGAGAATTTCATGGAAGAATCCCTGAAGGAATCTGTCTTGAAATTCCTCGACAACTTCCTGCAGAGCTCCTGGAGGAATTCCTTTAAGGAATCCATATATGAATTCGGGGTGGAATCCCTGGAGAAATTTCGGAAGAAATTCCTTGAGAAATTCCTGGAGGAATGCCTGGAGGTATCCCCGGGAGAAATACGGAGAGAAATCCTTGGGGGAAATCCTGGAGCAATCTATAAAGCTATTCCTGGAGGAATTAGTGGCAGAACCCCTGGAGGAATCCCTGGGAGAAACCCTTGAGGAATTCCAAGAGGAATTTCTAGGCGAATTCCTGGATGGATCTCTAGAGGAATTCCCAAAGGAATACCTGGAGAAATGTCTGGAGGAAATGCAAGAAGAAATTCCTGGGGGAATGCTAGAAGAATGTCTGAACTCTGGAGGAATTTCTGGAGGAATACCTGGAAAAATTCCTAGAGGAATCCCTAGAGGAGTCTATGGAGAAATCCCAGACTAAATCCTCCCCTAAATACCATAGAGGAATCCCTGGAGGGGAAATCCTTTAAGGAATTCCTGGATGAATCTCTGGCGGAACTTTTGAAAGAACTCTTGGAGAAACATCTGGAACAACTCCTAGAGTAGCTCCTGGAGAAATTCCTGGAGAAGCTCCTGGAGGAACTCCTGGAGGGATACCTGTAGGAATGCTTGGAGGTATCCCTGTAGGTATTCCTGAAGAAATTTCTGTATAAATTCCTGTAGGAACACCTGTATGAATTCCTGGAGGAATCCCCGAATGAATTCCTGAAGGAATCTCTGGAAGAAGTCTTGGCGGCATCCTGGGAGGAGTACATGAGTAAATTCTGGGAGGATTTCCTGAAGGATTAACCTCGAGAAATTCTTGGAAAAATTGCTGCAGTAATTTCTGGAGGAAGTCTTGAGGAATTCCTTGATCTTTTCGTAAAGTAATTTCTGAAGGAATTCCTGGAGTTATTCCCGAAGGAATTCTTGAAGCTATTACTGGAGGAATTCCTGGAAGAATTCCTGGATGAAAACTTGGAGGAATGCCTGGAATAATTCCTAGAGGAAGGTCTCGAGGAATGCCTAGAGGAAACCCTGGGGAAATCTCTACATCAATGCCTTGATTCCCTAGAGGAACGCCTGGAGAAACATGCCTGTAGGATATGTGCCCATAGGAATTCTTGAAGGAATCTCTAGAAAAATTCCTGGAGAAAGAGACGAATGCCGAGTACGGTAAAGTCTCTCTAAACAAAAAAAAAATTCCTGGAGGAATTCCTGGAGGAATCCCTAGAGAAATTCATTGAAGAGTCACTGTTGCGATTCCACGGAAAATCCCTAGAGGAATCCTTGGAGGAATCCCAGGAAAAGTTTCTGAAGAAATCCCCGAAGCAAAAACTGAAGAAATCGCAGAAAGAATTCTTGGAGAAGTCCTAAAGGAATCCTAAGAAGATTGGAGGAATCCCTGGAGAAACTCCTGGAGAAACCCCAGGTGGAATCCCAGAAGCAATCCCAAAATGAATTTCTGAAAAAAAAAACCAAATCAATCCCTGGAGGAAGTCCTTGATTAATTCCAGGACGAATTTCTGAAGGATTCGCAAGAGATTCTGAAGGAATCCTAGAAGGAATTTTTGAAACAGTCCTATGAGTTCTTCCTGAAATAATCAATGAAGAAATTCTTGGGAGAATTCATGAAGGAAAGCTAGAAGAAACCCCATGGGGAATTTCTTAAATAATCTGTGGAGAGCTTTCTTGACGAATTCATGGGAGAATGTCTGTTGGAATCCCTGGAAAAAATCTGCAGTGATTTCTCGACGAATTTTTTAAGCAATCCTTTATTTCCCTCCCCTGTTGGGGAAATTAAGCCACTGCGTCCAATAAGCTGAAGTTTTGTGGCATGTCCCATTTTGATATTCGCATCTAGCTAGCTAATTACCATGTGTCAAGCAATCAGCTTCTGCCACGAAGCGTCATCTTCCAGTCAGGTGCAATGGAATTCATAAACCCCAGAAACTTACCAGGTTTTGCAGACCAGATCTCACTGGGTTGTAAGCAACCACTATTTAGAAATCTTTGCCTGCGCAAAGCAGATGATCCGAGGTTTCACGTTCCGTATTACAGAAACGACAGATATCACTCTGAATCCGGCCAATATTTATCAAGTGATATCTGCTCGGTTACTGCCCAGTTACTAGGCCAGTGTACATATGTACATAGAGCTCTCTTGTTGAGCTCTAAGAGCTTTTTGGTTTTATAGGCATTTGGTGTTATACATCGTTTTGACTGATTGCAATTTTTGACATCCATCCAATTGGGTAGTACCCTTTGCTCAGCCCAGCATTCCAGGTCAATTTTTATTGTACAGTTTGATATCCCTTTCGTGACGGAGCTCAAAAAAGTGAAATTTCCATACAAATTGCTCAAATTTGGCTCTCCAGAACTCTCAGACTTTTTAATATATCAACACTTTTTCTTCGGCATTTGCCAGAGCTACTCCTTGTCTTCCGATTCCTAACTTTGTACACCTAGATAAATCGAAAATTAAAAATTTGCGACAGATAAAACTTTTTCATGTTTTACGATTTTTGCTCACTTTTTGTTTAACTTGTTGTAGTAAATTTCACACACAACATAAACAAAAGTTTGTTTGCACACATGCAAGTATAAGTAATGGCTCAATCATCAAAATTATTTACATCAGGTAAACCAAAGGCTAAACAGTTGAAAAAATTTCACGAAATTGTTATTGCTCAACAGCACAATTGTGCTGGTTCGTCACGAAAGGGATATACCGCAGAATGGTTCTGGACCACCAAATTGTAAATTGGAACCACTTTTAGCAAGCTCGTCTGCCATTTCATTCCCTTCAATGCCACAGTAACCTGGAACCCAGTACAAGTTTACTGAGTTCCTTAGGCACAACCAGCAAGCAATCCAAGCGAAGCTTGGATGAACTCCTAAAGAGTTTTTGTACAACCTATTCAACGAATTCCTGGATTAATTTTTGTATGATCTTCTGTAAGAATTCTTGGAAGAAATTCCTACAGATCTACTTTAAATAATTCCAGATGGAACTAATAGAACAATCGGGGAAAATTCCTGAGGAAATACCTGAAGAAATATCTGCCGAAATACAGGTGAAATTCCTATGGGAAATCCTTGGCGAAATTCTTGAAGTAATCGTTGAAAAAAGCCTCAGAACATTTCCCGGAACGGTTGTCTGGTAAAATCCCTAGATGAATTCTTGAAGGAATCTCCGAAAAAATCCATGCTGGAATCACTGAAGCATTGGAATTGGGCCTGCCCATCTTCAACTTAGTGTTCTTAGAGCACTTCCACATTTATTAAATGAAGGGCTTTCTTTGCCTGCCATTGCATGATTTTGTATATTGTGAGGCCAGGGAGTCGAGAAAATATTCCCGACCGGAACGGGAATCGAACCCGCCGGATTGGCGATCTATAGCCTTTGCCACTAGGCTATCTGGAGACCCTACCACACTGAAGTTAGCTATGGGAAAATTTCAGGAGGAATTTGTCGATGCATCCTTGCAGAAGTATCTGTACAAATTTCTGAAGGACTCGTGGGAGGAATTCGTGAAGGATTTATTTCAACAAGCCTTGAAACTATCACAATCGGAACCCAGCAAATCATCCATGGAGGAATTCACAGAGAAGAAATTCCTGGAAGAGTCCCTTGAGGAATTCCTAAAGGAATCCATTGAGAAGCTCCTTAAAAAATATCTGGATGAATATCGGAAGGTGTTCCTGGAGGAATCAATAAAGATATCCCAGGTTTTTTTTTCTATAGCATGACGTTTGTTTGAATTGTATACCGGTGAAAATTCGTGTAATTTGAAGTACGACACTCTATTGTAGCATATAATTCATGAAAGGCCTTACGAGATGAACCAGCCGAGGGCTGAAAATCTCGATAATAAAGAAAAATAATAATAATAATAATAATGAAAGGCCTTCTCTTTCGGGACCGGAGTAGTTCCTTCATATCCGGAAAATTTCCCATGTTGTTTAGGAAGTTTAGGAAGATTTCGGAGGCGTTTTAGGAAGTTTCAGAGGGTTTTCGGCGAATTTCAGAGACATAACGAAGGCGTAACATAGCGTTTTTGGAGAGTCACATGAACGTTACATGGAGTCCAAGGGGGTTTAAGGGGGATTTCAGAGGCATTCCAAGAAGCTTCAGAGCATTTTCAGCAGATTTCAGATACGTTACGGAGACATTACATGGCATTTTTAGGGGTTTCGGAGGGCGTTACATGAGGTTCCAGGGGGTCCTATAAGGGTTTTGGAGGCATTCCAAGAAGTTTCAGAACATTTTCAACGAGTTTAAGAGACGTTATTGTGGCGTTACATGGCGTTTCGGGGGTTTCGGAGGATCTAAGGTGCCTTACATGGGGTTTCTGGGGGTTTAAGGGGGATTTCGGAGGCATTCCGAGAAGCTTCAGAACATTTTCAGCGGTTTTGATTTCAGAGTCGTCATAGAGGCGTTTTTGAGGATTTCGGAAAGCCCCAGTAGTGCCCTCATATTGTCCCCGAAATCCCAAGCGCCATATTTAATTTCAAAATGGCCTGGGATATCAGGTTTCAACATCAACTCAATAAGCCAGGTACGAAAACATCCGTATGGCATGAGTCTTTTTGATTTGTTAGACGTGGGCCGTAACTATTCAGTTGGGGGGCACTGACTTTTAATCCTCTGCTCCATTGGTGGTTAGGACCCTCGGAACGCACAATCCGAAAATCTTTTTTATACTTCCGGTTCCTAAGTTTTACGCATGTCCCGTTTGCAGTTTTCGGAACCACTGGGAATTCATTAGTTCACTCAATTTCCCAGTCCACAACATTTTTTGACGTGATTGAAAAAATGTCACAGTCAGCCATGAATGTTTTTTTTTCTGGTCATGCGTGAATATTTATGTTGCATGACAGTCAAGATCATACACCCACGGTTATAATGTAAACTACAGTTTTTGACAGTACATTTTGGATCACTGATTAGGAATGTTAAGAGCTAAATAATGTTTGCCAACGACTGTCGTATTGAAGAGCTCAGTGCTTTTGAGGAAGGTGAGCCTGAAATGATCGCTGATGAGTCTACAAGAAACGGATGGCTACGAGGGCGAGTGTCATCAGTCTTTAGGGAGCGTCCATAAATGACGTAACTTTTTTACGGAGGGAGGGGGAGTCTGGGATCGTGTGACAAGTCAGGGGCTGTTCATAAACTACGTAGACCAAAATTTGGCCATCTCAGCCCACCCTCGAAGACTTTTGTTCATACAAAAATTTTAAAATTTGTAAGGAGCGTAGACTTTGGCTAGACCCCTCCCCCTCCCTCCAAAAAGTCTACGTGGTTTATGTACGGCCCCTCATGTATGGGAAAATATGCAACGAGTGGGGAGGGGAGAGTGAAAAATCGGCTAAAAAATGCTACGTCATTTATGGACGCTCTCTCAAAGGACATGACGGACGAGTGAAGTAGGCATCAAGACCTCCACGGGAATTCTACGTAGACCAACCCTGAAGATTGCGGTATTGGAGATCCAAAGTAATAGTTGCCAACAGAACTTTTGGTTACACTAGACAATCGGAGTCCTCAGACCAGCATTGCGGATCGAGGACTATTGAGACCACTACGCCACTGCCCACCAAAGCACACGATTAGAAAATTCACTCATTTTCCATAGTTCACCGATAGCGCTGAAAATGCGATAACTCATTTTTGTGTTGTCCTAGTTCAGCTCAGATTTGCATGAATCTCACTCATTTCTGAGTAACTTTGTCTTAGCGTGCAGGAAGGTAATATTTAACAAGCCTAATGACTTGATTCGAATATATGAAACAATAATTCGACAGTATTCAGCAAGAAGTATTCTTTCACCAAATATGTTACCAGGACTCTCCAATTAAAAAAAAAAACATGCCTCATTGATAAAGGCAAAACCGAAATAATAATATTCTGCGATTAATCCAACCGCGAATTCATTATTTCTATCCTTTGAACTCGTAAAGTTGTTTTCTGTAGTACTCCTCTTCACTTAATTTGAAACACAGTCGCATTCATAATCGAATCAATCGTAATTCATAATTAAAACAGCAAATCATCTGACATCGGTGAGACCACCAGTCAATGAGCTCAGCAGAAGCTGCTGAAGCTGATTCACAAAACTCACATGCTTTCCCCGTGACCTCGTTCCATCTCCACCAACCACCCTTCAACTATGGTAGGTATCCTGGAGCAATTTATCAGCAAAAAAAAAGCAAACGACCTCCCAGAGAGTGAGTTCCCCATGTCCGGACCTGCGGCTCTCACCTTTCATCAACCACCAAAATCCAAGTGAGCCGTTGTTGTGGGAGGCAGCATGCTTGCGCTCGGAGTTTTCCGCCATTGATTGTGTGGGTGGATTGATTCATGTCCGGTCACTTGTTTTTCGGAGAACGTGCATCCGTGTTCGTCATGCTTGTGTGTGTGTGTGCGTGATTGCAAGGATTGCCACCAGCAGCCAGCAATAGGAGTTTTCAATTTATTGTAACATTTCGACAGAGAATGAGCAAATTGACTGACGAGAGCTGTCTGCGGGACACGGACACAGCTTGTTCATCGTAGCAAAAGTTCCTGTGATGTCCAACCGTGACCGTCCTCGTCACGAACCGCGCCACCGTTTGGGGCTGTGTGGATAGGTAGACCATGAACGATGTCTGAATGAGATTTTAGGGCCCTGAAGGATTGAGAGTACGGGACGTTGTGCGAGAATGGTGCCTCGGAGAATGAAATGCGCAGATCAGAATTGAATCTAATGGGTGTTTATCCTGACGGTGTGTTCTTTTGACATGTGATTTTGACACGTATTTTTTAGACTGATTCTAATAGCTGTTTGTTGTTGTTTTGTTATAAAGCTCTGCAAGGATTGAGGGATTTTAAGTGCAGGAAACATGTAAATGTGAAAACCTCATGTGAAATCAAAACGAAGAACTTTCCGTGAAGTGTCCCACACATTGACATAACTGGAGGAGAAACCGGTGGAAACAGGTTTTTGCCAGAATCTACCACAAAATTCTTGGAGCAAATTATTAAAGTGTGCATTTTTCCAAAATCAAAATATAAAAATCTAAAAAATGTGAATTTTTCAAAAACTGCTAAGCTGTGGAGCTTAACATTCGTTAAAAAAAACATGACTGTTAGGATTTGTAAAATTCTATACTGATTATTAAAAATGCCTATAGGAATTTGAAAATTACTGTAAATCTATTCAAAATACATTGGTTACACAGAATTGCCAAATTGAAATATAGAAAAAAGAACAATATTAATAGAAACTTCAAGACAAAGTGCTTATCAAAATTATGGAAAAAAAATTAAACGAGTACCGAAAGATTTTTGGTGAAATTTCTTGACAAATGAAAATGGATTTTTTGTGAGAAATTTGGGACGCAAACATGCATTTATCTGGAGATTTTCGGCTGGAAATGGTTTGCTATGGAGATTGTAACTTTCTCAGTCTAGGCGGCGAAGAGCAGCTGACGAAAAATTGCAAGTGCCGGGCCTGTGATCAAACATATGACCATCCACTGAAGATGTGACCGTGTGACCACTACGCCAAGGATCCCGACAAGGAAAACATCTTTTTATGCTGGTTATTTTTATGCTTTCTTACCTATGCTCCTTTTTTACACTCTTCATAAAGAAGGGTAGAACGACTCAAGTTCCATATTGTACATAGGAAAATGTGATGATTACGTATCAGAGGTTCACAGGGGTTTCATATGGAGTTCCAGGGGGAGCTAGAGGCAGGGATGCCAGATGATTTTTCCAAAAATCTGTATCAGGATTTTAGAAAATCTGTATTTGTCTGTATTTTGAAACGGTAACTGAAAGCCAAAAAAACACCAAGTTTCCGTAAGACCCCGGTAGAAATCTGTGGGTTCAAAATGTAAACAACATGTTTGTGTCCCGAATTTCGCACGAACATTTCTATTTGCAGTAAGTTTTTACTAAACGGTGTAAATAGCAGAATGTTATGGGTTTGAATAGTAAAATAAATATGTCAATTCTTAATAATTCTGAACTTTTACATCGCCGGATTTCTGTGAAAATTTCTCCAAAGATTCTTTCAAGAACTTTCATTGGGACTTTCCTGGGAGCTTCTCAAAAAATACCCTGAAACTGGTTCACGGGTTTCCACAGAAATTCTTTTCGAAAATCCTCATGGGATGCTTTTAAGGATTAAAGAGAAAATTCCTTCAAGGATTGCTACATAAGCTATGCTTTTATTTCTTAATATATGTATTTTTTAATGTTTTTGGGGAAATTCCTCCAATTTTTTTCAGGATTTTTTCTATAGCATTTCTCCAAAAAATTATCAACGAATTTCTCCAGGGGTTTCTCCATGAATTTCTTCTCACGTATGTTGAAAAGATGCAATTCCAGGAGATCTTCTTCTTCTTCTCTTCTTCTTGGCGTAACGTCCTCACTGGGACAAAGCCTGCTTCTCAGCTTAGTGTTCTTTGAGCACTTCCACAGTTATTAACTGAGAGCTTCCTCTGCCAATGACCATTTTGCATGTGTATATCGTGTGGCAGGCACGAAGATACCCAAGGAAGTCAAGGAAATTTCCTTTACGAAAAGATCCTGGACCGACCGGGAATCGAACCCGTCACCCTCAGCATGGTCATGCTGAATACCCGTGCGTTTACCGCCTCGGCTTTATGGGCCCTATAATTCCAGGAGATATTTTTCTTAAATAAACATTTAGAGATTCTATCAGAAATTTAGAAACTTGAGGTTGGTAGAAGAACTAGCATAAGTTAAAATACACAAGAATAGAAAGATTATGAAAAATAATCTTTAAGAACCATTCCAGGAATTTTTGCTTGAATTTCTACCTAAAGGATTACTCCATTTTTTTCAGAAATTTTCTCGGGATTTTTTGGAAATTCCTCTAGAAATTCTCGAAAGATTTTTCTGTAAAGTTCCTCCAGGAGTTTGTCCAATAGTTCCTTGAAGTATTCCTCTAGGCATTGCTTTGGATTTGTGCAAACCTTAATTCAGGGATTTTTTTCATTTTTTTTTTCAAAAGATTTTCTCAACAATTAGTTCTGCAGCAATTGTTGAGAGAATCTTTTGGTACTACTAATAAGTTTTATTCAAAGATTTTTTTCTAGAAATGTTTCAAAGTATATTTGTAGAGGGTTCTCCAGTTCTTGTAAGTTTCTCACAGATTCCTTGAAAAATCTCTTCTTGATTTTTTATTGGCTCTCTAAAATATTCTTCCAGGAAATCTCTTCACAAACTGCACTAGATTTTTTTTTACGATGAATCCTTCAAAAGTACCTCCAGCAGTTCTTCCATGGATTCCTTCAGAAAATCTTCCAGGGAATCTTTGGAAACTCATTGAAGGATTTCTCAAAAAAAATCTACAAGTACCTTTGTCTGCAATGTCTGCATTTTTTAAGAGATTTTTTTAGAAATTTCCCCACGGATTTCCCAGGAATCACTACAGAAATTTGTTGCATTGATAGAGTTACTCCAGAAGTCTATCAAGATTTTTTTTTCATTTTTTTCTAAAAAAATAACACGGAGTTTCTGCAGGAATCACTGAACGAATTTCTCAAAAATCTTGGAGATCCCTGGGAAGAGTTTCCGAACTCTTGAAATTTACTTTAAGAATTTCAGAATTTTTATTTTTTCAGGTGTACTCCATGTAATCTTGATGAAATCTTTGGAGATAAATATATCTTCACATACGAATTTCCAAAGAAATATAAGCAGAAAATTCTGAAAGAAATCTAACTCTTAAGTAAAGAAAGGTTAGTTTCTTTTAATTTAATCCGGTTAAGTACTGTGCCTTTGAATTCCACTAAGAATTTGCATCCTTTGACAGATACGTATTACAACCTCAACTGTAAGGTCGTCTTCGGTATCTCGCACTTGACTTGACTGCAGTCAAGTCCAAAGAATCCGTGGAGATATCAATGGAGTTATCTGTCGACAAAAAAAATTCGATAACTTTTTAAACAAATCTCCAGAAGAGTGTGTAAAGTTTTTCTTGCTGGAAAAAACCCATAGAAATCTATTCAAAAGTATTCCTGGAGAAATTAATCAAAGAATATCTTAAGAATGCCCTCTAGAGATTTCTCAAAAAATCCCTGCAATAATTTCTTTAAAAAAACCCTTCCCATTACCGGTGTTCCATACACTAGACGCCTCTCCGCCTTTTACCGAAATTAGAAAAAAAAGTCTAGTCAAGTACAAGACACTGAAGACGACCTTACAGTTGAGGTCGAAATGCGTATCTGTCGAAGGATGCAAATTCTTAGTGGAATTCAAAGGAACAGTATTTAACGCGATTTTCTTTTTACTTAAAAAAACCCTCCCATGCCGCTTTCTCTCTGCTTCAACAAGCTAAGATGGGCAAAATTGCTGGGGCGTGATATTCACACCCAAAGGACCTGAGTTAAATTCGCGTTCGCAATTCTTTCTTTTCATCTGCAAGGTAACGTTGAGAATGTTCAAATATTTTCATCACATATGAAGCGTTCCTTTTGCTACATTCGATGCATCATATTTTTGGAGGTTGTATTCGTACTCTGTAGTTTCCAAAAGCTCTATCGGTTTTTTATCTTCAACACAATTTTATAGTTGTTTGAAAAGGTGTGTACTGGCTATTTCTTCTCAGGTTCGATTCGATATTATTACATATTTAAAAAAACTGTCATTATTTTCAATTTTCAACGAAAACATTATTCGTAAGTTTTCTTATTATTTTCTTTCAACATATAAGAAAGAAAAGCATAAAGAAAACCAGGTCTTTTGCTTAGCAAAGTTTCCAACTTTATATAGTTTATTCGATTTTTTCTTATACTAACATAATCTTTGAAAACTTGCTAAAAAACTTCATTTTGGGCGAAGGTTAAAAAGTTTTATTTTACAAGATTAAGATTTCAACGTGATAAAAACATAAAAAACGCTATTAACGAATGCTTATTACATATCTAGGACGTTTTATGTTTCGTAATATTTGTTTTATTAAATTCAATTCTAAATAAAAATTTCCCATAATGAAATGATTGAAAATTGAGGTCAAATGTGAAAAATATAGATAATTTAATGGGTTTGTACTCTCAATAATTGCTTTATTTTAAATCTTGCATGAATGTATGAGGAAAACAATATGTGGAGGAAAAATCTGTATCGAGATCATGAAATCTGTATTTTTTCTGTACTCTGTACCCTGTCTCTATCAACCACTAAAAATCTGTATAATACAGAAAAATCTGTATATTTGGCATCTCTGGCTAGAGGGTTTCACGGGGGTTCCAGAAAGTCTGAGGCGTGCTTCAGGGGGTCTGAGAGGGCTTCGGAGGGTCTCAAAGGCGTTTCAAGAGCAGTAACTGGAGATCTCAGTGGCGTTTCAGGGGGTCTAAGAGGGTGTCAGAGGGTATCAGGAATCTCAAGGATATTTTAGGGGGTCTCAGAGGCGAAACAGGGGAGTACCAGAAGGTCTCAGAGGCGTTCTGAGAAGTTTTATGGGATTCCAGCAGATCTCTGGACGCTTCGGGTATTTCAGGAGGTCTCAGGAAGATTCCAGGGGATTTTTGGGATATTTTGGGGAATCTTTGGAGCGCTGCGGAGGGTGTCAGGAGTGTTCCTGGGGGTCTCAGGATCATTTTAGAACATCTCATCGACGTTTAAGGACGTTTGAGGCTTATCGGGAATTTCAAGGGGATTCCGTGGAGTCGTAAGAGCGTTTCTGTGGTTTCCAGACGGTTCCAGAGAGCTCTCAGTTGGTTTCAGGGCTTTTCGGGGAGCCCCAGAGTGTTATAGTAAGCTTCCAGTGGGTCTCACGCAGGTTCCAAGGAGTCTCAGGGGCATCTTGAGGTACCTTAGGGGTGTTTAAAGGGGTCTCAGAGGGTACCAAAGCCTCAAATGGTTTCATGGCCCTAGATGGTTCTATGAAGGTTTCATGGTGTCTCAGGAGGTCTCACGGATGTTTCAGGGGGGGCGCAGGGGTATCAGAGGGTCTCAGGGGTGCTTCAGAAGGTATCAGTGGAGTTTAATTAAAGACAATTACACCGTCTTCGACCTTGCGGCCTCTACAGACTAAACATTACTAACATTTGAAGTGTGTCTCAGGGGTTCTTCAGGGGATCAAAGGGCTCTTTAGGAGGTATCAAGAGGGTTCCAGGGATATACCAGGAGCTCTCTTGTGCGTTTTAGGAGGGATCCAGCGGGACTGAGGGGCGTTTTGGGGGGGGGTTCATTTCAAAGAGAGATGGAGAGCAGGGATGGCATTTCGCACTGAAAATATGCACTGTGCATCTCATTTTCATTTTAAAACCGCGCACACTTGCACACACACTAAGGAGCATGCCATCCCTGATGGAGGGATACTCTGGGTGCAGGGGGCCTGATCTCTGTGTTGAAAATACGGTGGAAATGGCTAAGTAGCTCTTGTCTGCACGAAGCAACCGAAAGTAAATTTCTGCAAACCGGAGGACAGAAACTATCAAGTGACAGGTGGCTTCACGTACCCCGTGAATGATAGGCGATGACATTGCAACAATGATGGAGATAATGCCAAGTTAATCTTAATCATTGCGACGCAGCACAGCAACTGTCGTGGCAGTATACAACGGATTCCAAGTGCAACGTCGAGGTGCGAACACGATGTCGAGATATCAGCGGGTTTCTGGGTGACACCGGGTGGTCTCCAGGATGCTCCCGGAATCAGGAGGGTTCCGTGGGGTCGCATGGGCTTTCGGAGGGGTTCAAGGGATCTCAGGGACCTTTAGAAGGGTCTCAGGAGGCTTCAGGGGGTTTCCTAAGCGCTTCACGGGAACTAAGAGGGTTCTAGGGGACCCATCTGATCTCAGGGATGCTCCAAAGGGTCTCAGAGAGGCTCCAATGGGTCTCAAGGGCGTTTCCGAGGAACTCAGACTGTTCCATGAGTGTTCTAGAAGGTATCAGGAGCATTTCCGGGGCCCTCAGGGGGTTTCAACGGTGCTTCAGGGGATTTTAGAAGCGTCTCATGGTGTGTCAAGCGGTATCAGGAACAGACGGGCCATAGATAGTTCCATGGAGGTTTCATGGTGTTACATGATGTTATGGCCATGGAGCTTCCTGAACCCCTCTGTAACACTCCGCAAACCTTGGCGTCATCTCAAACCCCCCGTACATTAACCTTTTCTATAGTAGTAAGTTCATTCATTTAAAGTGCTGACAGAATTCATGCGGAAAACTTTTGTCATGCCCCTTTTTTAATTTATGCCTATGGTAAAAAAGAGGTTCTAGTGTAATTGCCTTTCGTTCGGTGTTTGGAGCGGAGGTGAGTGAATGAACGAAGAATAAATAAAGGGTCATCATGATTTTTCTTCAAATCAACAATAAATCAGATGTAAACCTTTGCAAAGTTGCAAAATTTCAAAAATAAAGTTTCTATCCTGAAACTGAAAACAATTAATCTTTCCATAACTAATCGTCACAAGCGAACTTTCCCAATCCCAAACCATTTAGCACGATTGAATTACAGGTGCTAAGACAACCAAGTACCTCGCAGTTCCGCAGCAGCCAGAGCAACGGCGAATGCATTTTTAATGCAATCTTAATCGCTGTCTTGGGACCGAAGAAAAGCCCGACAAGTTTGCTTTGGCTCTTTTTTTTTCGTCGCCTTCTTTCGCACTCATGGCGAGGAAAAAGTCCTGTCGTCGTCGTCGTCGGTTGACGTGTCCCTGTAAAGTGGCGGTGCCGAATAGCGAAATGACAAAGGACCTTCCATTGTTATGTATAATGAAAATATTGGAAAGCCATTATGGGTGCAAATTTTTTGTGTGCATAGATTCGTGCATTGCACAGCTGTGCTGCCAGCCACCCCTATGGAGAAACCATCCAGTAGCAAGCAGCAGCGCCGCCATTGACAATGAGACAATGTGCACTTTGCTGGTTTTTGGAGTGCTGCACGTTCGCATGAGGAACACGGTGGTGGGGAGAGCAAATACATGTAAACCCCTCCGAATGATACCAAGGACATGCAGTTTGGTTTAAGCTTTAAGCTGGGAAGTGGTTTCGCATTTTTTTCCTTTGCATTTCTAGAGCCATGGCATACCGATTTCCTTTTTCTTGGGGAAAAAATCCGAACGGTGTACCTTCCTTCCTATGTGCACTGAATAAATATTTTTGATAACAATTCCTTCATCTCGCAAGCAGCTATCGCTAGCACAGAACCACCTTCCACAAGGCTAAGTATTTAGGTCACTCATATACTGAACGAGAGCAGCGGCGACGACGACGACGACGACAACGGACTTTCTTTTCCATGTCAGAAGTTCGAGAGTCGGGTACTGTGTGGTTGCACTTTACATCCCGCACTAATACAGCACCAGGAAGTGTGAAAGCTGACGGCGGCGACGTCGACAACTATTGGGAAATCGTTAGAAGTCAGTCAGCTACCATCAGAACGAGAAGGGAAGCTCGTGGAACGATTGAGGGAGTTTATTGGATTGAACAGGAATGGGTGCACAAGGTGTGTAACGATTGATGAAGGAACAGCGGAGAGGATCTACAGAACCTCTGCGTCTAGGGTCAAGTGGGGTAAAATGCCATTTTTCAAACTTTCATCGTTTACAATGATAATTAGCCTCATTTGTTAGGCTTTCAAAGTGGTAACAGCAACTAGACAATATTTGCTCGATACTTCAGCAAAAAAAATCACTAAATTAATGCATTTTCATCGATTTTTAGCGGTTTTAAAAACTGATTCGTAAAACGGAAGTGGTGCAAAAAGACCATCTGCCATGGGGTAAGATGCCACTTCATGAAAACATTCAATAATTACGTCCATTAGTTTTCGGATATTTCCTACTATTTTTCCCTCCTCTGTCCCGCTTTTTTCGTATACTCAATAAATGGAGTGTTACTCCCCTCCCCGCAAAACGATGATCGTAATATTTGAATGACCCCTAACATGGAAAGCGTAGACATCAATAACCATGCGTCTCCATGCGTGCCTCAATCTCGTTGGAAACACTTGGCTGGTAATAAAATCAGCAGAAAACCTTAATTGCAAGCACGAAAAACCGGAAGTTGCCCATTTTCATTGGGAAATCAAAAGATTTTTCGTGGGTTTCGTGGCCTAGCCTCTAGAAGAATGTTCGATGCAAACATATCTTGACACCATTCTACAATAGTAATGATCAAGTCCCATTCAGGAATGATTTTATGAGTTGGGCCATTTTACCCCATCTTGGCATTTTGGGCTTTGTTCCCCTACCTACTGCTTATAGGTATAGTAGATCAACTAGGATGATGAATCACTTATAGCGCCACTTATTGGACATTAAAATAAAAATGAATTGTATTGGACGAATAAGAACTTTCATACAAATTTTCAAGAGAAAGTTTCAAAAATCGTAGCATACAGGGGATAAACAAAATGATCGAGACATGCAAAATATTCACTTTTCAACAAATGTTCAACTAGTAATAACTTCACGTAAAGTGCATTGAAAATTCTCAAAGTTTGTTACTGTTGTTTTTAGTCAGTTGATTAACTAGCTGTCTTGTAATGGTCCAGCTTCCCATCAGCAAAGTTCCATAGTTCCCCAAGTAACACAATTGTCACCATTGGCGTAACTAGGATTTTTTCCTGGAGGGGGCCCAGGGGGGGGCCTGACTTGAGATGAATTTTAAGCGGGATGGGCGCCCGATAAGTGAATATGCAAATCAGTATTGTAGTTTTCAGTAATCAAAATGACTGTTTCAGATTTGTTCATAGTTTTGTAAACTATATGAGTACGAACAATTCCTCCAAGATTTTTTTTCATAGCTTAATTCAGTGATTCCATCTTGGCTTCTTCCAGAAATTCAATCAAGAATTCATCTAGGGATTCCACTAGACATTTTTTCGGGAATTTGTCCTGGGATATCTATAGAGGTTCCTCCAGTAATTGTTCCAGTGCTTTTTTCGAAGTTTCCTTCAGGAATTTCTCCAGAGATCCTTTAAGGTATTTCGCAGGTATTCAGTGATTTCTACAGGGATATCTCCATTATATGCCTTCCAAAATTCCACTAGAGATTGCTCCAATAATAACATCTGGAATGATTCGAAGTATTGCTGCAGGAATGTATTCCAGAAATTCTTTTAGAAAATTTTACTTAGAGATTCTTAAAAAAACACTCCAAGAATTGCTTCAAAAATTTGTACAAAAAACCTTTAGGGATCCTAGTTTTTTTTCTGTGTATTAACGAGATTTTTAGCCCTAGGCTAGTTCATCCCGGGGCCCACGCTTTATTTCGCTTCCGAAGGAAGAAGTCACATTTTGCGAGTTTGTCGGGAGTGGGATTCGATCCCTCGGCGTGATAGTCAAGTGTTCTAATCATCCCACCAGGTCCGCTCTACTAGGGATCCTAGTATTCCTTCAACAATTACTGCAGACATTGATTTCTTCATTTTTTTATCCAGGAATATTCCTACAAAAAATCTTCCAGGTATTCGCTAAGAAAGCTCTCCTGAGATTCCATAAAGAGTTCCTAATGGGGCTTGCTTCCGGGATTCCGCATCGGGTTTCTTCAGAAATTACTTCAAGAGTTCCTCCAGGGATTCACCGGAAATTTCTTCTGTTATTCTTACAAAAACGAATTCCGAGATTATTTTAAACATTTCTAGAAGAACTCTTATTGGGATTCCATCAGAAACTCCCGCAGGAATTAATCCAGGATTTCAGGATTTCCTCAGGAATTTCAGCGGTTTCTTCAGTATTTCCCCTGAGAATTCTTCAGAAAATCCTCCTGGAATTCCCTCAGAAATCGAACTTTGTATTTCATCAGGAATGAATCTTGAGATTCCTCCAGGAACTCCTTCGGAAATTCCTCCCGGATTTTTTTCAAGAATTATTCCAGGTATTCCTCCTGGCATGCCTCTAGGATTTCATTCAGGCATTTCTCCAGAGACTTCTGCAAGAGTTCTACCAAGAATTTCTCCAAGTATTACCCCAGGTATTTCCTCAGGAATTACTCCAGGAATTTATTCAAGTTTGGATCCAGGAATTCTTCCATGAATTCCTCCGAAAATTCTTCCAGGAATTTCTTCTCTAAGGATTCCTCTACACATTCCTCCAGGAATTCCACTGATGATTCCTGCAGTAATTCCTCCAGAAAATTCTCCTGGAACTCCACCAGAAATTCCTTTCTGAATTCCTCTAAAAAAATCTCCTTGAATTCCTTCAGAAATTTCTCCATGGATTTCTTCCAGAATTCCTCTAGAGATTCTTCCAGGAATTCATTTATTTATTTATTTATTGTCGTCAATAAGGGATTCTCAAGATATTCATTTAGGAATTCCTCCTGCAGATCTTCCATGAATAGTTCCACGGATTTTCCTCAAGATCTCCTATAGAGATTTGTCCAGGAATTCCTCCTGAGGTTCTCCCAGAAATTGTTTCAGGGATTCCTCCAGTTTTTTTTTTTGCAAGAATTCCCCCAGGAATTTTTCCAAGTAATTCTCTAGAAATTCCTCTAAGGATGCCTCCAGGAATTCCTAAAGAGGTTACTTAAGTATTACCCCAAGAATCTCTTCAGAAAGTCCTCTAGGAATTGATCCAGGAACTCCCATAGGAATTCCTTTAGAAATTACTACCGCAATTCCTCCAGGAATTCCTCCAAAAATTCCTCTGGGAATTCCTCTAGAAATTTCTCTTGGATTTTCTTCAGAAATTTCTCTTGGAATTTCTTTAGAAATTCCTCCATTAACTGCTTCCAGAACTTCTCTCGAGATTCCTCCAGGAATTCATTCAAGAATTCTTCCAGGGATAGTTCCAAGAATTTCCACAAAAATTCCTTTACAGATTAATCCAGGAATTCTTCCTGGGATTCCGCAAGGAATTTATCCAGAACTTCCTGCAGGAATTTGTCCAGAACTTTCCAGGCATTCCTCCTGAGGTTTCTCCAGAAATTGCTTCAGGGATTCCTCCAGGGATTTTTCAAAGAATTTTCCCAGGGATTCTTCCAAGAATTTCTCTAGAAATTTCTCTAAGGATTCCTCTAGGAATTTTTCGAGAGGTTTCTTTAGAAATTTCTCCAGGGAGTTTCTCCATGGACTCATCTCAGGATTTCTCCAGCAATTCATCTAGAGATTGCTTCGGGAGTTCTTCTAAAAACTCTAAACTACACTAGATTGCTCCCAGAATTCTTTTGAAAACTCCACCAGGTACTCATCTAGAAATGTATCCAGAGATTACTCCAGACATTAGTCCAGGAATTTCTCCAGGGATTTTTCAAGGCAATTCCCCAGGGTATCCTCCAGGGATTTCTTAAGGAATTTCTCGAGAAATTCCTCCAGGAATTGATACAGGCATGTCTCCAGGAATTTATCCAGGGGTTACTCCAGGCATTCCTCCAGAAGTTCCTCCAGAGATTTCTATAGGGATTCCTCCAGGCGTTAATCCAGGATTCCTTCAGAAATTATTACCGCAATTTCTCCAAGAATTTATCTTGAAAATCCTTCAGGGATTCATTTAGAAATTACCCCAAGAATTCCTCTCGGAGTTTATCCAAGAAATATTTCAATAGTCCTTCCTGGGATTCCTGAATGATTTCCTCCTGAGATATCTCTAGGGATTCCTTCAAATATTTTTTCAGGAATCTTCCAGGAAATCCTCAAGGGATTCTTTTAAAAATTTCCCCACAAATTCTTTCTGGAATTTATTCAAGAATTATTCCAGGTATTCCTCCTAGGATTATTCCAGGATTTCATCCAGGCATTTTTCCAGGGACTCCTCTAGGAGTTCTACCACGAATTTCACCAAAAATTACCCCAGGTATTTCTTCAGGAATACTTTCGGTAATTTATTCAGGAATGGATCCAGGAATTCCTCCAGGAATTTCTTCGGAAATTCGTACAGCAATTCCTTCAGGAATTGTTCCGGGAATTCTTCCAGAAATCCTTCCAGGGTTTCCCCCAAGAATTAATCCAGGAATTTAGTCTCCGAGGTTTTCTCTACACATTCCTCCAGGAATTATTTCATGGATTCCTCCAGAAATTCCTCCGATGATTTCTCCAGTAATTCTTCCAGAAATTCCTTCTGAAATTGCTCCTGTAAGTCCTCCAAAAATTTCTCTGAAAATTTCTCCTGGAACTCCATTAGAAATTCCTCTCAGAATTCCTCTAGGAATTTCTCTAGGAATTTCTTTGAGAATTTCTCTATGAATATATTCAGAACTTTCTCCATAGATTCCTTCCAGAATTCCTCTAGAGATTCTTCCAGGAATTCATTGAACGATTCCTCAAAGAATTGATTAAAGGATTCCTCCATGAATAGTTCCATAGAATTTCCCCAAGATTTCCTATAAAGATTTGTCCAGAAATTCCTCCTGAAATTCCACCTGAAACTTGTCCGTAAGTTCCTCCAGGAATCCCTCCTAAGGTTCCTCCAGAGTTTCAGAGATTTCTCCAGGGTTCTTTCCAAGAATATCTCCAGGGATTCTTTCAAGAATTTTTGTAGAAATTTCTCTAAGAAATTTTGCGGGAATTCCTTATGAGGTTTCTTCAGAAATACTCCAGGAATTCCTTCAGAAAGTCCTTCAGTAATTCATATAGGAATTCCTTCAGGAATTCCTCTGGGAATTCCTCAGAAATTACTACCGCAGTGTCGCCAGGGGCTTCTCAAGAAATTCCACCAAGATTTACCGTAGGTATTTCGTCAGAAATTCCTACAGGAATTTCTTCAGAAATTGATCCAGGAATCCCTCCAGGAATTTCTTCAGAAATTCCTACAGCATTCCTCCAGGAATTTCTGCAGGAAATCCTTTAGAGATTGCTTCCGATATTCTTTCAGGAGATTCTTCAGGAAATTCTATAGGAATTTTTCCAAGGGATTCCTCCGGAAATTCTTTCAGGTTTCCTCTAGGAATAAATCCATGAATTTCAACTCCAGGGATTCCTCTAGAAATCCGTTCAAGAGTTATTTCACGGGTTCTTCTAGAAATTCCACCAGGAATTCCTCCAAGAATATACCAGAAATTCCTGCAGGGATTCCTCTAAGGATTCTTCCGTGAGATTCCTCCAAGAATTCCACCTGGAATTCCTCCAGAAATTCCTCTGGGAATTCTTCTAGAAGTTTATCTTGGAATTTCATCAGAAATTTCTCTAATGCTCCAGGCATTACTCCAGGAACTTCTCCAGGGATGCCTCCTTCAGAAATGTATCCATTAACTTTGGAGCCAAAGGCTGAAAGTCTCTTTAAAAAAGACAAATCAATCAATCAATCCATTAACTTTTCCAGGGAATCCGCCAGGAATTTGTCCCAAAAATTTTCTAGGATTTCCTCCAGAAATCCATCTTGGAATTGCTGAGAAAATTTGCTTATGATTTCACAAAAAAAAATGTGCCTATGATGCTTCGTTCTATTATTTTTCAAAGTAGGTGGTGTCTGTGGAAAATGTTTGTTTTTCACTGGAGTTTTCCGGAAAATTAGGCAACCCTGATTTTTTTCAATTTAGTTTTTCAAATATATATGATCCCTACCTTATTTCATTAACCTTCAGAAACTTCATACCAATTTGTACGATAATAAAAAAATCCCCTAATGCTCCAGGCATTAGTCCAGGAACTTTTCCAGAGATTCCGCATGGAATTTTTCCATAAGGTTCTCCCGGATATCCTCCAGAAATACATCTAGGAACTCCTCCTGTGATTTCTTGAAGAATTCTTCTAAGGATTCCTCCAGGAATGCATCCAGAAATTTCTCCAAGGATTCATCTAAAAAATTTTCTAGTAATTTCTACATGCGGATTCTTCAGATTTTTTTTGCTGAAATTCCTAGCATAATTACTTTTCGGATTCCTCCAGGAATTCATCCAGGGATTGCTCCAGGTATACTTTCACAAATTACTCCAGGGATTCCTGCAGGTATTGCTTCGAGAATTCTTGTAATGATTTCTTCCGAAATTTCTCTCGGGATTTTTTTTTAAATTATTCAGCGGTTAGTTAAAAAGTTCAGTATTCCGTTCATAATGTTTTTCTGGGATTCACCCCAGGGCTTTCAGGATTACTTGTAGATTTTTTGAATAATTTGAAGGATTTCTAGAGGAATTCCTCCAGCGATTTGTATTGAAATTCTTTTAGATAATTTTAGAGGGGCATAGAAGCCAAAAAAATCTCTAAGAAGTCATCCAGGAATTCTTTCACAATTATCTCATGAATACCAAGTCTTTTACAAGT
This sequence comes from Aedes albopictus, assembly GCF_035046485.1. Classification (NCBI taxonomy): domain Eukaryota; kingdom Metazoa; phylum Arthropoda; class Insecta; order Diptera; family Culicidae; genus Aedes; species Aedes albopictus. The sequence goes on from NC_085137.1 coordinate 378,833,135, forward strand.
CCAATCATGAATACCTTCAAACTTACGATTACATCTTGCAGCACCAGCTTTTAAATATTTAAAATTTCTGTAGTGATTCCTGGGAAATCCGTGGGGAAATTTCTAAAAAAATCTCTTAAAAAATGCAGACATTGCAGACAAAGGTACTTGTAGATTTTTTTTGAGAAATCCTTCAATGAGTTTCCAAAGATTCCCTGGAAGATTTTCTGAAGGAATCCATGGAAGAACTGCTGGAGGTACTTTTGAAGGATTCATCGTAAAAAAAAATCTAGTGCAGTTTGTGAAGAGATTTCCTGGAAGAATATTTTAGAGAGCCAATAAAAAATCAAGAAGAGATTTTTCAAGGAATCTGTGAGAAACTTACAAGAACTGGAGAACCCTCTACAAATATACTTTGAAACATTTCTAGAAAAAAATCTTTGAATAAAACTTATTAGTAGTACCAAAAGATTCTCTCAACAATTGCTGCAGAACTAATTGTTGAGAAAATCTTTTGGAAAAAAATGAAAAAAATCCCTGAATTAAGGTCTGCACAAATCCAAAGCAATGCCTAGAGGAATACTTCAAGGAACTATTGGACAAACTCCTGGAGGAACTTTACAGAAAAATCTTTCGAGAATTTCTAGAGGAATTTCCAAAAAATCCCGAGAAAATTTCTGAAAAAAATGGAGTAATCCTTTAGGTAGAAATTCAAGCAAAAATTCCTGGAATGGTTCTTGAAGATTATTTTTCATAATCTTTCTATTCTTGTGTATTTTAACTTATGCTAGTTCTTCTACCAACCTCAAGTTTCTAAATTTCTGATAGAATCTCTAAATGTTTATTTAAGAAAAATATCTCCTAGAATTGCATCTTTTCAACATACGTGAGAAGAAATTCATGGAAAAACCCCTGGAGAAATTCGTTGATAATTTTTTGGAGAAATGCTATAGAAAAACTCCTGAAAAAAATTTGGAGGAATTTCCCCAAAAACATTAAAAAAATACATATATTAAGAAATAAAAGCATAGCTTATGTAGCAATCCCTGAAGGAATTTTCACTTTAATCCTTAAAAGCATCCCATGAGGATTTTCGAAAAGAATTTCTGTGGAAACCCGTGAACCAGTTTCAGGGTACACCAAAACCTCCATTTAGGTAATGAGTCGGGACTGCCTAAATAGAATTTTTACCTAAATGGATTCATTACCTAAATGGATTCAGTTCATTACCTAAATGGAGTACAAGGTTGCAAAGAAGTTTAGCTAGGGAGAGTGACTCGAATAGGAGATTTAAAGATGCATGCGGAGTTTCAGAAAACTTTCAAGGGAGTTTCTGTAGGAGAGGGGCTACAGGGGCGCTTTCGGGGGTTTTGGAGGGTCTCAGGTGAGAATTGTCATGCAAATGACTAGCTGGGCACGGAACACAAAAAAAACTTTAAAAATTCCGCCAGACTGAAAAATTGTTGAATGTCGGGTCAATGTCGGGTAAATTTTTATCGTATGTTGGAGCACTGTTGGACCAACTTCGAACAACTGTTGGGTCTATGTTGGGTTTGGAGGCCAAAATAAAAACAGGTGAATGATAGGTTAATGTCGGGTATGACGTCATCAATCCAACTGTTCTGAACACAACCAAATTCTATTTAGGTAACGTTACCTAAATGGAGGGACCTAAATAGATTTTACCTAAATGGATCCTACCTAAATGGAGGTTTGAGTGTATATTAAAACTTGCTCAATGACCATTTGAATTTGTGCGTTGTTTGATAGACTCAAAAATACCCCTGGCCCACGAAATAAAAGAAATTAATAGTGTCCGACTAGAAATCACCTCCAGCATGGTTTTAATGAATACACTCGCGTTTACGCTTCAGCTACGTACATCTATTCTCACTAGGAATTCACAAACTTTTGCTGGAATTCCATTGCAAATTCAATAAGAGTTTTTTTCCACATGATACTTGATTTCCATAAAGAAGCACTTAACCATATTTTGCAGTAATGCTGCTAGAAAATTCAAAGATTCTTAAAGATACCCATCCAGGAATTCCTGGAAATTATCATTTAGATTTAATTTCTCAGCGATTTAAAAAAGAAGATGTACAAAGTATTGCTTGTCTCCAATAACTGTCAATTTAAATATATATTATGCCAAATAAATTTCTATTACTGTACGTGCAGTTGAAACCCGGAAACGACTAGCGAAGTTGGGTTTTTCTCCAAATCCGTGCGTCGGACCTAACTTCGGAAGTGGTGCGCTGTATAGCAAACAGCTATACAGCGCACCACTTCCGAAGTTAGGTCCGACGCACGGATTTGGAGAAAAATTCAATTTCGCTTGTCGAAAACTCCGATTTTCAACTAAATTGAGAATATAGATCTATGTTTGTCACCACGACAGTGGTTTTCAGATTTTTTCTAATTTCCATATATAAAGTCATGAAAAATTTCTGGGGGGGGCTGGCCCCCCTGGCCCCCCTCTAGTTACGCCAATGCTTGTCACAGAAAAGTAACGGCGGCGCAGGTTTTTGTTGCGCAGACATCACTGTGACTTACTTCTAACAAATTACTTGCTAGCAGTAAGTCACAGTGACTTCTGCGTTACAAAAACCTGCGCCGCCGTAACTCTTCTATGACAAGTGTGTTACTTGACTAGGTGCCCCTCCGCCTTTGGCGAAGTTATATAAAAAAAACCCTTCCCTTGCCGACTTTTCTGTGTACGGGATTGCTTCACAAACTCTCAGGCGAGTTTTACGGCTGTTTTAGGGGCGTTTCAATGATTTTCAAGGCGTTATAATCCGTTTCACGACATACCAGGACGTTTAAAGATATTTTAAAGGGTTTCACATACTCTCAGGTGAGCTTAATTAAGGTAAACAAGGCGGCTGCAGTAAAAGCCCTGTGTAAAGGCCCCGATATGATCACACTCTACAGGAAGTGCGAAGTAGAAGGCCACATCGCCAGGAAGTACAACTTGGAACTTAAATTCCACGCAACAGGCGGGCTCAAATGTCCAAGCACGTGGAGGAGTATGAAATAGCTGACGATAATGCAGATTACACAGTTAAACCTGAATCACTGTGAAGCTGCACAACAGTTGCTGTGGCAGTCAGTCTCGGTGTCAAGTACAGACATTGCCCTACTAGCGTCCCTCCCGACAACGAGAACTGGGTAACCGAAAAAGCCAAAAAACCGGCGATCTGGCAGGTTTCCTCAGGGATCTTAAAAAGTGGTCAAAATGTTCAATTTTAGGTAAATTTTCGTCAATAACTCAGAAACGAAAAGAGATATTACAATTCTGAGCACACTTTTGGCCCTTTAGGGTTCTAAAATCACCGATTCTAGTAGAAAAGGGTATTTTTTTGTCGATAAAATTTCATGATTTTTTTGACCCCATACAATTTTTGAGAACTTTAGGCCCCGTGGGGGACCACTTAGCCTTGAGATACGGACTTCAAATTTTGGCATGATGGTTTTTCAGCTAAAACGATCGTTTTGCAATATTGAACTTTTAACATTTCCAACTTTTGCAAAAATAGGGACGGCAGGTCTTGCTCCTGGGCATTGGAGGTTTCCAGAAAGCCCGAAAAAGGGGCTTAAAGGGTCTTCAGGGATGTTTAAGGGGTTTTTTTTTCAAGGGATTTGTGGAACCTTTTAAGAGCAATCTGTCAAGATTTGTTGGCATTTAAATGGGATTACGCTGAATTCAGAGGCATTTCAATAGTATTAAGTGGAGTTTAGGGACGTTTCAAGGAGCTTCAAGGGAAATCCAAGAGATCTCAAGAGCCTTTAAAGGGAGTTGCAAGGGGTTCGAGACGCGTTTCAAGGTATTTCAGAGTCGTTTAAAAGAGTTTCATGGTATTTAAGGAACATTTTAAGGGCATTACTAGAGGTTTTCGGGGCGTTCGACAGCATTCCAGAAGTTTTCTGGAGCGTTTGAAGGAGTTTCTGGGCCCTAATAAAGGCGTCCAAAGTGGTTTCATAGGCATTACAAAATAATTATGATGATTTCAAGGGCGTTTCAATGTGATTACGGAGGTTTCAGGGGCATTCAGAGGCATTTTAAAGGTCGTATCAGGGGGTTTCAAGAAAACCTTTTAATCAAAGGATACCTATTTCATGGGCGTTTCAAAAGGTATTGTGATGAGGTCTCTAAAAATCTTCTAACACTTCTTGAAATGCCTCCAAAATCTCCCTGAAACCCCCTCGGACCTCATGTAACGCACCTGAGAGGCTCCCAAACCCCCGAAAACTCCTCCGTAACGCCTCTGAATCCCGCCCCTTGGACCACCTCGGACCCTATCTATGTAGCGCTCCTAAGATTCTCCGAAATCCCCAAAAACTCCGCAACGCCTCTGAAACCAGCCTAAATTGCTCTGAAACTTTCTGAAATGCCTCCGAAACCACCTTAAGACCCCATGTAACGCACGTCCGACCTTCGGAAACCCCCGAAAACGTGGCCGTAAC